>NC_135612.1:59590000-60190000 GCF_053574225.1 Canis aureus
TGTCTTGTTTTAATGCTACAACTCTCTCTCTTTTTTATTGAGATAAAGTTCACATATCACTGTATATGAGTTTTAGGCATGCAACATAAGGATTCCATTTTTGTCTATGTTGCAAAATGATCCCCACGGTAAGTCTACTTAACATCCATCAACATACACAGTTACAAGGTATTTTTCTTGGAATGGGTGCTTTTAAGATCTATTCTTTTAGCAACTTTCAAGTACATGATACAGTATAATTAACTAGTCACCATGCTGTATGTTACATCCCCAGAACTTACTTATCTTCAAACTGGTAGTTTGTACCTTTTGACTCCTTCACCCATTTCACCCACTCCCCATCCCTAATTCCACCTGTAAGTGAGATCACATGGCATTTGTCTGTCCTTGTCTGATTTATATCACAGAGCATACTGCTGTCAAGTTCCATCCGCCTTGTCCCAAAACTGAGAATTCCTCCTTTCTTTGCTGAGCATGATTGCCTTGCACATATGCACCACATCTTCCTTATCCACTCATCCACAGATGGACAATCAGGTTGTGTCCAGATCTTGGCTAATGTGAATAATGGGGTAAAAGAATAAAGAGGAGAGGCGCCAGGGTGGCTCAGTGGTTTAGGGTTTGCCTTTGGCTCTGGTCGTGATCTCAGAGTCCTGGGATCAAGTCCTGCATCAGGTCCCCACAGGGAGCCTGCTTCTCCCTCTGCTTGTGTCTCTGCCTCTGTGTGTGTGTGTCTCTCATGAATAAATAAATAAATAATATTTTTTAAGGGAACATAGAGGAGCATGGAAATGAGCATGGGGGTGCATACATCTTTTCAAATTAGAGTTCTCAGTTCCCTTGGGTAAATACTAAGACTCGGATTGCTGGGTCATAAAGTCGTTCTATTTTTCAGTTTTTGAGGGACCTCTGTACTGTTGTCTGTAGCGGCTACACCAATGCACAGTCCCACCCACACCTTTGCCAACACTTGTTCTTTTTAGTTGTTCTGACAGAAGCCATTCTGATGGCTGTCAGGTGATATCTCATTATGGATTTACTTTGCATTTCCCTGAATGGTGAGTGATGTGGATGGAGCATCTTGTCATGCAACTGTTGTCCATTTGTAGGTTTTCTTTGGAACAATGTCTATTCAGGTGTTCTGTTTTTAAATGGTTTTTTGGTTTTGGGTATTGAGTTGTATGCATTCTTAGATGTTATGGATATTAATTCTTTATCAGGTATTTGATTTTCAAATATTTTCTCTCATTCATTAGGTTGTCATTTCATCTCATCAGTGGTGTCCTTGCTACACAGAAGCTTTTTTTATTTTTATTTTTATTTTTTAAAAATATTTTATTTATTTATTCATGAGAGAAACACACACACAGAGCCTGACGTGGGACTCCATCCCGCGTCTCCAGGATCACACCCTGGGCTGGCGCTAAACCGCTCAGCCACTCGGGCTGCCCAGAAGCTTTTTTTTTAATGTTTAGTTTTGCTTTTGTTGGTTTTACTGTTGGTGTAAAATTGAAAAAAAAAATTATCACAAGACAGATGTCAAGGAATTTTCCCCTTCTGTTTTCCTCTAACAGTTTTATGGTTTTAGGTGTTATATTCAAACCTTCAATCCGGGGCAGCCTGGATGGCTCAGCAGTTTAGCCCTGCCTTCAGCCCAGGGCATGATCCTGGAGACCTAGGATCAAGTCCTGGGTCAGGCTTCCTGCATGGAGCCTGCTTCTCCCTCTACCTGTGTCTCTGCCTCTCTCTCTGTGCTTCTCATGAATAAATAAATAAATAATTTTTAAAAAAATCTTCAGTCCATTTTGAGTTAGTGTGTGTGGTGTATGATACATTTCATAATTTTGCATGTGTCTGTCCAGCTTTCCCAACACAATTTATTGGAGAGACTGTCCTTTCCCCTGTGTATACTCTTGGCTCCTCCATTTCAAATTAACTGACTATATATGTGTGGGTTTATTTCTGGGCTTTCTATTCTGTTTTGTTGATCTCTATGTATGGCTTTATGCAGATACCATTTGGTACTGATTACCATGATTTTACAATGTAGTTTGCGATCAGAGAGTGTGATGCCTCCAGCTTTGTTCTTCATTCTCAAAATTGCTTTGGCTCTTCAGGATCTTTTGTGGTTCCATGCAAATTTGAAGATTGTTCTATTTCTGTGAAATATGCCATTTAAATTTTAACAGGGATTTAACTGAATATGTAGATTGCTTTGGGTGGTATGGACATTTTAACAATATTAATGCTTCCCATCCATGAGCACAAGATATCTTTCTATCATCTGTGGGGCTTCTTCAGGTTCTTTCATCAATGTCTTACAGTTTTCAGCATACAGGTCTTTCACCTCCTTGTTAAACTTCTCCCTAGGTATTTTATTCTTGGTATGCAATTATACATGGAATTGTTTTCTTAATTTCTCTATCCAATAGTTGATTATTAGCATACAGAAATGCAACTGATTTTTGCATGTTGATTTTTTATCCTGCCACTTGTCTGAATTTGTTCATTAGTTCTAAGCATGTCTCGGTGGAGTCTTTCAGGTTTTTTATATACCATGCCATCTTCAAATAGTGACATTTATTTCTTCCTTTCCCATATGGATGCCCTTTGCTTCTTTTCCTTGCCTACTTGCTCTGGCAAGGCCTTCCAATGCAATGCTGAGTAAATGTGGACAACATGGGTATCCTTGTCTAGTTCCTAATCTCAGAGGAAAACCTTGCAGCTCCCCACCATGGAGTATGGTGCCAGATTTGGGGTTGTCATAAGCAGCCTTTCTTATATTGAGGCATGTTCCCTCTATACTCACTTTTTGAGAGTTTTTATCATAAATGGCTGTTGAATATTGTCAGTTGCTCTTTCTGCGTCTGGAAGAGCGTCATAAAAGTTTTATCCTTCATTTTATTAATGTGATGCATCCTGTTGGTCCATTTGTGGATGTCAAACCATCCTTGATTCCCTGAAATAAGTCCTACTCTATCATGGCATATGATCTTTCTGACAGGTTGTTGACTTCAGTTTGCTAATAACTGTTGAGGATTGTTGCATCTGTGTCCATCAGGGACATCAGCCTCTAATTTTCCTTTATGTGGTTTTAGTAACAGTATAATGTTATTTCTGGGATATGAGTTTGGAAATGTTCCCTATTTTTCTGTAACTTTGGAAGAGTGTGAGAAGGATAGGTATTAATTTTTCTATAAATGGTAGAATTCACATAATAATTGGTCTGTTGAGATTTCTATTTTTTCTTGATTCAGTCTTGGTAGATAGATTATTAGGAATTTATCCATGGTGTTTGACTTTATCTCTTTTTTTTTTTAAGATTCTACTTATTTATTCATAAGAGACACAGAGAGAGGCAGAGAAATAGGCAGAGAGAGAAGCAGGCTCCCTGTGGAGAGCCCAATGCAGGACTCAATCCCAGGACCCCGGGATCACAACCTGAGCCAAAGGCAGATGCTCAAGCACTGAGCCACCCAGGTGCCCTGACTTTATCTTTTTGAAAGTGAGTTCAAGGTCAGTAAATGTGAGTTGTGGCTGTCATCACTGTCATTCATAATTATCATATCATTAAAATTAATGATGTCGAAAATTAGTAATATAGGTATGTGTTAAGAAAAGTCCAGGAGTGAAATAAGTTAGACAGCAAATGCCCATCCTATGTAGTCTCACACATATGTGGGATCTAAGAAAACCAGACTGATGAAAATAGGGATTAGATTTATAGTTGCCAGACGTGTGCGGGTGGGGAGGTGGGGGAATTGGGTGATGGTGTTCAAACGGTACAAACATCCAGTTATAAGATAGACAAGTACTTGAGATGTAAAATGTGATGAAAGAAGGAAGGAAGGAAGGAAGGAAGGAAGGAAGGAAGGAAGGAAGGAAGGAAGGAAGGAAGGGAGGGAGGGAGGAAGGGAGGGAGGGAGGAAGGAGGGAGGGAGAGAGATGGACACAAGGATGTACTCGGGAGCTGGTGGGGCCTCTCCCAGGCAGAGTGGAGGGCCCTGGATGGCAGAGGGAGGCCACTCCGCCTGGACTGGGCTCAGCCCCGCAATCACGGGGGTCACGCTGTGGCCCGGCCTGCAGGGCTGTGACAAGCAGTTCTTCAACGCGTCGCTGCAGTTCTCCAACACGGACCCGCTGCTGGACTTCATCAACAGTAACTCGTCCAAGCTCGGCATCTCCGTGGAGTACGCCACGCTGGCCGACTACTTCGAGGCGGTGCAGGCTCACAACGTCACATGGTGTGTCCACACCCACGGGGACTTCCTGCCCTATTCCTGAGGTAGGAGCCTGGGCAGGTTGAGATGCAGATCTGGTGCCGAGGAGGGTGCCCACCTCCGTGTCTGCTCTGCCCTGCTGATGGAGCTGGTGAGGGTCCCTGGGGCTGAGATGATCCCTGCCCCGACCCCCGACTGTCCCACCTAGACATCCTAGCTGCCTCCACACTTGTGCCCATCAGGTTGAACCTCTTGCTATTGGCTGCACACAATAGTTTCCAGCTGAGAGTGCTCCACTCCCACTACCCCTATCCTTCCACCTAAATCCTACTTATCTTGCAATGTCACCTTCTCCTTTCCTGACATCAGACCTAGATCAGGTGGGTTCTTGGTGTCCCTATGGTTATCTTTCATAGTATTTTCAAAATTGTTGGGGAGCCCCACCTGCTTCATGCCTGTGTTATTGAGGCAGGGACTGTGCTGGCTCTAGACAGTACAGCCCAAGGGTGAAAGGGACCAGTCTTGGAGTGAGCCTACTCCCTGGCTGCATGCAAGTCCTGGAACCAAACTGTGTCAATAAAATGGAGAGGTTCATGGTGCTCAATCCATTGAGTTATAAAAATGAAATGAGGCAAGAAAAGCTCTTAGCCTAGGGTCTGCCACAGAAGAAGGGCAAGGAGATATAGCCATTCACAGTTGTGTCATCCCTAGTCCTGTTGGGACAGGTCCTGCCATGCAAATGATCGGTCCATCCCTGTGAGGAGGCTAACTGAGGGCCTGCAGGGTGCTGTGAAGGCAGCCTAGCAGCACTACTCCCAGGCCTGCCCCAACCCATCCCCCATGCTAAGCTCCCTGCACACCCCAGCTCTCTGTCCACAGTCCAAGCTAGAATTAGAATCTAGATCTAGAATTAGATCAAGAACAGAATGACACAGAGCTGAGGGAGCAGAGAACACCATCCTCACCCCACCCCTGTCCTGGCACATCACTGGGGAACAGTGTTGACCAAACCATTGACCTTCTAACATCTTTATTGCATAAAATGGGAGAGCCCTTGAAGGGTTTCTGTGGTCCTGCTCTGCTCCTGACAGAAGGAGAAGCCAAGGGGATGTGGGGATGCAGTGAGGTAGAGTGGTAAGGGGCCAGGACAGCTTAGGGAGCTGATGTAGCCTCTACTCCCAGCCAGCTACCCCCAGTAGGCCATGGGCTAGTTGGAAAGGTTGCTTAGGACAGGAGGGTTGAGATGTGGCCATACCAATCATACAGGTGGAAAACCAAGGCTTGGAGGGGCTCTTGCACGCTGAATGTTCACCAGAAAAATGTCTGGGGGGGGGTCTGGTCTGCACCACTGACCAGCAGCCAGAGTGCCTGAGGAGGGCCAGCCAGGCAGTGGCTCAGACCCATACCTGGGTTCGGATCACAGTCCCTTTCCTCACAAACTGTGTGGTTTGAGGCAAGTGATGTTACCTTTATGAGCCCAGTTTTGTCATCAATGAAGCGGGTTCTCGAAGGTTTGGGGGGACAGCCATAGAAAGTAGCAGTGTCCACTGCCTCAACCTTGGTGTCCCACCCACACCCTAGGGTGTGGGCGGGACACTTGTAGAAGGGCTCCTCAGCTTCCATTTGCTTATCTTCCCAATTTCCTTCCCCTTCCAAAGAGATGCCATGGTGGGCCCTGATACAGGTGGATCTGGACAGGCACTGCCCTGGTTTGCCCATAAGTTGATTTGTTGTCTGTGTGGTGAGAATGTGGGGCTTCATTATTCTGAGAACAGGACAATTTAGATCTTGTGGACGGAGAGCTGGCCAGTGCTGGAGGTAAGAGGATATCCTTCAATGTGACTATGGTTACAGAGAAGATGGGAGGAGCTACTTTGATGGGTCACATGGAGAGCCCCTGCCTGGCCAGGACACTCAGCCTGCTGGAGGGGCTGTGGACAGCACGTCCACCTGACCCCATGGCCTGTGGCCTTTCTCCGGGCCCGTGGGGCTACCCTTCCTGGTGTCCTCAGGCCGTGTGGGGAAGGTCAGGGAATGGGGACACAGGCCAACCTGGGAGGAGGCAGGGGGCAAGAACAGTGGGAAGAGTCAAGCAACTTGTGAGACCCAGCCAGGGCCTGGGGAGGCACCCCGCACCCCCTCCTCTCACCAGAGCCCAGAACAGGCGTCATCCTCTGGGTGCAGGTCAGCACAGCAGCTAGGGAATCCCTCAGCAATCCCCCATCCCAGCTCCCTGGGCTGCCAGTGGAACCCCACTGATTGCAGGCTTCCCCTGAGTCACAGGCAAAGGCCTCTGCCAGCACTCAGGGCACGTGCCAGCTGGTGCTGCCTGCTGGGCTCCCACCTCCCCCTGCACTCCTCAGAGGTCTCCCAGGCCCTTGGCTCACAGGCTCTTCAAATTCCCAGGTCCTCCCTGGACTGTCTGGTCCCCCATCCCAGGCCTGGCCCAGCCCAGCCTGATCCTCCCACCTGCCCCAGCCCCCACAACAGGGATCCGCGGGCCATTCCTGGCCTGGCTGGACAGGAGTCTCTGGCTGCCTCTATAGGTGACCCAGGCAGAGCCAGACACCAGGCTCCAGTTTCCCCAGCTTTACTGGGCTTGGGGTCTGGAAGCCCCCACGCCAGGGAGACTCATGCCAACTGCCAGCTCTTCTCTCCAGATCCATTTCAGGCCTGGACGGGCTTCTACGCCTCCCGCAGTGGGCTCAAGGCGCTGGCGAGGCGAGCCAGTGCTCTGTTGTATGCCGGGGAGTCCATGTTCACACGCTACATGTGGCCTGCCCCCCACCAGCACCTGGACCCGGCCTGGGCCCTGAAGCAGCTCCAGAGGCTCCGCTGGGCAGTCTCCGAGGTAATGTCACACCTCTCAGCATGATGTCAGGTTGAAACCTCCTGTGTAGTGCACTTCCCCAGCCCCTGGTCGCTAGAGGTCACTTTCCAGAGGAGAACACTGAGGTGGTGGGTGTGTGTGGACACTGGACCAAGGCTAGAATCACGTCCTGACAACGCTCAGCTGGTGGGTTCAGTAGGCTTTAGAGCCAAAGGGCAGAGGGTAAAGGGCAGACAGGAGAGGCGTTAGTGTCCTGTGTGGATTCAGTCCTCCTCTGCCGGTGGCTTCAGGCTCAGGACTGCCCTCTCTGAGCATAATTCCCTCCCTGGACAATGAGAAATTCATGCCCACCCCAGGGTGGCGAGGCTACTGAATGTGATAATGTACATAAGGTGCTGGGCACGGTGGCTGCCCCATAACAAGTGGTTCCGATCTTCCGTCTCCACTTGTCCCCACTGTACAGATAGGAAAAGTGAGATCTGAGAAATCCTGTGACTTGTCATACCCAGCCAGAAAGGGTCACGCTGGACGTGACATTGGCATGCTCACCTGAGGGAGTCACTGGCAGATGTGTCACTGGGGTGAAATGGGTAGACCTTAGAGTCCTTCAGAGGGGGCTGGACAAGAGGCTTCACTGGTAGGTAGAGCCTCAGCTAATCCCAGTCCCACTCTGGTGCAGAGAACGGAGGGTGCCTGGAGCATCCCAGCAGCACTTCCCAGGACAGTGGATGTGAAGCAGGGGCGGGTCCCTGACAGAAGTATCCTCTGAGGAAAAAGAGAAAAATAATTAAAAGACCATGAGGAAAGGTTAAGGGAAATAAATGACAGCCTCAGAAGGAAAAATCTACATTTAATTGGGGTTCCAGAGGGCGCTGAGACAGAGGACCAGAAAGCATATTTGAACAAATCATAGCTGAGAACTTCCCTAATTTGGGGAGGGAAACAGGCATTCAGATCCAGGAGATAGAGAGGTCCCCCCCTAAAATCAATTAAAACTGTTCAACACCTCGACATTTAATAGTGAAACTTGCAAATTCCAAAGATAAGGAGAAAATCCTTAAGGCAGCAAGAGATAAGAGATCCCTAACTTATATGGGGAGAAATATGAGATTAACAGCAGATGTCTTCACAGAGACCTGGCAGGCCAGAAAGAGCTGGCAGGATATATTCAAGGTCCTAAATGAGAAGAATATCCAGCCAAGAATACTCTATCCAGCAAGGCTCTCATTCAGAATAGGAGAGATAAAGAGCTTCCAAGGTAGGTAGAAACTGAAAGAATATGTGATCACCAAACCGGCTCTGCAAGAAATATTAAGGGGGACTCTAAAAGAAAGAGGAAGTCCAAAGATATAATCCAGAAAAACAGGGACTGAAGAAGCATTATGATGACACTAAATTAATATCTTTCAATAGTAACTCTGAACGTGAATGGGCTTAATGATCCCATCAAAAGACGCAGGGTATCTAGCCACCAACCACTAAACCATTCATCCATCCATCTCCTTACTTACCCATCTACCGATCCCTCACCCTCGATCTATCCATCCATCCAACCACCATCCATCCACTAATTTTGTTCATCCATCTATCCAACCACCCACAACCCATCCATCACTCACTAACCCATCCATCTGTCCATCCATCCAAGCATCCTCTATCTTTCTTGTTCATCCATTTATCCAGTGACCCAACCACCAATGCTGGCCACCTGATAAGCAGGCACCATTCCGTGGGACGATTCCTCTGGGGCAGCATGACTGCTTCTCGTTGACTCTCAGGGGCATGTTGTGAGGCCCCTGTCCCCCTCCTGTTTTGGGATCCCCACTGGCCCATGGAAAGATCTAAGGCAGCTTTGGCTCAGGGGAGGGGCGAGTCCCAGGGGCTTTATCTGAGGCAAGTGCACCAGTGTGACCGAATGGCCTCCTGACTCTCACTGAGGCTCTGCAGAGATCACTTTGCTTCTGGTGGAGGTTGGTGCATAGAGTGCTTGTTACGGGCTTCCAGATGAGAGGACGATGCTTGGGACATGTGTGCATGAAGATAATGCTGTGTCCCGTTTCTTGTCTTTGTAGAGGGAGTAACTGCACAGTGCGGGTGACCCAGGAGTTCATGGAATACCATGTCAACAATCATAGTTTGAAGGACAGCATTTCTAATAACTACATATTTACACCCACCCAGTCAGCACAGCGCCCATGGAACAGTGTGGGAAGGCAGATTGTGGCGGGAAAGCTCATGACTGAGATCCGGCAATATTTCTACAGGTGGTCTCGGGCTCCTTGGTGGTCGCCAGCAGGTATGGGAGGAAATGAGGGTCCATGTTTATGCCGGATCCCTGCTCCTGGGCCCATGCTTGGCACATGGTCCTTCTGGTTGGGAGCTTGAGGAAGACGTGATTGCTCTGGCCTAGGGCATCCTGGCTCCATCGCACATGCTGGACCTCATATGGGGTGTCCAGGTTCAGAGCTGGGACAGGAACCCACAGGGACAATGAGGGGACTCTTGTGTTTTCATGAGAGCACACACCTAAGCCATCCGGGTGAGGCACCCCAGCTCCACGTTATCCCAGCTCCACATTATCGGGGGGCCAGGTTCTTCCTATTATGTTGATGAGTAATGCTCCCTACCCCCCTGCCCCCCTGCCCTGGATGAGGGAAGAAAGGAGGGAGGGAGGGAAGGAGTGAAGGAGGAGGGAGAGAGAGTGAGGGGAGGGAGGGGCATTCAAAAGGAACCCAGAAAACAAAACAAAAAAAAAAGGAACCCAGAGCCTGAGCCACCCATTCCCTATTTTGCACCAGCAAGGTGGGGGACAGGAATCACACATATGCCATCTACTCCCGGCTCACCCACGTGCCCCTGGCCCAGGGAGCGGAGCTGCTGTGCCGGCGCATCGAGCAGGAGTACCGGGTGGGCCCCTTGGAGCTGAACCGCGAGGCCATCCTGAGGACCAGCACCAGTCTCCACAACCAGCAGGTCCTCCACTCAGACAACAACGGCTACCAGATGCAGCGGAGAGTCTTCCAGAAATACTCGAGCAATGGCATCGCCCTGGTATGCTCTAGGCTGCCTGTTTGCTCTGCGGTCCCGGAGCACGGAGGGGAGTGGGGGGTGATCCCCGATGGTGCTTTTCCAGAAGACAGGAGGAGGAGGCCCATTGCAGCTTCACCATGGAGCGGCAGAGGCCTCTGGACAAAACTCCAGCAGAGCCCCCTTGCCCACCTGTGCCGTTAGGAGTGAGGCCCAGGCTGGGCCACCTGCAGTGTCTGAAATCCGGGGCCACCACATGCACTAGACTGTCCCTGTCCCTGTCTGTGCCTCGGTTTCCTCTTGTGGAGAATGAACACCTCGTGTGGGGTGTTCTGAGATTCAGGTTGAGTGTGCCTGACCCATCCCAGGTGCTGTGGCAGAGACTTTCTCTGGCAGCTTCTTCCAAGCGCTGAGCATTGCCAGAAGCCAGATGGGCTCCCACGTCCTAGGCCTCTGGCCCTGTGATCCTGGGCGAGCTGGGCCGGCCTCCCTATGGCTCCCTGCAGACCCGAGAAAGGGAACAAACCCAGGGCTGTGAGGGTCAGGGGGGACAATCCAGGTGAAGCCCCTACTGGGGGCCTCCTGTGCCCTCAGTAATCAGTTCTTTTTCCTCCTGAGGGGACCCAGAGGCATGTGTCCCCACCCTCCTCTGCTTCTGAGCTCAGGTCCCTTCGTCCCTACCTGCTAGCCCTCACCTGCTGTGCAGAGGCTGCTGACAGTTCCCATGGGTCCACCCGGGACATCTGGCTCCAGCAGAGCACTGACCTGGGGACAGGGGCCGCTCTCCCAGAACACACATGGCCCTTTCTCTCTGGAGCAACTCTCCACCCAGCTCCCCTATTAGGCTGGACCCCACACACCCCCTCCTCACTCCTGCAGGACTGTGCACAGTGTGTCTTTGGGCCCTTTGTACTGGTGGGGAAACCGAGCTTGAGTGGGCTTAGTCCCCAGCTCATATGGTCAGAAGCAGTGGAGCTGGATTGGAGTGACAGTCTGTTGGTGTCCAACGTCAGAGCCTCTAACCTCTGTCTCCCTTCTCCACCCTGAGCTGGTGCTCTGTGCGTGGGGTGGAGGGTGTGGGGTGGCCGGAGGGGGACCCGGACCGAGAGGCCTTCCTGTCCTCTGCCCCAACCGCCAGCCTGGCAATGTTTGTGTCCACAGAATTACTACCCCATGGCTCAGTCCGCCTTCATTGAGGACGGCAGAAGCAGGCTGGTGCTGCTGTCCAAGCAGGCACACGGCGTGTCCAGCCAAGAGAACGGGCAGGTGGAGGTAGGAAGTGGGCCCTGCTGATCACCCAGGGGTGGGAGCAGGTGGACAGGGGGGGCTGGTCAGATAGAGCTCTTCCCTGCAGGTCATGCTCCATCACCAGCTTTGGAACAATTTTGATTGGGCTCTGGATTATGATCTCACCCTGAATGACACCTCCACTGTCTACCCTGTGCTCTGGCTCCTGCTGGGACCCCAGTCTCTCACCACCCGCCTGCGTCAGAGGTGTGGGCTAGCGCTGCAGCGCGCACCCGTAGTGCTATTAAGAGAGCTGAATGGTAAGGGAGTGTTCACCCCAGAATGAGCCCCCCTGGCTGGGATGGACCTGGGGATCGTGTGGGCCACCATGATCTGGAAACTTTGATCAGAAACGAGCTCAGGGGTCTCTGATCCAAGCCCTCGTTTAATGTGTGGGCAAAGTGTGTGCAAATACTTTCAGGCTTCACCCAAGCTTATACATGGAGTAGCGAGCACTTCTGAGAATCACACAGATTCCGCTTTGTATCCTCTCCCTGAGTATCCCTCACTTTCTGCTCTGATGACTCTTTATCTTCCATAATATGACATGTATGGCTCGATGGCTTCACCCCTAGTAGATCAACATTAAAAGACTTGTTTTATTTGATTCTGGGTGTGCTGTCACCAGGCAAGGTTAGTTCAAGTTCATGGTCTGATGTGCAAAATTCATGCATTGCCTCCACTCAAAATTCGTTGGTTTTTTTTTAAGACTTTATTTATTTATTCATGATAAACACATAGAGAGAGGCAGAGACAGGCAGAGGGAGAAGCAGGCTCCCTGCGGGGACCCTAATGTGGAACTTATACCCAGGACACTGGGATTCACGCCCTGATCCAAAGGCAGATGTTCAACCATTGAGCCACCCAGGGGTCCCTCGGTCAGACTTCTTCAGATTTAAAACCGCCTATGTCTTTACAGAAATAATTGAAGATGAGAAACAATAAGTAATGATCATGTGTAAATATGGTACTCTGCAGCAGCTTTTAAAGAATGAATCATTTAGATACAGTTCGTATCCTTCCCTTAATCCTTGAACTGTTCCTCTCTACTCACTTGAGAGGTTTGGAAGAGAATGTGGTTATGATTTATCCTTGTTTCAGTTTTAGAGCAGGACCCTCCCAGGGCTGTAGAAGCGGGCAGGCTGCTGCTCACACGTGCACAAAACACGGGCTGAGTGCCTGCTGTGTGCTGCACACTGAGGATGGGCAAGGGCCAGGCCTCTCCTGCAGGATTTCTCCTGAGCTATGGGCTGGGGGGCCATGCTCATACAGATCCAGGCTTCAGGGAGCAGAGGCAATGGGACTGAGCAGAGTGGGGGCTTGGTGCTTCGGGGACCAAAAGCCTGGAGAAGATTGGGGTCCACTTCGAGGGCAACAGTTGAGTTTCTCTTGTTTGTAAGTGACAGAAACTGAAGGGGCTGCTGGTTGGGCGGAGCTGGGCAAATCCTGGAATCAGAGCAGCAGCACAGGAGGCCTGGGATATGGGATGGGGGCAAGGCAGCTGGGGGTCTGTGGGGAGCAGGTGTTCACCGTCATCCCTCCAGGACTGCCTTTAGCTGCCTGCCTGGCCACCTCTGGGTCTCGGGCTCCTGAGAGGGGGATCTGATGCACCAGCAAGTCGGGCTGCTCCAGGCTCTGTCCGTGGTCCCTTCCAGGAGGCTGGGAGCCCCTTTCTCTGATGGGGATGTCATCCTGTCTGAGTGGGCCCCGAGACTAGGTCGGCATCTCACACTGCCCCCCTCCCCGGTCTCTCTTGATTGAAGGGGAGAGAAACTGAGCGTTCACTGGCTGAGCCACCAGGAGGCTCTGTTGCGAGGTGTGGGCACAGGCTGTGGGGAAGGGCAGGGGTGCCATGGTGCTCAGAGGCTGGAACCTTCATGATGCCACCCTCCCCCCCACACTCTCAGCTGTGCTGCTCCCTGCCTGCAGACCTTCTACTCCTCCTACAGGGATGAGGCTGTGAACCGCTGTGCCTTGCGTGTCCCCTCACCAAAAGGGACCCAGCCTCACCTTTCCAGGCTCAGGTGCTGGAGTCCCAGGGAAAGCTTCTGATTGGTGCTGAGAGGAGCACCTGGCCTGACCCCAGACCAATCACTGTGGCCGGAGGGCGGGGCGGGACCGTGTCCCAGCTGAGCCCAGGGCTGAAAGGGCATCTCCTGGAAGGAAGGCCTTGGGTGCTTCTGAGCAGGGGACCAGGAATGACAAAACAAGGGAGGAGCTGACATCCCAGAGGTTGAATTGAAACCGAGGCTCTGTGTGAACCTGCCCTGTGATCTAGAACAAACCACATCACCTCTCTGGGCGGTCGTCTCCCCATCTGTACTTGGAAACAGCTGACCTAGAGATTCAGGATCCTTCCAACTCTTAGACTCTGTGGTGTGGGCCCCTGGCCGTGTGGGAGGGAAGGCATTCAGGTGGAAGGATGTCCGTGAGCAAAGGCTAGACGGGGGTGCCCGAGGCGCTTGGACCAGCAGGGGCTTCAGGCTGTCCTCTCTCAGGGGCACGAGTTGGCAGGAGCCGGATCGCCCGGAATGGGGGCCAGAGTGTGCACAGCTCCCAGTGCCAGGAGGAGGCGCGGGGCCCAATCCTTGTCCTGGCTCTGTGTGTCTGCCCTGCAGAGTCTGCCCAGATTTTTCCAGGCCCCCAGCAGCAGCAAGATGCCGTGACCCTGCCCCCAAGTCTTCACCTGCAGATCCTGAGCATCCCGGGCTGGAACTACAGCTCCAACCACACGGAGCACCTGCAGGATCTCCAGAAACGTGAGCCGGGTGTCCAGGGAACCAGAGTCACTCCTCCCTCCCCATGTCAACCTGGCCCCACGCCCATCACCGGACAAAGTGGGCTCCTCTCAGAGCTGTCCTGGCTCTGCATGGTCCCCTGTTCCCCTTATCTGCCCAATGGGGAGACCCAGGCCCACAGAGAGGCAGTGGGGGGACCGGGGTCCCTCAGTAGGCAGGACACCCAGTCGGCAGGGCCCCAGAGGAGGACCTGTCCACACCCAGTCTCTGAGGATCCCTTCTATCCCCACCACCAAACCCCAACCATCGTCCACCTTTGCCGGATGCTCAGCCTGCCGTGGAGTCTGCTTCCTCAGGGACTCCTCCTGGAGCTGGGAACAACTGAGTCCCACTCATCCTCTGAACTCAGGAAGCCTGACTATCCGGGGCTTCCATTCATTCACTGAACAACTGTCTTCTGTGCCAGGCAGTGGGTAATCAGCAGAGACGATGGTAGGCAAGGACCCTGGACTCACAGAGTTCTCAGACTAGACAGGGAAGCTGCCAAGTCACCAGCCAGTGACATTAATGTTCACAATAAGCCCCCAGCCCGGCCTGATGGAGATGACACCTGCCATGAACTGACTCATCCTGTTGCCAAAGCTCCAGCTGCACCTTATCTTCCCCTTGGCACTGTGAGCAGCTCACAGGCAGGGCTGGCTGCCCCGCAGGCACCCTCTTGTCCCCAGAGCCCCACCAGGGCCTGGCAGGCACCAAAGATGGCTCAGTAGGAATCCTCAAATTAAGAAGGAGGGAAGGAAGGAAGAGGCAACAGGCCAGATAACACCATCTGATCTAGTGGATCTCTGGGACCCTGGCACATGTCTGTAGCCAAGTAGCTTTCTAACACTGAACCCCATCATCAGGATCCCCCCTTGTCATAGAGGACCCTGGACCAGCAGCCTCTCCTACAAGGAGGAGCATTCCCTTCCCCCTTCTGTGTGTGGCCACACACAAGACAACTGGTCTCCTCTAGACAGCTGGCTCCCAATAGGAGGAGAGGGGTCTGGCCTGGGGGTGTCCCCAGACTCACTGAATGAAAGTCCCTCCTCCCTGGGTAACAGTGAGTAAGAGACAGAGGGATAGGAGCCTCAGGGATGCAGTGAGACACCCTCACTGCTGTCCCCGAGCTCAGGGCCACCTTATCAAGTAGGTATGTGGTCATGGACATCAACCCCACCCCCACCCCCACCCCCAACAGGACACAGACAACGTTCCTGACCCTGGGGCTTGAATCCACAACCACCGCCCTGGAACACATCCAAGAGATTTTACAAACCCCTTGTTCTACAGGACCCAGGAGCCCACATTCCCCCGACCCAACACAGCCTCGTTCCTCTCTCCTCTGTGCCACAGGTCCAGTTGGCTCAGCAAATGGCCCTTGTCACTGTGGCCACCAGGGTCCCCAGCTGATGGAGGCCATATTCAGCACCTGCTTCCTCCTTCCCGGGGATAAAGAAGTTTGTGCAAGGGCTACATCCCTCCTGCTCCCTGTGCCTTGACCTGGGAGGGTTGGGGCCACACTACAGCACTCAGGGTGCAGGGAAGAGCAGTCCAGCAGGCACTGGGAGGCTTAAGGATGAGCCTAGTGAGGAGCACAGCAGCAGACGAGGGCAGAGACTTGCAGGCACCCCTCAGCATTAGTCCCTGGGTGTGGGGGGAGGCCTTGGAGGCTGCCAGATCTGGGCTGTAATCCTCCGTCTGGTGCCCACCAGCTGTGTCTTTGGGCAAGTGACCAGACCTCTCTGAGCCTGGTTTCCTTGTCATCAAGGAGGGACCGGGTCAGCTGCCTCCCAGGGAGGTGGAGGGTAGGAAGTGCTGGGCCCGGACTAGAGGATTTGGGGCCAATGTGGGTCCTTCTGTCCCTGAAGGCCATCGAGGGAAGGCCAAGGCTGACCTTCGCCGTGTCCTGCTGCGGCTCCACCACCTGTATGAGGAAGGCAAGGACCCAGTCCTGTCTCAGCCAGTGAGGGTCAATCTGCAGGTAAGTGCCCTCAGATCCCTGGGACAGGCCTCCTGGCTGTGGCCTGAAGGCCCAGCAGGGAGACAAGCCCAAGGTGAAAATCCCCTCTGGCAAAGATGTGGGCAAAGAGATGGCTGTGGGAGCTCTGGCTCAACCTGGAGTGGGTGCTGTTGGGGGCGCAGGGGCACCTCACCCCCTCTTCCTTCATTCTTGTTGTTTCTCCTTCCTCTGCTCCCTTGCTGAGTCACATTGTCCTGCTGCCGGCCTTCGTCAGCGTGCTGACTCTTTGCTTCTGCTTGTCCCTGTGGTCACCCACCTCATGGACCTCCCAAGCAGATATATTGGCAGAAGCTGGAAAGGTAGAGGCAAAAAGGGCCTTGCCCCTCTGTGCTTTCTTCTCCCGGAAGCTTCTCCAGAACCTTCCCACCTCCTGGACAACAGAGGCTCCCTTCTTTCAGGCCAGAATGGGCCACCTGCCTCCCTCCCTGCACAGGAGGAGGGATAAGGATGCTTACTTGGCACAGGGGAGGGATAAGGATGCCTGGCCTCATCCCTGGGACTGCCCGCTGAGCCATACCAGGTAGAAGGGGTCTGGATGCTGGAGGCAGCTCCTGTGTCCACCACCCCCAAGTGTGCTCCTCCATTGCAGTGACTGGGGAAGCATGCTGGTCCTGGCATCCAAGGAAGATGACCTAAGACATAGAAAAGCAGCATGGAGGGATGGGGGATGAACAGCTGCCCACCTGATAGGCTAATATAGAAAATGGTCAGGTTGGGGGGTTTGTTGTGCTTTAAATAAAAAATGCATGTGTGTCCTCATCTCTAAAATGGGGACACAGTTCCTGTCTGGGGATCTGCAGTAAGAATTAAGGAGGAAGTGTGTTGTGCCCAGGGTGAGACTGCCCCCCCCCACTCCTGCTTTACCTGCTCTGATCTGGGGCTCGGGGTAGCTCACCCTCTCTGTGCTCCTATCTCTGCAGGGGCTGGGGTCCGTGGGGCAGTGGAGGAGCGTTCACTGACAGGACCTGGGATGTGAACACACTCCACCGCTGGAGCTGGAAGAGACAAGAGCCTCCCCACCACAGAGGTTTGGAAGCTCCTGGTTCAGGCCTTGCCTGGGAATCCCGGCAGCCCCCAGCCTGGCTCAGAGGTTGGGCCAACCTGTTAGATCCAGCCCTGCCCCTTATGGCCTATGGGACCTTGAGCAGGCTCCTTAGCTTCTCTGAATCTGTCCCCTCCTGAATCTACACAGGTCAGTGTGTGTGGGCATGCCTGCATGTGTGTCCGTAGACCACACCCCCTGCCTCTGTCCTGGCTGAGTCATGACCTGGCAAGCATATCCCAGGGGGTTCTGACATCTGCCATGCTGTGCCTCACACTGCACACACCATCAGCTTCTGGGGGACTACAGGCATTTTGTGCCTCTCGGTCTTTCCCATGCTGTTCCCTCTGCCTGCAAGGCCCTGTGCCTTTCCCTCTGGCCTGCTCCTACTCAAGCTTCTATGGAGTCCAAAGCTGGATCAGTTTCCTCCTCTGCTGTCCTCTCCCCCTCTTTCCTGTTTGTTGTGGATCTTCTCTGTGCACTGCACACAGCATAGTGCCAACTACATAGCTGGACATTTAGTCATGTGGATGGATGGATGGATGGATGGATGGATGGGTGGATGGATGGATGATGGATGGATGGAAGAATACATAGATGGATGGGTAGATGGATTGCTAGATGGTTGATGGATGATGGATAAGATGATGAATGGGTGGATTAATGGATGGATGGATGGATGGATGGATGGACGGGTAGATGTGTAGATGGATGAGGATGATAGATGGATGAATAGATAATGGATGGATGGATGGATGGATGGATGGATGGATGGATGGATAGCTGGATGGTTGAGTGAATAGGTAGATGTGTAGATGGATGAGGATGATGGATGGATGAATAGATGATGGATGGATAGATGGATGGATGGATGGATGGTTGATGGATGGATAGGTCTATGAAAGTGTCAGTGTTTGAATGAGTGAAAAGGATGGATTCTTGGACAGACTGATGGATCTTGGATGGGTGGATGGTTGGACAGGTGGGTGGACGAATGGATGAAGAAGTTTCCCTCCCATGGTTGAATTTAGTGGAACCCAGTAATACAAAGAGCAGGCCCCACCAGATGACCTGAGGGAGAAAGCTTTAGGCATTGAATGTTATACCCTATGGGGAATGAGGCCATGTATGGCCAGGACCACCTACCTATTACCCTCATGGGAAGGCAAGAATGCAAGGGAGCCCATGGCAGTGGGAGTCCCAGCAGGAGGAGGGCACCCAAGGGCCTTCATGAAGAAGCCACAACAGAGTGGAGGCAGGTGCGGTATATGAGGGGGCTGCTGGGTGGAAACGTCCTGGGGAAGCAGGTACCTCTAAGGACAGACCGCTTCTGCTCCCCCAGGCAGCCCCAGCTCTCACTCAACACCCCTGCAAGGCACCAAGGTCACCATCTACCCGAAGGAAATCCGGACATTCTTCGTTCACTTTCATAGCAGTAAGCCCAGGGCAGACTCTGAGGCCCCAGGGACCCCAAGAAAAGGAAGATGACCTAAGACATAGAAAAGCAGCATGGAGGGATGGGGGATGAACAGCTGCCCACCTGATAGGCTAATATAGAAAATGGTCAGGTTGGGAGGTTTGTTGTGCTTTAAATAAAAATTGCATTATACAGACCCACACTGTCTCCTCAGGCGCTAGAGCTGGCCTCACCCAACCTGGGTGATATCTGTACATACATCCACACTCCCCATGCATGTGCAGGAGTCTTCAGAAAGCTCCCATAAGGCAGTGAAATACCCAGCAAGAAAGCAAAGGCACCTGCCACACAGGCCCCATCCCCTCTCACCCAGGCCACCAGTGTTACTTGTGGGCCTAATTTGTGCCTACTGATGGGGTGTAGGGAAGGGTACTTCAAGGTCAGGGGGCCTTCAGAGCTCCTGGGTGTTATGGGAGCCTGGTGTACATTCAGAATGGCTATGGAAAGGTTACCCCCAGGCCAGGGCAGGAGTCATAGAAAGAGCAGGCTGACCTGAGTCCTGAGCCCCAACAGGCTGGATGCTGAGAGCAGGTGGCAGGATCTGCTGAATATTTCTTTCTGTTCTCACTTCATGGCTCCTGGGCGGCCCTCCATGGACTGTGTCAGAAATGATGCAGGTATCTGATCTCATGTGACATTCTCCTAGGACAGGGACCTGGGGTGGGAGTTGGAGCCTGAAGGGGATTCCCAGCACCTTCAGCTGCATGAGCTCCTAGCCTCATGGGACCAACAGTCCAGGAGAGTGTCCCTTGCCATCAGAGGCAGCCTTAGGGGCCCTTCCTGTGTAACCTCCTTGCCATTCCTGTGTGTGCCAACCTCTGTCCTGGGTACCTGACATGACCTGGAAACCTCTAGCACATTATGTGGTCTGGGTTCCTGACTCTACTTAACTGATGAGAACCATGACTTGGATTGCTCAAGTCCCTCTCCCAGTGTCACTGGGGACTAACACCCTGGCCCTGACTCCTTGTCCAGGTGGCTGCACTGATATATCAGGCTGGAGGGACCTAAGATGGGACCCAGTGGAGGCCATAGCCACACACAGGATGGTGTATCCACTATAGCCTTCTAAGGAGCTGCAGATCTTGAAGAACCTGAAGGAAAGCTGAAAAGAGACTCCTGGATGCTGTCCTCTGGAAGGTGAGGCATCTATGTGGCTGCTGACACCAATTCCAGGCCCATGAAGGGTGGAGGAGGTGATAGCAATGACCACTTATGGGCCTGAGTCCAAGGGGCCCCTCTGACCCTCAGCTGCCCTAGCCAGGAGCACGGGAGAGAATTAGGTATGGCCAGAGGATTCTGGACTCATTCCAAATAGAAAGCCACAAAGTCCTGCCCGGGCTGTGGGTGGAGGAGGACTCCAGGCATGGGAAATTTCAGGAGTATCAGTGGCTCACAGAACATCCCTGACTAGGTCACTTTTCACAGGTTACCTCATCTGGACCCTAGAAGGAGCAGTCAGAGATGACCCACTTTATACCTTAGATGCTCTCAGGATCTGCGTGTAATAGAGATCCTTCTACAGAGTGAGTCTAGGGCCAGACAGGTGCCCTAGACCTCAGACTTCTTTAGATCTTAGAGATAAAGTGCACATGTCCTGTGTCAAGGAATACCCTGCATTGGATCTGGGGCAGTACCTGTGATTAAATACTGCCATGGGCTGAATTGTGTCTCCCAAAATTTGTGTGTTCAAGTCCTAACCACCCCCCAGGACCTCAGAATATGGCTGTATTTGGAGATAGGGTATTTTAAAAGGTCATTAAGGTAAAATGAGGTCATATGGATGGCCTCTAATCCAATCCCTATTTTATGCTATTTTATTTTTAAAGATTTTATTTACTCACTTGAGAGAGAGAGAGCGCAATCGAGAGCAATAGAGAGCATGAACAGGGTGCAAAAGCAGAGGGAGTGAGAAACAAACTCTCCAGTAAGCAGGGAACCTGACACGGGCTGGATCCCAGGACCCTGGGATCATAATCTGAGCTAAAGACAGGCGCATAACCCACTGAGGCACCCAGGCGCCCCTCAATCCTTATTTTAAAGGGAAATTAGGGGGTGCCTGGGTGGCTCAGTAGGTGAAGCATCTGCCTTTGGCTCAGGTCATGCATGATCCCAGAGTTCCAGGATGGAGCCCCGAGTCAGGCTCCCTGCTCCCTAAGCAGGGAGCCTGCTTCTCCCTCTCCCTCTGCCCCTCCCCCTACTTGTTCTCTCTCTCTCTCTCTCTCTCTCTCTCTCTCTCTCTCTCTCTTTCTCAGTCTCAAATAAATAAATCTTAATGGGCGTCTGGGTGGCTCAGTGGTTGAGTGTCTGCCTTTGGTTCAGGTCGTGATCCCAGGGTCCTCGGATTGAGTACCACATCAGGCTCCCTGCAGGGAGCCTGCTTCTCCCTCTGCCTATGTCTCTGTCTCCCGTGTGTGTGCGTGTATCTCATGAAAAAATAAATAAATCTTTTTAAAAAAGAAAGAAAGAAATCTTAAAAAAAAAAAAAAAGATTAGGATGCAAACAGAAGAATGACCATGTGAGGACACAGGGAGAAGACAGTCGTCCACACTGCCAGGAGAGAAGCTTCAGAAAGACACCAAACCTGCCCACATGCTGAGGACGTCCAGCCTCCAGAACCCTGAGAAACAAACTTTTGTTGTTTAAGTCTTCAGCCTATGTGACTTTATTCTTGGGACCCTGGCCAACTGACACAAACACTGATATTTATGCAGTGAAAACATGATTTTCACAGTAAATGGAATAATGTAAGTGCTACAAATGTCCTCACATCATCTCAGCCAAGGTTTGCCATCAAAGGAAGTAAGAAGAGATGTTTCCTTTTCAGAGCTTTTTGAGTTTCAGAATTGCAACTGTGTAAGTGTGTAGCTGTAAGTAAACGCATCATTGACTTATAGGAAATTCTAAAACACGAAGTGTATTTAGTAGCCCCGCATCACTGTCCATCTTCCACTTGTATTGCTTTTAGAGTCTTGAGTAAACAAATCTCTCCAGGTACCACCAAGGAAGGGCAGATACCAGAGGGACCCAGGAGGCTGGTAACAAGGCCAGTGACAAGGTGAGACGGTATGGTGAGCATCAGGCCCTGATGGGCCCTGTGCAAAGGAACCCACTGATTGGCTTAGGAAAATGTACTTGACACATCTTTGAGGGAAAAACAAGTTTCAGACCACCCTCGTATTTGTTTCCCAGGGATAACATTTCAAAGTACCACAAGCCGGTGCGCTTAAAACAACAGAAGTGACTTCTCTCATAGTTCTGGAAGCCAGAAGTCTAAAATCCAGGTGTCAGCAGGGCCAGGCTGGGCCCTGGAAGTTCACAGGAAGGATCCTTCCTTGCTCTTTAGCTTGTGGTAGGTCCAGCAATTCTTGACATTCCTTGACTTGTAGATGCATCCCTCCAGTTTCTCCAACACTGCCATGCTCACAGGACCATCTTGCCTATGTGTCTCTTCCTCTCTTCTTACAAGGACACTAATCATATTGGATGAACGTGATTAATCCACCCTACTCCAGCTTGACCTCAGTTGATTACTTCTGCAAAAATCCAATTTCCAGATAAGGCACTGTGGATCAGGACTTCAGTGTATCTTTGTAAGGAACACAATTCAACCCAGTACAACCCTGGATAGTACAGTTTGTGTCTCTGTGTGATGGATATGTATAGAGAGATCTCCAGGTACCAAAAGGTTTTGGGAGATCCCAGCAAAAATTTCTCAAAAATACCTAAGATCTTTGTTCTCAGGAACAGATGGGACTAACAGATTATGACCATTGCCCTTGAGCATTATTCATTGTTCATGATAGCCATAAATTGTAGGTAACCTGAAGATCCATCCCCAGCAGCATGGATAAATAGAGAGTGCAGTGGGTCTCAAAGTGTGATCCCAGGACCAGGAATATCATCATTACTTGGGAAGCTGTTAGAAATACAAATTATCAAAAAAAAAAAAAATTATCAAGGTGCCTGGGTGGCTCAGTCAGTTAGGCATCTGATTCTTGATCTCTGCTCAGGTCTTAATCTCAGGGTCATGAGTTCAAGCTCCGCATTGGGCTCCACATTGAGTGTGGAGCCTACTTTAAAAAAAAATTTTAATGAAGAAAAAGAAATATGAATTATCAGGGGCTCCTGACTGCCTCAGTCAGAAGAGCATGTGACTCTTGATCTCTGGGTCATGAATTGGAGCCCCACATTGAGTGCAGAGATTACTTAAATAAATAAAACTTTTAAAAAAAGAAAAGAGGGACGTCTGGGTGGCTCAGTGGTTGAGCGCCTCCCTTTGGCCCAGGATGTGATCCTAGAGTCCCGGGATGGAGTCCCACATCAGGCTCCATGAAGAGGAGCCTGCTTCTCCCTCTGCCTGTGTCTCTGCCTCTCTCTGTGTGTCTCTCATAAATAAATAAATAAAATATTTTTAAAAAGAAATACATATTTTAAAGATTTTATTTATGTATGAAGGACACAGAGAGGGAAAGGCAGAGACACAGGCAAAGGGAGAAGCAGGCTCCATGCAGGAAGCCTGATGTGGGACTCGATCTCAAGATCCCGGGATCACGCCCTGAGCCAAAGGCAGATGCTCAACCACTGAGCCACCCAGGCATCCCAAGAAATACACATTATCAGGTCCTCCTCTAGACCAAATAAATCAGAAACTCTATGGTGGGCCCAACAATGTGTTTTGACAAGTTTTCCAGGTTATTCTGATGCAGGCTCAAATTGAGAATTACTGACATAGAGCAATCAAAATGAATGAACTATATTTGCAGATGACGTGATACTATATACAGAAAACTCTAAAAACTCTCCCAAAAATCTACTAGAAATGATAAAGGAACTCAGTATGGTTTCAGGATACAAAATCAATGTACAGAAATCTGTTGTGTTTCTAATAAACACTAATAATGAAACAGCAGAAAGAGAAATGAAGAAAACAATCCCATTTACAATTGCACCAAGAATAATAAAATACTGGGTGCCTGCGTGCGTGGCTCAGTGGTTGAGCATCTGCCTTTGGCTCAGGTCATGACTCCGGGGTCCTGGGATCAAGTCCCACATTGGGCTTCCCGCAGGAAGCCTGTTTCTCCCTCTGCCTATGTCTCTGCCTCTCTCTGCGTCTCTCATGAATAAATAATCTTAAAAAATAAATAAAAATAAAATACCTAGGAATCAGCTTAACCAAAGAAGTGAAACACTTGTATTCTGAAAACTATAAAACACTAATAAAAGAAATTGAAGATAACACAAAGAAATGGAAAAACATTCCATGCTCATGGATTGGAAGAACAAATATTGTTAAAATATCTATGTTACCCAAAGCAGTCTACACATTCAATGCTATCCCTATCAAAATACCAACAGCATTTTTCACAGAGCTGGAAAAAACTACCTAAAATGTGTATTATGCCACAAAATACTCCAAATAGCCAAAGCAATCATGAAAAAGAAAAACAAAGCTGGAGGCATCACAATTCCAGACTTCAGGTTATATTACAAAGCTGTAATGATCAAAACCGTATGGTACTGACACAAAAATAAACACATACATCAATGGAACAGAAAAGAGAAATAAGCCCACAGTTATATGGCTAATTAATCTTCAACAAAGGAGGAAAGAATATGCAATGGGAAAAAGTCTGCTCAATAAGTGGTGTTGGGAAAACAGCACAGTAACATGCCAAAGAATGAAACTGGACTATATTCTTTTACCACTCACTAAAATAAATTCAAAATGGATTAAGGACCTAAATGTAACACCTGACACCATAAAATTCCTAGAGGAGAACACAGTAACTTCTCTGACATCTCCATAGCAACATTTTTCTAGGTATATCTCCTAAGGCAAAGGAAACAAAAACAAAAATAAGCTATTGGGACTTCATCAAGATAAAAAGTTTCTGCAAGTGAACTAAACAATCAACAAAACTAAAAGACAACCTACTGAATAGAATATATTTGCAAATGACATCTGATGATAAAGGTTTAGTATTCAAAATGTATAAGAAAAACTGATACAACTCAAGACCCAAAAAACCCCCAAATAATCCAATTTGAAAATGGGCAGAAAAATAATAATAAAATAAAAATAAAAATGGACAGAAGATGTGAACATACATTTCTCCAAGACAAACAGGCACATGAAAAGATACTCAATATCACTGACCATCAGGGAAATGCAAGTCAAAACTACAATATCACCTCACTCCAGTCAGAGTGGCTAAAAACAACAACACAAGAAACAACAGGATGTGGAGGAAAAGGAACACTCATGCACTATTGATGGGAATGCAAACTGGTACAACCACTCTGGAAGACAGTATAGAGGTTCCTCAAAAAGTTAAAAATATCCTACAGTCCATTAATTGCACTACTGGATATTTACCTTAAAAATACAAAAATACAAAAAAATTTTAAAAAATTAAAAATACTAATTCAAAGGTATATATGCATATATATAACATACATATATATAAATAAACACATCCTATGTTTATTGCTGCATTATTTACAATAGCCAAGACATGAAAGCAACCTGTCTATTGATTGATGAGTGGATAAAGAAGTAAGAAGAAGTGACATATAGATATATAGTTTATTCAGCCACAAAAAAGAATCAAAGTTTGCCATTTGCAACAATGTGGATAGAGCTAGAGAGTATTATGCTAAGCCAAATAAGTCAGAGAAAGAAGAATATGATTTTACTCATATGTGGAATTTAAGAAACAAAACAAATGAACACAGGGGGGGAAAAAAGGAGGGAGAGATAAACCAAGAAACAGACTCAACTATGGAGAGCACACTGGTGTTAACAGAGGGAACATGAAGGGGGATGAAACAGGCGATGAGGATTAGGGAGTGGACTTGTGATGAGCACTAAGTATTGTATGGAAGTGTGGACTCACTATTTTGTATACCTGAAACTAATATTACACTGTATGCTAACTATGCTGAAATAAAAATTAAAAACTTAATTTAAAAAATGAGTGAGCTATACCTACCTGCATCAACATAGGTGAGTCTCCCATACATAAAATATTGAGTAAATGAAGCAAGAGACAAAGGAGAAACTATGATTCCATTTATACAAAGTTAAAAAATAGGGGGAACCACTTTATTATTTACTATTGCATTCAGAGCCAATGAAACAATAAAGAAGAGCAAAGATATAGCTAACCAAAAGTCACAGGAAAGGTTACCTCTGGGAAGGTGGGTAGCAGGAGGACTGAATTCAGAAGAAACACACCAGAAGCTCTGGAAGTGTTGGCATGGTTTTATTGCCTGACCTGGTTGATGTTTATATGTGCATTTCCTTTAAAAGCATATATTAGGGCCCCCTGGGTGGCTCAGCGGTTTAGCGCCACCTTCAGTCCGGGGCCTGATCCTGGAGACCCCGGATCAAGTCCCATGTCGTGTCTCCCTGCATGGAGCCTGCTTCTCCCTCTGCCTGTGTCTCTGCCTCTTTCTTTCTCTCTGTTTCTCATTAATAAATAAATAAAATCTTTTAAAAATAAATAAAATAAAATAAAATAAAATAAAATAAAATAAAATAAAAGCATATATTATGGGTTTCCCTGGGTGGTTTGGTGCCTGCCTTCAGCCCAGGGCGTGATCCTGGAGACCCAGGATCAAGTCCGTGTCGGGCTCCCTGATTGAGCCTGCTTCTCTCTCTCTGCCTCTCTCTCTCTGCCTGTGTCTCTGTCTCTCTCTCTGTATCTTCCATTAATAAATAAATAAAATATTTTTAAGTATATATTATGATAATTATATATACTATACACAATACTGCATATATAAAATGTTACATATATTCTATATATATAGTGCATATATACATATATTGTTATGTTCACAGAAACTATTGAAAATGTTGAAAAGGGGCACATTGTTGGCTCAAGTGGAGGAGCATGTGACTCCATCTCAGAGTCATGAGTGTGAGCCCTACATTAAATGTAGAGATTACTTAAATAAAAATAAAACTTGGGGCACGTGGGTGGCTCAGTCTGTTAAGTGTCTACCTTTGGCTCAGGTCATGATCTTGGAGTCTTGGGATTGATCCTGCCGTCTAGCTCTGGGCTCAACACAGGGTCTCCTTGGGATTCTCTGTCTCTCCTCCTGCTGCCCCTCTCTCTCTCACCCTCTTAAGTAAATAAATAAATCTTCAAAACAAAACAGTGAGTGTTTTGTTTTGAAGTGCCACCTCTCAATGGCAGGTACACTTGTGCTAAGCCCACATCACCAAATGAAGACTTAACACCTAATTTAATTACAGTTTCAGCCTCTTCCAGCAGTTCTGTCTCAAGCCAGTCAATCTGGAATCACCTGGTCAGCAGTGACCAGTGAGGTCATCTGCTGGATGGGTCCATGCTGTCCCCTAAAGGAAGATGACCTTACCTCAGACAATCCACTCTGCTGGTAACTTCCTTGTCTGGCCCCTTTCTGCCTACACAAATCTTTCATTTTGCACAGCTCTTGAGAGTTCCTTTCTGTCTGCTAGATGGAATGCCGCGTGATTCATGAATCATCATAAAGCTTGTAAGAGCTTCAAAATGTACTCAGCTGAATTTTGGTTTTTAATGGATTGCTTGCTGATTGGACTTTATTTCTTCTCTCTTTCATTTACTGTATTGTTTTCTTTCTCATTTTTTCTTTTCTTCTTTTCTTTTTTTAAAGATTTTATTTATTTAATCATGAGAGACACAGAGAGAGAGGCAGAGACATAGGCAGAGGGAGAAGCAGGCTCCCTGCAGGGAGCCCAATGCAGAACTTGATCCCAGGATCCCGGGATCATGACTTGAGCCAAAGGCAGATGCTCAATCACTGAGCCACCTAGGTGCCCCATTTTTTTTCCTTTTCAATTGGTCAAGCTTTCGTTTTATTCTCTCTAGTCGTTTCAATTTAATCTCAGTTATTTCCTGAGATTTTTGCCCTGATAATCATGAATAAATCTGTATTTCTTTATTGGATATCAAAATAAAATAATCATTATACTTCGCTACCGCACAGAGGACTTTGTCACCTATGCTCCTTCCTCTTCCTCCCAGATAAGATAAAGCCTGTGGGCCATGTTAACATCCCCACTCTCTCTACCATTTCTGAAAACCTCAGGCTTCAGTTCAGGTCTCAGAGAAACAAGCAAAAGAGAGACCAGAAGAAGTACGGCAGTCTGTGCTCTTGTGGGCCAGCAAGTGCAAATAGCAAAAAGAGAGGAGTCCTATCCCTCTTGACATCCTTAGAGGCATACACCAGACTTCTGCCAACCCTGGGAATGGGGAGTGACTTAACCTCTGAGCATCAGTCTCTCCCAGGACCACAAGTGTTTGAGCAGCTGTAATGCCCACCATCCCACATCCCACCCTCCCCCGCTCACCCCAGTGGACTTCCGGGCATCCAGAGAGGACTCTAGGACTCATTAAAGATGGTCTGTGCTGCAGGCTCTCCCTCTGGGCCCACAGCATCACCTCTCCGACAAGAACATCAAGAAGGATAAAAGATCCCTCTTCCTGCCTTTCCTCAAGGTTCAGACCCAAGTCATATGACTGGGAGTTCCAACGTTTCCCCCCATGGCTTTGCCATGTGTCAATGGATCCACAGCAAATGGTTATTCAGTTTCCGACTTGGGGAAAGTCAAGACCCCACATCATCTATCTAGCTGAAACTGCCTGGCATTATGCTGCCAAGGCCCCTGGAGCTGCCACATGGGACATGAACCTATTTGCAGACCTGCATCTTTGAATTTGCTAATCTGAACAGATGGAAAAGAAAAATGTTATAGATTCTCTTGGGGGCACAAGGGGTGTGTGTGTGTAGAGTAGTAGAAGACCAAGGATGAGGCATTAGGAGGCAGGCAAAAAGAATGCAATGTCTATAGGGGATTTAAAAACAATAATAAGGACAGCCTGGGTGGCTCAGCGGTTTAGCGCCGCCTTCAGCCCAGGGCGTGATCCTGGAGTCCTGGGATCAGGATCGAGTCCCACGCTGGGCTCCCTGCATGGAGCCTGCTTCTCCCTCTGCCTGTCTCTCTCTCTCTCATGAATAAATAAATAAACAAAATATTTAAATAAATTAAAAAATAATAAAACCGACTAAATCTGTCTGCTTTCTGTTATCACTATGTATAGGCAATTCTAAACAATGTCAGTGATAAAATACCCCTCCCTCAAAACACAACCACTGCAGTTAGTGTTGAGAATATATATGAGGTGGGCTGAATAATGCCCCCAATGATGCCCAAATCATAATCCTGTAAACCTAAATACCATCTTAAGTGCCCAAAGAGATTTGCAGATAGGATTACACGACCGATCTAGAGATGGCCAGTTTATTCCAGATTATCTGGATGGACCCCATGAAACCATAAGGTCCTTATAAGAAGAAGGAGGATCAGAGTCCAAGAAGAAATCGAGGTGACCACAGAAGCTAGAGGCTGGGGACAGAGGAGGCGCTCCAAGCCAAAGAACTTGGGTGTCTCTAGAAGCTAAAATCTGGCCAGGAACCAGATTCTCCTCTGAAGAGGGAGAGGTTTGAGGCCATGATGACATCTTGATTTACACTTCTGATCCCAGGTTTGTAATATAACAAATGTGTATTGTTTCAAATCACTAAAGTTGTGATAATGTGTTACAGCAGCCACAGGAGATGAATACAATATGTGAGCCTCCAATTAGATCATCCTAATGATTTTTCCTTTTATAAACATTTATTCTACATAGAAGCTGATTCAGAGGCATCCCCACTTCCATGGGAACAGAAGCTCCCTGGATAGTGGGATATTGGAATTGTCTCTATTGGCTGTTCATTAATATCCTCTATTATGTCCCTTATCATAAACCAGTAAATATGAGTGTTTCCCTGAGCTCTCTCTGCTATTGTAGCAAACGTAAGGAGGGGGTCATGGGAACCCTGATTTATAGTTAATTTGTCAGAAGTACAAGTAACAACCTGGAATTTTTTATTGGTGTCTAAAGTGGGCACACTCTTACAGGATTGAGCCCCTAACTCGTGGGATCTGACGCTAAATCTAGGTAGATGGTATCAGAATTGAGCCAAATTATACGACACCCTGCTAGTGCTGCAGGAGAATTGCTTGCTGGAAACCCCGCATATAATGGTGTCAGAAGTGAAGCAAGGTATTGTAAGTGTGGATAGTAGTGTGAGAGTAATGGGGAAACACATTTTTCATTACAGATTAGTCTAGTAGGAAAATAATTTTTTTAAGATTTTTTTTATTTATTCATGAGAGACACAGAAAGAGAGAGGCAGAGACACAGGCAGAGGGAGAAGCAGGCTCCATGTAGGGAGCCCGACGTGGGACTCCATCCCCGGTCTCCAGGATCACGCCCTGGGCTAAAGGTGGCGCAAAACCGCTGAGCCACCTGGGCTGCCTTAGGAAATAATTTTATGTAACTAAGTGCCTAATGTTAGCAAGTAGATTTTAATAAAATATAAATAAAACCAAAAGGCACAATTTAGGAAACCAGTAAATTATACCACTGATGCAACATTTTATTTTCTTAATACTTTAATTTTGAAACAACAATTTTAAAAGGCAGAATATATATATGTATATGTATATGTCTTTTTTAAAAGATTTTAAGTAATCTCTACACCCAGTGTGGGGCTTGTACTCAAGAGTTTGAGATCAAGAGTCTATGCTCTACTGACTAAGCCAGCCAGATGCCCCTTACCCATATTTACTGGTTTATGATAAAGGATATAATAAAGAATATGAGTGAACAGCCAGATAGAAACAAGAGTTCCAAGTACAGGAGCTTCTGTCCTCATGGAGTGGGGATGTATCATCTTCCACATGTAGATGTGTTCACCAATCCAGAAGCTCTCTGAACCCATAAGATTGAGATTCTTATGGAGGCTTCATTGACTATCCAGAGTCACATCATTAGAAGGAAAGACATACCTATCACCCAGAAAATTCCAAGGGATGTAGGAGCTCTGTCAGGAACCAGAGTCAAAGACCAAATATTAGAACAGTAGTTTTTCCTAGGGCTCTTATCACTTAGAATTTTAGGAGCTCTGTGTCAGGAATCTGGGACAGTGACTAATATATAGATTTCCCATTATTTCACAAATCACAAGAGCAAAGATCAAACCACTAGGTAGCCATCAAAGCTATTGAGTAAAAAGTTCTGCTTGTTTTTCTTTTGGGAATTTGGAGGAACTTGAAACCTTTTGTGTTGTGAAACCAACAATTGGCCCATAATTATTCTTAATTTCATTAGGAAATGAGAAGCGGGCACCTTGAAAGGCACTGACCCCCATGGAGTTCAATGAAGAAAAATTTTAAGCAAAAGAGGAGACAATTGAAGCAATATCTGGATGTATTTTGGAATAAGAAATGCCCACAATATCCCAAATAGTTTAATTTCACATTTATTACTGCAAATAATTTGCCATAGAAAGTAGAGGATATTAAAAATTATCCCTCCTGAAGACTATCCACTGGAAAAAAGACAGTTTCTTCAATAAATGGTGCTGGGAAAATTGGACATCCACATGCAGAAGAATGAAACTAGACCATTCTCTTACCCCATACATAAAGATAAACTCAAAATGGATGAAAGATCTTAATGTGAGACAAGAGTCCATCAAAATCCTAGAGGAGAACACAGGCAACACTCTTTTTGAATTTGGCCACAGTAACTTCTTGCAAGCTACATCCATGAAGGCAAGAGAAACAAAAGCAAAAATGAACTATTGGGACTTCATCAAGATAAGAAGCTTTTGCACAGCAAAAGAAACAGTCAACAAAACTAAAAGACAACCTACAGAATGGGAGAAGATATTTGCAAATGACCTATCAGATAAAGGGCTAGTATCCAAGATCTATAAAGAACTTATTAAACTCAACACCAAAGACACAAACAATCCAATCATGAAATGGGCAAAAGACATGAACAGAGATCTCACAGAGGAAGACATAGACATGGCCAACAAGCACATGAGAAAATGCTCCGCATCACTTGCCATCAGGGAAATACAAATCAAAACCACAATGAGATACCACCTCACACCAGTGAGAATGGGGAAAATTAACAAGGCAGGAAACCACTCATGTTGGACAGGATGCGGAGAAAAGGGAACCCTCCTGCACTGTTGGTGGGAATGTGAACTGGTGCAGCCACTCTGGAAAACTGTGTGGAGGTTCCTCAAAGAGTTAAAAAAAATAGATCTGCCCTACGACCCAGCAATTGCACTGCTGGGGATTTACCCCAAAGATACAGATGCAGTGAAACACCGGGACACCTGCACCCCGATGTTTATAACAGCAATGTCCACAATAGCCAAATTGTGGAAGGAGCCTCGGTGGTGTCCATCAAAAGATGAATGGATAAAGAAGATGTGGTCTATGTATACAATGGAATATTCCTCAGCCATTAGAAACGACAAATACCCACCATTTGCTTCGACATGGTTGGAATTGGAGGGTATTATGCTGAGTGAAGTAAGTCAATCGGAGAAGGACAAACATTATATGGTCTCATTCATTTGGGGAATATAAAAAATAGTGACAGGGAATAAAGGGGAAAGGAGAAAAAAATGAGTGGGAAATATCAGAAAGGGAGACAGAACATGAAAGACTCCTAACTCTGGGAAACGAACAAGGGGTGGTAGAAAGGGAGGTGGGCGGGGGGTGGGGGTGACTACGTGACGGGTACTGAGGGGGGCACTTGATGGGATGAGCACTGGGTGTTATTCTATATGTTGGCAAATTGAACACCAATAAAAAATAAATTAAAAAAAATATCCCTCCTGAAAAGGATAACAAGGGAAAGGAGGGGAACTGAGTGGGAAAAATTAGAGAGGAAGACAAACCATGAGAGTTTCCTCACTCTGGGAAACAAACAAATGGTTGCAGAAGGGGAGGTAGGTGGGGGGATGGGATAACTGGGTGATGGGCACTAAGGAGGGCACTTGATGGGATGAGCACTGGGTGTTACACTATATGTTGGCAAATTGAATTTATTTTTTTTTTAATTTTTATTTATTTGTGATAGTCACAGAGAGACAGAGAGAGAGAGGCAGAGACACAGGCAGAGGGAGAAGCAGGCTCCATGCACCGGGAGCCTGATGTGGGATTCGATCCCGGGTCTCCAGGATCGCGCCCCGGGCCAAAGGCAGGCGCCAAACCGCTGCGCCACCCAGGGATCCCGGCAAATTGAATTTAAATAAAAAATGTAAATTAAAAAAATTTATCTCTTCTGAGTGTCAAATATGCTAGGTACTCCACCAGGAGGGAGAAGAGAGGGGCCATAAGCCTCCATCCCATTAGTTTCATTACCCAATCCTGCCAGCTTCCACTTGGAAAGGGCATAAGGTGGGGCTGGCTGGTCTCCAGGTCCTCGAAGTGCAAACAGCTTAGGGTTCCTGGAATACCTTCTCCCTTAATGCCCTCAGGTGAGAACATCCTGTTCTAAAGCAAGGTACATACAGGATCAGATACTATAGAAAACAGATAACTGAGCAAGCAGCAAAATGATATTAAGATTTTGAAATGAGGGTAGGGGTGACTGGGTGATGGGCACTGAGGTGGGGCGCTTGATGGGATGAGCACTGGGTGTTATTCTATATGTTGGCATATTGAACACCAATAAAAATAAATTTATAAAAAAAGATTTTGAAATGATAAGGAATGATGTCAAATCTAAGAAGCCATCAATTTTTAAGATTTATCCTTCTTTTAGGTAATGCTAAAAATGTGAATACAATTAAAATGTGAATCAATTTTTTAAAAATCATAGCAAATGGGGGCACCCGGGTGCCTCAGTGGCTGAGCATCTGCCTTTGGCTCAAGTAATGGTCCTGGGGTCCTGGGATTAAGTCCCACATTAGGCTCCCTGCAGGGAGCCTGCTTCTCCCTCTGCCTCTGTCTCTGCCTCTCTCTCTGTGTGTTTCTCATGAATAAATAAATAAAATCTTTTTTAAAAATCGAAGCAAATGAAAGATGCAGCACAATTTCAGAAAATTTAAATGTGAAAACAAGTTGCAATGAGAATCTGTGAAAAATAGTACTTTAATAAAACAAAAGAGAAAGAAAAAAATAGCCAAGCAGACTTGGGGGCGGGGGGGGGGGGGAACCTTCCTGAAACTTCTATTGATAAGAATTATATGAGGATTCTAACCTCTGTGCAAGTGAATAAAATATCTGCATGTGTATATGTGTGTGCAAAAAAGTGATAGAATTACAAGAAGTTAAATCCATCAACATAAAGACATCATTGGTAGGTCTAACGGACAACACATTAACAAGGTTATAGAAAATATGAAAAACACTATTAACTTCTCATTTCATTCATTTAGCAAATGGTCAAAGATCCTAAGGAAGTGAGAGCAGACACTCACGCTGATATCTGAAAAAAGAGCCTTGTTAACCTTGAAAATAACACTACCAGTTATTTTACCAGCAGAAAATGGGTTCACTCGGGACCAGCAGAGAATTACAACCCAGGACAAGAAACCTGTGGCAAAACCATAGGTGAGCACCCACAGTAAAAAAAAGAACACTTTTTTATAGAGGAAAGGGGGAGTTAGGAGGGCTGTTGTAAACAGGAAATCCAGTGGAGTAAACGGGGAGTTTGAAGTGTAGTGGCTTCTTATTGGCTGGACTGTTGCTAGGGGAAGAAGTAAGCCCTTCTTCCTCCTGCCAAGGACAGTAGTAGTAGGTTAAGTAGATCCACCTGCAAGGTTTCTTGTGCCTCTTCCTGTTGGATTTGCTATTGACAAGGAGACAATGAGAGCTCACCCTGCAGAACCTCCTGATTCAGGTTTTAATGAGGTTTTCCCTTATTCAATTTTCACAAGGCCAAATAATGCTTTGCTGTCTGGATTACCACAGTTTATTTTTCCATTCACCTCTTAAAGGACACTTTAAGGGGCACTGGATGGCTTAGTCTGTTAAGTGGCTGCCTTTGGCTTGGGTCATGATCCTGGGGTCCTGAGATCTGGCCCCACCTGGGGCTCCCTGCTCAGCAGGGTGTCGGCTTCTTCCTCTCTCCTCTACTTGTACTCTCTCTCATGCTCTGTCACTGAAATAAATAAATAAAATCATTTTAAAAAACTAATAAAGGACACCTTAAATCCTCCTAGGTTTGGGCAAGTATGAATAGAGCTGCCATAAACATCTGTGTGCAAGTTTTTGTGCAGGTGTCAGGTTTCAAGTCGTTTGGAGAAATACCAAGGAGCACAATTGCTGGACCATATAGAAAGAGTATGCTTAGTTTTATAAGAAACTTCCAAACTGTCTTTCATGGTGACTGTGTACCATTTTGCATTTGTACTAGCAAGGAATGAGAGTTCCTGTTGCTTCACATCACATCCCCACTAGCATTTGGTGCTGTCAGTTTTCTGGATTGGGTTTTTTTTTTTTTTTAACAAGGGTGCAGTGGTATCCCTTGTTGTTGTTGGAGCTATATATTTTTATGCATACAAAAACACTTATGAGGGATGCTTGGGTGGCTCAGCGGTTGAGCATCTGCCTTCAGCTCAGGTGGTGATCCTGCGGTCCAGGGACGGAGTTCTACAACAGGCTCCCTGCATGGAGCCTGCTTCTCCCTCATATCTTTGCCTATGCCTCTCTCTCTCTCAGTCTCTCTCTCGAATAAATAAATAAAATCTTTAAAAAAAAAAAACTGATGAGCTAGCTGCCTCTGATATACTGAGGAAGCCCAAAAGTTGGATTTCTAGTAAAGCAACAAAAGATAAGGAATCTGACAAATATCTAAAATATAAGGACCTTACATGTGTATATATTTGGTATTTACAAAGCATTTTCATGACTATTGTTTCTTTTCCCCCTTAACTCTTACCATAGTCACAACTAAGATTTGTGCAAAACAAAAGCCAAAGGCTCCGCACTTGTGCAAGCTGGATTCCTCAAGTTTTAACTCCTGTTTTATGACCCCATCCACAGGCTAGAAAATTATCATTTCTCAAAATTGTTTAGTATGGTTTTTAAAAAAAAGATTTTGTTTATTTATTCATGAGAGACACGGAGAAAGAGGCAGAGACATAAGCAGAGGGAGAAGCAGGCTCCCTTGGACGAGCTCAATGCTGGACTTGACCCCATGACCCCCCGACCACCACCCAGATGAGGGCAGATGCTCAACCACTGAGCCACCCAGGCGCCCCTTAAAGCGAGTTTACTAGCACGTGCCAAGCTGCGCCCAGGGCTTCAGGGACACAGACCCCCAGAGGACCCTGGACCGGTGGTGACACCTGCAAAGGCTAGCCAAGAAAACCCTCCTCACATCCCCCTGAGCTTTGGGTCTGGCGGAGCCTCGGGATGAAGGTACCAGTAGGGGCCTGGTACCCTGGAGCGAGGGGGGTCCCGCCTGGTGAAAACACACGCAGGCATTTCCGACTGTAAGCCGAAGATGACGGAAAAATGCACTTTCCTGACAGCTAAGAGGGGTTTGGCCGCCCTACTAAAACACAAGGGGCTATGGGAGTTAGTCTGGGGATGCCACAGCCTTTCTATCTTTATTGCAGGAAGGGCGCGGTTAAGCCTTAAAAAATATATAACTGAGTGCTCCAGAAGCCCTCCAAGAGGAGGGCGCGCCCAGAAGGGCTCACCCCAAAAGGAGGGCGGCGCAGGGGCGCGACCTAGGGGAAACCGGCAAGCGCAAGTCAAGCACAGTGCGCGCCAGTACGTGCGCGCTCCCGGCCGCGGGGCGGGGTTGCCCCGCCCATCCTCCGTCGGCGTGCGCGCGCCCGCGCCTCGTTCCACGAGCGGCGTGACCGTAAAGAGGCACGGCCGTGTCGCGAAAGGGGCCGCAACGCGCAGGGCGCTGGTTGACGGCTGGGACTCCATTTTGTTCGCGGCTCCTCTCCTCGTAAGTCGTTCGTTTCCGCGGCTCCTGTGAAGCGAAAAAAGTTTAAAAAGGGTAAAAGTTTTAAAGGATTTTCTGGAACTCTGTCGGTAAGCCTAGCGAGTCTCCATTTTCTCTCCGCAGCAGACGTCGGTAAGCGCGGTTCCGGAGAGGCAGAGAGGATGCGGCCCTTGGACATCGTCGAGCTGGCGGAGCCGGAGGAGGTGGAAGTGCTGGAGCCCGAGGAGGATTTCGAGCAGTTCCTGCTGCCGGTCATCAACGAGATGCGGGAGGACATCGCCGCCCTCACCCGGGAGCACGGCCGAGCCTACATGCGCAACAGGAGCAAGCTGTGGGAGATGGACAATATGCTCATCCAGATAAAAACGCAGGTGGAGGCCTCGGAGGAGAGCGCCCTGAATCACCTGCAGAATCCCGGCGACGCGGTGGACGGCAGAGCGGCCAAGAGGGGCGAGAAGGCGGACGAGAAGGCCAAGGAGATCGCGAAGATGGCAGAGATGCTGGTGGAGCTGGTGCGGCGGATAGAGAGAAGCGAGTCGTCCTGAAGGAGGAGGGCGGTAAGGCGGGAGGGAGGCCGGCGCGGGGGGAGCAGAGGCCGCGGCGCGCTCCGGTTGTACCCTGCGTGTGAGCAGGGCGGCCGGAGTGTGTCCGCTTGCACCCGGGAGCCGCGGTGCCCTGCAGAGCCACCTGTGCAGGCCTTGAGGGAGGCAGAGTCACGCCGGGGCCGCCGAGCCACGGCGAGGAGAGAGAGGACCAGCCGAGGGGAGCGGTTATTGGGCCGTTTTGGGGTTTGCCGGAAGATCGGAGCGGGTCGGGGGGCGTCCTGCGTGTTTGAATTGGTGAGGGGTTTTGATTCGTTTGGTTTTCTTTTTCGGAATTAACCTCTTGAATGACGGCTTTCTCCCCTCTACTCCCGAACTGTACTTTAGGTTTACAGCCAACGGATTCTGGTCAACTGATGGGAGATTGGCTGACATCCTTGAGAAGCTGAAACCAGAGAGCCTTTTGTTTTCTCTCTCTCTTCCCCCACCCCCCCCCACCCCCCCACCCCACCCCACACTCTGTCCTCACTTACACTACGTTTTTTGCTATGGTCTGTGGTTGGTGACCTCAAAATAAGTTTTGACTGTTAAATGTTTTTGTTTGGAAAAGTAACTTTTATTTGGAAGATGATCTCACATGAGAATTAGGGCCGAGATTGTAAGCTCTTGCAGCAGTGATGTTTGTTCTTGGGCTTTGGTGATTTCTAGGTTTTGAGGTGCTTTGTGCTTTCTTGTGTGACTTGATATAGCTCCCTGGATCTTTGAGTCTGTGTCACATGAGACTCAAGAGTTGGAGTCTTCCAGCTCTGGAGGTGCTGAAGGAGCTGCTTACTTCTGGAAGATTGCTTCGTGCAGCAACTGCTCAAGAAGCTGAAGAAGAAGGGACCAGACTTCAACTGGGAATGTGAATGGGGTTGACCTGGCTAGGACTGAGGAGTCGAAAGGAGGTGTGGAGGATGATAGTAGTGTCTGTATTTTCCGGACTTTAATTTCTGTGTGAGACCAAAGGAGAAAAGATGTATTTTGTTCAAAATTTAAATTTTATGTGGCGTACTATCTGATGTAACCTGTCTGGTCAGTTTATTTGGACAACCCAACTCAGTTTTATTTGATATGGAACCTAGAATAGACAAGATCTTGGTTTTTGTACAAGTTGATGTAATATTCTGATCATTTCAGGGGATTCACAATGGAAGAGATATTTGCAAAGGCTCTTGAGGGGCTGGCTGGGAAAAGAAAGGAGGACTGTCTGCATTGGACCCTAAACTGGACAGGGACTAGGTATTTTTGAGGTTGATAGGTCGTCCTGCTATAAGTTCATTTGAGTAGCAGACCTGACAAAGCATTTGAGGTCAAAACCCTACCATGTGTAATTAAAAAAAAAAAAAAGAAAAAAAAAAAAAAGACCATGTTAATAAAAGTATTCATTTGCTTGAAAAGACAAAGGACCTAAAAAGTTATTGACTAAAATTTTATTTCTCTCAAAATCTTTCTCATTGATTGTCATCATTACCAAATGGAGGATGAATTTCTTCTAGTTTTTGACGCTCTCAGCCTCTGGTCACGGGGAAGATTTATTTCTGCATGCTAGTATCTACATGTTGATCGAAAAAGGGCAGACTCAGTTTTTAGTGTAGGAAGGAACCTCTTGAAATCCTGTGGTCTGGGCCATTGCCTTCAGACAGGCCATAGTACTTCCAGTCACCTAACCTAAAAAACTGGAACATTAGCCCTCACATTAGGGAATGCTATGGTAAGGGGGGGTGTGGACCACACCACTCCCAGCACCTTCAGATATGATGCGCTTACTCCCCAGCTGCTAGAAGTGTTGCTGACAGATGGTGTGTAGCTGGTCAGCCCTCCAGAAGCGCCTCTGCTTAAGAGTAGCCTTAGCTGAGGTCATGCCCCCTTTCCTGGGTGGCCCATATCCAAGGACTAAAAGACTAGGGGTCTAAGGGCTCTTTGCCTCTTGCTACAAGCTGGGAAGACTTTGAAGGGCATCTCTGTGTGAGCTGCCTGTGGGGTCTGCTGAGGCTGTTTCTAGGGCTGCTTCTCTGCCTAGTCTAACAGGCCTCCCATGGCGCCTAAGCCCTAATAAACAACCTGCACTGACTGTTAAATGTTTTTAATGTAATTTTCATCTTGAAGTCTGCTTCCTAGGAAGCCCAATCAGTAAGTGTAAAACAGTAGGAAACCATGTGTCCCAAGCTACATGTCCTGTCTCTGGAAGAGTTAAGAAGCACTTCAGAGCAGATAACTGGGGAACTTGGCTTTGAAAGATGTACTGCTGAGAAACTGAAGAGAAGAACAGACATCCAGGCTCAAGGAACTGAGAAAATGCCAGAAGTTCCAAATTGTATGGGTCTTCATCATAAGTGGGTAGGATGAAATTAGGAACCAGGAAACAACAGCCACCAAAACTTAAACTTGTAATTTGCTAAGACTAGGAAAATAACATTGGTGCAATACTAGGTAAACTACAGACTTCTGATTTCACCAGTTTTCCAGTAATGCCTGTTTTTCTATTTTAGGATACCACATTGCGTTTGGCTAGTTAATTTTTAAGATGAGTAATATGGGGATACCTGGGTGGTTCAGCAGTCAAGCATGTGCCTTCGGCCCAGGGTGTAATCCTGGAGTCACAGGATCAAGTCCCACATCGGGTTCCCTGCATGGAGCCTGCTTCTCTCTATGTTTCTGCCTCTCTCTGTGTGTGTTTCTCGTGAATAAGTAAATAAAATCTTAAAAAAATAAAAACTAAAATGAGTAATACGAATGGCACAAAATTCAAAAGCTAAAAAAGTGACCTGTTGCTGTCCCCATCTTCCCAGTTGTCTTCTAGGAAAACAACCATTTACCAGTACATTGTATACCCTTGCAAATATGCATGTTTGAGCATATACATATGTAACTCTCCAACCTTGGGTTGGAAATTTGAGTTCTTTTTTGTTTTTACATAGATGGTAGCAGACTGTATAACCTGTGAATGTCCTTTGTGTGTTTTCATCTATATGGTTTGACAGTCTTACCCTATATAAACTTCTAGGTCTGTGTTTTTTCTAGTAGCTGCCATGGTGTTCACTGTTTATTGTCCTATAAATTGTGAAGTAGATAATCCTTAGAGGTTTGAGAACTTTCGTCCTAAATTAGTTCCTTATCCTTGTAAGCAACCAACTCCAAGGTTCCCAGCTCCTGGTCTATCCTGGATAGACTTCAATTGGAACAATCAAATCTGAGTTTTCTAAGCAGAGGATGTTTCTGAGAGGCAGTCTTACAGGATTGTACAGTCACATCATTGAGTATGACCAGGGTTGTCAGAGTTTTTTCTTCTATATCTGTATCTTTTATGAGCTCCAGGCTCTCTGTCCCTTTCTTGGCTGTCCTTCAGAGTTCTGGTCACAGCTATACAGAAAGGCTTGCTGGGGTCCTTGGCCAGGTTCTCTCCCTTGCATAGCCTCCTTAAGCTGGATCCTATCTTTGTTCAGATGTTTCCAGTGTGCTATTAAAGAAACATGGGGCTTGTGGGAGCATAGAGGCCTGGAAAGGCCTCTGAGAGGAGATAGGCAAGATACTATGTAACAGAAGTTCTGATAAGAAATGGAGGCAAAGTATGCAGAATGTTCACAATCTGCTGGTCTCACGCCTTACCCTGGGTAAGAATCAGGCTGGGAAAACAGAGTAGTCAGTCCTACAGAGGCTTGTGCATCTAGATGTTTCATCAGCCAACATGACCCCGGGGAAGAAAGCAAGTTTAATTCCAGTAGATATGCCAGGACTGACAATAACCAAGGATACAATCAGCACTTGGGGACAAGCACTAACAAAGATGACTCCGGGGGCGCCTGGCTGGCTCAGTCGGTAGAGCGTGCTACTCTGGATCTCAGGATCATGAGTTTAAGCCCTACATTGGGTGTAGAGCTTATTTAAAAAATAAAGTGGAAAGTTACTTTAAAAAAAAAAAATTACTTCAATGAAGGGAGGACACTCCAAGGAGTTCTTAACCTTACTGAAGATAAAACCTTAGAGTCCTGGCTGCCATGGAAGAGGGGAACTGGGAAACAGGAGATTTGGCTCCCAGCCATCCTGCTACTGCTTTCTGTGTGATCTTGGGCAGAGACTGGCCTGAGTTTATTTCCTGCATGGGTGTTCTGCGTGACTTCCAGAACTAAAGCTCATCTGGAGCAGAATGCTTAGGGGCCATTAGTAGGATTGAACTTCTAGACCCCTTGTGGTGAGTGGAGGGCAGGGGCAGGGGGCTGCAGAGAGGGAGAATGAGACTATTTCTAGCCAGTATCTTGTGAGGGAAAGTAGCACATGTTGTATCCAAGCCAGAATCTCCCAACAAGAGACCCTCCAGAGTTGTCTCCTCTGTGGCACAAGGACCAGCAGCATTCAAAATGGTGGTTGGGGGATCCCTGGGTGGCTCAGCAGTTTGGTACCTGCCTTCAGCTCAGGGCATGATCCTGGAGTCCCGGGGTCGAGTCCCACATTGGGCTCCTTGCATGGAGCCTGCTTCTCCTTCTGCCTGGATATCTCTCTCTCTCTCTCTCTCTCTCATCTCTCTCTCTGTCTCTCTCTCATAAATGAATAAAATCTTTAAAAAAGTAGTGGTTAGTCATCAGCCTATGTTCCTTTGATACGTGTAGTTGCCCTGCCAACTTATGATGAACATATAGCATGAACAAGGAAGAACTTAGTTGTTTTAAGCCCCCGAGATTTGGGGATTGTAATGGTCATATGAGCCACACTAAGGTGACTGATGCTCGTACTTTGACCCTTTCTTCCTCTCCCTCGGTTTGATGCAAGGGTTGTCCTTCCTTCTCTCTAGTCCTAGAGGCTCACTTGTTTTCACATCCCTCCCACTTGCTCGGGGCTTTCATCTGCAAACAATTATCTTTCTCACTCATTCATTTGTAGCTGTTCACTTTCTTCTGCCCTCAAACAACTCCAAGGTGAAAGAGCCCAAATTCAAGTCCCTGGTCCTGAAATCTTCCCTCTTCCAGGCAAGAGATAAACATGGTTACCTGGTTAGCACTGTGACCAGATAAATAAATCCATCCAGGGCTTCCTTCAGTGCTGCCCAAGATAGGTGAGAGCTTCACCTAGTCAATTCTATTTTGATGCCCATAATGCTCTGCAGTTCCTTTGTCCAACCCTTTTCTGATGCCCATAATGCTCTGCAGTTCCTTTGTCATGTTTACATGCCCATTCCTCCTTCTTTCAAACTCCATGATTCACAAAAATCCTCCAATCTCTTATTCCCAAAACTCACCCATATTCTTTGCATCTTCAAAGAACATTTCTTTACCACCTGTAGCAGCTGCAACTAGACTCCCCCAAGCCCTGGGCTTTCCTGCACCCTTGTTGGTGGCGGTCCCTAGCAGCACGCAACTGATTAAGAGCTGTGTTTTTGACAGAGGGGTAAAGTGAGGGGAAAAGGAAAGAAGGCGGAAACAGAGTTTTGAGGAGGATATCGTCACAGATATCCACAGATATCAGAAGGGATAGGTGGGGAAATGAAAAGGAGGAGAGCTACAAGAGAAACTAGCTGTTAAAGCACATTGAGGGGTCAGTGAGGTTAAAAAACGAAGGTGCTGGTGACTATAGTGCAAATGTCACCTAGAAGGTTGGGGCATGGTCAGGAAGGAGGAGGGCTGAGCAAGTACTGAGCAATACAATACAATTATTGTATTGGGGCAATAACAAGCCCTAAGTCACCCTTGGGAACAAGCGGCCAAGGGACATCGAGGAGCTCATCAGCTGTGGGGAGGCCAGGGACCTGGGGCCCCCAGTACGGGATGGCCATGGAACTCATCCAAGATGATGGCAGGACGTGGGGTGGAAAGGAAAGCCAGGAGCTGAGTGCCAAAGTGTACAAGGAATGAGGGTGATCCGATGTGGAAGGAGGGTTGGAAGATGACAATCTTCCAAAGGTGGTGGGAGGGGAACAGAGGGTGATGAGCAGCACGTACGCTAAAGGAATGCCGCTTTAGACAAGAATGAGGACGACAAGTGGTATAGCAATGGCCAGGGGAAAGGCCGGCCCCCACTCCTGACCGAGGCACGAGGAACATGAAGAAACCAGCAGCTTACCCTTCATGGACCTGAGGACCATTTGGCACAATTCTCTGGGGATAGCCCAGCAAGGAGCAAGGTTGGGCTGGAGGGCAGGGAGCAGGCAATGGCCCACCAGTTCCTACAGGACCAAAAGAGGATTTGGGGGTGGAGAACATTATGGGAAACTTGTCCTTAGAATCATGCCCTAGGCTGATTTCTACTTGGTTCATCAGTGGGACAGATGGGGTGATGAGCACGGTAAATTTAGTTCTGAATGTAGCCTGAGGGCAGATGGCCATGGCCTTGGCATGACCATTACAGCAGAGCCAAAGAAGTAGCAGCTGGAGGTTGTCAACTATGCTTTCTACAATAGCTTCTTTGAAGGAGATGTGAGAGGCCATCACTACTGGTCATTTGGGGTTGAAAATGGCAAGAGTTTCTGCAACCCAAACTGAAACTGTTGTGAGAAATGGCTATAGATGGCCATTGCTGGCTCAGTGGGTGGAGCATGTGACTCTTGATCTGAGAGTCCTGAGATAGATGTGTGTATATTAGGGAAAGAATTTATATATACAAATTAAATTTTAATTTTTTTTAATTTTAAATTTTAAAAAAGAGAGATGGCTCGAGAAGAAGCCATCTTAGAGATGAGACAAGCCTGAGACCCCAAGGTCTCTCTCAAGCATGTTATTTTTTTAAGACTTTATTTATTAATGAGAGATACACAGAGAGAGGCAGAGACATAGACAGAGGGAGAAGCAGGCTCCCTGTGGGGAGCCTGATGCAGGACTCGATCCCAGGACCCAAGGACTATGACCTGAGCCAAAGGCAGACGCTCAACCGCTGAGCCACCCAGGTGTCCCTCAAGTACGCTCTTTAAAGGTTCTTCCCCAGATAGCAGGTGCCATTCAAGCAGCAAAGACCAGATTACTACTGTCACCCTCTTATCAAAGCCACTTGTTCCACATGGGCATCAGTGAGATAGTAGGGGAAGGACAGAGCATGGGGATCAGTTAACAAAAAACTAGTCTTGACAAGATTTCTGTAATGTGCTGTAATTACATGTACATTGGAACTGGCTGAAAATAAACAAAACATCTAGGGATTTTGAGGAAATTTTATTGGCAAAGAAATTCCAAGCAGGGTGTGCTAAATCCAGTGGTTGTTCAGCCTCCAAAGGACCTGATGAGCCCCACATCTGCAGCAGCAGGAAACAGGCTTCCAAAGTGGCCCTGCCCCTGGAAGGGTGCCCTTCCTAAAGCATATGTCATGTGTGGCCTGGGAAGATAATAGACAAGTAGGAGCCTCTCTGAGTAGCTCCTCCTGGAGACCAAGACCAGGAGGGACTAAATGGGCTCAGCTGGGCACTGTGTCCTCACTCTTGTCTGTGGCCTCCGATGGCACCTAGAGGCCAGATGTACTGTGTGCTCCAAGACAGAGAAGCAGAGATGAAAGCTGTGGTCCTTTTACAGCTCAAAGATGTTCACTGTTCAAGGTGCTACACCATCACTTCTACAGTATTCTGCTGGTTACCAGCAAGTCTGTCCACACTCTGGGGAGGGTAATCAAGTTCTGTCACCAGCCTGCCCCCCAAACTCAGGAAACTTCTAGTAGAAGCTTCTGCCTAGCTGTCAATCTTACCCTTTAGAAACAAGCTAACAGACTGCTGGGACAGAAGAAGACACATTTGAGGAAGACAGCTGCTCAGATGAATCAGAAAGTTCCAGAAGTGCCCTACAGTTACCTCGACTTCGTTATAATATTAAAATCCCATCTGAATACTCATCCCAAGCAGTAATAGGGAGTCAGTGCTCTGGAGATTATTTCTCCTCATCTTCTTATTTGTACAAAGAAAGATGACCTTGTGAGGCAACTCCCCCAGTGTGGTCTCTGCCTATAACTCAGCGGGGAGCAGAACTATGACAAGAGAAGGAGCAAATGAATTGTGGACATGTTTCTTTTTTTTTAAGATTTTATTTATTTATTCATGAGAGACAGAGAGAGAGGCTGAGACACAGGCAGAGGGAGAAGCAGGCTCCCTGCAAGAAGCCCGATGTGGGACTCGATTCCAGGACCCCTGAGCCGAAGGCATGTGCATGATCAACGCTCAACCGCTGAGCCACCCAGGCTGGACATGTTTCTTAAATGATCACAACTATTACTGTTCTATTCCAGTGATATTTTTTTTAAGATTGTATTTATTTATTCATGAGAGACACAGAGAGAGAGAGAGAGAGAGAGAGGGACACAGACAGAGGGAGAAGTAGGCTCCACGCAGGGATCCTGACACAGGACTTGATCCGGGGTTCCCAGGATCAGGCCCAGGGCTAAAGGCAGCGCTAAATAGCTGAGCCACCCAGGCTGCCCCCAGTGATAGTTTTTTAAAACATCGTAGATTTGAAAGAATCTAAAGGTAAATCATCACTGTTAGTAGTAGAGTTTAGTACGGTTTCTAAAAACAAAATCAATACATGAAAGTCAGCAGCGTAGGGCACCTGGGTAGCTCAGTGGTTGAGCGTTTCCTTCTGGATCAAGTGATCCCCGGATCCTGGGATCAAATTCCGCATTGGGCTCCCCTCAGGGAGCCTGCTTCTCCCTCTGGCTATGTCTCTGCCTCTCTCTCTGTGTCTCTCATGAATAAATAAATAAAATTAAAAAAAAAAAAAAAGGAAAGAAAGAAAGTCAGTGGTGTTTCTACTCAGCAAGAAGAGAAAATATATTTTCTAAAAGGTGTCATTGGGCAGCCCAGGTGGCTCAGAGATTTAGTGCCGCCTTCAGCCCGGGGTGTGATCCTGAAGACACCGGATGGAGTCCCACATCGGGCTCCCTGCATGGAGCCTGCTTCTCCCTCTGCCTGTGTCTCTGACTCCCTCTCTGTGTGTCTCTCATGAATAAAATTTTTAAAAAGATAAACTCTTTTTAAAATAAATACATACATACATACATAAATAATAAATAAATAAATAAATAAATAAATAAATAAATAAATAAAAGGTGTTATTGAGTCCATCCATAGGTGAATGGATAAAGAAGATGTGGTATATATATTCAATTGAATAGGACAGGGACATTAAAAAAAAAAAAAAAAGAATGAAATCTTGTCATTTGCAACAAGATGGGTGAACCTAGAAGGTTTAATGTTAAATGAAATGTCAGAATAAGACAAATACCATAAGATTTCTCTCCTATGTGGAATTTAAGAAACAAAACAAATGAACAAAGGAAAAAGGAGATAAACAAACAAACAAAAATCCCTCAGCCTCTTAACTATAGACAACAAACTAATAGGTGCCAGAGGGGCCGTGGGTGGCAGGATGGGTGAATTACATGAAGGGGACTGAGAGTACACTAACTGCGATGAGTACAGCGAAATGTACAGAATTGTTGAATTGCTATATTGTACATCTGAAACTAATATAACACTGTATATTACTTACACTGGAATTTTATTTTATTTTATTTTATTTTTTACACTGGAATTTTAAAAATAAAAACTCAACCTAACTACCTCTCAAAAATAGTAATAATAAAATAAGAAGTGTCATTTATAATAGGACCAAAACAATTTTTAACGGTGTATTATTTTCTTAGGGAGACTGTAATTGCCACAAATTGAGTGGCTCAAAGCAATAGAAATTCATTCTCTATTTAAAAGGCTGGAAATCAGAAATCAAGGTATTAGAAGCCTCCCCGCCCCCCTTTTAACATGTCAAAGACAGTCTCTTTCCTTGCCTCTTCCAGTTTCGGGTGACTTTTGGCAATCCTTGACAGTCCTTGAATCAGTTCAATCCCTGCCCCCGTGTTGTCACATGACCATGTTCCCTGCGTGTTTCTCTGTGTCTTCACATGGTCTTCAGGTAAGGATACCTGTCATTGGATTTAGGGCCCATCCTAATCCAGTATGGCCTCATATTAACTAATTACATCTACAAAGACCCTTTTTTTTTTTTAAGATTTTATTTATTTATTTGAGAGAGTGCAAGAACAGGGAGGAGGGACAGAGGGAAAAGCACACTTCTCCCCCACCAGCAGGGAGCCCACTGAGGGCTCTATCCTAGGACCCTGAGGTTACTACCTGAGCCAAAGGCAGACCCTTCACCAACTGAGCCACCCAGGGGCCCCATAAAGACCCTATTTTCAATAAGATCACATTCTAAGAGGCAGAATACAGATGAGTTTGAAGGGAGAGACATAATTCAACCCAATACAAATGGTGCCTGGGACAATTTTAACAAGACATATGGAAAATCTTTCTGCACAAAATTATAAAATTATAGTGAAATACATTACAGAACAACTAAATAGGCTGACAAAATTGGCATTCTAATTCTTTCCCAAATTGGCCCAATGAGATGAGTCAATCCAATCCCAAAGAAATCTCATCACGTGGGTTTGATTGTTTTGGTCAAACTTAAAAAAAATAATTGAAAGTCAGAACAAGGGATCCCTGGGTGGCGCAGCGGTTTGGCGCCTGCCTTTGGCCCAGGGCGTGATCCTGGAGACCCAGGATCGAATCCCACGTCGGGCTCCCGGTGCATGGAGCCAGCTTCTCCCTCTGCCTGTGTCTCTGCCTCTCTCTCTCTCTGTGTGACTATCATAAATAAATAAAAATTTTAAAAAAAAAAGAAAGTCAGAACAAGCAGAAAAGCCAGGACATTCCTGAAGAAGGAGAAGCAGGTGGGGGGGGGGGAGGTGGGGGGGGGGGAGGCGGGGGGGCCTTGTAATACTTAGCTAGATATCAATACTTACTATAAATCTAATTTAGTAATCAAGTCAATGCAGTGAAAGCCCAGAGATGGAGATCAATGGAACAGAAACAGACACAAGCAAGTATAGAGACTTGAGACCTGACAGGTGTTACACTGCAGACCAGAGGGGATGGATAAAATATTCAGTAAGCTGGGCTGGGATAACTAAGTACACATACAGGAAAAACTGCAATCAGGTCCCTGCCTCAAACTTCATTTCTAGCTGGATTACTCACACGTATAAAAGAACAAACACTAATCTTTTAGAAGATAATGTAAAAGAATAAATTTTTATGACCTCAGAGTAGCCAAGGATTTCTTAAAATAAAACCAGGGGGAAAAGGGCATTAAAGGAAACCTTGATATTTTGTCTTCATCAAAACTAAAATATTAACTTGTACAAGAACGTTTGGAACAGCATTATTCATAATAGCCAAAAGGTAGAGACAACCCAAATGGCCATCAGTGGATGAATGGATAAACAAATTGTGGTATACTCATGAGTTAATATTGAGCCATGACAAGGAATGAGTACTGATACATGCTACAACTTAGATAAAAACTCAAAAATATTATGCAAAATGAAAAAAGCCATATACAAAGGCCATATATTGTATGATTCCCTTCTTAAAAACCTTTTTTAAGTTTATTTATTTTTGGGCCACTCTTTCGGGACCCCTTTCACTTCTGAGAGCTTTCTCTGTATCTTCACTTAATAAACTTCTATCACTTTACTCACACACACACACACACGTTTATTTTTGTTAGCAATCTCTATACCCACCGTGGGGTTTGAGCTCACAACCCTTAGATCAAGCGTTGCATGCTCTATGGGGGCGCCTGGATGGCTCAGTGTGCTGTCAGACCCTTGATTTTGGCTCAGATTGTAATCTCATAGTTATGAGATGGAGCCCCACATCAGGTTCTGCACTCAGTACAGAGTCTGCTAGGGGTTCTCTCTCCCTCTCCTTTTGCCCCTCCCCCCTCTCATGTGTGCATGTGCAGGCACATGCAAATAGTCATGCTCTCTCTCAAATAAATAAAATCTTTTTTAAAAAATGGGGGGGATACGCCTGGGTGGCTCAGCGGTGGAGCACCTGCTTTCGGCCCAGGACGTGATCCTGGAGTCCCGGGATCGAGTCCCATATCGGGCTCCCTGCATGGAGCCTGCTTCTTTCTCTCCCTATGTCTCTGCCTCTCTCTCTCTCCTTGTCTCATGAATAAATAGAATCTTAAAAAAAAAAAAAAAAAAAAAAAAGAGTTGCATGCTCTACTGACTGAGCCAGCCAGGTGCCTCTGTATGATTCCTTTCATACGATGTCATGGACTGAATTGTGTTCCCCAAATTCATATGTGGAAATCCTCACTCCCAACATGATTGTATTTGGAGACAGGACCTTTGTCTCAGTCCACTGTAGCTGTCGCAACAAAATACCACAAACTGGGTAGCTTACAAGCAACAGAAACTTATTTCTCACAGTTCATGGATTTGAAATAATCTAAAGATAAACCGTCAGGGCAGCCCAGGTGGCTCAGCGGTTTAGCACTGCCTTCAGTCCAGGGCGTGATCCTGGAGACCCGGGATCGAGTCCCATGTTGGGCTCCCTGCATGGAGCCTGCTTCTCCCTCTGCCTGTCTCTGCCTCTCTCCCTTCCTCCCTCCCTCTCTCCCTTCCTTTCTCTCCCTCCCTCCCTCCCTCTCTCTCTCTGTCTCATGAATAAATAAAATCTTAAAAAAACAAAAAGATAAACCATTAGCATTACTAGTAGAGTTTAGTGAGGTTTCTAGAAACAAAATTGGCTGGAAGTCCAAGATCAAGGCACCAGCATGGCTGAATTCCAGTGAGGCTCTCTTCCTGGTTCATAGCTGGTGACTTCTTGATGAGCTCTCATGGGGTGCAAGGCAAAAGTGAAGGGGAACGCATTGGGAAGCTCTTTATAAGAGCATTAATCCCATTCAGCAAAATCCCATTATGTCACCCTCATGACATAAGCCCTTCCAACGGCCCATCTCCTAACACCATCACATTGGGAACCAGGATTTCAACATAGGGATTTGGTGGGGGGTGGGGGAGGACACGACATTCAGATCATAGTAGACTTTAAAGAAGTAATAAAGGTTAAATGAGGTCATAAGGGTGGAATTCTAATCCAATATGACCTGTGTCCTTATAAGAAGAGGAAGAGACACCAAGGATGCTGGTGAGCAAAGAAAAGGCTATGTGAGGACATAATGGCAAGGTAACCACCTGCATGTGAGCCAGGGAGGGAGGCCCAGAAGAAAACAAATCTGCCAACACCTTGGTCTTGGGACTTCTAGCCTCTAGAACTGTGAGAAAAATACATCTCCGTTGTTTAAACCACCCATTCTGTGATACGTCGTTGTGACAACCCTAGTAGAGTGGTATATATGATAGATCCAGAATAGACAAATCCATGGACACAGGAAGGGGATTGGTATTACCAGGGGATGAGCAGAGGGGGAATGTGGAGTAATCACTGAACAGTAACGCATGTTTTGGGGGAGTGATGGAAAAGTTTAAAAGTTTTAAAACTAGAGAGAGCTGGCAATGAATGCACAAAATATCACTGAATTTTACACTTTAAAGTGATTGTTACATGCATTTCGTCTCATTTTTTAAAAACTAGAGCATTTAGGACACCTTGATGGCTCAGCAGTTGAGCATCTGCCTTTGGCTCAGGGCCTGATCCCGGATTCCCAGGATCGAGTCCCACATCCGACTCCTTGCAGCTCTGGAGCCAGCTTCTCCTCCCTCTGCCTGTCTCTGCCTCTCTGTGTCTCTCATGAATAAATAAAATCTTTAGAAAACAAAACTAGAGCATTCAAATCCACAAAGACAGAAGTTAGAACGGTGGTTGCCAAGGGCTGAATAGAGAAGAGGGAGTTAGTGTCTAACAGTACAGAGTTTCAGTTTGGTAAGAGGAAAAGTTCTGGAGCCAGAACTGGTAGTGATGGTTGCACAAAAGCGTGAATGTGCTCAAAGGCACCAATCTGTCTACTTTTAAGTGGCAAAAATGGTAACTTTCACATTATGCATACTTCACCATAATTTAAAATATTTGTTAAGATTTTTATTTATTGGGATCCCTGGGTGGCGCAGCGGTTTAGCGCCTGCCTTTGGCCCAGGGCGCGATCCTGGAGACCCGGAATCGAATCCCACGTCGGGCTCCCGGTGCATGGAGCCTGCTTCTCCCTCTGCCTGTGTCTCTGCCCCTCTCTCTCTCTCTCTCTCTGTGTGACTATCATAAATGAAAATAAAAATTAAAAAAAAAGATTTTTATTTATTTATTTGAGAGTGCACAAGGAAGAGCAGAGTGGGGAGGGAGGACAAGCTGATTCTGCACTGAGCTCAGAGCCTGACATGGGGATCGAAACCAGAACCTGGAGATCATAACCTGAGCCACCCAGGTGCCCCTAAATTATTTTCTTAAGATTTTATTTATTTATTCATGAGAATACACAGAGAGGAGAGAGAGGGAGAGGCAGAGACACAGGCAGAGGGAGAAGCAGGCTCCATGCAGGGAGCCCGACGTGGGATTCCGGGTCTCCAGGACCACGCCCTGGGCTGAAGGTGGCGCTAAACCACTGAGCCACCTGGGATGCCCTCTAAATTATTTTTTAAACTAAAATTTTACATTTAACAAGGGACCTTAATCAAGGTGGGAGGTTAAGCCTACACTTCTCAATTTTTCTGTAAACCTAAAACTTTAAATCATAAAGACTACTTTGAAAAAATTGTCAAGCATCAATTGAGAGAAGATATTTGCAGCACCTATCTTGGCCAGGGGTGGAGGAAGGGTGGAGGAGAAAGACTCCAAAATGTATGAAAAGAGAGCTCAGAGAATAAGGTTGTAGCAAGTCCATGAGTGTTTTTATCCACTTTCCCCCATGCTTAGGCTCAGGACAGACTTTTTTTTTTAAGATTTTATTTATTTATTCATGAGAGACACACAATGAGAGGCAGAGACACAGGAGGAGGGATAAGCAGGCTCCATGCAGAGAACCCAATGTGGGACTTGATTCCAGGACCCCAGGACCATGACCTGGGCCAAAGGCAGGCGCCAAGCCGCTGAGCCACCCAGGGATCGCAGGACAGACTTTTTCCTAACTTCATCTAACCGTTCTGCAGACCGAGTTTCAAGCCCTACTTCCAAGCAGACCCTCCCTCTCCCTCAGCACTAGTTTTCTAAGGATGCTATAAGAAATTATCACAAATTTAGCAGCTCAAATCAACACAATATATTATTACAGTTCTGAATGTCAGAAGTGCAGGCTGGGTTAGCAGGTTTCTGTACTCTGGGTCTGACAAGAACAAAATCAAGCTTTTGGTAGCTGTCTGACGAGGAGGCTCTTTGAAGAAACCACTTCCAGGCTCATTCTGAGGTGTTGGCGGAATCCAGTTCTGTGTTGTAGAACTGAGGTCCCTGTTTCCTTGCTGGCTGCCAGCTGGGGGCCCCCCTTAGCTCCTAGATGCCTCTCCCTTGTCCTTGTAACATAGCCACTTGCATCCCAGAACCAGCAGTGGTACAGCAAATCATCTTCAGGCTTTAGATTTGCCCCAAATCCCAAATCTCCCAGCCAGCAAGTTGTGAAGCCAGGGTCCGAATCCCCTAACATCTTAGAGCCAGCGTCAGCCTGTCCGATCATCCCATGCTTGCAATTCTGACTCCTCCTTTCTTTTTCTACCACAGCTCTCTGAATCCAGCCCAAAACATTCTCTGCTTTTACCGGTAGCCATGGGGCCCACTTGATGATCCAGGCTCATCTCCTTATTTTAGGACCCTTTTTAAACTACATCAGCAAAGTCCTTTTTACCATGTAATATATTTATAATTACAAAATAAGTTATATAACTCCGCACATAATCACAGGTTCCAGAGATTAGGATACGGACATTTTGGATGCCTGGGTGGCTCAGTGGTTAGCATCTGCCTTAGGCTCAGGTCATGATCCTAGGGTCCTGGGATCAAGTCCGGAGTCGGGCTCCCTGCAGGGGGAAGCCTGCTTCTCCCTCTGCCTATGTCTCTGCCTCTCTCTCTCTGTCTCCAATGAATGAATGAATGAATGATTAAAAGGATATGGGCATCTTTGGGGGCCCTGTGCCTATTATCTTACGCCTCCCTAGACGTCTTGGTGTCCGACCCCACTAAGTACAGGTGGGCACACCGACGCCCAGAGGGCCATCTCCGTCCGGGCTGCTCCCTGACTTGCCCCAGGTCTCCCAGCCAGCACGTTAGGAAGCCACAGGGCCCAAATCCCAGATCTAACTGCAGCACTTTCCCTCAACCACCAGATAGATACACAGTCTAGTAACAATACCACTTGCAACTGTACTGCCTGGCGCTTCTTTCAATCCTCCAAGGGACCTTCACGCCCATTTTCCCAGTTAGTCGTTTCAATCACCCTGACAGGTATTCAGAAGTGGGACCGCCGGCTTCACCTGATCCACTGGAAAGCTCAGCCCAAACCTGTGGCACCTGTGCCGGCCGGACCACCCCACCCCCACCCCACCCGCCAATCTTTCCTTTTAGTCTGTCTGGGGACCACAGGCCTAGAACAGAAGGTGATCCACTTATGCCCCCCCGCCCCCAAATAGCACGGTAAGGCAAAAAAAAAAACCCAAGTACTGAAGCCCCGCTGGGCGGCAGGCCCTGGGAGAAAGGCGGGGACACAGCGAGGGGAGGGGCGGATCGCAGCCCTGGGGGGCCCAGGGTCGAAAGACGGCTTCTGCAACGCTGGGCTCACACCTCCGCCTGACCACCTGACCCCCAGGTCTCGGCAGCGCAGAGCCACGGCCCGAGCGCAGGGCTCGCACCTGCGGGGACCCGCCCGCGACCGCAGGACACCCGGCCCCGGCGCCAGCACATCCCTCGGGCTTCCCGCCGCGGGCGCGGCCGTAAAGGGGGCCCCTTCCGTCGCGAAAGGGGTCGCAAAGAAACAGGGCGCTGCGCTGCCGCACGGCGGGGAGGCCGTGCCGCACGTGACTTCCGCTCTTTGAAGGCGACAAGTGTGGGGCAGTTCGGTTAAAAAGTCCACCCGCGCCCGTTGTTGCTCAGCACGGCTGCGTTCCGGCGGAGCTCGGCCCTGCGCCGGGGCTCGCTGTCGGCCCAACGTGCACGCGCGGCTGGGGCCAGACCCTCCCCGCCAGCCCCGCGCGCCCCCACCCCGTGGGGCGTCCCCGCCCTCGAGCACGAGCACCTGCGGGCCCGCGGGCAGCTCCGGCGCGGGGTGGGCGCCCCGCCCGGCTGTGACGAAAGGCGGGCCGAGATGCAGGGTCGCGCGCTCTTAGGGAAAAGGATTTGATTTTCTTAAAAGATGAGACTTGGGACAGCCCCGGTGGCGCAGCGGTTTAGCGCCGCCTGCAGCCCGGGGCGTGATCCTGGAGACCCGGGATCGAGTCCCGCGTCGGGCTCCCTGCATGGAGCCTGCTTCTCCCTCTGCCTGTGTCTCTGCGTGTGTCTCAATAAATAAATAAATAATCTTAAAAAAAAAAAAAAAAGGTTGAGACCTAAAGGTCAGCAGAACGGTAAGAGGTGCAGAGCTGCCAACTGGCTGGGGGATTGAACCAAAGAAAACCCTAGGCTATAATAAAGCAGAATTCGAGGGAGGAGAGCAAAATTGGAAAGTGTGAAACAGAAGTCCACCATTGAATGTCCCTACGTTTTGCCAGCAGTTTTGAGCGTTTCGCTTGACCAGAGGTGGCGTTCTGCACCATTGCTCCTCTATCCCCGAACAGTGGAGTCTCACGGGGGTCAAAGGTTAAAGCAGTCCAGCGTGATCTGAACGCAACTTCCCTGAAACAAAGGGCAGCAGACTTTAAAGGCTTGGGTGTGCTGGGGAGAGGCACTGAAGGGTTAAAGGCAGAGTTTGGTCCATGTGACTAGGCCATCTGGATTGGCTCGCTGGAGCACATCCAGAGAATCAAACGTCTGTCTTCATGGCAGGGGCCCTGGTGCCAGCTGGACTGGGCACCCACCCAAGTGAAGCCCTGACCTGCGCCAAGAGTGAGGCCAAAGAGATGGCTTTCAGGTGCTCAAGGAGACTGTTTCGGGTGGTAGTAGAAGATTGACACTTCAGAGAGCGGAAAGAGGATTTATAAGTGCAAGCTCTCTAAAGTAGCTGCTGTAACAGGGATCTCGGGTGCTTCTCTATCCGTAGGTTTTGGTTGGAACAAACAGCAGACGTTCCCAGCAACTTTGAGCTTTGCCCCTGTAGGCACTCTAGGGTGGGCTTGGGGCTGGGGTCTTGTTCATCCTGGGGACGCAGCCTTAAGATGCTGGAAGCCATGCTAGAGTTTGGCCAGGTGTCTGAATGCCAGGGTTTGGACAGAGTGGGTATGGGCCAAGAGTTCTACAATCCTCACAGGTAACATCTTGATAATAAATTTCTCCCAATTGCCCAGGAGGTTCAGCATCAGACTCTGGTTGACTGGTTGGCTGACATCCTGGAAAAGTTGAAACCTGAGAGCCTCTTGTTCCCTTCTACATATACCACTAAATCTGCATCTAATCTATGTGGTAACCACTGTAGGAATACAGATGGTCAAACATATTCCGTTCTGGAAAGAACTTTTACTTGGGAAGGGCTTGCAAGGCAGCTTGAGTTTAGACTATAAATCGATGAGATGGTTATGGTTTTTTCCTTGGAATTTCTCAATGTTTGTAAATTTGGCTGTTTCGGTACATGTTACTGCCTCACATGTGACCTAATCGCTGCTGGAAAACTGGGCCAAGCCAGACCCTGTCAGTTGTCCAAGAGTGGAGTTGCTGATGGAGTCCTACCTGCTTCGTTGGAAGAAGGCTGGCAGACGTTCTGTATGCAGTTTAGAACTTGTCATTTCTCTGGGAGAAACAATTCCCTCTGAAGTTAGATCATATTATTGGCCATATAATGTGAACTCTTGGGAGAGTTTGGACAACCTGGTGAGGTCTGATTTGACCTGAAACCCAGAACATGGTTCTGTTCTTTTTTTTTTTTTTTTTTAAGATTTTATTTATTTATTCATGAGAGACACACAGAGAGAGGCAGAGACACAGGCAGAGGGAGAAGCAGGCTCCCTGTAGGGAGCCCGATGTGGGACTCGATCCCAGGGACCCGGGATCACACCCTGAGCCGAAGGCAGACGCTCAACCGCTCAACCGCTGAGCCACCCAGGCATCCCTGGTTCTGTTCTTCTATTTCCTTTGTAGTTTGGTTTAAGGGTCACCATCACTAACAGCTCCCCCTAGTGCATTTTTGGCACTCTGAGGCTTGAAAGGATAGGAATTTGCGCTGAGGGTCTGGAAAGAGTACCATGGACCTACACTGAACCAGCACCACTTCATCGGCTGTCACTTGTCTAGTTATATTCATTTGAATTACACACCCCACAGGGATTCAAGGTTAAAACACCACATGTAGGGGTGCCTGGGTGGCTCAGTGAGTTAAGCATCTGCCTTCGGCTCAGCTCACCATCCTGGGGTCCTGGGATCCAGCCCCACTTCAGACTCCCTGCTCAGTGGGGAGTCAGCTTCTTCCTCTCTCTCTCTGCTCTTCCCTGCTCATGCTCTCTCTCTCTCTCTCTAAAATAAATAAAATATTTTAAAAAGTGAGGGGGGAAAATAAATAAAAAATAAATAAAAAGTGAGCAAACTTTCTTTCTTTCTTCTTCCTTTCTTTCTCCCCGTGGGTAGCCTGATTCAGGACTCGATTCCAGGACCCGAGGATCATGCCCTGAGCCGAAGGCAGATGCTCAACTGCTGAGCCACCCAGGCATCCCGTAAACTTTCTGTAAAAGGCCAGATGGTAAATGTCTTAGGGGTTTAAGCCCTATGGTCTCTGTCTTAACTTCTCAGTTCTGCCATTGTAGCTCAAAAACTACCATAGATAATTCCTAAACTAATGGGCCTGGCTGTGTTTTCAGTAAAACTATTTAGAATGATAGGAGATGGGCTGGACTGGGCCATGGGGTGGGTGTCAGTCTGAGTTATGAAAAGACCACAGATTCCATCTTGGATGTCATCTCTTTCTCTTAGGATTGCTTATCCTGGGGGAAGCTAGCACCATGTCATGAGGCCCATGTAGTGAGGGAGTGATGCCAGGCGACAGCCATGAGTCTTCTTAGAAGCAGATCACACCCCCTTCCTTGGGTCAGATGAGATTGAAGTAGCCCAGCCAACAGCTTGACTACAAACTACAAGCTCAGTTGAGAGCTCTCAGCCACAGAAGCTATAACATGACAAATGTTTGCTCTTTTAAGCTTCTAAGTGTTGTTACGTAGCAAAAGAAAGCTTTGACAGTTCTCTAGGGTTCTCAGGCAGTCGGGGTAGAGGACTAAGCTTTGTACCTCTTCACAGATCACTCACTGACACAGGCGCCCCAGGAGGAGCATCGTGAAGTTGAGTGAGGCAGCATCTTCCGTTTGGGCAGCGTCCGAAGATGAGTGCCAGTGTTGACTGTCTCCATGAAACTCTCATAGTAGGGGTGCCTGGCTGGCTCAGTGGTTAAGCGTCTGCCTGCCGGCCCAGGGGGTGATCCTGGGGTCCCGGGATCGAGTCCCATATTGGCCTCCCTGCGTGGAGCCTGCTTCTCCTTCTGTCTGTATCTCTGCCTCAATCTCTCTCTCTCTTTTCTCTCTCTGTGTGTCTCATAATGAATAAATAGGGTCAGAAAGAAAGAAAGAAAGAAAGAAAGAAAGAAAGAAAGAAAGAAAGAAAGAAAGAAAGAAAGAAGAAGAAAGAAAGATGAAAAGAAAAGAAAAGAAAGAAAGAAAGAAACTCTCACAGCAGCTAGGATTACAAGATCTTCATTTCTGAAGGGGGATCTGAGCCACATTTCTAACGTCACGGAGCTCCAGACTATCCTGGGCAAGTGCACCAAGATTTGCAGATGCCTCCAGCACAGAGTCTGGCTTTAATGTTCACATTCACTGAGTTAACTGCTGTTTCTGTTCCATTTGGGGCCTCTGAGGAGTCCACACTTTTTTCCAGCTCAACATTGCATTTAAATAGATCTTTATTTTAAACATTTATTTGGGCGGGGGGTGCCTGGGTAGCTCAGTTGGTTGGGCATCTGACTCTTGATTTTGGCTCAGGTCATGATCTCGGGGTAGTAGGATCATTCTCTGTATCGAGCCTGCTTGAGATTCTCCCTCTCCCTCTGCACCTCCTCCTCCCTAAAGAAAAATTAGGGGTGCCCGGGTGGTTCAGTCAGTTAAGCATCGACTCTTGGTTTTGGCTCAGGTCATGAGATCAAGCCTCACATCGGGCTCCACACTCAGTGTGGAGTCCACTTGAGATTCCCCCTCTGCTCTCCCCTTCCTTCTAGTGCTCTCTCTCTAAAATACATAAATAAATAAAAAATAAAATAAAATACATAAATATTTTTTAAAATAATAAATGTATTTAGTATTATGGTTTTGTTTCAGGGGTGACGGTTTTAGGAAACCTAGCAGTGAGTCCTACCAAAATGTAAACTTTGTGGGCATGGGAACTTTGGTTTGTTTTGTTCACTGTTTTAGGTCCAGAGCTTAGAATATTTGTTGAGTTAATAACCTGTTTTACTGCCCAGGGAGGAAATGAGCAAGCTTTTTGAAACAGGCTCTAAAAGATATGAGGTCTTGTGATTTATTATAAGCCCACATCCCATTCCTAGAAAAAGGACACTCTTGGCTCTTTCTCCCTTTCCATCTCCTGAGCCCCAGGAATCCGTCAAAACTGGCGAGGGAAACAGTGGTAAATAGAACAGACCAGAAAAGTGGGGTAGGTCTTGCCCTTACCCTCCTTCCAGTGGGTGAGATGGACCACAAACAAGTAAATCTATGCCATATTTTGTGCTGGCTACTCTGATGAAAGGTTGAACAGGGTCAGAGGTTTGAGTTGGTTTAGGTCAGGGAAGACAGGCTTCTCAGGGAGTCGGCCGGAGCTCAGGAGGGTTTTGCAGGGAGAGAACCCACCCCAACCCTGAGTACCCCGACTCCAGCCCCCAGCGGATTTGAGGGTCAGGGGAAGTGGAGCCAGGAGAGGGTGCTGTTGGGCTGCCTGCGGGCGGCAGGGAAAGCAATTAGTCAGCTGATTCTTCTAGCTGGGTGGCCATGGTGCGGGTTCCTGAGAAGGGGAAATGCACAGAGGAGAGTCGCTTCCTGCTCTTGACCTATCAAAGCCTTCCAGGGCCGCCCCTGCGCTGGCTGACCACCTCCCACCTCTGCTGGAGTTTGCACCGGCGCACTGGCCTTGTGCTGCCTGTTGAGGGCTTTTGTCCCTGTTCAAGCGGCTCCACTGCAGCTGAGAAGTGCCACCAAGTCCAACCTGAAGGGGGTAAGAAGTGGAAACAGTGCATACCTCCAACTCCTGAAAAACGCGAGTGGATAGGCACAGGTTCAAGGGAGGGCCTTCCCTTTCTAAGCTGGGGGACATGATGGCGTGCCCTGTGCTGGGGACCCCATGCAGGGGGGTGGTCAGGCCGTGGGAAGCATGGCCAGCCCCGAGTCTCTCCCTGGGCTGGCTGCTCCAGTGCCTGCCTCCATCCTTCACGGAACTGAGGGTCTTTGTGGCTTCTGGTAACCGCTCAGCCGCGAGATGCCCCAAGAATTCTTACCTCCTAAGGCTTCTCAAGCCAATGAGCGGGAAGGTACAGCACGGCCATCGGCACTGCTGTAACCTTTCCCTGGGGAGCACATGCCATCGGCAGGCAGTCCAAATCCACCCCCAGCGCCTCTCCTACCTTCCCTCCCCAGCCAGAGTCCTGAGCTGGTTGTGCCAGGCCACCTCCAGACCAACTGAGGGGCTCCTGCTGTGGCCTTCGGATGCATACCCCCCCACCCCCCACCCTGCCTATGTCTTCTTGTCAGCTCTTCATGGGTGTCTCCTCTTCCCTTCTCCTGGATCAACCCAACTTCTCTGTGAGATGCAGGATGGAATGATACAGATTTACGCACCACTCTTCTTACAAAGCCCTTCCCCAGTACTTCCTGGGATAATGACGTGAAACATAGGTGAGAAACAGACTCCCAACTTTCTGGATACATTAGCCATTTGCCATTCTCCTGCTTTCTGCTCCAGCGGCAGCTCCAGTGAGCCTGGTGCAGGGCCTGCTCCCCATCACGGTGCTTTACTCCCAGTTCGGAATTCCCAGTGCACTTGGGTTTCGCTTCCGGGGGGTTTCCCACCCCCAACCCTGAGCTTCACTGCTTGGTTACTCCTGTGGGTTAAGCCATGTGGGTAAGTGCAGTACATCTCCAGAGGGGCCACCCTGCTATCTGTTGACCATTCAGAGGTCCTGGGTTGGTGGCACATCTTGTCTTCACCAAGTCCGTTCCAGGTGGACGTATGGATCCTGTTCTCCATTGGTAGTCCTTGCTTGCTGCTGTGCCTTGTTGTCCCTTCTGCCCTCAGTTCTTCCTTCAGCGCCAGCCCTGCTCTCCTTGAACCCTAAAACTGAGCTCCTTCACAATGTCAACAAAGCTGCCCTCCTCCATCCAAAGTAGGGAGCGATGGGAAGCCAAGGGGTGAGAAAATCTCTTCTGTAACAACTTTTTACTATCGTGAATGAACATGAAGAGGAAAAGACAGTAAGACCTGTAGAATGGAGGCACTGTCACTCCAGATTGCTTTAAAAAAAAAAAAAAAAGATCTTAGGTATTTATTTATTTATACAGAGGAAGGGGGGGTAGAAGGAGAAGAAGAGAAAATCCCTAGCAAGCTCCATGCTGAGTACAGAGCCTGACACAGGACTTGATCTCACAACCCTGAGATCCTGTCCTGAGGCATAATCAAGAGTCATGGACACCTAACCAAACTATGACAGTCAGGTGCCCCCCCCCAACCTTTTTATTTAATAATCTATATTTACTTTAAAAGAAGTCATGGGTGTTTAAAAGACCCCCTGTGAGAGGGCAGGTGGTACACAGGGGCTTACGTCCCAACGCTATGGAAAGAACTGGCTTTCTCAGTTATACCGTGCTCATGTTGCTCCTTCCTCTGTTCTAGGTCACACACCATGAGGTATGACTTTGGAGTGACATTGGTGGCAGGTTAGGTGCCAAGTTAGGTGGAGAGAAACCAAGGCCTAATTGCCTGGGGTTCCTCAGGTTCAGCTTTCATCATCAGAGATTTTGTCAGAATTTTGGTTCCCATGATCGCTACACCTGGTGGTGTTATTTCCACAAACATGTGACATGACAAGGCAAAAGAGACTTTGCAGCTCTAATTATCCAGGTGGGCCCACTGTAATCCAATGGGCCTTCAATGCAGAGAGCTGGAGCTTGAGAGGAAAGCCAAGATAGTCAAAGCACAGAAAGGATTCCATGCATGTTGCTGGCCTACAAACAGGGACCCAGTCCTACGAACCCAAGCAACTGTGGAGTCTGCCGACAACCCGAATGAGCTTGGGAATGGTGTCTTCCCCAGGGTCTCCAGAAAGTAAGGTGGCCCAGGTGACATGAGCAGAGACTTTAGCCACACTGGACTTCTGAATTTAAGAGTGTGAGATAATAAGTGGGTGTTTTTTCAAGCTGTCAAGTAAGTAATTTCAGCTTTGTGGCAGAAGGTACATCAAGCCCTCACCAAACTGCAGCTTCTGGCATGGCACTCTGTTCTGGTGGTCTCTTGCTACATAACAGATCACTCTAAAACTGAATGGGTCGGGGGATCCCTGGGTGGCTCAGCAGTTGAGCGCTTGCCTTTAGCCCGGGGAGTGATCCTAGAGTCCTGGGATCAAGTCCCACATCAGGCTTCCCGCAGGGAGCCTGCCCATCCCTCTGTGTCCCTCATAAATAAATAAAATATTTTTTTAAATTTAAAAAATAAAACTTAATAGGTCAAGAATTTGGAGGACTCAGTCCAGCATTTTGGGCTCAGGGTTTTGTGGAATTGCTGTCAGGGTTGGCTGGGGCTAGCGTCATCTCGAATGCTCCGTCACTTCATGTGCCTAGTGCCTGGGCTTGGAAAACTGGAAAGCTGGGGCCTCTGGGGCATCTCCTTGGTTCTCTCCCAATCATTTGTCCAGTGTGGTGGCTCTGGGTAGTTGGAAAAAAAGCTGCAGTCACCTGGGCCATACTCTCTTAGGTGGCCACAAAGACCCATCCAGATTCCAGGAGAGGGAACATAAGATTCCTTCCTTTTTTTTTTTTTTTTTTTAAGAATAAGTTAAAAAAAATATATATATATATATATATATTCATGAGAGGCACAGAGATAGAGAGGCAGAGACATAGGCAGAGGGGAAGCAGGTGCCCTGCCGGAAGCCCAATGGGGAACTTGATCCCAGGACCCCAGGATCCTGCAGTTTGCAAGAGATCTATCTTGAGATCCTCAGCAGGCCTTTTGTGTGTTTGAAAGGCCCTACGATGGGGATCTGTGGGTGGCTCAGTGGTTTAGCGCCTGCCTTCGGCCCAGGGCATGATCCTGGAGTCCCAGGATCAAGTCCCACATCAGGTTCCCTGTGTGGAACCTGCTTCTCCCTCTGCCTGCGTCTCTGCCTCTTTGTCTGTGTCTCTCATGAACAAATAAGTAAAATCTTAAAAAGGAAAAAAAAAAGCAAAAGGCTCTATGAAGCAACACCATAAATCTACCTGAGGTTTTAACACAGCATTTTTAGTCATACCTTTAGGTTTCATCTTTAACCTTGTTTTCCTGACAGCAAGGATTTGATCTCTGTCCAGAGCCCCTCCTTAATGTTAGCACTGTCTGCTATGCAGAGAGGCTGGGAATGAGAAACCCAGCAAACCCGGCAAGTCCTGGCTTTTTTATATTCAACAGATGTTTCTCCCTCTTACATTCTACTATAAACAACTAGAAGAATCCAGGCAACTTTCAACACTGCCTTCACATCTCCTTAGCTTGATTATACAGTTCTTTAGGTACATGTTATCTTTTCCACTTTTCTTCAGGTTGCCAAGTTCTCTGCTGCTGTAACCAAGAAAGATCCCCTTTCTTCCAGAATCCTCAATGTGGTGTGATGTGGTCTGCAGCTGGCCATAGCAATGTGATCTTGATTGTAAAATGTAAAGTTTGGGGAACATCATTTGTGCATATGGCAGTGATATTTAAAAGTGGCTATAGTGACAAATGACTTATATATTTTTTAAGATTTTATTTATTTATTTATTCATGAGAGACACAGAGAGAGAGAGGCAGAGACACAGGCAGAAGGAGAAGCAGGCTCCATGCAGGGAGCCCGACGTGGGACTCGATCCCGGGTCTCCAGGATCACGTCCTGGGCCAAAGGCAGGCGCTAAACCGCTGCGCCACCCAGGGATCCCTTGACTTATATTTTCTAAAATTTGTGTCTTCTAAAATGTGTGTCTGGTCGTGCTCGCTTCGGCAGCACATATAATAAAATTTGTGTCTGGTGCTGTGACATCCAGAAAAGCAGCACTACAGTGTCAGTGTGAAAAAAGGGACATGGAAAAAGCTTTGGATGTGCCAAGGGAATGAATACCACCTCCTGAGGAAGACACTCAGCCCCAAGTTTCTAAAGTTTGTTTTGTTTTTATTTTTTAAGTTGGCTCTATGCCTAGTGTGGGGCATGAACTCATGACCCCAAGATTGAAAGTCGATGCTCTCAACTGAGCCAGCCAGGCACCTCCAGGCCCAAGTTTCTAAAGGAAAAAACCCAGGGGTGCCTGGGTGGCTCAGTCAGTTAAGCATCTGCCTTTGGCTCAGGTCATGATCTCAGGGTCCTGTGATGGAGCTCCATGTCAGGCTCCCTGCTCAGTAGGAAGTGTGCTTCTCCCTCACCTCCCCCTGCTCCTGCTCTCTTTCTCTCACAAATAAAATCTTTATAAAAAAATAAAGAAAAAAACCCAGAACATCTGAGCATTTGAGTGAGATCCTTCCAACTAAGCTTGGCGTTTTAATTCATCTGGGTTCACAATCTCATCTAAACAGGGTTCATACCAACTGGATCAATTAGCTTTTGTTGCATAGGCCACCCTAAGTGCCAGTAACCACAACAAACATTGCCCAAGGGTCTATAATTTGGTTGGGATTTGGATGATCCAAACCAGCTCCCTAATGTGTCTGTGGGCCAGCTTATCTAAATTGGGCCTGTCTAGGGCAGCTTGGTCCAGTGTTTCCCTCCTCTTCCTCCTGAGACCACTAAGACAACCCAGCACATTCTTCTCATTGCAAGGCGGGGGCCCCACTGTGTCAGCACGCTCCAACAATGTTCTTGAATCATGTTTGCTAACATTCCATTGGCCAAAGACACACGGCAAAAGATGTGGATGCAGGAAGGGGTGGAGAACTGGGATCATTTATATAATCTACCACAGTTTGTCCCCCATTGTCCCCAATTACGTAAAATTTCCTCAACCTCTTCTAAGGATCCCCCCAAATTTCCTCTAGGCATGGCATTTGGCTAGAAGTCTGATACCTTGTGATCCACACCAGGTTTAAATATGGCTTTTCATGGCCCAGAGGCCTATGAACTTTTTTAAAAGACAAGTTCTTGCCCTGTATTTTAGTTCAGACTACTATAACAAATATCATAGACTGGGTGGCTTAAGACGACAAACTATTTCCCACAGTTCTGGAGGCTGGAAATCCAAGATTGAGGTATTGGCAGATCTGGCATTTAGGGAGAGCCCTCCTCCTGGCTTGTGGACAGTTGCCCTCCCACTGTATCCGAGAGAGAATGAGCTAGCCAGTTCCCTGGCGTCTCTTCTTCTAAGGGCACTAATCTTATCATGGGGGCTCCACCCTCATGACCGAACTACCTCCCAAAGGACACACATCCAAATACCATTTGGATTAGTGTTTCAACATATGAATCTGGGGTGGGGGGCGGGGGGACAGCAAACATGCAGTCTCTAACAGCCGCACAGAGCCAATACACTGAGGTGATGGGGCAGGACAGTGCCCATTTGTAAGGGAGGCTGAATGGTGGCAGTAACTGACTTGCAGCAATGTTGACATGCTGTGGGGCAAATATCGTCTGGTCTTTCTACTTTAAGGATAAGGAATATTCCTTGATTAGGTCTTGGCCCTGCAACCTACAAAAGCTTCACTAATGCAGGTGTTGGCACATTTTTTCTGTAAAGGGCCAGAGAACCAACTTTTTTTTTTTTTTTTTTTTTTAAGATTTTATTTATTTATTTACTCATGAGAGACACAGAGAGGCAGAGACACAGGCAGAGGGAGAAGCAGGCTCCATGCAAAAGCCTGACGTGGGACTCGATTCTGGGATCATGCCCTGGGCCTATGTGCTAAACCGCTGAGCCACCCAAGGTATGTGCTAAACCACTGAGCCACCCAAGGATTGCCGAGAATCAACTTTTTTAGGCTTTGTACATCACATACCTTCTGTGTCACTTTATTTTATTTATTTATTTATTTATTTATTTATTTATTTATTTATTTATTTATTTATTTTTAATTTATTTATTGGAGACAGAGAGAGAGAGGCAAAGACACAGGCAGAGGGAGAAGCAGGCTCCATGCAGGGAGCCCAATGTGAGACTTGATCCCGGAACCCAGGGGCCAAAGGCAGATGCTTAACCGCTGAGCCACTCAGGTGTCCCTCCTTTTTCTTTTTTAAACTGCTCCTTAAATATGTGAAAAACATTTAGTTCAGGGCTGTAGTTTGCTGACCCTGCCTTTATCCGTTGTCTTCCACAACACGTGTCTGTACTCTCCAACATGTTCTCTCTTTTCCATCACACATCTTGGCCACTTCTGAAGACGGCATTGAAAAAGATGTCAGTTTTGGCTACTGAGCCTACTTTCTGCTGATAGAAAATTGGGAGTCTAGAAGCCTTTATACATTTTGAACAGTCTTGAGCTTTCTTCAACTAGGGTGGCAGCACTTTAGCTAATATGACTGCCTCAAAAACTCAGTAGATTTCCTATGTATTTTATTGTTCTGCTCTTGTACCAAAAGCCGGGCAATTCTTGTTATGTTTAGCTCTCTAGATTTCCTTACTGCTACTTTTGTCATATATGGCTGCTGGGAAATCAAGCTCTTAGGCTTCCTAGGAGCCTATGCTAGGCGTAATTTTAATACAGCTTCCCGTGAGCCATATTATTGCTCTCTGGTATCACTGTGAGCTCAAGTATTACTCCTGTGACTATGTTACATTATACTGCAAAAGGATGATTACTCAGGCACACCTGATCTAATCACATGAACTCCTTAAGTAGAGTCTTCTCTGGCTAGGAGCAGACAGTGATGTCCGGGTTAAAACGATGAGGACTGGACATGATGCTGCTGCCTCTGAAGAGGGGCCACGTGCACGGTAGAGTAGCCTAGAAGAGACGTGACCTCTGGCCAACCCACAAGGAGGGTCTCCCCAATATCACCTGCTAGAGGTGCACAGAGTGAAAACGCCTAGAAATTTACCTCGTCTGTCCCACAATGACAATAGGTGCATTAAAAAATATCTTTGATGGTAGCTACACCTGTAGTGAGAATAGCCTAATGTACAGAGTTGCCAAATCACTAGTTATACACCTGAAGCTAACGTGACATTGTGTGTCAACTATAATTAAAAAGAAAAAAACAAAGCATAAGAAAAAAGAAATGCCGGGGGAAAAAACGATACATCAGCACTTACTGAGCTCTTTCTGTATGCCGAGGCAGGGGAGGGTCATGCGGAAACCACCCAGAACCTGCCTGCCTGCAGAGCCTGCAGTGATAGGGACGGGCTCACACAGCCTGACGGAGAATGGATCATTCCTCCCGAACGACTGCGCGAGGACGCCCCTGGCGCCAGCCGGGCGAGGCGATGCCGGCCGGGATAAAGCGAGGCTCAGTGAATCCCACGCTCCAGCAGAAGTCGGGCGGGCGGCGGGGCGGCGGGGCGGCGGGGCGAACCCGGCCGTGAGCGTCCGTCCGCAGCGCACAGCGCGGCTGCGGGCGGGGCCGAGAGCCACCGTGCCCGGGAGCCCAGCGCGGGGAGCCGCCGGCGCGCGCACCGAAGCCCCGACGCCCAGCTCGCCCCCTCGCTCCTCGCCGCACCGAAGCTGCGCATCCCAGCAGCGCGGACCCCGGCCGGTTCCCGGGGGCTTGGAACGCTAAGGAGCTGGACCCGGGGCGACCGCGCACCGTCGCGGCGCACGCAGGGCGACGTCCGCACTCCGCGAGCGCCGGCACGCACGCACGCACGGCCGGCCGCAAAGCAGCCCCGGCGTGCCGTAAACGGGACGCACGTGAGCGCAGCGCTGGCAGACGGCAGGGGCCCCATTTTGGACGCCGTCTCTGCTGCGAAAACTCGGCGCAACCTGTTGCTCCACACGGCGAGCTCGGCCCCCTACCCGACGCTCGCCGCCAGCCGCTCGGCCTCTCGGGGCCCGTGAGCCGGCCGCCGGGGCGGGGACGGGGGCGGGGGCGGCGCGATGCGGCCCGCGGACGCGGACGAGCGGCGGGGGCCGGAGCAGCCCTGCGGCCGGCCCCCGAGCCCCCCGAGCCCCCCGAGCCCCGAGCGCGCCGCCGCCCGCCGGGACGTCGCCGCCCTCCAGCGCGAGCACGTGCGCGCGCACCTGCGGGCCCGCCGGAAGTTGCTGGAGGTCGCGAGCCTGCTGGACGAGCTCCAGAGCGAGGTGGACGCCTCGGCCGAGGGCGTGCTGGGGCCCGGCCGCCGCGCGGGCGGCGAGGCGGAGGAGCGGGTGCTGAGGCTGTGCGAGAAGGCGGAGCGGAAGGCCGCCGAGGCCGCGCTGATGGGGCGGAGGATCGTGGAGCTGCACCGGCAGATCGACAGCTGCGGCTGCGGCTGCGCCTGACGGACGCGGGGGCGGGTACGTGCGGGGCGCCGGGGGCGGCTGGCTGGACCCGGGCTCGTGCAGCCCCGCCGCGGAGCGCCCCGCCGGGCGGATAGACGCGGGGTCTCGCTTTTACGTTGGGAATTAGCCGCGAGGCGTTTGGTGTGTTGTGAACCGTAGAGACCGCCGCGGGGAACGTCTGCAGAAGGTGGGCCAGCCCCCTCCGCCGGGTGGAAGCAAGCCCGGGAGGCGAGCTGGAGGAGCGCGAATGCAAGTGCAGGACAGGACTTTTCTTGGTGTGATGAGGTCGGAGCGTTTCCCACGACCCGAGAGCAGGCGGTAGCATTCTGCACAGTTGGTTGGGTTTGTTTGACCCCAGGATACGAGTTCTAGAATTTAGGTTGTGATGATGATGATGAATTGCCCCACTTGTACTCCAGATTATCCGCTGATGGACTCCGTTCAGCTGGTAAAGAGGACTGACCGGAGAGGCTTCATGAAACCAAGAGTCTTTCACTTTCTCTACGATGTTTTCACACGTTGAATACTAAGTCTCTAGTATTATTCTGGGAAGAGGATTTCAGTGTTGTGTATGCGGATATGATTATGATTATCAGGTGTATTGAGTTTCGAGAAGACAGCTTCTAGGTAAATACTGTTACCTAAGGGAATAGGCCTAGATTGTAGGCTGCTCTGACTTTGTCTTTTTAAAGTTCCGACGTATACTCTTGTGCTCTGCTTTTTTTTTTTTTTTTTTTAATGCTTCCTGGAATTTGGGGACCCATGAAAGAGACTTGAGGTCAGACTTCTGCAAGAGAGAAGACCCTGCTTGGCTGCAGCTGCTGAAGCAAGAGCCCAGACCGGTCAAGGATGCAGATGCTGCTGCTTTGGATCAGATTGAGAAGCCCCGGGGGCTGTTGGGCATGGAGATGGATGGCATCCGCATTTTGGGATTCTGCAGTCTCTCGTATCAGAGGAGGAGAGCTGTGGTTTTTTTCTTTTCTTTTCTTTTTTTCTGTTTGCTTGTTTTTTGGTTTTTTGGTTTTTGCTTTTTTGTTTTTTCAGAAATGTAATTTTTCTGTGGCATGTTAACTGGTGCACATCATGTAACCTGTCTGGTGAGTAACCTAGAATAGGGGATGAATTCTAGGTACTGTGTGTATTGGCTGACTTCAGGGTAAACCATTTTGATATAATCATGCATTTTAGGAGCTTCTCTGCCACAACTGCATGTGACATCTACATGACCTGGAGGGCTTGGGTAGAAGAGCATGGAGCTACCAATGGTGGGCCCCAAATTGATAGCAGGTAGCATCTTCCAGGCTTAGGTGGTACCCAGCTTGGGTCCTCAGAGCACACCCCAAAGGGGTTGAGAGCAGAGCTCTAGCTTCTTACTATAAAGTTCATTTGCCTAGAAAAGAAGCGCTGAAAGCCAGTTTTTAGAACCTTTGTGCAAATAACCAAAGCCATTGACTTGGCCAGGAAAAGGTGAGATAAATAAATCGTTTTCAGAATGAAAGTTTCCCTTTGGTTGTCATTATTGTCAAATGGGTGTCCGGTGCTTCCTATTTTGGAATGTGCTCAAAAGCCTGTAGGCCAGGGGAAGGTTCTATCTGTGGGGACTGTAACAGGACAGAAAAGGCAGAGCAGGAAGGGGCCTCTGGAAAGCATTTGGTCTGACCTCTGCCTCCAGGAGGCTGAAGTTCATTCAGTCCCTTAATGTTCACTGTGACCGGGTGCCACTCCAGACTCTGCTGGATGCTAGGAGTTTCTAGGAGGGGTGGTCCCATGGGTTAAGACAGCTCTGTAAACAGAATCAATACAGTGCCCCCATTGGTTGTATTTATATATCCCACATAAATTGAGTACCAACAGGTGCTGGGGGTGCATCAGTGAACAAAGTGCTTATACGCTTGGATTTGACGTTTGTAAGCTTAGGACAGTGCCTCATTGTGCTAAGGCAGGAAAAAAGTCATATATATCCAATAGTGGTAAGTTCTTAAAAAGAGAGAAGCGGGTATTGGGGAGGGAGGTGTTGCTGTTTGATATAGGGTGGTCAAGTGACATACCTGATACGGTGATGTTTGAGCAAGGATGGGTGTGTGTAATATACACAAGGATATCTAAGGAAAAAATGTTCTGTGCTCTCTGTGGGTGGGACAAACAGGGTAGAGAGCTGAGGAATAGCAGGAGACACAAGTGGTTTGGGAGAAAGTGGCAAATGGTGAGGTCAGAAGGGACAATCGTTCTGACTGCAGGTGACACGGAAATGAAGCTTTAAGCAGAGGAGTGGTGGGACCTGACCAGGAATGAGGAGGTTCACTGGCTGCTGGATTAAGAATTGAAGTTGAGGGCGGAGTGAGGAGCAGACAGCTGGGAGTCCTGGGGCAGGGTGGTCCCTGCAGGCACCGGTGGGTGCATGGTGTTCTGAAGGCATTGCTGAGAGATGATGTGGATGTGTAAGGATCCAGCTGTGTCCCGAGGTTCACGGCCTGAGCACCTGTTGAGGGTAGCCATGTCATCTGTTGAACTGGGGCAGTTTTTTTTTTTTTTTTTCTAAATTTTTATTTATTTATGATAGTCACACACACAGAGAGAGAGAGAGAGAGAGGCAGAGACACAGGCAGAGGGAGAAGCAGGCTCCATGCACCGGGAGCCCGACGTGGGATTCGATCCCGGGTCTCCAGGATCGCGCCCTGGGCCAAAGGCAGGCGCCAAACCGCTGCGCCACCCAGGGATCCCCTGGGGCAGTTTTGAAAGTGAAAGGTGGCCCTAGTAATGATATGGTTTGTGGTCCCAGGCCTGCTGCAGGTGGCCCAGGAGATGTTGTACCCTGTGTTTTTACTGTGGTGGGAGCGCTGAAGAGGGAGTCCACTGAGCATTGGGGGTGTGAGAAAGCTCTTCAGACCCAGTGCCTCCTGGTCTGGACCCAGAACTGTGAGCTCAGCCCTGAACAGCACCCCAGGCACAGGGAACAAGTGTTCTGGAACCCACCCTGGGAGCCTGTCAGTAGGTAGAAATGTGACATGATAGAGGAGGGTTGTGGGGTTTTGCAGGGAGCGGGAGGTAGGAGGCATGCTTGTAGCCATCTGCGTGTGACTTGGAAGAGTTTAAACTTGATCCTGTGTTTCCCTGCTTCTCCACCTGGGGTCTTCGTGCTCTGGGCTGCACCTGGATGTGCTCTCAGTTCTTCATACCAGGAGATATACTGGTATATTCTGAATAGTCAAATGTTTTTGAATGTGTGACAAGAAAAAAATATATTTTTAAGTTTTTGAAATGACCTACCACTCGCTAAAAAAAGTCTCAACAGTTGGGGCTGCTTCTGGCTCTGTACCGAGCCCCTAAAGCAGCACTGTTCAAATGTAAAGTGCCTCTGAAACTCCGGGGTCATTTCAAAATGCAGCTTCTAGTCCTGTAAAGGACCTAATGTCATGTATTTCTTACAAGCGCCCACATGATGCCTGTGCTGGTCAAGGTACCACGATTCAAGTAGGACAGGCCTCTGAGGTAGTGGTGGTTAGCTGGAAAGGCTTGAGCAGGTCAACAACACTGTGGTTTAGGAAACTCGCGTGTGGTTGTGGAAGGTGGACGAGGCAAGGCCTGTGAGGCGAGGGTAGAGATCCCACCTCCATGATTGTGCAGGGGAGAACAGAGGACCTGGCCTACCTCCCTGCCTCTGCTTCATTTGGTTGCTCATGATGTTTGTCACCGTTGGAATTGCAACAGCCAATGGCCTGTGGGACCAGCCCCCCAAGTCTGGAGTCCTTTATTAGAAGGACAACTGTATGTTGTGCTCTGGCTTAACCAATTAATGATGCCAGGAGCACCGTGGGTGCAGCTGCACAGAACTGGGATTGCTGGGGCTGAGGACTGCACACCCCTTCCATAGGAGCCGCAGTTTCTGAGGCCCCTGTCCTGGCTGTCCCCGCAGGCTGGACCATGGGTGACAGCAGCAGTGTCAAATGGAGAGGGGTAGTGGTGAAAATGGGGGGTGGATTCTTGGGAGTCCCCAGTTTTTGAATGTGAGGTCTTTGTTAAGGCAAACATCCTTTTATTTACATCTTAAAATCCATTTCCCTTTCTAACTGGCAGTGGTTAGTATTATCTTTGCTTGCATCAAACTCCTGAGGAATAAAGTCAGTCTCTGGGATGCAAATGGGGTGGAACAGATCCAATTCTAAAATCACTCAAGGACCCGAAAGTGTCCCATCTGTGCTGTCGGCCCACAGCCATGTTCCTACAGCTCCTGTCCAGGGGCAGGCAGCACATTGGACGTCTGGAATGAGAAAACAAAAGTCTATTAGAAGCTACTTGGGGTTTGGTACTGAACATACACATTATCTAATTTTCAGAAATTTGAGAGGTCATTTTATTGTCCTCCTTGTTCAGGTGAGGATGCAGGGGCTGCAAAACCCCCAGGAACTCGCTCTGGAGGAGGAGCTGGCTCTGTGACTCTGGGCCACCAGAAGATGATGGTTTTGCACTCTCTTCTCTGAGCTTCCTTGGGGCTTGACGTTCCATTTGTCTCCAGTTCATGTCAAGTAAACCACTCAGCCAGTGGACAATTTCAGTGCTGGCCCTCGAGGCAGAGCTTTGAAGACAGGTGTGTCCGGCCTCTTCCTAGGCTTTGGGAATTTAAGGAGAGGCCCAGCTACCCTGGGACTTTCACGTGAGTCCTGCATTAGGACTAAGTCTGTTTAGACAGCAGACAGTGGCTGGGTTCCAGACAGGCCCTGAGACACATTCCCCAGCTGCAAAAGGTACTGAGCAGATGAAATCCACCTTTGGTACTCCCGCATGGTCATCTGGTGACACCCATGATGCAGTTCCTGGGCAGTCAGAGGCATCCTGAGGGGTCGGGGTATATGGTCTGATCACTCAGTGTCCCATGAGTCCCACACTCTAACCCACATGGATTGAACTGCATGGTACGCCCTGTGACTCCGAGAAGGTCAGAGAAGTTCCTTAATGTGCTCCCGTAGAATATGCCTGCCTGACGAAGCAGTCCTCTGTCATGCTCGAGCCGTCAGCTGGAGCAGGCTTGTTGGACTCTCCAATGACCGGCTGTCCATTTTCCCCTTGGTATTCTCCCTTAGTAACTTTCTGGCATCTGTCTGAGAATTCAGTTATCCCTTAAACCAAATCCCAAGTCAGGACCACAGACTGCAAAGGACAAGATGGGCAGACTTCTGTAGTTTCCCACCTCTGACCTTCAGTTTCTGCAGTTTCCCACCTCTAGCTCCTGGTTGTTAGGCTGCTTCACTGCTCCAGCCAGGTAGGCTGTTCTGCTGTTCCCTAGCCATGACAAGCACGTGCTGGCCCCAGGGCCTTTGCCCATGTTGATGCTTCTGACTGGGGCACTCCGTTACCTAAAAGGAGTAAAGATGGTGAGGGAGAATGGGGAGCACTTTGAAGGAGTTCTGCTGTGGAGGAAAACAGAGGAATGAGGTGAGTGGGGAGTAGTTCGAGCGAGGGTTTCTTCTTTGATGTGTGACACGGGGAAGGCACCTGCTGATGGGACCACCCTGGTGCATAGTGGTCCCTAACCCCCTGGCTCTCCATGCCTCTCTCCTGCCCTCCAGCCTCTGATTTAGTTAGCATAAACTTCCCTGCAGTTCTCTCTTAAGCCACCAGAGGTGCATCAGCACTGATCTTCTATTTCTAGAACATTGCCTTGGGGAGCACTCAACTGCAGCCCACATGCCCCTTCCCCAGCAGCCTCCCCGCTTCCCCCTGAGAATCCTGACCTCCACGGTGCTGGAGACCTCCTGCCCTATCTGATAGGGCATCTGACTTCTGATACACCCTGCCCTATCTCACCGACCCCTCCTGAAGCAATCTACTTGATTCTGAAGTTGTGCTGGGTGAGAATGGGTTTATGAGCCGTGATCCAGAGGCCTACCGCCCCCCAGGTTTCCTGGGAAGGTGACCTGAAGAGTCCACACAAGATGGCAAGGGTGTGGCTTTCTGGTGGAACAGCCACTCACCTGGTGATGCCGGCGAGCTCACCACCGCTCTGCTACCCCCAGCCCCTGGGCAGCCCTCTCCTGACAGTCCAGAGGCCTCATCTTTCAGGAGGCTCAGGCTTGACCTGCCCTGCCCCAAATGCTACCCAGCAGGTGCCTTGGGCTGGTGAGATGTGCAGGCTGGTCAGCCCTGTAACCAACAGAGGTCGCTGCAGAGCATATCTGTGTAGAGGGTGTCAACAGATCCCTTCTGTTCCTTCTGCCCACAGAAGCTTAGGGTAGCGTTCGGTTTCAGCTGTGCTTGGCAGACCATGAGGTCTCACAGCTGCTCAGCCTCAGTCCACTCACACATTCACCCAGTGGCAGGTTAACAGAGGAAAGACGGATGATTAGAAAAAGCGTTGAATGTGAAAGGCCAAGGCATTTGTGGCTGGAGCACCAGGGTGGAGGATGGCAAGTGTGGGAAGAAGGAAACGGTTGGTCTGTTTAGATCCGGACAGCCGTGTGCCTGGGGAAACGTTAGCTGGCTTTCCTCACCCAGGCATGGGGAGTTTCACAAACATGTCGTGGCTTGCAGAATCTGACCGGATGCTGGCCCTCACCATGACCATGACCCCTTCAGTCTTGGCTTCGGATACCTCCATCCCTGTCCTGGCACCACCAGGACCTTTCCCTTGGTTGGGCTCCCTATCCCAGTCATATTGACCTTCCAAGCCACTGCTGGGGCAGTGCTGTGGATCCAGTGTCATTGGAAAGGAGGCCCTGGGGGAGGCTGGAAGGATGGGTGGAGACCCGGGAGGCTAAGAGGATCAAGCCACTGAGCACTTGCTGGGAGGGGCTAGGTGGAAATACAAGGTGCAGATCAAGGCCAACGATGGAGGGTGGTGCTTATGAGCCTAAAAATGGTGTCACTGAATGCCTCGTGCGATGCTGGTTCCTAGAAGCTGGGGGTACATGGACATTTTTCTGGAAGGAATCACAAGCAACTGTTAGTGCTTCCCTTGGAATGGGAAACTGGGGGCCTGGGGAAGGCAAGCTTCTCAGTCTTGATGTGTGCCTTCTAGTCTTGCTGGGTTTTCTAAGCCTGCTCAGGAGCACTGTATTTACCTGTTAATGTCAACAAAAGTTAGCTGAGTAGGGTCCACTATCTTTTTTGGTTGCATTTTACACTTCCCTATATTTAAAACACAGTCCTAAAATTATAAAATAAAAATTTTAAAGACTAAAGGTCAAATGTTAACAGTCTTAAAAACATCCAGCCCTGTGGCCTGTGGTCTTACCTGTGAGTCTCGGAAGGAAGCCTGGGGAGCCCTGGCTCCTGGTGGCAGCAGTTTCAAGTCCACAGTTGCCATGTGCTGGCTGGGGACCTCTGTGAGCCCAGTTCTCTCTGGACTCAAAATGAAATCTAACAAAATAGAAACAAAATGAATCTAAAATGTGCCCATCGCAATCGTGGCCACTGAGGGGAATGGGTTGTGGACTCACTTTCATTGTGTCTCCACAACACCCTGCAAGGCTGGTGCCAGCATGACCATGCATGCGGGTGAGGACTGGGTGCAGGGGTGGAGGTGCTGCAGCCTCCAGACCAGCCTCTCCCTCCCTGTGCTACCCTGCCCACCATCCTCCCTTGAGGAGGAGCCCCTACTTCAGGCAGGGCAGGGGCTGCTGACGAATCTGAGATTGGGGAGTCAGCGGCCCGGCCTCTCCTCAGGCTGGCAGGGCTACCCCCACAGGGTCAGATTGTCTAGTTTCCAAGTTAGGAATAGAAAGCAGAGACTTAAGGAATTGGCTCACACAACTGTGGGGATGTGGCAAGTCCAAAATCACAGAGTAGGCCAGTGACGAGATTGGAATAAGCACTAATGTCACAGTCTCAAGTCCGCATTCTGCAGGCTACCCAGAAACAAGCAGGGTGTCTGTCATAGTCTTGAGTAGACTTCCTCTCTCTCCTGGAAACCTTGGTCTTTTCTCTGGAGGATGTCAATTGTTGGGGTGAAGCCCACCTGCAGAATGGTGGGTCCTCTGCCTCACTGAGTCCAGTAAGCAATGTCTTCACGGCAACATCTAGACATGTAGAACCACACAGCTGGGCCCTGTAGACTAGCCAAACAGACAACATTAACCATTGTGGCTGTTGGCGGGCAGCCTGTGGGTGGGATGCTGTCCCTCTCCACTACAACCCTTGGGGTGATGCTTCATCTTCTCTCGAGGAGAGAACTGGGCTCACAGAGGTCCCCAGCCAGCACATGGCAGGGGCAGACTCAGACCCAGCCCTGTCTTTTGGGGGCCTCAGAGAACTCGGCATGGACCTCGACGCGGCCCTGGTGGATCTAGGAAGTACAGTGTGGGGACAGGCGGCAGGGAAGACCCCCTATGATTCTGCTTAAGACAGAGACCTGGGGCAGGGTGGGGGGGGATTCATGCTAATGTCAGGAGGATCTCATGAGAGAGCCATCTGAAGGGCATTAACACATTATAGGGTCATAGGGTCAGCCAGGCCTGGGTTTGAACACACAGAAACGTGTCCTGAGCGCCCTTTGTCTTGGCCAGCCTGGACTTTTATTCTTATCATCCCAAACTGTCCTGGGTTTTCTGATACCCATCACTTGCAAGTCTTGACTCGCAGAAGAAAACAGCAGTTTCCTGAGGTGTGGCTCTGGAGGAGGCCAGAGGTGAGCCCTATGTGCTCTGGGCTGGAGGCTGTGGGGCTCCAGCCCTCCTGAGATGGCAAAGAGGGTGGGCTTTTTCTCTCCATCAAAGCCCTTTGGCAGCATTTAACTGAGGCAGGAGCTGGAGTTAAGGGGCTGTGTGGTGGGAAACCCCAAGGATTTCAGGCTGTCTCCAGAAGGTAGGAGAGCAGCAGGAAGTCTCCCTCTGAGGCCCCACAAAGGAGCCACCCTGCTGACACTGTGATTTTGGACTCGCAGGCCTGTGAGAGAAGCAATTTTTGCTGTTCTCAGCACCTAGTTTGTGGGCATCAGCCCTGGGAACGGAGCCTGTTGGGAGTGCTCTCAATCACAAACCCCAAGAATCCACATGGTGGCATCACAGCTGCTACTGCTCCGGGTGTCACGTCCAGACCTCAGAAGGCTCCAAAGGGGGGTGGGGGGGGGGTGGCAGGTGGAGTCCTTTTGCTTTCTAGACTGAAGAAGGATTTGCAGGCGGCTGCGCCGGGGCCCAGGGCTCATTGCCCCCTTCCCCGGGAGCCATGTGCCTAGGCTTGAGACCAGGCCCCTGCCCCCGCGGCTCTGTGGTTTGACACCCCTGACACTCAGCTTGTCCTCGAGAAACTCATTTTCTCAGCTCCCCCCACCTCCTCCCTCAGCAAATATTTGTCTGATACATTACCGTGGATAAAAACGGTTTGATACCAGGGCTGTTTGTGCAGTGAAACTGGAGAGGAGCCTAGGCTGGCTCACCCACATCATTGCCATGAGCCACGGTTTCCCCATCTGCAAAGGATGGATCAGAGGGTGAGGCCCCTCCACTTCCTTCTCTCTTCACCCTGTTGAGGCCTCTCCCAGTTCCCCGATGTGCTTTGGGCAGGGGCTGTGGGACTCCCCAACTGGCATCCCTGGAGGGCTCCTTACTCTACAGCTTCCTTGCTGGCCTCCCTGCCTCCAGCCTCATCCTCCTCATCCGAATCTCATACCAGCTGCTGAGTTAGCCTAAAAGGTAAATCCTACCAGATCTCTTTCAGCTGAAAACCCTCCAAGACCCTGAGTCTCTAGCTGTGTGGCCAGCTGGCAAGCTTTGAACCAGCACAGCCCCCTGAAACTGCAGCTCTAGGGCAGCGGGGCCCTGAAGCCAGCATTTAAAGTCACTGAGGAGCTCTGCTGTGCTGCAAGGGCTAGGAGCCCCAGGCCTCTGGGACAGGGCCCCAGCGAGGCCTGCCTGCAGGGCCTTTCCTGCTCCATGTCCTATTCCCTCCACAGCTCTCCAAAGCGGCAGTTCTTCGTGTCTCTGCTCTCTGCTGCATTCGCCATCAGTCCCATCCCATCCCCACGGGGCTGGCTCTTGCACACCAGCGTCCCGCTGTGGGCTTCCCATCATTGTCTAGGTGCTGCCTGGGCTAGGGCCTCCTTGCCTGTGCGCTCCCACCTCCCTGTTGTGGGCCTCTGCCACCCAGGCACTCCAGAGGCCAGGGTGTGCACCCCCCGCAGCCGGGAGTAGTGGCGGTGGGGAGGGAGGGCTGGGGGACTCAGAACTTGCACCAACATGGTTTGGGGCCTGTGCTGACCTGGGGCCACACACGAGGGGCCTTCGGTCATGTTTGCTGAGCACAAACATCCTTCTCAGGGGGACCTGGACTCCAGAGTCAAGTTCACGGTTCTGGGGTTTCCCGGGGCAGGTCCTCCCCACACATGCCTTTCCCCAGAGCTCCTGGACCCACAGAGCCATTTCCTCAGAAGTAGGGCAACATCCTGGGCTTCTGGAGAGTGGGCAGCCTTCTGTCTCAGGGTAGGGCCTCCCTGGTGACAATCCCCTGGGCCCCTCTGTCTTTCTCGGTGGTTCCTCTTTGCCCCGCGTAAAAGCTCGTAATTCCACTTCTTCATCTGGCCTCTGGTGCTGGATATGGGAGGGCCAGCAAGCAGAGGTCTGGCCCTATGGTTATGGGGAGCATAAAGTGGACTGGGCCGGGGGGGGGGGGGCGGCGGTCTGTGCCAATGCAGGAGCACTTTTCTCTCCCAGCTCACCCTGCTCAGAAGAGCCATGCTGGTCCCTTCCCAGTAAGCTGGGGGCTGGACCTGTGGAGACACAGTCTCCCAGATCTGTGACCCCAGTCTGCTTCCTTGCTGACCCTGGAGGCCCCCCAGAATCGCCATCTATAAAAGAGGGCCTGGCACCAGTGATCTTGGGGCACCCAGGCCCAGGGTGGGAAGAAAAATCACCCCGCAATGGTCAGGGACAGAAAGGTGTTTCTGCATGATGCAATTCACAGTTGCTAGGGAAGAAACGAGCTTTCCAGGGTGCCTGGGTGGCTCAGTTGTCTGCCTTTGGCTCAGGTCATGATGGGGGGGGGTGTCCTGGGATCTAGCCCCCCCCTCAGGCTCCCAGCTCAGCAGGGAGTCTGCTTCTCCCTCTGCCCTTCCCCCTGCTCACACACTCTTTCAAATGAATAAACAAACTAGCTTTCCAGATGAATGCAGTGTAAAAAAACAAAATTCAACTCTGTACATTTGAAGACTTAATTAGCTTTGTTAAGCGATTCAGGAACCAGATGGCCCCCCAAGTAGCAAGTAGATGGGAGCTCCCAGGGGTAGTACAAAATGGAAGGTTTGTATAGAAGAGGGAGAAGGTCATTTTAAGGAGAAGGTCGTTTATTACAATCCAGTAAAACCCTTGTCCTGAGACCCTTCAGATGCATGTCGGTGGGTCATACGCTTGGGCGATGATTGCCAACATGGATCTTGGGGGGTAGAGATGAAGGAAGTTTCTAAAAGAATTTTGTATGTCCCAGTAGACTGACAGGATCCTGGGCCTGGGCTAGGCTTGCCTTTTGCCCTCAGTATCAACATCGAGGCACCTGAGCTCCTGGAGGAATGTCACTCGACCTGTTTCAACTTCTCAGTGGGCTGTAGGTAGTTTTTCTTTGTAACAGCAGTTTCTGTTAAACGTTTAAGAGTGAAGAGCTGGTCTGGGAAGTTAGCCGCGTCCCGTCGTGTCACCACCATGCATCTCCTATTGAGGGGAGCGAGCTGCTTAGTGACCTTCATCCCTGCATTTCTTCCACCTGTGTTCACTCTACCAGTGATAATCTAACCACTTTTTTTTTTTTAATGCCTACAAAGATCTCCACCAAGAGAGGTCTTTGAGTGACCTTGCCTTGACTTTTGCAATGATTTTGAATACAAAATGTTGGAAAAAAACCACACACTCATCACTAAAATGTTCTAGGGTGGGGGAGAAGCATCCTGTTTCAGCAGGGAAGGTGACTGTGCTTTGAGAAGGCCAGGGAGGACCAGCGCTCCGCAGGTGCTGCACTGGCACCCCGCGCCCCGGCTCCAGGGAAGCCCTGTCCTAGAGAGCACAGGCCGGCACCTCCTGGGCCCCTCCTGGCCCCACGCCGGGCCCCTTTCTGTGCCAGGTCTTCAGCCAAGAGGGTCTGGCAGCCTCTCCCGTTCGTCAGGCTGCTTGGTGCCCGCTCTGTGATCCTGCCTTGTCCTTGGGCCCAATCTGTCTCCCACTTGCCTCACCACCGCGGCTGTAGCAAGAGTCAGGAAGTCCCCTCCCCATCCTGACGCCTGACCCAAGTTCCTCATCCCTGCTCAGACGGGTAAGCCCTGGCCTGCCTGCGGCCAGAATCCCCCCAACCTGTCTGCCTCCTCAGTAATCTCCCACTCTGTGACCCCCCACTGACTCTGCTCCTGGGCATCCCTGCCAGCTCTGCTGTGGGTGGGCGCTGAGCCAGTGTCCCCAGTGTTGGGATAGTCATGAGCCCTGTTGCAACAGCCCTGAACACTTACTTCCCTTTCACCAACTGTCCCCACAAGGCCTCTGACACCCTTTTGTGGTGCTGCCGAGGCTCCAGGCCTCAGGATTCCCTCTGGAGGCTCCCCCTAGCTCCCTCCATCTGCTGGGGACCCGGAGTCTCATCCTAAGAGGGACTTGCCCAGCACAGCAGAGTGGGCTGACCATATCTGCTCCCAAATGACCACCTACGGGGCCACGCTGAGCCTCCCCTGCAGGAGACCTGGGAAAGGCAACGTGTCCAAACGAGAAAGGACTGGTGGAAGACGGGCTGCTCCCCACCAGTGCCAGGCTGGGGCTGAGCCCGCTGCATGGAAATGGCTTCATCTCCCTTCCACCGACCTCCAAGCTCTGTCCAGGGGCTCCCTCTGCCAGGCCCTGCAGGCATCTCCAGCAACAGCCCCGTGACCTATGCCACCTCTGGGGAGCGAGGGAGGGGCAACTCTGTGCTCCCAGAGTCCTGGCTTGGTCACAACCTGGCACCGTCCATCAGGAAACAGAGACAGCCTTCAGGTCTGGAAATCACACGGCCCCCCAAGCCCCCCGCCCCCAGCATGGCACAGGGAGATAGTAAGAACAGGCAGGGGTTTCTGAGGAGCCTGGCAGGGCAGGCCAGGGTGGCCCTTCACCTGCTTGGGGGGCTAGCAGTGTCTGCTGTGGGTTTGGGGAGCGGGACTGAGGCACCTGTCCTCTGCGTGCTCCGTGGGGTGTTCTGCACAGCACTGCAGGAGCAAAATCCTGCTCTTTCTGCCATTTCCTCAGGCGGCCTTCCTCATGCTGGGCCCCTGAGTGCCAGGCCCGCCTCCGCCACTGCATGGGGCCAGATGTAACCGGATAGGACTGCTCCATCCATTCCTTGCTCATTTAACAAATGCTCGCCAGGCACACCCCTCCTCCACAGACCCCCTTGTCCCCTGACCCTTGCTCAGTAAATCAGTGATGAATGACCCCAAGACACACGGAAGCACAGGGAAATATGGGTGCCCTGAGGTGCAGGCTGGGGGGAGGCTTCGGACAGGAAGTCTCTGTGATGCATTTCTTCAGAAGTGAGCAATGCAGAACGGGGAGGGGCAGGGCAGGGTTTGCTGCTTGGTCCAGCCCGCTGGTCGCACCCTCTGTCAATAGAGGCTGGCCTTTATAAAGCTCCAGAAAGCCTCTGGGGAACGTTTCCTCCGTCACACCAGCTCCCAGGGGGAAGGTGGGTCCACATCCAGCACCATGACCGAACTGGAGACCGCCATGGGCATGATCATTAGCGTCTTCGCCCGGTACGCAGGGGTGGAGGGCAGCAAGCAAAGCCTGACCAAGGGGGAGCTGAAGGTGCTCATGGAGAAGGAGCTCCCAGGCTTCTTGCAGGTGAGGGCCCACGGAGAGGGTCAGGGAGGACAGTGGGAGCACTGACCTGGTGGGGGCACGTGGGGAGGGCAGGGAGGACAGTGGGCCGGAGGGCAGGGAAGGCCCAAAGGGCTGCATGGCTGAACTGCCCTCCACCAGGGCTAGAGCCTCTGGAAGGAGGAGCCCCCCCACCCCAGGAATGGATCGGCTGCCCTGGGGGAGAGCCAGGAGCAGGTGTGGCTCCTGGGTCAGTCCTTGAAACCTGGAGTTGGAGCAGCAGTTCACTTGCTGCCAGAGTGGGGGGGAGCCCAGGGGGAGAGGGTGCCAGCCTGAACTGGGCTGCAGGACTGGGGGGGATCCAGGACCCACGGTGAGGTTGGGTGTGCTGGCCCCTCACAGCTGCACCCCTCTGAGGCTGCTGGCCACAACCACTCCTGCTGTCCTGTCTGCTCTGGCCGTCCTCCCAGCATTCCCGGGCCTGGTGTTAGTGGGGCTGACGGGGGTACAGACGCGAGGAGGTCCCACCCTGGCACTTTTCTGCCCAAGGGAGGCCTCCTCCGGGGACCTCAAAAAAGAGGCCCCGCCCTCCTCTGCCTCCTCCCTTCCTGCTCCCGCTCCTCCTTTCCCCACTATGCTCCTCTCTGTTCTTCACCCTCCAGCTGCTCTCCTGTCCCCTCCTCCCTCACTTCCTCCCCTTCCATCCTCCCCTCCTCTCCCTTTCCCCTTGCTCACCATCCATCTCTTCCTCTCTGACCGGGAGCTCTCAGCTCCAGCTTCCCTTCTTTCCCACTTCTCCCCTTGCCCTCCTGGCTCCCCTGGAACCCACCAAACCCCACTTAACTGCCCTCTAATGGGTCTACCCTGAGCTGATTCTTAAAAATGGAAGCCTAAAAGTTTCAGTCTTCAATTCAAACACAGTCTTTCAATATGTAAGGGCAGTGAGGATACAGTTCTTTAAATGAAGTTTGTTTTTGTCTACTATAAATACGTGTTTCTGGTAGAAAATGTAAAAATACAGAAATGTGGAGGCAAGAAATCCCCACCCAACACACTCTCCCTCTCTCAGCCTTTTCCCTTTGCAGGAGCTGAAAGCTGATGTGTGTCAAACTCTAGAGATGCAGTTTAATTTCTTTTTGAACTTAGAGCAGAGTCTCAAACTCCAGTGCTCACAGAAGGCCCCTGCCCGGGGTGGGGGTGGGGGACTGGGCGTGGGGACAGATGCTCTGATAAACTGCCAAGTTTGAGTCTAACCCGTGGGGATTTTAAACCAAAAGTTTGGGGATTGCAGGAGGGGCAGAGGCAAGTGGCTTGGGAACACAATTTGAGAACCAGTGGTTAAGGGGGGGATCCTAACGAAGGAACTTGGCAAGAGCAGGGGCTCAGGGCTGCCGTCTCCGGGGTCCAGCTGACACGGAAGCCCAGCCTGGGGTGCAGTCAGAGCTGCCATACTGGGGGGGGCGGGGAGCTGTTGGCTACAAACCTCAGGAGCCCCAGTGGGTGGCTGTGGGGCACTGGGCCAGGGACACCCCTGCACAGGGTGGTCCTTGGTGAGGCCGCACACTGGGGCAGACTCCCGTAGACTGCCTAGAGCCTTGGCATGCACACGCACACACACACACCCTGCCCACCACTGCCCCCCCACCGGGGTACCCGGGGAGGGGGAACTCTGTAGCCCCAACTTTCCCTGCCACCCCCCCACACACCACAGTGCCCAGGGGCTCTGCAGCCCCAGATTTCCCTGTGTCCGGGCTGGCCCTGAGGATCAGAGGCTCACTGCCTAGGAGGGTGTAGAGCACAGGCCCCCATGTGATCTGGTGAGGTGACGCGGCAAAGCTGGTGGGTACCCCCTCTACAGCATATCAAAACAGGCCAAAGGACACCCTCTCCCCAACTGGCCAGTGAGACACACGCTGCCTCCTGAGCTGCATGACGCAGTTCTGACCGGCCCTAGATCCAAGGGTGGGTCCCAGCAGCTCGCAACTGCCCAGAGCCCCGGGACTCGGGCCTCAGTGCCCCCAACGCCCTCACCCCCATCCCACCCTGCCAGCAGTGGCGCTGACCCCGGCCTCTGTCTCTAGACTAAAAGGGACAGGGACTCCGTGGACAAACTGCTCAAGGACCTGGATGCCAACGGGGATGCCGAAGTGGACTTCAGCGAGTTCATCGTGTTTGTGGCCACGCTCACGGCCGCCTGCCACCAGTACTTCGAGCGGGCGGGGCTCCCCTGATGCCCTGCAGGCTGGCTTCCAGAACCCTCTGGGCCAGCATCAGTAAAATACTTGTGAAAAGCTCCCCGTCTGGTGGAAATGGATTATTTCCTGACCCCTTCAGCGCCCCCACCCCCAACACAATGAGTCCGTGGATTTGTCACTTCGTGCTCCTGCCCAGGGGGGAGATGAAGAGGGTAGGATGCGGGTCAGTGGGTAGGGGGCTACCTCCGGACTGCCCCCCGTGCTCCAGCAGACCGAGGCCCCGCTCCTGCTTCTGCGGGTGGGTCAGCACCCTGAGGGTGCCACCCTGTGCTGGACCCTCAGAAGCCCAGGGGACAGCGGGACAGCCACTCCTCAAACCTCGGAAGCCCGGGGGACAGCAGGCCAGCCACTCCTCAAACCCCCACCCCTCTGTTTCTCCAAATGCATTTTCAAGTCGCAGCTTTTTAACGCACTGATACTAGGTTTGGAGGTTTCGGTTTTTGCCACAAAGGCTGTAAAACACAGTAACAGAGAAGAACTGAATGACAGGAGGGGTGCCTGGGTGGCTAAGTCGGTTGAGTCTGACCTCTGCTGGGGTTATGATCCCAGGGTGGTGAGATCAGTCATGGGAGGGGCTCCCCACTGCACAGGGAGTCTGCTTGTCCCTCCCCCTGTCCCCTCTCCCCTATTCGTGCTCCCGCCAATGCACTCGCTGTCTAATAAAATCTTGAAAGAAAAAAGAAATGTATGACCCGTGAGGATTACAGTCCCTGCTGAACTCTGGCCCTCACGTGTTTTTCTAGCTGCCTGCCACCACGTTTGCAGCATGGGACACTGCCTTTAGAAAGAAAGGACGCCGGGTGGCGCAGCGGTTTAGCGCCTGCCTTCGGCCCAGGGTATGATCCTGGAGACCTGGGATGGTGGAGCCTGCTTCTCCCTCTGCCTGTGTCTCTGCCTCTCTCTCTCTGTCTCTCATGAATAAATAAGTAAAATCTTAAAAAAAAAAAAAAAAAATAGAAAGGACGTTTAAAAACACGCCCCAGGTGAGGTCGAGGTCGTGGGTGTAAGGCTGGTAACCGGACCTGGTTTTGAGGCGCCCATCACCTTTGCAATACCAGCAGCAGAGGTCTCCCCTCGGCTTTGAAGTCATTCCCACCAGAGCAGAACCCCCGGCCGCACCCCCGGCCGTGCTGGGGCAGCCCTGGGAGGCGGCACAGGCCCTGGGTAAGCGGCCAGCAGGCGCCCTGACCCCAGCCCAGAGGTCCTGATGCCCCAGGGCTGCGACCCCCCCAGATTCCGGGACATACGAGACCACAGCGCTTAAGCCACATTTAGCCAGTATCAGCCCCAGAACCACCCTGTGGTGCATACTTGTCCTTCGTTCTGTCTGTTCCACATCTGCACCCCTCATTGCTTACGCACCTTGGGCCACAAGTCTGTCTAACCGGTCTGGTTGAAAATACCAGATTCCTGCAACAAGTGTTGTCACATGACCTGGAACCCACCAATCGGAGTCACCCGTGCCTAGTCTGACAAGAGCTAGTGATGCTAAGGGAGGGTTCAAGGAACCAGGTCTACTCAGGCAGGGTAGAGGCAAGGTGTTGGGGCAGAAGCGGGCATGATGAACTGAACCGTCCTGAGCTCAGAGGCAAGGCAAAGTTCCTCTCCGTCCAGTTCTGCAGTGTGGGCTGTTCCTGGAAGCGGCACCCTGAACCTCTTCCTGAGCCCTGGAAACTGCCTTACCTGTCCCGGGTCAGCTTCTGTGCCCCTAGGAACCCTGACCGATTTCGTCCATAAAGCTCTCAAATTCGTTATTTGAAGGCAAAGAATGTGCAACAGCAATAGTTACTGTAATAGTTAATAATTTTAATAACTATTCCATATATAATAACACATTACCATATATAATAACAGTAGTGACTTTATTAGTAATTCTTAACCAAAAGGAAAAAAGGCAGACTTTTAAAAGGATGAATCTGGGGCAGCCCAGGTGGCTCAGCGGTTTAGCACCGCCTTCAGCCCAGGGCCTGGTCCTGGAGACCTGGGATTGAGTCCCGTGTCCGGCTCCCTGCATGGGGCCTGCTTTTTCCTCTGCCTCTGGGTCTCTGCCTCTGTGTGTCTCTCATGAATAAATAAATAAAATCTTAAAAAAAAAGAAAGAAAATGTGGAAAATTAAAAAAAAAAAAAAAAAGGATGAATCTAGAAAGAACTTCCTGACAAATTCAGAAACATTGCTGGCTTACAGACCTGGTTGCCTTCTGCTGTTCACGATAAATACTGAGTAAAAGATAGAGACTGGTGGCTACATTTCAGAGACAACATTGAGCTTTTATTTATTTATTTTTTTTTTTAAATTTATGATAGAGAGAGAGAGAGAGAGAGGCAGAGAGACAGGCAGAGAAGCAGGCTCCATGCACCGGGAGCCCGACGTGGGATTCGATCCCGGGTCTCCAGGATCGCGCCCTGAGCCAAAGGCAGGCGCCAAACCGCTGCGCCACCCAGGGATCCCAACATTGAGCTTTTAAAAAGGTCTTGGGACACCTGGGTGGCTCAGTCAGTTGAGCATCTTACTCTTGGTTTCAGCTCAGGTTGTGATCTCAGGGTCATGAGATCAAGCCCCATGTCAGGCTCAGCACAGAATCTGCTTAAGATTCTCTCTCCCTCTGACCCTCCACCCTATGCTCACTCACACTGTCTCTCAAATGAATAAATATTTTTGGTTTATTTTATTTTATTTTACTCATTCATGAGAGATACAGAGAGAGAGAGAGAGAAACAGAGAACACAGGCAGAGGGAGAAGCAGGCTCCATGCAGGGAGCCGGATGTGGGACTCGATCCCGGGACTCCAGGATCAGGCCCTGGGCCGAAGGTGGTGCTAAACTGCTGAGCCACCCAGGGATCCCCCTGAATAAGTATTTTTAAAAAATAAAAAGGTCTTTAGCGTTCTTTTATTAATCACTTTAGAAATGTTCTAAATTTGGAAACTTATGGAAATCACAAGCTTACAGAAGTTAGAGTACAAAGAATTTAATTTTTCAGAAGGATCTGAGAATAAGCTGCTGACATGATCCATCAGCCCGAGTACTTGAGTACGACTGTCCCCCACAAGGCACTCTCCTACAGAATCACAGTGCAGCCACTGAGATCAGGAAATGCACATGGACACACGACCACCAGCCCATCTCAAGACCCCATTCAAGTTTTGCCAATTGTTCTAACAGCATCTTTTATAAAGCAAAGGATCACGTTTATAGCAAACACGCCTCACTGCTGCATTTAGTTCTCATGTCTGTTTGGTCTTCTTCAATCAGGAACAGTTCCCCAGTTTCACAGACCTTCGTGACCTTGACACTTTCGATGATTACAGGCTGTTATTTTGTAGAGTTTCCTTCCATTTGAGTTTATCTGATGTTTCCTCATGACTCAGGTCTGAGTTGGCAAGAAGTGATTCTTAAGCACTATCACTGTTACCACCACTGTCTGTTCTGATGACCACACTGCATCCCGTTTGGCAGCGGGGCCCATTCAAGCTGCGCTCTGTGTTCTGACCTATCCCAACCTTGTCTGAACACCCCTTGCTTTCTGTCACAGCAAGGTATCTGGATACATCTTATGCTCTCCCTGCCCTGGCTCTAGAACTGACCATTTCTCCAAGCACTTCTAGTTCCTTTTAGTGGAAAAGTAGTATTTAGAAGGGAAGATGATGGGGCGCCTGGGTGGTGCATTCTGTTAAGCATCTTGGCTTACAGATGCTTGGTGCACTCATGGTCTTGGCTCATGTGGTGAGGTCAGGGTCCATCAGGCTCCGCACTCAGCAGGGATTCTGTCTGGGATTCATTCCCTCTGTGTCCCCCGTCCCTCCCTTCTGTGTACATGTGAGTGCTCTCTCTCTCTCTAAAATAAAATAGGGCACCTGCGTGGCTCAGATGGTTGTGTGTCTGACTTCAGCTCAGGTCATGATCCCATGGTCCTGGGACTGAGCTCTGCATCAGACTCCCTGCTTAGCGAGGAGTCCACTTCTCCCTCTGCCCCTCCGCTGCTTGTGCTCTCCCAAATAAATAAAATCTTTAAAAAATAATAAATAAAAATTAAATTAAATTAAAAAGCCAAGATCAGAGAGCCAGGTATGCTCATTACTACTGGGGTGTCACTGCTTCCTGCTGCTTCCAATAGGCAGAATGTGAGAATATTTGTGTGTACATTAATTCGTATACACACATTATGGTTCTACATCGTTGTATAATATATACACAGAACCAAAAGTTCACTCAGATACCTCTAACTTCAATCCAATATCACGGAGTTCATTCTGGCATTCTTTTCTCATATTTCTCTCCCACTGCTGGCACCCCTTTTCCTGCATGGAAAACTTTTCCCTGATAAGCCTCTGATCCCTGTGCCAGTCTGACCCTGAATGCACACCCTCTCACCCCTTGGGCTGAGTCACATCACAGGTCTGGCCTCCTCTCTGGATGCCCTCCTTACCCCCTTCAGGCTCTGACAAGCTGCACGGAGTTGTCCCCATGTGTGGCTGCTCCCCTCACCCCACTTGGGCTCTGACCCCTGATCACCTTGGGGACTCCTAACCCTGCCTGGGTTTTCATTTCCCAGGTTGGGTTTCCCTCCCTCCAGCCACACTCCATAGATGTCTTCACCCTGCTTGGAGGGCTCTGACCCCTATGCCAGGCTGCCCCTCTGTAGGGATGTCCTCTCCACCCTGCCCAGGCTGAGCCCTGACCTGGGCCACTGTGGCTCCCTATTCCTCACCAAGACATCTACATCGGGCTGTTTGAGTGTGTAGTCTGCCCTCATTTGGTGATTTTATATTTACAAACTTGCCCACTCAGTAAAATATATTTGTAGCCCCAAAATCAATACTCGTGGAGCTTTCCTGGTCACTCACTGACATGTACAGCTGAGGGAGAATGACGTGGAACCCTGCCTTCTTGTTTCTGCTCACCTCGTACAAGTGTCTTTCTCACAGTCTGCATTTGGGAAGTGGAGGGGTTGTTGGTGACTTCAGTTTGAAATGGGCTCCAAGCCTAAGTGCTGAAGTTCTTCCCAGCATTTCTAACCACAAAAATAGTGAAGTGCCTTACAGAGAAAACACGTGTGTTAGATAAGATTCCATGAAGCGTGGGTTACAGTGCTGTTGGCTGGGAGTTCAACATTAATGAATCAAAAATATGCTAAATAAGGTATCTTCAAACACAAACACACATAAAACTAGGTTATTTTTTTTAAAGATTCAATTTATTTATTCATGAGAGACAGAGAGACAGAGAGAGAGAGAGAGGCAGAGACACAGGCAGAGGGAGAAGCAGGCTCCATGCAGGGAGCCCGATACGGGACTCAATCCCAGGACTCCAGGATCACACCCTGGGGATGAAGGCAGATGCTCAACCGCTGAGCCACCCTGACATCCCAAAACTAGATTATGTATTGTTCGGTTGATGACAATGTGGCCAGACCTTGACAGAAACCTAAGCCTGTTCATCCCTTAGAGGCAGTGATCCATATTTGCTAACTCAGTGCTCATGGTGTCTTTATCACAAATGACAAGCACCGACTGTCTTCACAGACATGCACACAACTCTAAGAATTGCATCCAACTGGCAAAACTGCAGCCCTGCACATACCGAGTACCTACATTCTCTGTGCCCTCACGCAGGGAGTGGAGTGTGAAGACCCCACACCCTGAAGCTGCAGAGGCTGTGTCCAGACAGCAGACATTGACAGAAGGAGGAGTTAGAGTCTGTAAGAGGTAAGAGGAAGGCTAGTCACAAGGAAGATGAACATCTTAAATGTGAACATTTGAGGACGAGGGAGAGGGAGAGGGCTCACTTCTGGGTAGTGACAGAGGAAAACCAGAGTGAGCCCACGCTGAGGGATGGAGAAATCCTTGTACATATGAGAAATATATATGGGGCGCCTGGGTGGACTCTTGGTTTCTGCTCAGGTCATGATCTCAGGGTCGTGAGATCACGCCCCACGTTGAGCCCCGAGTCAGGCTCCACACTCAATGCAGAATCCTAGAATTTCTCTCTCCCTCTGACCCTCCCACCAGCCCCTTCCTGCAGCATATTCCTTCTCGCAAATAAATAAATAGGAAAAAACAAAAACAAAAACAGAAAGAAAGAACTAATACATATTTCGAATGAATGAATGTCTTTAGCACTCATCTCTAGGTAACATGCTACCAATTTCTCCTGCTTACCATTATCTCCAGCATTAGAATGAAGTTCCAGGGGCAGAACTTTTGGAATGTCCGTTCACAGCCCCCAATGCCTAGAACAGTGTCTGATACATAGTAGGAGGTAAATAATACCGATAAGTAAAGACTTGTGCAGCAAAATGAATTTTGGAAATGGTTATAAGCAGGGACTCAACGTAGCCCAATCTGCTGCTAACTGTGAAGGAGAGGGACTGGCAATAAAACAAGCAGGGAGGCCAGTTAGGAGAGCACTGTGCTAGTGGTCTAGGGCAACTGGAGGGAGGTGGGGGAACCTAAGGTACAATCTGGCAAAGAATCGATGTGTGTCAGTGATAGTGAGGAAGCGGGAAGAGATTGCTGAGGAGGAAGGAGGAATCAAGGACACTGGTTTCTGGCTGAGAAACTTTGGTTTGAATTATTTGCCCTGGTAAGCAGACACAATATTTTTTAAAGATTTATTTTTTAAAAATTATTTATTTATTCACACACAGAGAGGCAGAGACACAGGCAGAGAGAAAAGCAGGATCCATGCAGGGAGCCTGATGCAGGACTTGATCCCAGGACCCCAGGATCATGAGCTGAGCCAAAGGCAGACACTCAACCACTGAGCCACCCAGGTGCCCTTTTTAAAAGACTTATATATTTATTTTTGAGAGAGAGAGAGAGAAAGAGCGAGCAAGGAAGCACACAAGAGCATACAAATGAGAGGGAGAGGGAGACAAGCAGACTCCGTGCTCAGCATGAAGTCCAACTCAGGGCTGGATCCCATGACTGAGAGATCATGATCTGAGCTGAAACCAAGAGTCAAGTCAAGAGTCAGATGCTCAATCAACCAAGCCATCCAAGTGCCCCACAATTAAATTTACATACCAAATTGGTACACATTCATTCAATGAGCATTGAGTACAACCATATGGCCAATCAAGCATTGGTCTTTGTGCTAGGAATTTAGCAGTAAACAAAATTCCTGTCTTCAAGGGACTGACATTCTATAGGGAGAGGTCAGGCAATACACAAATTAATCATCATGTGGCAGGTAGTGAGAAGAAAAATAAAGGAGCATAGAGAGTAACAGGGATGGCTGTGTTGTTTTTAAAGAGGGAACATGGGGGCCTCTCCGGTAAGACAACCTGTAAGCAAGAAACTTGAAAGGTGGCCTAGTGAGCTACGTGGATAGTGGATAATCACCTGTTCTCAGAAGAAACAGAACTCTGAGAAGTACCGCAACAAAACATGAGTGAAGATTCAGGCATCACAAGCCAGCTGCTGCAAGTGGTGGCTGGAGAATTTCCCAAGCTTTCTGGAAGAGAACACAGAATTTCAGACTCCAGAGCAAAGAGTTTGGGCACGACAGGCTCGTCCATGACAAATGATTTCAGAGCTGCTGACAGAAGGCAATTCAAATTTTCTAGCTGACTTAGAAGTTGTTTGAATTCCACGGACATGCAATCCAATTAGGGGAAAATTTATGAGTTAAAATAGGAAATCCACACAAAGCCCTGTATGCCTCTATGTTACTCTGCATCACAAGCATGAATGAAGACCACCAGCCTGTCACTATAGTGCTCTGCATTACAGCCAAGGGTTTAAAATGATTCGGAAGACTTAGGGCTCTGACCATGAAGGAGGCTTAGCATCAAGACCTAGGATAATGAAGAGATGAAATGTACTCCAATGAAGAAATATAATCTGTGGTCAGTTAATCAAGAGGAAACATGCATACACTGTGTACATCTATATACCACACACACACAAGTGCAGCAAGTTTTTCACCCTCAACGCATCTATTTCTAAGGGGCGCCTAGAGGGGCACTGGGGGGCTCAGCAATTGAGTCTGCCTTCAGCTCAGGGCATGATCCTGGGGTCCTGGGATTGAGTCCTGCATTGGGCTCCACATAGGGAGCCTGCTTCTCCCTCTGCCTGTGTCTCTGCCTCTCTCTCTCTCTCTCTCTCTCTCTTTTTCTCTCTCGAATAAATAAATAAAATCTTTGAATGAATGAATGAATGAATGAATGAATGAATGAATGAGACGCCTAGGTGGCTCAGTGCGTAGTGTCTGGTCTTTGGTTCAGATCATGATCCCAGGGTCCTGCGATCGAGTCTCGCATCAGGCTCCCTGGCCACAGGAGTCTGCTCCTCCCTCTACCCCTGACCCCACTCATTCTCTCTCCCCCCCTTTCTCTCTCACACAGATAAATAAAATCTTAAAAAAAAAAAAATCAGTGACACAACTTATAACTAAATTTCCTGAGTCAAGGTCCATAATATCCCAAAGAGGTGCTTCTTCAGCCAACTCCTGGAATTAAGAGATCATGGAGCAACTAACCTGCAATGCACATCAACAGGCCCCTATGAACCCCCCCAGGGCTGCAGGTCAATTGTTCTTGAGCTTCTAATGCCCCCACTGGCTTCTACTCTCAGAAGTTGTACTGCGCATTCTAGGGCAAGTTCCAGTCCCTTCCACATAGTGCTGAGTCCCTCCTCCTGCTCCCACATCCCTGGCCTCGGCTGGAAAGAAAGCACGTTATGCCCCCTGAGAGACTAAACACACTTTCTAGCATGATGAGGGGCAGGGGCTGGGACCAGGCATCTCTGCTGAGAGCCGAGTGTTTTGTCATATTATCCCCACGGCAGCTGCCATGAGCAATTCTCTCACAGTTCCAGGCTCACAGAGAACCCAAACTTCAAGCAACTTGGTCCCACATGTGGATGGGCAGCAGCACTGAAAGGAGCGTGTCCATTTCAAAGGAAATTTATTAACCCACACAGGGGCCTTGGTCATCTGAACGTCACCTTTTAAAAAAAGGTTTTTGGGACATCTGCGTGGCTCAGTGGTTGAGCGTCTGCCTTTGGCTCAGGGTGTGGTCCCAGGGTCCTGGGATGGAGTCCCACATTGGGCTCCCTGCATGGAATCTGCTTCTCCCTCTGCCTGTGCCTCTGCCTCTGTGTGTCTCTCATGAATAAATAAAAAAATGAATAAATAAAATCATTTTTTTAAATGTGTTTTATAGATCTTTGTTTTGCAAGGCGAATGAGCACTTAATTTATCACATGTCTGACTTCAATCTCAAATCTTGGTCAGGTCTATCCTGATAAACTAGAAGGGACTTTATGGGTCCTGGTGATGCCTCTTCCTCTCTCCAGTGTCCCCAGGCTACTTGTAGATGGTCTGTTTGATTTGATACTCGAAACCCTTGTTAACTGAGGGCATTCCGACAGTGAAGCGTATCCCATCATTCTCTATTCCAACTTTTTTTTTAAAGATTATATTTATTCATTCATTAGAGACACACACACACACACAGAGAGAGAGAGAGAGAGAGAGAGAGAGAGAGAGGCAGAGACACAGGCAGAGGGAGAAGCAGGCTCCATGCAGGGAGCCCGATGTGGGACTCGACCCCGGGGACTCCAGGATCACGCCCTGGGCTGAAGGCAGGCGCTAAACCATTGAGCCACCCAGGGATCCCTCTATTCCAACTTTTATTTGGGGCCAGCGATGTTGTCTAAATAAACTCACCTGACGGGTGATACCACATACACCAGACGATATGCCACAAGACATAGCTCTATTCCTGTGTCTCACAGGAATCAAAGTTCCAAAATACACACCCAAACATCTTCCAACTGCCTCCCAGTTTTTCCCAGTGCTCCCCAAAGCAGTCTCACCCCAACACTGGGCACCAGCCACACCCAAGCAGTGCCTTCCAGGCACCTCCACAGGTAGAAGATTCTGGCCCCACATCTACAGATGTCCCAAAGTTCCAGACGACAATCAGGTCACATAGCACCAGCAAAACACAATGTTGGCCACGCCCAACATTTTGAACACAGCAAAGTAACAAGAACGAACGTGGCCACTGAAACAACTCTGCATTAAGCCCCATTTCCATTATGAGAGTATTTCCCATACAGTTATTCTTCAGGAATCAAATACACTGGACGATCTAAACCCACATCAGGGTCACCAGCTGATGCCAGCACCCATCTTGTTAGGTCAGATCAAAGGACAAACATTAGAGGTCTTATCGTCCCCAGGCACAGCTGGACGGGCCAGGAAACACACAGACCCAGGTCCAAGAGCTGGAATGCTTGCTGATCATTCAAAGGAACGTGAAGGATGCAACCCCACTAGTTTATGCACATACAAGCAGTTGATCAACACTATCCTAACTACAGAATTACCAGATGTACTTAATCCAAAATCTCCAACATAAGAAATAAAGACATTTCTTAGATTCCAAGTCTCTCGAGAGCAAACAGACTGACCTCCATGGGACCAGAATAACTAAGTAACATCTGTGAACACGACTTGATTTTACCTCCAATCCATCAACTGTGTCCACCTTGTCAGCAGACCCCCGCCCCAAATTTTGCCCTTAAAAACCCTCACTTGTAAGCCATTGGCAGTTTGGGACTTGGAACATGAGCCCCCTGTTCTCCTGGGTGGTACCACACCAAGGAACAGTCTATCTGGCTTCACTGCAAAAGCTCCAAGTCAGTCTTTTACTGACTTACTATGCTTCCAAGGGACGAATTCTCCTGCCCTAAGGGAAACTGTTACATGTGGATTAAAAACCACAGAAACAGGGGTGCCTGGGTGGCTCAGTCGGTGAAGTGTCCACCTTTGGCTCAGGTCATGATCTCACGGTCTTGGGATAGAGCCCTCAGTGGGCTCCCTGCTCAGTGGGCAGCCTGCTTCTTCCTCTCCTCCCCAGTTGTGCTATCTCTGTCTCTCCTCTCTCAAATAAATAAGTAATGAAATCTTAAAAAGAAAAAAAAAAACTAACAGAATAAGAGAATTAAAAAACAGAGTAAACAACAAGCTGTTTCAGCATCCATGAGGGGGCAGCCCATCCCTACCAGATGACCAGAATCCATCAGCTGTGAAGGTAAAGCACAACTGGAAGAAATCTGCCATCAAGACCCTGAGTTTCAGATTTCTGGAGTGGTGTTTAAAAAAAAAAAAAAAAAAAACTAAAAAAAACTTACCCACAAGAATGTCACTTCTTTCAGACTAGGTCCTCCGACGCATCTGTCTTCTAGAAGAACCTGGGCATTTCCGGCAAAGGCCTACAGCTTCACACTTCTCCGTTTCTTTCCCTGTGTTCTCACCCTCCCCTATTCTGCTCCATGGGCCAGATTTTCTTTGGTCTCCCCAGCACCACCCTCCTTAGCGCCTAGGCGGCTCTACCTCCAGCAGCTGTCCCTTTGGAAGGGGCTTTTCAGTTTTCCAAAGACGAACCTGAAGTTATTCTAATTTTTCTCTAATGACCAGCGGAGGTTGGGGGAAGCCTCAAAAATCATGAACACCTAGCCAAGGTAGCACGCACTCATTTTCCTCTTGACCTCAACTTTGCTCCCACTGCCCAATTTATGACACAGTAGGACTGAGGCTTCGCCTTCACCCCTACAATAGGACCACCACCCCGGAAGCGGAAGCTGTTTACTCGGGCCACTGCGGGGTACTTGCAGCCATCACCGGGGTGGGCGTGTTTGCGGCACTTTCACGACAAGGCCCGGCCTCTTTACGGCCACACCTGGGCCCACTCCTGTGTGCGGGTGCGCGCACGCAGAGGGACCCTGCCTCGGGCGCGCGCACGTCCTCCACCACCTGCTTCCCGCGCCCTGCCCTGCCTCCCTTCTCCAGTCAGCCTTTGGGAGCCTGGTAGTGCTTTGATTACCTCCTCCGCTAAGGCATCCCTAGGCTTTTTCTTTTTCTTTATTTTATTTAAAAAGATTTTATTAAAAAAAATAATAACAAAAAAAAAAATAAAAAGATTTTATTTATTTGGGGCACCTGGGTGGCTCAGTGGTTGAGCATCTGCCTTTGGCCCAGATCGTGATGTCCGGGTCCTGGGATGGAGTCCTGCATCGGGCTCCCACGGGGAGCCTGCTTCTCTTTTTTTTAAAAAAATTTTTTATTTATTTATTCAACAGAGAGAGACAGAGCACAAGCAGAAGGAGAGGCAGGCAGAGAGAGAGAGAGAAACACTCTCCATGCAGAGCTGGGTGCCTGAGCTGAAGGCAAACGCTCTACCAATTGAGCCACCCAGGTGCCCCTTTATTTATTTATTTATTTATTTATTTATTTATTTATTTATTTACTTTAAATGAAAGCAATTCTCCCTCCCTTGAATTTGAATAAGATGGGCTGATGTTTACTGCTCTAAGTGCTTAGATTAGGAACACGTGGGTGGCTCAGTGGTTGAGCATAGGCCTTTGGCTCAGGTCGTGATCCCAGGGTGCTGGGATGGAGTCCTGCTTGGGGCTCCCTGCAGGTGCCTGCTTCTCCCTCTGCCTGTGTCTCTGCCCCTCTCTCTCTCTCTCTGTCTCTTATGAATGAATAAACTTTTAAAATCTTTTTTTTTTAATGTTGAGATTAATTCATTTCACCTCACAATGAACCTGTTAGATGAAAAACTGGCTAAAATCATGCTTAGGTCAGAATTTGAACCTGAGCTATTTTGGGTCTCCGGTCGCTGCCCTTACCTACAGCACATGCTCCCTCTTCTGAGACAGGCCCTTAGTCAAAAACCAGGGATCCTACCTGGCCTTTTCTCTATAATCCCCACCCCTTCCTCCCAGATTTTTGTTCTGGGGGGATGTTTCTCCAGATGCCTCGGGTGGTTCTGGTCAGTAGTTTTTTTAATCTCTCTTTGAGGTAGGGGAGCTGAAGGGAGTCCATTTTAGAAAGGCTCTATCTCTGCTATTTCTCTGCTAGGTCACAGTTACTCTTGGTCTATATTCTGCATCTGAATTAACCAAAGAAGCTATGTTCCCACTTCAAAGGGGAAACAAGAAAGTTAATCTTTCTCTGAACTTTTGTCCTAAGCCCCCAAACACCTGATAACATCTACAAAGAGGCAGATCGCAAACATGTTCCAGGGCGTTAGTTTTGAAGAAATCTTAGCTGATGCTGGCATCGATAACCCCTACCTTCAATGATTTATAGAATTACACCTATTATTCACCTGCCACTTGCTTTTGATCGGGCCCTTCCCTGGATTCCTGAAGGAACATGTATACTAGACTTCTTTCCAATATAGGCTCATCATTCTCCTTTCCTTTCTGAGTCTCCTAGACATGCTGTCTGCTATTATGTCACTCACACTATTCAATAAACTCTGTTTTTACTTTCTCCGGTTCACATCTCATTTCTGTCCTGTGCAAAGTTGGTCTTGCAGGGCACCCTCTGTGGATCCTTGGATCCAGCCTGTCTGCATCAACTTCATCAGACTGTGAGCAACCTACGATAAAGGACCACTTCCGATTCAGCTCTGTCCTTAACCCCTCCTGGCAGCCTGGACACAAGTAAGGCCTTAGGGAATGTTTTAGAGAGAAGGCCTCCTTTCTGAAAATGTAGGAGCCTCTGCCTACTGGAGGTTCCTTGAGGACAGGTTCTGGTCTCAGTCCCCACCACCTACAGGACCTGCAAAACAGCATGGGCCCAGTAAATGTTGTTTCAATATTCACTTAAAAAGTTATTGAGCACCGAGAGTATGCCATTGTGGAGTAGATGGAGTCTGTTTCCAGGCTTGTTCAACTGGTGCCATAATAGCAGTACTTTGGAGGGATGCTGTTTGCACAGTGCCACACATCAGAGCTTTGATTTTCCAGTCTCATAAAGACCAGTGATCCCAGCCTGAATCTCTGTCAGTGGGAAGATGCATAAGTGAGATGATGTGCAGGAAAGTGTTTTGCAAATGCCAAAGCACCAGTAGATGTAAGTGGTGATGGTATTATAACTATTATGACAGTGAATAGAGGTTATTTGATGCCAAAGGTATTGGAGTCAGACACATCCTGCATTAGGTCCTAGCCCCTCCAATTACTTGCCTTGGACAAGTTGGTTAACTCAAATACATATCTCTGGGTGTCAATTACCACCTGTTGCACTAGGGTAAGCATTGGACATATGATCCTTCATGATCATCTTATAATCTTTATAGTCCATAATAATTACATGATATAGTTTGCCCAAGATTTTATATCTTGTATCCTGAGTGTCCTCTTTCACTCTTCAGATGTTCCTGGTTTGATGAATTGGAATTTCTTAAAATTCTCACATGTTCATCGGAAGACATCATTTAAGAGAATGAAAATGCAAGCCACAGAGTGGGAGAAGATATATGACAAAGGACTCATATTCAAACTGTATTGAGAACTTCTGTAGGTCAATAAGGAAAAGATAAATAGCTCAATTTAAAAATGGACAAGACTTGAGCCAGCACTTCACGGAAGAGAATATCCACAGGGCCCGTAAGTATATAAAAAGGCACTAAAGTTCACGATTCAACAGGGAAATGCAAATCAAAACCACAATGAGATAGTACTCACTCTACATCCTAAAAGTGAAAATATTGACAATACCAAGTGTTGGGGAAAATATGGAAAGAAGATGAGAACTCTTTTTTTTTTTTAAGATTTTATTTATTTATTCATGAGAGAGAGAGAGAGAGAAGCAGAGACACAGGCAGAGGGAGAAGCAGGCTCCACGCAGGGAGCCCGACGTGGGACTCGATTCTGGGACTCCAGGATCATACCCTGTGCTAAAGGCAGGTCCTAAACCGCTGAGCCACCCAGGCGTCCCAGAAGCTGAGAACTCTTAAAGTCACCAAGAATAGCAAGGTTTCAGGGACCATTTTTCTCCTCTTTCATTTCGATATAAGCAGCAAGAATAAACTAGGGATAATAGGATGCTCTTCATGGGTCTTGGACACGTTCCGTATCTTGATCCGGGTGGAGGTTACAGGATTGTGTGAACATATGCAAAAGATGCACTGAGGGGGCACCTGGGTGGCTCAGGGGTTGAGCTCAGGTCGTCATCCCAGAGTCCTGCTTCCAGTCCCACATCAGGCTTCCCACAGGAGCCCGCTTCTCCCACTGCCTAGGTCTCTGCGTCTCCCTCCGTGTCTCTCATGAATAAATAAAAATAAAATCTTAAAAGAAAAAAAAGATGCGCTGAGGATGTGCGCCTCTCACCACAGTCCTGTCACCTCTTCACATTCTACAGTCCTGCCTGCGAGCGCTGCGCGTGCACGAGCGCCCAGGGGCGGGGAGAGAGACGGGCGCGCGCGCGTCCGCGAGCGGAAGCCCAGGCGGGGGGCGGTGCGCGCATGCGTGCGGAGGGGCCGGAAGGAGAACGGCCGGGCCGCCCGCCCCGCTTCCGGGCCCGGCCGAAGCCGGCCATGGAGGGTGGTCCCGCCGGTCGGGCGTCGCCGCGCGAGGGGCCGGCCGAGGAGGAGGCCGAGCTCCAGGGAGCTGCCTGGAGCGGGGACAGCGGCAACGTGTCCCAGAGCCACAGCAGCGCTTCGGGGCCGTGGGAGGACGAGGGCCCCGAGCCGGGCGCGCCCGGCCGCGACCTGCCGCTGCTGCGCCGCGCCGCCGCGGGCTACGCCGCCTGCCTGCTTCCCGGAGCCGGGGCGCGGCCCGAGGTCGAGGCCCTGGACGCCAGCCTGGAGGACCTGCTCACCAGGGTGGACGAGTTCGTGGGCATGCTGGACATGCTGCGCGGGGACTCGTCCCACGTGGTCAGCGAGGGCGTGCCTCGCATCTACGCCAAGGCCACGGAGATGCGGCAGGTGTACAGCAAGATCGACCGGCTGGAGGCCTTCGTGGCGATGATCGGCGCCAGCGTGGCCAGGATGGAGGAGCAGGTGGCCCGGGCGGAGGCCGAGCTGGGCGCTTTCCCCAGCGCCTTCCGGAAGCTGCTGCACACGATCGCCGTGCCCTCCTTCTTCCACAAGGCGTCCTCCGGCAGGCCCCAACCGGGCGCCTACGAACCGCCCGTCCTGTTCCGGACCGAAGACCACTTCCCCTGCTGCAGCGAGAGACCTCAGGTCTGAGTCCGCGGGACGGCGCCGGTCGGGGGCGCTGCCCGAGAGCGCCCTCGGGCGTTAAGTCCCGGGGACGTGCTGGTGGCAGGCCGGCGGGGGGCTGCCTGTTGCATACCCGCGTGCCTCGCCGCCTGCGTGATTGCATGTGGTTTTCCGTGTCTCCCGAGCCGAAACGAGGCCTGCCTGGTCGGGGGGTCGTCGGGGAAGCTGAACGAACCAGCTCATCGGGGCGCTGCGGCACAACCGTTCTTTTTATGGGTTTTACAGCTCAACCAACAGTGTTCACCTTTCCAGAGTTTCTATATTTTATACGCTTAAGAAGAACTGCCGAGGGCTTCAGAGCCTTGTTATTTCCATCCTAATGGCGATTCCATTTTCTGTAGCTTAGTTTCAGGGTAGATGGTAAGTTATTTCACGTTCTATGAAGCTTTTCACATCATGGGTCGTAAACGGAAGGATCATACACTTTCTGAGAAGATGTATTGATTTATTGCAGCTAATTCTGAAGTTGAATTTGACACTGGGGCCTCAGAATCTTAATTTGTCCACGGCAAACGTCTGTGGTTGCTAACATTTTGGCTTATAACTTAAATATTAATAAAAATTCTAACTTTTATCGGAAAAAGCTTTTCTTCTGAAAAGGACTTATTCCCTTTTTTGTTTGTTTGTTTGTTTGAAAATCCACCTGTTGTTCATGATTTTAGGGATAAGGAAAAGTGGCTTGGGAGTACCTCCTTGAGGATGTGAAAAATGTGAAAAGGCTCAGCTACTATTTCACAGAATTTTATGTTTCTTTACTCTCAAAGTGAATAGTTAAATCACACGTGTGAATGACCAGTGTTAGGATTTTTGTCTTTTTCACCCAACAGCATAGAATCTTGCAGTTACAACAGGTCTTGATCTTGATTTGAATCTTAATCTGTATTCTCCATTGGTCCTCCCAGACAGTAGACCTCAACTATGCACCCAGCTTAGGGTGTTTTTGTGTCATTTATCGAAGATCTCAGAGGTTGACAGGGCAGGTATAGCCTCCCTTAGCTGTGTACATCATGATAAATCCGATAATGCAATCTGCTTAGCTTTCATGGACCTTCCATATCGCACATTTACAGTGTTTATTCAGGAAGCTCATTGATGACAAAGAATCTCTGAATTTAGAAGCTGAAAGCACATGTAAGTTACATTTAATACTGGCCATCACTGGGAAGTCATTAGCATATCCCTATGACGTCACTGAATATGAAAATAGCTTTCCTTTTTTTTTAAATATTTTATTTATTCATTCATGAGAGAGACAGAGAGAGGCAGAGGGAGAAGCAGGCTCCATGCAGGGAGCCCGATGTGGGACTCCATCCCAGGTCTCCAGGATCACGCCCTGGGCTGAAGGGCTGAAGGTAGCGGTAAACCACTGAGCCACCCAGGCTGCCCCTGAAAATAGCTTTCTTATCTAATATCCATGTTGCTAAAATGCCTTTTTTATAAAGGACAATCTCTCTTTTTTTAAGATTTGTATTTATTCATGAGAGACAGAGAGGAAGGCAGAGACATAGGCAGAGGGAGAAGCAGGCTCCCTGCAGGGAGCCTGAAGCAGGACTCCATCCCAGGCCCCAAGATCATGACCTGAGCCAAAGGCAGACGCTCAGCCACTGAGCCAACCAGGTGCCCCAGCTAAAATGCTCTTTAAAAGGGGCACCCTGGGTGGCTCAACTGGTTAAGCACCTGCCTTGGGCTCAGGTCCTGGCCCCAGGGTCCTAGGATTGAGTTCCATATTAGGCTCCGTGCTCAGCGGGGACTCTGCTTCACTGTCTCCCTCTGCCTGCCACTGCCCCTGCTCATGCTCTCTGTCAAATAAGCAAAATCTTTAAAAATAAAATAAAATTGTGGTTAATATTAAAAAGCAGGTAGTAATTAGGGCAGATTATGAAAAAATTAGAATTTTAAAGCTGAGATTTAATCTCTGCATAATAAAAACTCTAAATTCCAGAAAGCATTAAGTTCACAAGTAACACTTTAAAGAATAACACTTTATTTTAGGAACATATAGTACTTATTTACTTTTATTACCTATAAAGTAAATTGGGTTGAGAAAATTAAAGTATAATAACCAGTAAAAGAATGAAATTCAGCTTGACATTTTTTAAAGTTAATCACATATAATTTTCTTTTTTTAATTTTTATTAATTTATGATAGTCGCACAGAGAGAGAGAGAGGCAGAGACATAGGCAGAGGGAGAAGCAGGCTCCATGCACCAGGAGCCCGACATGGGATTCGATCCCAGGTCTCCAGGATCGCGCCCTGGGCCAAAGGCAGGCACCAAACCGCTGCGCCACCCAGGGATCCCCACATATCATTTTCTGACAATACTTTAAAAAACAAGCCCTGGAAGCACCTCGCTGGCTTGGTGGGAAGAGTGTGCAGTTCTTAATCTTGGGGTTGTGAGTGTGATCCCCACGTTGGATATAGAGATTACTAAAAAATAAACTTATGGGGCAACCCAGGTGGCTCAGCAGTTTAGCGCCGCCTTCAGCCCAGGGCCTGATCCTGGAGACTGGGATCCAGTCCCACGTCGGGCTCCCTGCATGAAGCCTGCTTGTCCCTCTGCCTGTGTCTCTGCCTCTCTTTCTCTCTGTGTCTCTCATGAACAAATAAAATCTTTAAAATTAATAAATATTTTATTTAAGATTTTATTTTTAAGTAATCTCTACACCCAACATGGCATGAACCCACAACCCCGAGATCAGGAGCTGCACGCTGTACCAACTGGGCCAGCCAGGCACTCCAAATACAAACTTAAAAAAAAAAAAAAGCCCTGGTTTAGATGACAACTTACATGATTACATGTGCAGCTTATCTCTAAGCAGCCTTGGGTTCTGAAAACTCTTGTGGTCACTTGTTCTTGAGGGTTCTAAATAGAGAGTGCAGGGCCTTGTTTGGAATGGGGCACTCGAAGCTGGTTTGCATAGTGTGGGACAAATGAAGCTCCTTTGTCTCAAGAACCAGGGTTGGGGGAGCCAGGCACACCTCTGCTCTGGCACTGCTACCCTCAGACCTCCTGGCTCCTTCCTCCACTACCCCTGACCAACTGGAGATTTAAGGAAGGTCATTCTCACTCTAATAAGTCAATAAAATTTGGGGGGGACACTAGTTTTCATCATGGGTGACCCCAGCAGACCCATCTCTACTGCTGGGTCTGGAGCTCCCCCACTTAATAGAAGAATAAACAAGGATGGGGTTTAATAAACCTCGAGAGGAGGTATCCCATCAGTCTCACTGGAGTCCATCTGTTCTTCACTCTCACACCTGCTTATAGAGCACAGCTCTGCTTAGAGTGTCTGGGAGTCCATAGGACCTCCACCTAGTCCAAGGGCAGCCTCGGGCATCCGGGAGCCAGTTTATGAACATTCATGAAACGGTACTAATGAGCTAGTCAGTACCTTGTGGCTTCTTTTCCTCCTAGCCAGAACTTTGAGAAACGAGTCTTGGACCATGTGTAAGGAGGTGGATCCATTCACTGTAAATGGAAAAGTGCAGATAGAAAAGTGGATGGCTCAGTCCTTTTTTTTTTTTTTTGCAAGATTTATTTATTTATGATAGACATATAGAGAGGCAGAGACACAGGAGGAGGGAGAAGCAGGCCGTATGCCAGGAGCCTGACGTGGGACTCGATCCCAGGACTCCAGGATCGCGCCCTGGGCCAAAGGCAGGCACTAAACCGCTGAGCCACCCAGGGATTCCCTGGATGGCTCAGTCCATTAAATGTCTGCCTTCAGCTTAGGTCATGGTCCCAGGGTCCTGAGATCGAGCCCTGCTTTGAGCTCCCTACCTGGGTTCACTCACTGTCTCCCAAAACAAAACAAAAAGTGCAGCTCGTAGAATCAGTCTGGTGTGAACTTGCTAACTGTATGAACTAGGACAGGCTAGTCACATCCCTAAATGGCCAGATGGAAAGAACCACAAGGCTCCACAGTCTCCCAACTACACCCTCGTGGTACACAAGCAGCCACAGACCACATGTAGACAAATGTGCAGGGTGTGTGCAAATAAAACTTATAAACAGGTATTTCTTGAAACAAAAGACCTAACGAGAGCAAACTAATAATGGTCTGAATTTAAGATTTTAAACTACTTTGGCTGCCTCAAAAGGAGCAGCACATGGGAAAGCATTAGTTGGTTAGGTTTTTTTCCCCACTGCTGGTGAAAGCAAATGAGAGAGCTGGGCTCAGGACAGCAGAGAGAGAGCCAGGTCACCAGCTGTCTTCAGACCTCAGACAGTCACAAACAGCTGGAGGCCACCTTAGGTCTTACCTGCTTCGAGACCCGCCTTCTTTATCAGAAACAAAACTTCATGGACTCTCACACAGCAGTATCTTCTAAGGACTTCAGCTTAAAATGATTTGTTAATAGAGCTAACGGGGCTCAGTTGGTTGAGTGTCTGCCTTCAACTCAGGTCATGATCCCAGCATCCTGGGATAGAGCCCGTGTCACACTCCCTGCTCAGCGGGGAGTTTGCTTCTCCGGCTCCCTCTACCCCTCCCCCTGCTTGTGCGCTCGCGCGTGTGCGCTCTCTCTCTCTCAAAAAAAAATAGAACTGACATCCAACTCATCAGTATGACTACAAGGACCACCCAGAACACATCCCAAATGCACCAAATGCCCATACCACAGTTAACCCATCTCACCTGGGCTGCTCAGCAGCTTCTTAAGTGGTTTTCTGCTTCCCTCAACCCCTCTCCAAGCCACTCTGCACACAGTAAGCAGCAGCCAGAGGTGTCTTTATTTATTTTTTTTAATTTGTATTTATTTATGATAGTCACAGAGAGAGAGAGAGAGAGAGAGGGGCAGAGACACAGGCAGAGGGAGAAGCAGGCTCCATGCACCGGGAGCCCGATGTGGGATTCGATCCCGGGTCTCCAGGATCGCGCCCTGGGCCAAAGGCAGGCGCCAAACCACTGTGCCACCCAGGGATCCCTAGAGGTGTCTTTAAAAACCACAGGCCAGGGATGCCTGGGTGGCTCTGGCTGAGCGTCTGTCTTTTGCTCAGGGCGTGATCCTGGGGTCCTGGGATGGGGTCCTGCATCAGGCTCTGCAGAGAACATGCTTCTCCCTCTATGTTTTTGCCTCTCTCTCTCTCTTTGTTTTTCATGAATGAATAAATAAAATCTAAAAAACAAAAAACCACAGGCCAGATAGATTGCCTAATACCATCATTAGCTTCTCTCTTTTTTTAAAAGATTTTATTTATTCATGAGAGAAACAGAGAGAGGCAGAGGGAGAAGCAGGCTGCATGCTGGGAGCCTGATACAGGACAAAGGCAGGCGCTAAACCGCTGAACCACCCAGGGATGCCCCCTACTATTGGCTTCTGGAGACATTAGAATGAGATCTGAATTCTGTTCTATGGCCTGCCACACCCTACAGGATCTGGCTCCCACCCCTGCAGTGACCTTGACTTGGGCCTCCTCTCTCCCCTTGCTCACACCCCTCCAGAATCTCAATCCTGAGAGAGAGCATGGTCTGCACCCCCTCCCTCTGGCAGGTGTGGGCTCCATCAGGCCTGCTGCCGGAGGCTGTACTGACAGCAGTAACATCCCTCAGGCCTCCAGAGTGAACCAATGGCCAGGCAAAAACCGGGTGCCCCACAAGGATCAGGAGGCAGAAAGGTGAATACAGTAATTCAGTCAAGTGTCTTCTGAGAACTGGAGCACCCAAGGAGGACTGAAGACACCAAGGAAAATAAGACCTGATTTTTCTTCTTCAAGAGCCTGATGGGCCAGCAGGTGAGCGGGTCAGATGGCCACTCGGTCCAATCCCAGGTTCAGGTAGGCTCAGGATTGAATTTGTTAATTTGGTGCAAGCTTTCCTGGGCGCTCTAAGAGGGCCACTTGTCCATTGTGCCCCAGGGATGTTGATAGAGAACTTCCAGAACTACCTTTTCTCTTTTTCTCTCTCTCTTTTATTCATTTATTTGAGAGAGAAATGAGCAGAGAAAGCGGGAGAGGGAGAAGCTGACGCCACTGAGCTGGTAGGCTGATGCAGGACTGGATCCCAGGACCCCAGGGTCATGACCCCAGCCGAAGGCAGACTCTTCAACTGAGCCCCCTAGGGCCCCCCAGAACTATCTTTCTGAAGAGACTGCTTCATGTGCCAAAAGGTTAAAAATCCCTTTCCAAAGCGGACCTCCACGGTTAGCTCCAGCCATAGGGAAGGGAATGCATCTTAGAATGAGAGATTCCCCTTTGTGTCTTCATCCCCGAGGGAGGCGAGCCCGTGGGGCGTCGGGTGGGCCCGGCCGAGGCTGGAGGCGGAGGCTGGAGGCCGGAGCTCCCGGGCGCGTCCCAGGCCCGGCCCAGGCCCCTCCTGCGGGACCGGCACCGGCACCGGCACCGGCACCGGCACCGGGACCGCGCAGGAGGCTGGCTGGGGAGCTGCAGGAGCCGCGCCTTCCCGGCAGGGGGCGCCGCCGCAGCGAGAAAGGCCGCCCTGCAAGCGGCCGGTCCCGCCCCGCCTTCCGCAGCTGCGACCCCGGGTCGGGCCGTGGGCCCTGGAAGCTGCAGGATCAGAGCCCTCAGGCCCGGTCCCTCCCGGGGGGCCCGCAGTGGGGGGTCCGCGGCAACACCTCAAGGCTGCTCTTCTGGCCCGGGGTGCGTGGCGGGAGGTGGGCTAGGAGCCGCCAGTGGGCAGGGGGCACATACAGTGTGGGGCAGGGGCAGGGGGGCATACAGTGGCCCTGCCCCGTCCCTCACCCTGTTTGCCGTCCTCTGCGTCTGTTCTGCGCCCAGAATGAGCAGGCTCCTTTGTTGATGCGCCTGTCCGTCTGTCTGCCTGTTTCCCCATTACGGCGGGCCGGGAGCTTGGCCTTTGTCGGCTTGGGGCGCCCCTGAGTCCGGGGTGCCCGGCCCAATGGCTGGCCCAGAGCAGGCCCTCCCAGTGTGAGGGATGCACGGAAGACGCACACTGGAGGATGGGCAGGCGGTGGGCAAGGAGGAGCCTGCGGCTCATATGTCCCCCGGAATCCAGTTCCCGGTCCTGCCAAAACCAGGAGACCTATTGCAGTTTTCTCGGAGGGGAGAAAAAGGCAGACTGCTGTCCCAACACACACAAAGTCCCTGTCACTGCTCCCAGGTGGGCTTTCGTGACAGTATATTGTTGCCTGGGACTCTGCTCACTGAGGGAAGAGTCTGCTGGGTGGGAGATCCAGGGCTGGGAGGTCCCAGGCTGGGAGGCAGAAATTAAGAGTAGCTGGCACAAGCGGAGTCCCCCGTGCCAGCAGCACTACTGCTTTGCAAGATGGTTAAGTTGGAAACCTAAGTGTTCTTGTCTTCTTTCTTGCTTTATTTATTTTTTTAAGATTTTATTTTTTTTTAAAGATTGTATTTATTTATTCATGAGAGACACACACACACACACACAGAGGCAGAGACACGGGCAGAGGGAGGAGCAGGCTCCATGCAGGGAGCCAGATGTGGGACTTGATCCCTGGATCCAGAATCACGCCCCGAGCCGAAGGCAGACGCTCAAATGCTGAGCCATCCAGGCGTCCCCAAGATTTTATTTATTTATTTGATTGAGAGAGAGAGACAGAGGGAGAGAGAGCATGAGCAGGGGGAGGAGCAGAGGGAGAGGGAGAAGCAGCCGAGCAGGGAGCCTGACTCTTGGGCTTGATCTCAAGACCCCAGGATCATGACCTGAGCCCAAAGGTAGTTGTCTCACCGACTGAACCACCCAGGGTCCCCTTAATTGATTGTTTTAGTTCAATCATTGTTTTTATTCTTTTGAAAAGAATTGCTGATAAAATAACATGTAACATATATTTACCATCTTAACCATTTTTTGTGTGTCCAGTTGCGTGCTGTTTAGCACATTCATGCTGTTGTGCAGCCGCCACCACTGTCCATCCCTAAAATTCTGTCCTTGCAAGATTCACACTCTGTCCCCATGAAATACTAATCCGCACCCCCACCCCCCACCCAGCCCAGGCACCTACCACCTGCTTTCTGCCTCTGTGAACCTGACTGCTTTCAGCACCTTATGTGACTGCAGTGCTACAGTGTTTGTCTTTTTGTGACAGGGTTCTTTTGCAGGGAACAGTGTCTTCCAGGTTCATCCATGTGGTAGCAGGTGTCAGAATGTGCTTCCTGTTCAACATCGGATAATATCCCATTGTGTGTCTGGACTACATTGTGTTCATCCATCCATCTGCTGATGGGCACTTGGGTTGCTTCCACCTTTTGGCTGCTGTGAATAACACTGCTTTGAACGTGGGGGTATAAATATCTCTCTGAAACCCTGCTTCCAACTTTTTTCAGTAAATACCCAGGAGTGAGATTGCTGGATCATTATGGCAGTTCTATTTTTTTTTTTAAGATTTTATTTATTTATTCATGAGAGACACACACACACACACAGAGGGGCAGAGACACAAGCAGAGGGAGAAGCAGGCTCCCTGTGGGGAACCTGAGCTGGACTCGATCCCAGGTCTCCAGGATCACGCCCTGAGCTGAAGCCAGTGCTAAACCACTGAGCAATCCAGGCTGCCCCAATAGTTCTAATTTTAACTTTTTGAGGAGCCTCCACACTGTTTTCCACAGCGCTTGCACCATCTTTTACACTCCCATCAACAATGCACAGGGTTTCGATTTCCCCACATCTTCACCAACCCTTCTAATTATTAGTTTATAATGGCCATCTTAGCAGATGCAAGGTGGCGAGGGGATGGAGAACATTCCAGCAGTGAGAATTGCAGTCAGTACCCCGTCCCCCTGTGTTCTTGGTTCACCATCAAGCCTCCTGCCCACCCTTCCTTCCCCCCAGTAGGGGTGCTGGGCGTGAGCCTCAGGCACCATTTCTTAGTGGCAGAGTTACTGAATTATAGCCACCACCCCTGGGCGGATTCAGCCCGGTGTGCCATGGCAATGGTCGCAACAGCTGGCTGCTCTGGCTGCCTTCCTGACGGTAGGCGGGAGGGCATGTGGAGAAGCTCTTGCCCACATGGACAACCCCATATCCACTGCAGCCACATGGGGAACATGCCCCTGGAAATTCTTAATACATTGTGCAAGACCAGTGAGATTGGAGCAGGGCCTTCTCAGGGTAGATGGGTTTCCTTTTGTCGATTTTGGATTGAATTTGCTCTTCTTGGGGATCCCTGGGTGGCTCAGCGGTTTGGCACCTGCCTTTGGCCCAGGGCAAGATCCTGGAGTCCCCGGATTGAGTCCCACATCAGGCTCCTTGCATGGAGCCTGCTTCTCCCTCTGCCTGCGTCTCTGCCTCTCTCTCTGTGTCTCTCATGAATAAATAAATAAAATCTTTTTTTAAAATTTTGCTATTCTTCTTTTTTCTTTTTAAGATCTTTTTTTTTTAAGATTTATTTACTTATTTATTTATGATAGAGAGAGAGAGAGAGGCAGAAACACAGGAGTAGGGAGAAGCAGGCTCCATGCCAGGAGCCCGACGTGGGACTCGATCCCAAGACTCCAGGACCGCGCCCCGGGCCAAAGGCAGGCGCTAAACCACTGAGCCACCCAGGGATCCCCTTTTTTCTTTTTAAGATCTTATTTATTTATTTGACAGGGAGAGCAGGAGCGGGATGGGTGGCCAGAGGAAGAGGGAGAAGCAGACTCCCCGCTGACCAAGGAACCCAACAACGATGTGGGGCTCAATCCCAGTGCCTTGGGATCATGACCTGGGCCAAAATCAAGAGTCAGATGCTTAACCGACTGAGCTACCCGCACCCCATTTTTCTGCTTTTCTAATTTATGAGTTGAATGCTACCAGCCTCCCTCTAAGAACTGCTTTTGCTACAATTTATATAAGTTGTGTTTTCAGTTTTACCCAGTTCAAATATTTTCAAGTTCCTCTTGATTTCTTATTTTACTCCTGTGTTGAGAAGACTATTGTTTGGGACACCTGGGTGGCTCAGTGGTTGGGCGCCAGCCTTTGGCTCAGGTCGTGATCCTGGGATGCAGGATCGAATCCCACGTCGGGCTCCCTGCGAGGAGCCTGCTTCTCCCTTTGCCTGTGTCTCTGCCTCTTTCTCTCAGTCTGTATCTCATGAATAAATAAATAAATCTTAAAAAAAAAAAAAAGAGAAGACTGTTGTTTGATCTCCAAGAATCTGGGGTTTTTCAGCTATCTCTCCATTAAGATTTTCTAGCTTACTTCCACTGTGGTCTGAGAGTACACACTGCATGGATGCCATTCTTTTTCTTTTCTTTTTTTTTTTTAATTTATGATAGTCACACACACACAGAGAGAGAGAGAGAGAGAGAGAGAGGCAGAGACATAGGCAGAGGGAGAAGCAGGCTCCATGCACCGGGAGCCCGACGTGGGATTCGATCCCGGGTCTCCAGGATCGCGCTCTGGGCCAAAGGCAGACACTAAACCGCTGCGCCACCCAGGGATCCCAGATGCCATTCTTTTAAACATAACGTGGCTCCGGCAAATGTTCCACAGGAGCCTGAGAAGAATGTGCACTCTGCTGTTATTAGATGAGGTCGTCTCAGTGTTTTTCATTTTTAAAGCTGTCTTTAGGGGTGCTTGGGGGACTTAGTCGGTTGAGCCTTCAGCTCAGGTCATGATCCCAGGGTCTGGGGATGGAGCCCCACGTCAGGCTCCCTGCTCAGCGGGGATCCTGTTTCTCCCTCCCCCTGTGCCTGCCGCTCCCCCTGCTTGTGTTCTCTCTCTCTCTCTGTCCCTGTCAAATAAATAAATCTTTTTAAAAAAACACTTTTTTATTTTGAAATAGTTTTAGGCTTGCATGGAGATTGCAAAAATAGTTCAGGGAGCTCACGTGTGCCCTTCAGCCAGCTCCCCTCGGTGACATGTCTTACATAACCGCTGTGCAATGATCGACCCAGGAAATTGACGTTGGCACCATCCACTAACTGAACTGCAGCCCTTATTCGGATTCCTCCTGCCCTTGGGGGCACTCGCTTTTCCCCTTTGTACCTAGTTCTCTGTAACCACCGCCCCAGGTACAGATCCGTTCCATCTTCCCAGAGAACTCCCTTGTGCTCTCTGCCTGCTGGTCACCCCTTCCCCACTCCAACCCCTGGCCACCACTGACCCACTCACTCTCGGTATGACTAGATATATTTTTAAAATTTCAAGAGCGGTATATAAATGGAATCATCTAGCATGTAATCTGAGACTGGCTTTGTTCACACAGCCTAATGTCCTTGAGATGAGCCTAGGTGGTCTCATTGCAGGGCTGTTCCTTTTGTTCTTGACACTGTCTGTCTTCCCATCTAGGGAAGAGGCCTCGACCCATTTCCTGAACCCCCTGGCTTCCTGGCTCCCACAGCCTGAGTGCTGTGCTCCAGGCAGCAGGACCCTGGGCCGTGAGCCCCGGGCAACCTGTCTCTGCAGCCCCAGTCAGTGCAGACTCGGCCTTGTGCTGTGCCCCCTGCTCACATTCTCTTGCTCAGCCCCGCTGGGTGAGTACCCAGCTTTCAGATGGGAAGCAGAAGCACAGAGATGTCATTCGCTTCTAATCTGGCTGTGAGCAGAGATGCCCTGTGTGCCCCAGAAAGCCACTCCAGCACACACCCACCTGCGACTGTGCCATCCCGTTCCCCATGTGGGACACTCCCCATTCCCACTCCCAGGATGGCCTGGGATGGAGAGGATCTTTGGTAGCAGGTGTCATCCATGCTGAGACCTGAACCAGGAGAGGGAGGCGGCCAGACTGTGATGAGGGGAAGAACAGCTAATGCACAAGGGAACAACAATTGCAAAGGCCCTGAGGCAGCAACAGGCATGGCACCTGGTGTCTCTCCGTGAGGTTTAGGAGTGAAGACAGGGAAGGAAGTCTCTGGTATCAGGTGTTAAGGATTTTATTTGTGGGGATTCCACTTCCTAGTCACTTGTCTTGACTTTGGCTGGATAAATCTGGGGCAGTGACTGGAGAACATGACCCTCACATGAAGAGAGAGTACAGAAAACCACACTCAGGTGGAGATATGTGTACATGCATGCCTGTGTGTGCATGTGTGTGAGACACACTTCACTCAATCCCAAGACAGGAGTGTGGGGGCTATAGGAGGTGTCAGCGGGGTGGAGGGGTGGCTGGATCTCCTGAGAAGGCAGAGAGCGAAGAAGGAGGTAGCGGGGTTGAAGCCACTAGTGCCTGGTCAGGGGCCAGCCTATGTGGCTTCAAATTTCAGCTCACCTCCATCTTGTTACATATGAGAAAACCAAGGCCAGGCAGAGGGAGGAAACCCACTCAAGGCCATGCCCCTCGCCCCTCACCGTGGCACATGCTCCCCCTCCACCCCTCATGCTGGCTCTTCGTCCCAGGTTACCCATTGTATGTCGTGCTTTCTTCTATTTCTCCCAGTCTCGGTATCTGGTGAGAACAGCCACAAAGAAAAAGTCACTGCTAGATGGAGACACATGGACAACTGCTGGCAGACACACATAGCTTTCAGACTCTCCCAGACTTTGAGATGAGAGGCCCAAAGAAGTCAAGAAAACTATCCAAGATCACATAGACTGAAAGTGGTAGAGATGGAAATTGGACCAGACTAGATGGCTTCATTTAAAACGCATCCTTTACTGATTCATTCAACAAACACTGTTTGGGGTGTGTAATGTGCACTGGGCACACTGGCCAGTAAGACCCAGGCCCTGACTTCAAGGGACGCTGAGGAAGAGTGTGCTGAAGAGTCATCTTAGTCATCACAAGAAGAAATCTTGGCATTCTATGTGAGGTCTGGAGTAGGGGTAGGTAGTCTGGGATGGCTCCCTGGAGGGAGTGATAGCTGAACTAAACATTACAGGGTGAGTCAAAGCTTTCCAGAGAGAAATGGGAGAGGAAGCACCCTCCAGGCAGAGGGAACAGCATGTGCAAACACACAGAGCAGAGATGGATTTGGAGAGCACACAGTACAGTGAAGTCATCATTGTAAAATGAACTAGTGAAAAATCAGTTAAGCATATGAAAATTTACCTTTTTTTTTTTTAAAGGCCAATATGAGACAGGAGCAAGAACCTGCAGGTGGGCCGTTGGTCTGACTCCTGCAAGCCTGCAGAGCATGGGCATCTTGCTCTGTTGATGGTTGACTAGGTAGTGGGAGCCTCTGGGGCCTTGACTCTTTGAGGCTAGTGTAAGACAGGGAGCAGGAGGGGCCTCTGAAGCCACTTTAAAGACTGTGGCCTTCATCCCAGGGACCATGGGAGTCACTGCATAGCCACCTTGGAAAACTCAGAGGAAGTTACATCCAGGTACCCTGTAGCACTCAGCAAGTAAGTCCAGTCAGTGCCAAGCTGCCACCAGTGACCCCAGAGATCTTTAAGGGTGTCACCAACAGGGGGTCACCTGAATGACAGGGCAAGTCCACACCAATGTGCACTGATCCCACTCTGCCGGACCTGCCAAGGTTCAAGAATCTGCCCACATGCCCTAGGAGGGGCAGGACCCATCACTCCATTTCCCAGATGCCAGTGCGTGTTCTCAGGCCATGTGTCCCCAGACATCCAGCCTCTGGTCACTTCTCCAGAGCTGGCGGCTGGTCTTGCACTGGGCTCAGGGCTGCTGGACTGGGTGGCACCTGAATCGCCTGAAATAAACCCTGGTCCTACCCTCACTCCTTACATGGTGCCCCAGACACATTTCCCACCAAGCAGTCTCTCCGTTTGGGTCCACCCTCTACTTGCCTCCATCTCCGTGGATGCTCACTCTGAGGGAAGCTGGCTGCCATGCTGTGAGGAAGCCCAAATTAGCTGACACAGAAGGACCACATGGGGAGGCGCCCATGGGGACAGCCAGTATCAACTGCCCCACATGAATGAACCCTCAGATGATTCTTGATGAGGCCCCAGATGACGTGGGGCAGAGATGAGCCCAAATCCCCCACCCCTGGAATCTGTTAACAAATCTTTGTTTCAGGAAGTCTTTGGGTAATTTGCCCCATAGCCAGAATAATGGGACCCGCCACCCTACCCTTGAATGGGGAATGGCTGGTAGTGGGATGGATGAGTTATCAACCCCCCTGTGACAAGCGCTGGGCAGGGGAAGCACAGGGGCTGGAGGCCCAGAGCCTTGGCAGAGGGTAGAACACCTGCCAGAGGGCAGCCTGGGTGGCTCAGTGGTTTAGCGCCACCTTCAGCCCATGGGCCTGACCCTGGAGACCTGGGATCAAGTCCCAGGTCGGGCTCCCCACATGGAGCCTGCTGCTGTCTCTGCCTGTGTCTCTGCCTCTCTCTGTCTCTGAATCTCTATCTCTCATGAATAAATAAATAAAATCGAAAGAAAGAAAGAGAAAGAAAGAAAGAAAGAAAGAAAGAAAGAAAGAAAGAAAGAAGGAAAGAAAGAAGAAAAGAAAGAAGAAAGAAAGAAAGAAAGAAAGAAAGAAAGAAAGAAAGAAAGAGAAAGAAAACTTGCCAGAAAAAAAAAAAAAAAAGAAAACTTGCCAGAGGAGCAGTCAGGGGAAGGATTCCAGCAGAGTAACCGCAGGGGCAAGGGCCCAGAGGTGTGAACCCAGTGTGCTGGCAGAGCTCTGTTAGCGGGCCAAGTCCAAAGACGGGTGAGGCAGGGGGTGAGGGCAGAGACAGGGCAGGTCCTGCAGCCTTGGAATCTGTCCCCGGAGAAGCCTAAAGGAGGGGAGAGGTGGAGCAGATTTGATTGAGATCCTCTGGGGACCACACTGGGGAGGAAGAGTTGGGAGGGTTCTGGTTGGAGGTGGGTGAGCGGTGAGGAGGTTATAGCCCCATAAACCTTGGGCCCCCCTTCCCCAGGCAGGTGGGTCTGCTGTGGGGCAGAGAGGTTCAGCAGGCCCCTGAACTTCCCTGCCTGCATCCTCCCCGCCCCCCCCCCGCTCCTTCCTTGTCTCTGGGCCTCTGCTACTTTTCCTGCCCACCAGCCGTCCAGGGACTGACCCAGCTCCCTGAGGCCCTGATCCCATGAAAGAAATGCCACAGCCTGAAGAGCACTCCTGCATTGGCAGAGGGCACCTTGGGGCTTATTTCCCCAAAAGTTGCTCTAAGTAAGCCTGGCTGTTCCCAAAGCCAGCTTGCCCTGAGTGTCCCGATCAGGTCAAGCTTCTGGATTGGCCCTGGAATGGTCAGACAACACACACACACACACACACACACACACACACACACACACACACACCCCGATGGTGAAATGCACAGGCCTGGGGCTGGGCAGACTCAGTTCCATCCCTATTCCATTATTTACTCCTCGGACCCTGGCCAAGTCACTGGTATGCTCTGGCCCCAGTTGATTCCTAGGGGCACCTATTCCTAGGGATCGTGGAGAGCAATTGAGCTGAGATGTCGAGGCGCACGGAGGCTCACATGGCATCATTCCCGGACCACCGTCCTTCACGTGGGAATTCAAAACACGTTTTCGGTCCCAGGGGAGGGAAGTGCAGGAAAGGAAGATGTGCGTCCATGTGTGAATCCCTCCCCGGGAGGCGAGCTGCCTGCAGACCATAAAGGTAGACTTGCTGGTTCTCTGGGGCTCGTGGCTCCGCGTCCGGCCCCGCCGCCCTCCCAGCCCAGCCTCACAGAGGTTGCAGATGGATGGGCTTGGCATGCCCCCCGTTTCAGGCCGTGCCGGGCCTTCCCTTAATAAAGACCTGTTTCTTCCTGGCTGCGCTCTTGGCCGGGCGATTGCGGGCTCAATGAGCTTCTGAGCGCCCAGCCTGCCCGCCCTTCTGTTTGCCCACGGCGTCCTGTGGAAAGCTCACAATGTGGCCCTGTTCTCCTGCCACACAGCCGCCAGCTCCGCAGGCCTACCCGGGAGGAGGCTGTGCCAGCCGGGGAGGCTGCTTTTGCCGGTTTGCAGGAAGACGAAGGCACCGTGTGTGGCCGGAGGCGGGGCACGTCTTCATTGGCAGCCCCTTCAAATTAAGGGGTGATTTGTTGTGGACAAGACACATGTTCAGCAGGCAGACGGCCCTGGAGAGCGGGCTTCCCGAACATGCCAAGCTCACTCTGGTGCTGGGCCTTTCCACGGGCTGATCCTCTGATCCTTGTGGGGGTTGCCTCCCGCCTCTCCTTCACACCTGCGCCTGCGTGAGTGGGTCCTCCCTGGACCAGGATCGGCCCCAACTGAATGCTCGGCTCTATCTCAGGGCCCGGTTTGATTTTTACCCCCATGTCGGTAGCATTTGTCTTGTCCCACTAGAGGGTATCCTTCAAGAGTCAAGTTGCTGCATCTCTTGATCATGGCCATTCCCCAGAGCCCAGCACAGAGCCTGGTTCACAGAAGGCCACAATCAAGATTTGTTAGATGAATGAATGAACAAACCATCCACTGTATTAAGAAATCAGCCTGTGAGTCCGTGAAACCATGATTCAATGGATCAATCACCGAATTCATGAGGTCAGGGCACACAGGCAGGAAGCCTTTCCTGATGTGTATATCTTTAATCACCTGATCATCCCCACTGGCCTCTAAGCCCTTTGGGGGCAGTGCTGGGGCCAGTTTCCTGACCCGGGGTACCTGGACCCACAGCCACCGCTGGGCCAGCGCACACCATCCCTCCGTGAGTAGTGATTGAATGAAGAAGCTAGGGCCCTTCACATGACCTCTGATAAATTTGGGGGGGGGGTCACCCTGGTTTTGCTCCATCTCAAGATCTTTGTAGCCACTATTCCTGGAGTTCTGCTGCCTGCCCCCTTCACATGAGGATCGTCCTCCTTGGGGTCTCAGCTGGAGCGGCCCCTTCTCAGGGCAGGTTGTGCTCACTCAACCTGAGTGAGTCCTGGTTGTGCAGGACGTGTATAGCTGATTCCGCGTCCACTACACAGCTCGGGGCAGTGGGCCCAGATCCGGCACACGGTGTGCCCGCAGTGACAGAGTTTGTCCGAGATACAGGTGCTCTATGGATTCCTGTCCTCCATTCATTTATATGACAGCTTTTTATCCAACACCCAGTGGGAACAGAAATGGAGCTGAAGCTGCTGAGTGAAGAAATATGTGCTTCCTGGAGCAGGGACGGGAGCAGGAGGACAGAAGAGCCAGACCACCTGCTCCTCAGGAAGGAGTGGTATGGGAAGGCTCCCTGGGGGAGGTGAGGTAACTCCACTTGGGTGGAGTCCCAAGAAAGGAACTGCCCACTCAGGTGGGGGGTGGTGTGGGAGCTGCAAGGTCAGCCCTCCAAGGGGATGTGGAGCTGGCTGCAAGCTCAGCAGGGCTTATGCAAAGAAGACTCCTCACTTGATTTTTTTTAAATATTTTATTTATTCATTCATGAGACACAGAGAGAGAGAGAGAGAGGCAGAGACACAGGCAGAGGGAGAAGCAGGCTCCATGCAGGGAGCCTGATGTGGGACTTGATCCTGGGTCTCCAGGATCACGCCCTGGGCTGAAGGCGGCGCTAAACCGCTGAGCCACCAGGGCTGCTTTCTTCACTTGATTTGCTCCGCATTTTCGAGAGCCAGTGGTGGAAGCCCAAGAAGACCAATTTCATTTCATTTCATTTCAAAATTGGGCAGAGCCACACAGAGATGGAAGGAGCTGCCTGAGGAGGGAATGAGAGGATTCTGTTCCTTGGGGTATATAAGCTGTCTAGGGAGAAGGATGAGGGATTCACCTAGATGGGAAAGCTATAAAACGCCAGAGAATCCAGAGAATCTATAGGGTCTAACATAGGCAGAGGAGGTGTTTATTAGATGATACCAACATGCTACTCATACAAATATACATGAAGAAGATTGTCACAGTTTGCTTATAATGAGAGAAACTCTGTGTCATAAGTTCCACTTTTATTTTTTATTTATTTATTTTTAAGATTTTTATTTATTTACTCATAAGAGACACAGAGAAAGAGAGGCAGAGACACAGGCAGAAAGAGAAGCAGGCTCCTTGCGGGGAGCCCACTGTGGGACTCAATCCCGGGACCCTGGGATCACACCCTGAGCCGAAGGCAGACGTTCAACCACTGAGCAACCCAGCCTCCCCATAAATTCCACTTTTAAAAAGTCATTTAGAGGGACACCTGGGTGGCTCAGTGGTTAAGCACCTCCCTTCAGCTTGGCGTGATCCCAGTGTTCCGGGATCGAGTCCCACATCAGGCTCCCCACGGGGAGCCTGCTTCTCCCTCTGCCTGTGTCTCTGCCTCTCTCTCTCTCTCTCTGTGTATGTCTCTCATGAATAAATAAATAAAATCTTAAAAAAAAAAAAAAGAAAGTCATTTAGAAAGTCATCCTATGCAATCAACATGTGTACATTCAGGGTTTCCACGGGCCCAGTGCTCGCTACAGTCCTGTATCTAACACTAACATTGGAAATGGCCTGAAAATTCATCTATGTGTTTTTTCTGTCTCCCCTCTGGACTGTGAGGTCCAAGGGGACAGGCCCTTGGCTGTCTTATTCACCACTCTACACACCTCTGGTGGGTGCAAGAGATACAGTGTAATCTGTTTCTGTCTTTCTTTTTTTAAAATGATTTTATTTATTTATTCATGAGACACAGAGAGAGAGAGAGAGAGAGGCAGAGACACAGGCAGAGGGAGAAGCAGACTCCCTGCGGGGAGCCCGATGTGGGACTCCATCTCCAGACCCTGGGATCATGTTCTGAGCCAAAGGCAGACGCTCAACTGCTGAGCCACACAGGCTTCCCTGTAACCTGTTTCTAAAGAGTATAATCCCAGGGGCACCTGAGTGGCTCAGTTGGTTAAGTGTCTGCCTTCAGCTCAGGTCATTAGGATCATGACTGGGATCCAGCCCTACATCAGGCTCCCTGCTTAGTGGGGAGTCTGCTTCCCCCTCTCCCTTGGCCCCCCCGTGACTTGTGCTCGCTCTCTTTCCCTCAAATCAATAAAATCTAAAAATAAATAAATAAATAAAAATAAAAGGTATAATCCCATTGATGAGAGAGAGGTACATCAAAATATTAACAGAGGTTTTAGGTGATGGGATTAAAGGTAATATTTTTCCTCTCCCTCACATGGTACATTTTCCATATTACTTATAATAAATGTGTATTATGTTGGGAATGTGAAAATCTTTCAGAAAAAAAATAGAATAGCAGAGTGAAATTGGGGTACAAAAATAGTAATTGCTTCCTTTGCTGAGAATGGATATTTAAAGTCAAACTGGGGCAGCCCGGGTGGCTCAGTGGTTTAGGGCCACCTTCGGCCCAGGGTATGATGCTGGAGTCCTGGGATCGGGTCCCGCATTGGGCTCCCTGCATGGAGCCTGCTTCTCCCTCTGCCTGTGTCTCTGCCTCTCTCTCTCTCTGTGTCTCTCATGAATAAATAAATAAAATCTAAAAAAAAAAATAAATAAATAAAGTCAAACTGAATTGAGTAAGACTTGATCTGAACGTCCCTAGTGGCTCCTCTCACCATCTGGATGGGATCCCACAAGAACTATCCAGCTCATTTGGGTGGGAAGAAAATAATTTTCAGTTTCACATTGGCCACCCTGAAAGCCACCCCCTCTCCTTCAGGTGGCCTATTTATAGCTTCCTTTGGGTGCGCAGACGTGACATTTATCTGGGCAAACCAGGCGTCCACACTCTGGGGTTCCAAAGCCACTTCTGTTCAAGGCAGATAACAAAACACAGATAAGTCTACCAGCAGGAATCTGCCTTTGAATTTGCCTTCCAAAACAAGCAAGCTCTCTTGCTGTTTAGGGCGAAACAACCTGTTTTGAATTGCTCAAGACTCTGAAATAGCCTTCTCTGTGTACAGAGTGCTAAAGGAATTCAGCCTCCACGTGAGGCTTCTCGGAAGGATAGCAGCCACTGCTGAAAATCACTGTCCACCACTTATCCCCTCAGGGGGTAGAAAGCTCCCCGTCACTGGAGGTGTGCAAGCCAAAGCTGGGCAACTCTCGTCAGAGGCAGTGTAGCAGGAATTTGAGTGTCAGATTAAAGGCAGTGCTATGAGCTGAACTGTGTGTCTCCGGAATCCACTCACCCCCACACTGCAGAATGTGACTGTATTTGGAGATAGGGTCTTTCCACAGGTAATCAAGTTCAAAAATGAGATCATATGGGTGGGTCCTCATTTAATCTGACTGGTGTCTGAGGTAGCCTTGGAATGTAGGTGAGGTCTGGAGCTGACGACCAAGAAAATTCTTGACACGTCTTTTGTACAAAACGGTGGTTTTATGAAAGCTCTGGGAACGGGACCTGGGGGCAGGAAGAGCTGCTGCCCCAGGTTGTGAGGGGTGGCTGATTATATACTGGGGAGTTGGGAGTAAAGAAAAAAAGGAGATTTCTTAAAAAAAAAAAAAAAAAAACTTTCATATGTTAAAGAGGAAACCTAGGAGATGTTAGAGGCCTTGTCATTGTCTGGTTAGGGTTGTTTTTTCTTCTAGCAAGGCATTAACATGAAGACAGTAGGGAGCTTCCTGGAGGAACCCTACACTCTGCCTGTCTCAAGGGCTTGTCACCAGGCTGCAGTTTAAAAGACATTTAATTATATCTCCATTTCCTTCTGGAAGTTAGGTTATTGATAAGAAAGCTTTCTCTCATAAATCACTAAGACATTTGTAAACTGAGGGAGACTTCTAGCCTGCCGGATGGTAATCTTTATAAATTAACCATTTGTTTTTCCTTCCCTTAGCTTTAGGGCAGCCAGGAGCACCTGAGAAAGGTCACACACATCCCACCTGGGACTTGGGGGCAGGGTAGGGTTGGAGGTGTCAGCACGTGCTCTGCCCTCAGCTTGCCTTCTGTTCCTTCATCAGTGTCCTTATAAGAGCTTAGGACACAAGCACCCACAGAGGGACAGCAATGTGAGGACCCAGGGAGAAATGGCCATCTGCAAGCCAAGGAGATGGGCCTCAGGAGAAAGCACACCTGCCCACACCTTGACCTTGACTTCTGGTCTCCAGAATGTGAGATGATGTATGTCTGTTGTTTAAGCCACCTGGTCTGTGGTGTCACATATAGCAGCCCAGGCAGGGTGGGTACTAGTGCATCCACTGTCCAGATGAGAGAAGGTGCTCCCAAGGGAGAGAAGTGATACGTCCAGGGTCTCACACTCTGTGATGGCTAATTGGGATTCACATCTGGGAAAGCCTGACATCCTCCCCCAAAGTGTTTCCATTGTTCTTAGGATTCTCTACAATTGGACACTTTAGTAGGACTTTGTACAGAGCCTAGGATAGTCTAGAGAAAGAGGGAGACTAGCTGGCTTGGGGCAGGTCAGGGAAGGCTTCCTAGAGGAGATGCCCCATAAACCAGGACCTAAAGGAGTAAACCTCCAGCAGGAGAGAAAGGGGACCCTCACCCTCTATGACAATGACAGTGATGCCATAGAACTTGCCAACCCAACAGCCTGCTCCCAGGAGCTAATGCATAGGGATGCCCCATTGTGCCACCCAGAGAGAAACACAAGCCAACACCACCTACCCTACACAATAGGTTTCAAGATTCGTGGACCAAAGAGACCCAACTTCTAGTTCAAATCACGGCCCTGCTTCTTTCTGGCTGTTCACTCTTGGAGAAGTAACACTACCTCTCTGAAAAATTGTTACAAGTAAACATACTTCGCATGATGCCTTTGCTCCTCAGATACATGTTTTGAGCATCATTTATGTGCCCGGCCTGCTCTCCACAGAGGAAAGAGCAGATGTCAGAGTAGAGTGCTGCTTGTGTGGATATATGGGTCTAGTGGATGAGGGAGCAGTAGGGCAGCTGAGGACAAAGCACAAGCTGACACCTCACAACCTCAACCCCCACCCCCCCATGCACACGCTCCTGGGTGGGATCTGTGTGACATTCTTACAAGGAACTCCCAACTATCTTAATGTTAATACTTTGCCAGAGTGAAAAACAAGCTTAGCTTGATAATAGCCATGCCTCCAGGATCCCGAGAGTTTTCTTTAGCAGATGAAAGTCCTTTTGGACACCTCCCTTTTTCCTCACCTCTGCCAACTCCCCAGTATATAATCACTACCCCTTACAGCCCTGGGGCAGCAGCTTTTCCTGCCCCCAGGGTTCTTGTCCCCATGCTTTAATAAAATCACATTTTCCCACCAAAGATGTCTCAAGTAAGTAATTTTTGAGATTAGGGGGCACCTGGGTGGCTCAGTGGTTGAGCATCTGCCTTTGGCTCAAGTCTTAATCCAGGGGTCCTGGAATCAAACCCCGCATCAGGCTCCCTGCCAGGAGTCTGCTTCTCTTTCTGCCTATGTCTCTGATTCTCTCTGTGTGTCTCTCATGAATACATAAATAAAATCTTAAAAAAAAAAAAAAAGAAAAGAAAAGAAAAGAAAGAGAAATTAGGAAGAGTGAAACCTCCAACTTTGTTCCATTCAGGATTCCTTGAGATTCTACATGAATTTCAGGATAGATTTTCCTATTTCTACAGAAAAGTGTCATTGGGATTTTCATAGGGATTGCATTGAGTCTGTACATTGCTTTGGGCAATACTGACAGCTTAGCAATATTAAAGATAAAAGGTGTTTTGGGTTTTTTTTCCATAACATTTAGTCATGGAGCTGCTGTGAAAACCAGACTGGCAGATCCTCAAAAAGTTAAACATAGGTGATCCAGCAATTCCACTCCTACGTATATGCCCCAAAAGAATTGGAAGTAGGACTCAAACAGATACTCCTACACAGTGTTAAACACTATTCACAATGGCTAAAAGATGGAAACACCCAAGTGTATATTGACAGATGAATGGACAAACAAGATATGGTCTATCCGTAAGGTGGAATGCTGGATAGCATTCTTGCTATCCAGGAATATCTATCTATCTATCTATCTATCTATCTATCTATCTATCTATCTATCTATCTTTTGGTTCCTGCACCAAGAGTAGAAAGGGTTGGGAGAAGTTCATAATGATAAACTTACGAACACCTGCTACAACATGGATGCACCTCAAAAACATTATGCTGAGTGGAAATAAGCCAGACAAAAGAAGAAATACTGTATGATTCCACTTGTATGAGGTCCCTAGAATAGGCAAATTAATGGAGACAGAAGTAGAGGGAGGAGTGGGGTCTAACCTTTTAATGGTAGAGTTTCTGTTCAAAATAATAAAAAAAAAATCTGGAAATAAGTAATGGTGAAGGTTATATAGGATCATAAGTGTACTTAATGCCTCTTCTGCTGTCCCTGCACCAACATTTCTCTGCTCCAGGAGGGTTTGGTGGGGATGCCTGGGATTCTAAGACTGTACCTCACAGAAGTGAAGCCCTAGGGTTCGTGTGCTGTCATTGTTCTACTGAGTCATTTATTTTCATATGTCCCAATAGAGTTGGACTTGACATTCCAGCTTTACGTCAAAAGGATGTTGATGTCTGGTTATTTTCACACCTACACAATTATGTGGGAAAATTTCTGCAATGTTATGCTGAAATAGAACCTTAACACTAGTTATGCTCTTTTACCCAGTAAGCCCATTTGTAGGAAACATTTGACTTACAAAAGGGCATTTCTTGGAGTATCATTTGCGATAGCACAGAGCCGCCTATCAGGAGGGGACCTGGTAAGTGAAGAATGATTACCCACCACTTGCTGTATTTGCATAGGTCAGTCAGCAGTGAGGGCTGTGAACAGCTGCCTGATGGCTTCAAGGGTGTGAAAGAGATCGTAAATGAAAAAAATCAAGATTTGTTATGATTCCTATGTTATGTGTAACCCCTATTAAGACATGTAGCATTAAAACATTTTCATATTTTTTAACACCTTGAAAAAATTCAGTCCATGATTTTAGGTGAAAAAGACCACAAAACTGGAAAAGCTGGTGTGAAGTCATGTAGGATACAATTGTGAGAAATAGAGTAGTTTAGAAGAAGCCTGGAAGGAAGAACAGCAACTTGTTCGTTGCGTCTTTAAGTTGTGGCATAATGAGTCATTTCACTTTCTTTCCTCCTTTTTTTCTCTTTTGGTTTACATCTTAGCTACAGGGAAGCTGTACAACCAGTGTAATCAGAAAAAAAGTGCTTTTTAATCTTTTTTGTTTTTAATGGTTAGGCAGATTGAAAGTTCATCAAAATGCAAATAAGTGCTTGTATTGGGGTGAAATAACAGGCGATTTTTTTCTTTCTTCTCCTATTTTTAAGAATCTGATTTGCAGGCAGCCTGGGTGGCTCAGCGGTTTAATGCCTGCCTCCAGCCCAGGGCCTGATCCTGGAGTCCTGGATCGAGTCCCACATGGGGCTCCCTGCATGAAGCCTGCTTCTCCCTCTGCCTCTGCCTTTCTCTCTCTCTCTGTCTCTCATGAAAAAATAAATAAAATATAAAAAAAGAACCTGATTTGCTTTATTGTATTACTGTTATAATAAACTCTATGTGCTTGTAACATTTATTTATTTATTTATTTATTTATTTACTTGTAACTTTTAGTGCATTGAATGGAGTCTCTTCAGCAATGACCTTCTCACCACCCCGCCCGGTCCATTTCCAGGTGACTGGCGCCTTATCTCACCTGTAACAGCAGCGTGCAGTTGACAGCAGGAAACAGGACACGTAAGTGAGACCAGGGAGCCTGAGGCCCTACCCCACACGTGGGCTCAGTGGAGGCCTGGTCCTCCTCCCAGCCCCTGCCCTGCTCAGAACCAACCCCAGGGCAGGGAGGATGTGCACAAAGGCCATCCACTTCCCCACAGGCCAGGCCAGGATGCCTTCTTCTCCACCTAGATGCAAACTCCTGAAAACACTGGTGCAAGAAAAACCCTAATGATGAGTGAAGACTCCTGCCTTCAGTAAATGTCACAGCTGAACCAGCGCTGTGGTTCATCAGCCCTGTGGTTCCTGCACCAAAAGACTAGAAAGGGTTGGGACTCAATTTAGAGTTGCCAACTCCGTTCCCCTTGCTCCACCGAGGACATTTTGTTAAAACTTTTGTCTGGAGTCACTACGGTTTTCTTAAAATTAAAAAAAAAAAAAAACATTTAGGGGAGCCTGAGGACCTCAGTTGGTTAAGCCTCTGCCTTTGGCTCAGGTCATGATCCCAGGGTCCTGGGATCGAGCCCCATGTGGGGCTCCCTCCTCAGCAGGGAGTCTCTTTCTCCCCGCTGTGCTCTCTCTCAAATAAATAAAAATAAAAAACCTTAAAAAAAATTAAACATAGGAAGAACTTAAGTCTCAGAATAGGGAAAACAAGAAAGGACAGTTGTCCACCGCATACTGGTGTTTCCAAAATTATTTTGTGAATGACATATCTTAAAAGTTTGTTCGGAACAGCCCACAGTCATCATCAAATGACTGGGCACACAACAGTGGTCTATTCATACAATGGAATATTATTCAGTCACGAAAAGGAACAAAGTCCTGCCACTCGCTACAATGTGAGTGAATCTCAAAAACATGTTCAAGGATGCCTTTTATATAAAATGTCCAAAATAGGCAAGTCAATAGAAACAGAAAGTGGATTGGTGGTGGCTGGAGGGATGCCAGGGGCTGGGAGGAGGGGAATGGGTGTGACTGCCACTCGGTCCAAGGTATCTTTCGAGGTTCAATACATGTGTTCTAGAAATGGAAAGTGGTAATGGTGGTGATGAGGGAGCAGAAGGCAAGCTGAGGGCAGAGCACGCGCTGACATCCTGCAGCTCCTGCCACAATCCCAGGTGGGATGTGTGTGACCTTCCTCAGGCGCTCCTGGCTGCTCTAAAGCTAAGGGAAGGAAACACAAATGGTTAATTTATAAAGATTACCATCCTGCAGCCTAGGAGTCTCCCTTTGGCTTACAAATATCTTAGTAATTTACAAGAGAAAGCATTCTTATCAATAACCTAACTTCCAGAAGGAAATGGAGATACAATTAAATGTCTTTTAAACTGCAGCTCCATGACAAGCCTTAAGTCAGGCCAAGTGTAATGTTCCTCCAGGAGGCTCCTTACTGTCTTCAGGATAATGCCTTGCGAGAGGGAAAAACAACCCTAACCAGATAATGGCAAGGCCTCTAATAGCTCCTAGGTCCTCTCTCGCATATGAAAATTCTTTTTCTTCCTTACCTCCAACTCCCCAGTATATAATCAGCCTCCCCTTGCAGACCCGGGGCAGCAGCTGCCCCAGAGCTTTAATAAAACCACCATTTTGCACCAAAGACCTGTCCAGAATTCTTTCCTGGTCATTGGCTCTGGATTTCCCCTAAAATGGATTTCATTTTATTAATTTTTTTGAAGGGGAGGCAGAGCGAGAGGGAAGAAGAGAATCTTAAGCAGATTCCACACCTAGTGTGGAGCCTGAGCGGGGCTCAATCTCATGACCCTGAGATCACGACCTGAGCCAAAACCAACTGAGCCCCTCGGGCGCCCCTGGATTGTATATTGTAAAATGACAGGTTTGCTTGTTTTAAAGATTTTATTTGTTCATTTGAGAGAGAGAGACAGATCACAAGCAGAGGGTAGGGCAGAGGGAGAGGGAGATGCAGACTCCCCTGTGAGCTCAGAGTCTGACGTGGGGTTCGATCCCAGGACCTAGGGATCACGACCTGAGCCACAGGCAGACGCTTCACCATCTGAACCACCCAGGTGCCCAAAAAATGACAGGTTTTCTGTAGTAGAAATTATATCTCAATAGAAACTGCAATTTGAAAAGTGAAAGTAGGAAAAAAGTTTGGGAATGTATAAAAATTGACAACCTTAAGTCATCCCGTGACTATCTTGTCGTGGCCTGACTGCGCGCGTCCCGAGCTGGCTCTGCTCCCGAGGATTTTATAAGCTGCTATAAACCCCTTTCCACAGAGGTGGTTTGACCGAAGTGGAAGCCAGAGAGCTCACTCGTGCGAGCCCTCCTTGGTGGAGGGCTGCTGGGGTGGGGTCAGCCCCCCCTTCCGATCTGCCCTGGACTTGGACAAAGGTAGAGGGAAACGGGCCAGGCCCCCACCAGGGCTGCTGCCCACCGCGACGGCCATCCACGTGGCGATGGCTTCTGCAGGTGGTGGGTTCTGCCCCTTGTGCATGTCTGTGCCTCAGTCCCCGCGAAGCTCCCTCTGCATTGCCTGCCCCCCATAACCCCTAAGCTCTGCTCTGTTCACGATACTGCTTAGGAGTGGATTTGGGGTGTGTAATGAGAATAGGAAGCTGAGTGTCCCACCAGGCCCAATGAGGAGCAGTAAGATAACAGGCAGTGGGGCCCACGACATAGAAACTCCTCATGGGAGGTCTCCACGGGGAGGGGCCCCAGCTGTTGTCTGGGTTGTGGGATGAATGCAGGATGGGCAGGATCAGCTCTAAAGTGGGGATGTCGGGAATCCCTGGGTGGCTCAGCGGTTTGGTGCCTGCCTTCGGCCCAGGGCGTGATCCTGGAGACCCGGATAGAGTCCCGGGTCGGGCTCCCTGCAGAAGGCCTGCTTCTCCTTCTGCCTGTGTCTCTGCCTCTAGCTCTTTCTGTGTCTCTCATAAATAAATAAATAAATAAATAAATAAATAAATAAATAAGCAAACAAATAAATAAATAATTCTAAATAAATAAATAAAATAAATAAAATGGGGCTGTGGGACCCTCACTGAAGCCCCAGATGGTTCCAGTGATTTAGTTTTTAGATGTTGATGAGGTTGTGGGGTTCAGAGCCACGGGCCAAGAAAGAATTCTTGAGACGTCTTTGGTGCAAAATGGTGGTTTTATTAAAGCATGGGGACAGGACTCCAGGGTCAGGAAGAGCTGCTGCCCCATCCCCATTGTGAGGGGTAAGGGATTATATGCTTTGGGGGAAGTAAGGATAAAGGGAGTTCCAGAAGGATTTTCATATGCTAAAGAAGACTCACAGGATACCAGAGGCCCTGCTGTTGTCCAACCAAGGTTGCTTTTCCCTCTATCCAGGCATTAACATCTAGACTGTTGGGAGCTTCCTGGAGGAACACTAAGCTCTGCCAGCCTCAAGTATTTGTCACTGGGCTGTAGGTTATAAGGACATTTGGTTTTATCTCCATTTCCTTCCGCCTTTGTTATCCGCATCTCCAGGACCCCACCGGTTGCTCAGGCGAATCTGTGCACCCTGGACACGCGTAGCCTCAGGGGACAGTCCTGGGTACGCACCTGCGTGCCCCGGTCCGTACTTGCTTCCCCGCAGCCTGGTAGCCCCTGCCTTGTGCTGACCAGGTGTGCACATCGCAGGGGCACGTGTGCAGTTGTGGGTTGTGCAGCTGTGGGTGAGCTGCAGGGGGGCTTCCAAGCAGGCCACTCCCTCCCACCTGCCCCCGCAACCTTGGCTCCTATGCGGTTTGGTGGGGCTGCGCAGGCCCACGGGCCAGAGCAGCTGGACATAGGCTGCCCCTCCTGCCTTCCCACCCTCCTGACCCTGTCTCTGTGTCTCTGACACGGACTCTGACCCTGTCTCTGGTCCTTTCAAGCTCCTTCTCTCACTGGTTCCCCTCCCTATCCTCTTCTCTCTGCCTCCCTGTCTTAGTCTTTGTCTCTCCCTTCACATCCCCTCTAAGGAAGGCTGGCCCAGGCCCTGCAGGCCTTCTGGCAGACAGAGCCCAGCTGCTCCCCCAAGAGCCCCAGACTGCCCTCCTGGATGCCTGAGTGCATCGGGAGGCCTCTGGAAAGCCTTCTCTCTTCATCTCTGACATGGCTCATTGTCACCCTATTTTATGAGGCCTAAATGAATACATTCAGGCAGACAGAGTCACACCGGGGCGTGGGGACAGACCTGGTCATTAAAGAGGTTGCCAGCAGCCAGCACAACTGGCACCGGGATGCCCAGAAGCATGAATGAAGCGAACTGCCTGCTCTGGGTCTCCAGGGAACCCCCCCACGGCTGGTGGGACTCCAGAAAGCAGGGAGCGGGCTAACAACTCCCACGCTGCCCACTAACCCGCCCATCCTGGCACAGCCCTGTGCACACTGCCGTCATGATCCCACTTCACAGATGAGAAGACCGAGGCCCAGAGAGGTCAGGGGTGGCCTGAGGCCACATAGCACAGCAAGAGCCCTGACCATTGGGACTTCCCAGCCCTTGGACAGTAGAGGCTAGGGAGAGCCCTACTCACCTCCTAGGCCAGAAGAAGGCCTGGGAGGGGCGGCCATTCAGTCCCAGATGTTTTCATGCTTCCATTACCACCCAAAGAGACTCAACTAAGTGATTTCACAGAGTCAAGTTCTCTCCCTGAGAGAATTCAGAGTCTGATATAAAGATAATATAATATTCCCCACCTGGTGTCACTCATTTCTTCCTTCCTTCATGCAATCACCATTCTGTGTGCACTCATGAGGCCCCTGTCAGGCCCCCGAGCCAACAACCAGCCTGGACTTAAGAAGAGGTTGGAAGGGCAGAAGCCAGGCCATGGTCCCTCCATGGTTCCTCCAAGGTGCCCTCCAAGGGCACCTCCTCAAAGCCTTGCCTGACCCTCCCTAAGCCCCCGACCCTTGGGCCGGCATGTCGGTGGAGGCTCCAGTTGTCTGGCTGGCTATGGTTATCAGTCTCTGCTGGCCTGCTGTTCACACAAGCCCAGCACCCAGCACGGCACCCACAGCAACACCCAAACAGTGCTATTTGCCTCTGACCTTCTAGGTGAAATGCCTCATGAATGGCCAGGGCTGGTGCGCAGTGCAGGGGTTGCAAGTGTGAGCCCCGCAGGCTGGCTGGGCATGGGGCTGGGTGGGAGGTAGGGGTCATCCGTGGGCTGGGACACACACCCAGAGGCCCTGGGCAGTGGCCTGGCGTTGGTCCAAGAGGACGCTGCTTCTTTGGAGCTGCCCCAGCTGGACCTGCCCTTCTGGACTGACCTTAGCCTTCCCCGAGGCTGGCCACGCCCCATGCAGAGCTCAGGGACTCACACTTCCTAGGTATTTACAGATGGGAAACTGAGGCTCGTGATCAGCCCAGATCCGTAGCTACCCAGAGCGGAGCTGGAATCAAATCCAGAATTGTCTTCTTCTCCCATTGGACTGGGCATTCGCCCATAATAATAGTCACCACTAATAACAAAGTCATAATAATGGTAGCAATGGTAACAAGAATCCAATGTGAATGAGCTTCCAACGGTTAGTGCACTTTTTCCAACATTATTTCCCCGGATGTGCTTGAGAGCCGCGAGGGAAGAAGCTTATCCTCTTTTACCGATGGGGACACTGAGGTCCAGAGTGGTTGTTCACCTTGGCTAGGTTCCTCCTCCTGCTACGGGGCACGTCCAGCCCACAGGAGGCTGGGCCTGGATCCTGGGTGGGGCTGTGTCAGCACAGCTGGGTGGGGACAGGGCTCCCACCCATCCTGTGGTCTGGGCTGCGGGGCAGCCCTCCCGCCCTGCCAGCTGGGCTGTGACCTACACCTCGCTGGGCGGCCTGGGTGTCCTGGCCGGAGGGACAGCCCCAGGGAGGCCAAGGGGCCAGCCTAGGCCACCCACCCTCCTCTGCTTAAGCGGCGTGTCCCCGCCCAGCTCACAGGCAATGCCGCCAGGGTCCGTCCTGCTCTGACCTGTTCTCCTGGCAGGGGCTGTCAGGGTTGGGCTGGGCTAGCCTGGGTGTCCTGCCAAGGCAGGGGTGGCCGTGGGGTCAGACGCAGCGTCCTCTGCCCTCCACGCCCTTCCTTGGCTGAGAAGTCTTTCTCCTCTTAGCTCATCTCGTCAAACTCCCACCGGTCTGTCACAGCCCTGAGGAAAGGCACTGCCCCCAGGAAGCTTCTGGACTTCCCCAGATGGAGCTTAGTCCAGCCCTTCTGCCCCTGCTGTGCTGTCATTAGGGGTTTAGCCATCTTCCTGGCCATCCTCGCTTCTGCATGGCCCTGTCCAGGGAGGCACGACTACCGCGTTTCCCTGTGTGAGGGATCACTTTAAACCAGGACCAGGGAGGGCATGGGGGCCTTAGACTGAAGCGTGTGTCAGCAGAGGGAGAAGGTGCTATGGAGATGTCCACCTGGGGGGTAAGGGGGGAGCACGAGGGCCACGCAAAACAAGCCAGGACAAACAATTTCCTTTAATCGTGGGTGGCCCTCTGGAATGCTCCACTGGGCCCTGTTGCTTGTAGCAGAGGGAGCATGAGGATCTGGGAAGCACATCCCAGGGGGGACGGGAATTCCAGGTGGAAGGCAGTGCCTAAGCAAAGGTGAGGTGGCTGGGCTGGGTGGCCAGCACAGGGACAGTCAGAGGCTGAGGTGGTCCCTGTCTCGGCACCAACGGTCCTGAGGTTTTCTCTGTATCTCTGCATTCCTGGATGGAGATAAAACGACAAACGGCAGTGTCTGGCCAGCAAGCCCTGGGTCAGTCTCTCGGTGCAGGAACCGCCCCATCTGACAGCTTCCACAGGAGCTTCCTGGCCTGTCAGGGGCTCAGACTCACCTACCCAGCCAGCCCAAGGCAGAAACACCCTGGGCTCCCAGCAGGGAATGTGGGTCTTTGGTTTCTAGAATCTCTCTCCAAATATAAGAGTGAGGGACGCCTGGGTGGCTCAATGATTGAGCGTCTGCCATCAGCTCAGGGTGTGATCCTGGAGACCCGGGATTGAGTCCCACATCGGGCTCCCTGCATGGAGCCTGCTTCTCCCTCTGCCTGTGTCTCTGCTTCTCTCTCTCTCTGTCTGTCTCTCATGAATAAATAAATAACATCTTTAAAAAACAAACAAACAAACAAACAAACAAAACAAATATAAGAGTGATATTTGTCTGTTGTCAGAATACAGTTGGAAAAGCTAGAAAGACAATAAACTTATGCCAAATCGTCACAGAATCATCCCACGTGGCTCAGCAAACCTTATTAGTATGTTGAGGAACAGTCCCCCTGGTTGTTTTCTGTGCGCGTTTTGTCCTGTTGGGATCAAGCTGTACCTGGACTTTTGTGTTTGGCTCTTTTCACTTAGCATATATGTTATGATCTAAAGTCATATTTGTGGTTATTTCCTGATTACAAAATTATTATTTGCGTTTTGCAAAAACAATTACTGAAATGTGGAAGAGTCCAGGGGGGAAAAGAAGGCGAAAATCCCCCACAGTCCCCAATCCAGAGGTGACGACTACAGACATCCCAGTGGATGGCTGTGTAAATGACCCCATGAGTATAAACCAAAAAGGCATTAAGAATGTGGGATTCAGGGTCAGGTCGGCTGCTTCAAGTCCTGCCTCTACACACAACTCCTGAGCTGACCTCTCAGGGCCCAAGCTTTCTGTACAGTAGAATTGCCCAGGGGGTCCTACCCTGTAGAGTTGCTGGAGGAATTAATGAATGAAGGAAAAACATTGGCATAAATGAATTAATACAGGTAAAGCGCTTAACATGGTATACAGTAGGTGCTCAATAAACGTCAGATTGTGAGCAAACTCCCAACAGAATCAACAATGGAGGACTCACCAGGTGCCAGGTAAGGGCCTCATATCTATAATCCACTCAGCCTCCCAGCAACTCCAGGAGGTAGGTCCTTCTCTTGTCCCCATTTTGCAGGCGTGACAAGTGAGGCTGACGTAAGTGGAGTGTCATAATAATCTCATGCACAAGAGTCCAGAGGTGAAAACAGCCCCCACGTGTCCATTGCTAGAACAATAGACAAATACAATGCAATCTATCCCCACTGGTGGAAGATCTCTCAGTCTTAACAAGGAACGGAGCGCTGATGCTCACTACCACGTAGTTGCACATAGAACACGTATACCAAGTGGAAAAAGCCAATCACCAAAGGCCATGTATTGTCTGAATCCATTTCTATGAGATGCCAGGCCAGGCAGATCCACGGGGACACCATCAATGGGTGGCCACCAGGGGCTGGGGGAGGGAGGGTAATTGCTTACTGAGTATGGGGCCTCCTTTAGGGATGATGGAAATGCTTTAGAACTACATGTAGGTGGTGGTTAAACAAAATTGTGAATGTACTGGATGCTAGTGAGTTGTCCATTTAAACATAATTGATTTTGGGGGGCTGCTGGTGCCTCACTCGGTTGAGCGCAAGACTCTTGATTTGGGCTCAGGTCATGATCTTGAGGTGGGGGGATTGGGTGTCAGGCTCTATGCCCAGTGGAGTGTCAGGCTCTATTGGGTGTCAGGCTCTATGCCCAGTGGAGATGCTCTTTGTCCCTGTCCCTCTGCCACTTCCCCCTTTCACGCACACATGCTCTCTAAAAACAAACAAATGTTGATTTTTTTTAAATTTTATTTATTTATTCATGAGACAGAGAGAGAGAAAGAGAGGGGCAGAGACACAGGCAGAGGGAGAAGCAGGCTCCATGCAGGGAGCCCAACGTGGGACTCGATCTCAGGTCTCCAAGGATCAGGCCCTGGGCTGAAGGCGGCGCTAAACCATTGAGCCACCCGGGCAGCCCTGTTGATTTTTTTAAATAATGAATTTCACTTCAATTAAAAAAACAAGAAAGGAAAGAAGGAAAAATGCCAGGCTCAGGATCACAGAGCCAGCAACTGATGATCAAAGTAGCCCAAATGCTTTTCCTCCTGGGTCCCCTGGAGCCCACACCACAGAAACCTCAAGGTTTGCAGCCATCACCATGACCCTGACTCCCAGAAGTAGAATCACAGGGTGAAAACTGCGAGTGACATATCTGGGGACAGACCTGGTTCTGTGCAAGCTCCTGGGTGGATGGGAGACGCTGGCTGGAGGCCTGAATGCGGAGAGACAGGTCAGTGCAGTGGGTCTGAGCCCTGCGGGGGGGCAGGGCCGCCCTTTGGCCTGCACTCTCAGGCTAAGTCTCTGCTTTCAACACCGGCTCCGGCTTGCCAGGGTTATATTTATCCTTCCAGAAGCCAGGACGGAGGACAGCATGGCCTCCCGCAGGCCCCAAAGCTGCACACCGTGATTCATGGCGTGGTACTGCCTCTGGTCACCATGCAGCCTTAGCACCCCACTTCGATGTTGTCAACTTCAGTTTCTCCATCTGGAAGCCAAGGGCCTGGAAACTCAACCACAGAGAAGTTCCAGCGGGAGCCAGACACATGCTAACTAACGAAGGCAGTGGGAGATGCCTAGTCACATGCTCCCTATGCCTCTCCAGGCTTCTCGTTCAGTATCTTGGAAAGCTGATTGTGGACATAGAAATATGTCCAAGAGATGTTAATCAAGAAGAGCAAATACCATCAGGGAACACCTAGTAAACACTTGAGAAGTGGAAGCTGTTGTGACCATTTATTTGGGCTTCTATGCTTTGTTCACTCGGGTTTCCATTCACGGAGAACATTTCTGGAAGGTGACACAAGATACTATGGGCAATAGGTAGTTTCTTCTGGGGATGAGCCAGGGACACTTTGCACTTAGTACCTTTCTGTTCTCTTGGAAATTTTCACCAGGAGTGTGTATTACTTTCATAATAAAATAAAACCATACTCTGTAAAAAAAAAAAAAAAAAGTGTTATTATGACCCTCTCAATTGACAGAAGAGGAAAATGCTGCCCAGACCTCACCTCCTCCAGGAAGTCCTCCTGATGCCCCAGCACAGTGTCTGTTACTGTCTATTTCCTTAGCTGCCTCTCCCATGAAACTGGGAGTGCCTGGAAGAAGGGCCTTTTTGAGTCATCCTTAAATCTCCAATCGGCATTGGCCAGTGAAAGGCTGGGCACAACAGAGTGAAGAAATGAGGCTCAGAGAGGTTAAGCCAGCTGCCCAAGTTGACAGAGTAGGTGATTTTTCAGGAGGAGACACAGGCCTCTGAGTTTTGACTGTACCGCCCCCATCATGCCCTGATTTCTCTAAGGCAGGCCCCACAGCTCCTACCTACTCACCATAAATGTCCAGAAGAGGCCATCAGGGGATCGTCTGAATGGCTGCTAGCTCTTGTGCAGCTTCTATGGTATTTGGGGTTCAGGACAAAAGTTTGCTTAGACCCCAGGTGGCATCTGGGAACACCCAGACATGGAAAATACCAGACTGTGCTCCAAGTAGAGCCAACCAGAACAGCCACAGAAGTCAGGGTGGGCTCTCCTCCCTTGTTATCTTGTCTGACACTTCAAAATAGAGATTCCAGCCTTCTAAATTTAGGTGCAAACTTTTCTGATGATAGCAGAGTCCTTTCTGAGCATAAAGCAGTCACCACAGCCTGGGAGGATTTGGGGCCTGAAGGTTCAGTATGGTAGCTCTTAAGAACCATTTTGCAGATGAAGATATAGGGTCAGAGAGTCTTATCCAAGATCAGAGAGTAGTTTGTTTTTTAAAAGATTTTATTTATTTATTCATGAGCGACGCTGAAAGAAGCAGAGACACAGGCAGATGGAGAAGCAGGCTTCCTGTGGGGAGTCCTGTGTGGGACTCAATCCCAGGACCAGGGGATCACGCCCTGAGCCAAAGGCAGACACCCAGCTGCTGAGCCACCCAGTGTCCCAAGATCAGAGAGTTGTAAGTAAAACTGCAAAGCATCAAATCAATGCTTCCTGGTCTCGAATGTGTCTGTGTTTGCACCTGAGCTTATACACGACGTGGCTTGGAATCAGGCTACCCGGTTCCATCATCCTAACTCAGAAAGCACTTAGGTCAGTGGCTGGCACAGAGTGAGGAAGCACTCAGGAATAATGCCCATTTGTGGCTGCTGGGGATCTCATAGAGACAGATTTTTAAGGGTATGTATGTCTTTTGCCAGTTATCTTCCCAACGTGTGCCCACTGCAGCAAGAGTTGGGTGAGGGCTCCAGCCAGGGCCTCTGTGGGCTCTGCCTATTTTGGGGAGGAGCGCCTGGCCTGCCCGCAACCTTCCACCCTGCTGCCAGGCCCCCTGAAGGCCAACAGCCAGCCCGTGGTCCACCAGCGCTGCCAGAGTGCCAGGCTTGCCCAGAGCGGGGTGACCTTGACCTCCAAATGCTCTTTGCAGATATGTTCTCAGCTGACACTCACTCAACCTGAATATCATTTCTGTGGCTTAAAACAAACACAAATCTCAGTTCTAAATGAAGGGAAGTGATTCGGTCCTGCTCTGGTTTACTTTTGAAGGGCTTTCCTTTGTGTCAGGATCTCCATGCTTTTTTGTTCACACCCACCTTAAAAAAAAAATAAGATGGGAACCCCTGATGTACTGTTGTATATTTTATTATTTTATTTTATTTATTTTTTAAAAAGATTTTATTTATTTATTCATGAGACACACACACACACAGAGGCAGAGACACAGGCAGAGGGAGAAGCAGGCTCCATGCAGGGAACGTGATGTGGGACTTGATCCCGGGTCTCCAGGATCATGCCCCAGGCCAAAGGCAGACGCTCAACCACTGAGCCACCCAGGCATCCCTGTTGTATATTTTTAAGTGGACTCTCAATTTTTCATACTAAATTTACACAGTTGCCAATACTGTAAATTTCCTAATGTACTGTAGATGTTGACTTTTTATTTTTTATTTTTTTTAAAGATTTTATTTATTTATTTGACACACACTGAGAGAGGGAGAGCACAAGCAGGGGGAGTGGCAGGCAGAGGGACAGGGAGAAGCAGGTGGAGCAGGGAGCCTGATGTGAGGCTCCATCCCAGGACCCCAGGATCATGACCTGAGCTGAAGGTAGATGTTTAACTGACCGAGCCACCCAAGTGCCCCTAGAGCCTGTGATTCTTGATCTCGGAGTCATGAGTTCGAGCCCCACGCTGTGCATGGAGCTACTTAAATTTGTTTTTTTTTTTAAAGAGACTCATGTTCCTTAAAAAACAACCAACCAACCAAACAACCAAACAAAAAACCTGAGAGTTCTTTCTTTCCAGATATATGTGAATCTGGAATGGCTGGCATGAGCCGCAGCAGCCAGTCCATCTCTGGTCCTGCCCCTGCTGGAAGTATGTACGGATAAAGATGGGGAAAGCCTGTCCCTGTGCCTAGATTGAAGAGGCTCTGCCCACACTGTGGTTTGGATTGTGATCCAGGATGGATGAGTCAGGCTTTTCTCTCATAGAGCAGGTGACATGGGTGGGGGGCTTGGGGAGAAACGGGGAAGGAGCAATGCTTTGGCCTCCCAATAGGGGACTACCTGGAAATTGAGGTCCTTAACCTTCTGCACCCACATATTGCTTGGAAAGTCCTTGCTGACTCCTGAAGCCCTGTGAAAGCTGCTGCCTTGAGGACAAGGAGGGGTGAATGCCCTTCAGGTCACTCCTGCAGGCCAGATCCTTCCACTCCCTGCCAGACCTTCCTGGTGATTTCTCTCGGATGTCTCAAACATCTCCAAAATGGCAGGGACAACAGGCCAGGGGCCCCAGCCTGCTCCTCCTCCTGGGCTCCCATCTCAGTGACAGTACCACCTTCCACCAGAAATTCAACACTGACCCATAGCCAAGGCCCCCATGCTCAAGCACTGCCAAGGCCCTTTCTAATCATCCTTGATGTCAGCCCCCTCTCCCCATCCCCACAGCCCTCATCTTGTTCTTCCTCCCAGGCATCAAGGTGCCTTTCCCAAGCCTGACTTCATGGACACCCTGCCAGCACAATGGTCAAGTCATCTACCTGGACCAGAGTCTGGCCTTGCAGACCCTTCTCTTTCCAGGCCCCAGTCCCTGCCAGATGTCCTTTATGCCCATCTTCCCCATCCAGTTGGAATAGGGAAACTGTGAACTGTAGCTTGCAGCCCTGTCCTCCTGCCTCTGAGGGAACGCTATGTCACCAGCCTCTCAGGGGAGGCATCCCCCTGGCCGGTTGAGGACAAAGGAAGCTCTGTCCCCCAGCCCAGCAGTTACTCAGTGTCACTGCGTGGCCCTGAATGCTCACCATGCAGTCCTTCCCTCCCACCTCTGGGTGCTCAGGGTGGCTTGAGACTCATGTTTGGACATCCGACCCATTTTCCTGTTGTAGAAACACCCCCACGGGTGTGTAGGAGGCCCTGGCCTGGCAGTTGGCAATGGAAGGGGCAGGAGGGCTCTGATTCTCAAAGACCCATACGGTGGATCCGGAGGAGAGAAGCTCAGAGGCCTGAGATAGGGTGGGAGCGGCCTGTAGCCGGCCAGCTGCTAGAGCTGGGCTGGGCCGCCTGCCCCAGCCTGGGGAGCCGTGGGTGACAGAGGGCGCCCCGATCCCCAACATCACCACGACCAACATATGCTTTCAGCAGAAAGCATGACCCCTGTAACTTTCATCTGCATGGTTTTACTTTTACTTTTTTTTTTACTTTTACATTTTTTTAAAATGTCAAATATAAATGTGTATTTTACAGAAGTATCGTATAATCCTTTAACTCCATTGCTGGGTATTTACCTGAAGAAAATGAAAATACTCTTTCAAAAAGATCTCTCTGCACTCTTATGTGTAGTGCATTATTTACAGTAATCAAGGTATGGAAGCAAATGAAATGTCCACTGATGAACAAATGGGTAAAGAAAATGTGAGATACATATACACACAGTTGAATATTACTTAGCCATAAAGAAGGACGAACTCTTGCCATTTGCAACAATGTGGGTGGATCTAAAGGATATTAGGTTGGGTAAAATAAGTCGATGTTGAAAGACAAATACCATATGATTTCACTTACATGTGAATCTGAAAATCAAAAGAAACAAGCAAACAACAAAAATAAAAACAGATTCATAGAGAATACACTGATGGCAGGGGGCAGGGACAGGTGAAGGGGATGAAGAGGCACAAACTTACAGTGATAAAGTAGATAAAGCACAGAGATGAAAAGTACAGTGTGGGGAATATAGTTAATAATATTGTAATAATGTTGCATGGTGACAGATGGTGCCATACTTGTCGAGCCCTGAGTAAGGTATACAATTGTTGAATCACTGAGACGAATTGTCAATTATACTTTAAAAATATATTAAAAATAAGACATTTCATTCTTTTTTATTTCCAGTCTATTTTTAAAAAATAAAACATTTTAAAACAAAACAAAAATGTATATTTTATGTCATATTATCTATATAAGTAGACTTAGCACAGTGCCTGGTTCAGAGTAAGAACTCAGTTAAATTTCAGATATTTTTTTCATTGATCGAAACATGTATACTAGTGGTTTTTAAAACATAACTCCAAAATTTCTTACTACTCCTTGCATTGAGAGGTGGAGTCCATGTCCTTGCCTCTTGACCCTGGGTAGGCTTTTAAGTGCTTCAACCAAAAGCCCAGGGGATGCAAGCCTGGGGTAAGCTGAGCTAAGTTGCCAGCCTCAACTCCCTCGGCCTGTTTCCTGGTCCCTAAAGGGAGTGATGGAGGCATCTTCCTCATGGATCCTGGTTAGGTGTGCAAGAGTAAAGGTAAAGCATGTGGGGCAGTCCCAGGCTCAGTATACCCCAGTGTGGGGTGCCATGCCCTGAGCGCCCCCAGGCAGGGCTGCCTCTGCCCCTCAGTGTTCCTTGGCCCACACTTGCCCACACTGTTTCCTCTCTTCCACATGCACGCACACATACACACACTCTCCTATAAGCAATTGTTCAACAAATCTTTACTGAGCATATATGAGTCGTGGCCACAACACACCTGGGCATGCCACGTGGAGCTCACCTGTGTGTGGGACACAGATGTTCAAGAAAAATAATCCAACTAGTGATTTCATCATGATTGCACCAGGGGCTAGGAAGGAAAGTTCTGGGTGAGAGGTGCCCACAGCAGCAGGTGGTACAAGGAAGGCTTCCGGAGAGAAAATGGGTCAGCGTGTCGTAGGGAGACAGGGAGCCGGATGGGCAGGGAGAGGATGTGATGTGACACAAATGCCCTGCCTGTGGGAGCTCCGCTCCAATGACGTGCTCTGCAGCAACTGTTCCCTTAGCGCTAGGCCTTGACCACAGTACTTCCTCACCTCTATTCCCCACGTCATCTTTCAATTAAAGCAAACCAAAAAAAAAAAAAAAAAGAAGAGCCAACCTGAAAGCATGCATAGAAAATTCAAGTGTCTGCCTTTGGCTCGTGATGTGATCCTGGGGTCCTGGGATCCAGTCCTGCATCAGTCTCCCTGCGAGAAGCCTGCTTCTCCCTCTGCCTATGTCTCTGTTTCCTCTCTCTCTGAATCTCTCGTAAATAAATAAATAAAATCTAAAAAAGAAAAAAAAAGAAAATTCGACAAGAGGTGAAACCAAATCCATAGGGAGCTGAGTCAGAACAGGGGTTGTATTGGTGTGGGGGGAGGAGAGTCCGCTTGAAGGGGACACAAGGGGACCATCAGGATCTGGAGATGGTCTGTGTTCTGATTGGAGCAATAGCTAGGAGTGTATACAGCTTTGGCCAAACTCACCAGATGCTCAGATCTGTCCATTTCACTCCAGGAAATAATAATAATAATAATAATAATAATAATAATTATTATTATTATTATTATTTTCTAAAAGATTTTAGATGAGGGACTCCATCCCAGGACCCTGGGATCACGACCTGAGCCAAAGGCAGAGGCTCAACCACTGAGCCACCCAGGTGCCCCCCTTTTCCCTTTCCAATGAAACCCTGATTTTATTTGGAGCAGAAATGTGTCCGGCCAAACACTACATCTCCCAGCACCCCTCACAGCCAGATGTGGTGTGCTGCCCAGGGAGACCCCAGAGAAGTTGGTGAGGCAGGCTTAGGAAGCCCCTGAAAGGAGGGGCACGGAGAGCTGGTGAAGCTTTTTTTATTTTTCCTCTCTCCTTTTCCTTTTCCTCTTGCTTTCTGCTTGGGATGAAGACACAATGGTGGCAGTTCAGGCAGTTATTTTGAGCCATGAGGTGACCTGTAGGTGAGAACTCCCCAACTCTGCTGGTATACCTTAGGGGCTCTCCCCACTTCCACTCCCCTCAAGGCAGTGTGGCTGATGTTTTAAAAATATTAATCAAAGGTGCCTGGGTGGCTTAGTTGGTTGAATGTATGCTTTTGGCTTGGGTCATGATCCCAGGGTCCTAAGATTGAGCCTCATGTGGGTTTCCCTGACCAGTGTGGAGTCCGCTTCTCCTTCGCCCTCTGCCCTTCCCCCTTGCTCATGCGCATTCTCTCTCTCTCTCTCAAATAAATAAATAAAATTTAAAAAAAAATCTTAAAAAAAAGAGAGACCATATCTCTGCCCTGTGGCTTCTCACAGAGCTTAGAAAAGAATCTACACTAACTCCAAGGCCTACTCTCCCACTCTCCTCAGTTTTCAGATAAGGAAACGGGCATAATAAGGAGTCTGATAGCACATGGCTCAGAGAGTGGCTCTGCTGGCCCTGCAGATACAGAGATGGTGAGCAAGACATGCAGTGTGTGCCCTCCAGGCGCTCCTGGTCTCGGGGGAAGCCCAAACAGGCGAAACAGTGGCCAAACATTGGGGCTCTTTCTCTCCTTAGAACCTTTCCACACGCTGTTCCCTCTTGCTAGCTGCTATTCCCTTTGCTCCCCATTGAGTTAAATCCTGATTGGTCTTTGGGCCCCCCTCAGAAGTCACCCTCTAGAGAAGCCCTCCTTGGATCCTCCAACCCCCCAATCTAAGGTGGTCCTTTGTCATGTTCTTCTAGCCAGTGTTGTGCTGGTAAGCCGGAGTCGGGGGTGTGTGTGTGCTGACTTGCAGCCTTGACCAGTTCCCGTAGTGTGGATACTCCGGCCACAGGCAGCTTCAAGCTACCAGTACGAGTGGTACACTGAGCGCAGAGTGAGGAAGACCCGGGCGCCGCCAGCTCTCAAGAACCAGCTGAGCCAACTCTGTGAGCGACAGTGTGCTGCGAGCCAGGGCTCACACTCACACATGGCCCGTCCTTGCCAGGCTTCCCCGCTGGCCTGGGAGGTGTGTGCCGCGTTCACCTCTGCCCACCTGGGTGGAGGACCTCATGGGCCCCCAGTCGGCTCTCCAGGAATGAAGGGGAGGGTGGAATGGGATGGGACGCCTGTTTCCTGCGTTGTCAGCCAGCTTCCACCAGAGAAACAGAGATTTATTTTAAGGAATTGGCTTAGTGATTGTGGGGTCTGGCAGGCAAGTTTGGAATCTGCAGGACAGGACTGCGAGCTGGAGACTCTCTGGCAGGGGCTGCTGCCCGTGGCCAGAATCTCTCCTTTCTTAAGAAAACCCAGTTTTGCCCTTAAAGTCTTCAGTGGATTGGATGATGCCTGCCCCCATCACTGAGGTTGATCTTGTACTCAAAGATGTGAGCCGCATTGACAAAGGACCTCACAGCAATGCCCGCAGGAGCACAAGTGTGGGTCACTGTAGATGGTGACCTGGCCTCGTTGACCTGTACTCTAACCAGCACACTCCTTGTAGGCAAAGATTTTTTTTTAAAAAAGATTGTATTTATTTATTCATGAGAGACATAGAAAGAGAGAGAAGCAGAGACACAGGCAGAGGGAGAAGCAAGCTCCATGCAGGGAGCCCAGTGTGAGACTCAATCCCGGGACCCCAGGATCACACCCTGAGCTTTAGGCAGAGGCTCAATCACTGAGCCACCCAGATGCCCAGGCGAGAATTCTTTTTCTTGCTCTTTGAGGTCCCTGCAGTCATCATTGGTCCCCAGGGCATGTCCAATGTCTTTAGAGGGAGTGTCTGGGGTGGCCAGCCCCCCACGACCAGGTAGCTTGCTAATGCACAGTGGGGCCTGCATCCCAGGAGCACGCCCCTTCTCTCCTGGCTCACAGGTCCAGTGGCAGGGGCCCCTCTGGGTGGTCAGTGCACCCAGATTCTGGTGTCCAAGTGCAGGGCTCCGGGACTCACTGGACGCTGAACTGTTAAGTCCCCGGGCACTTCTCCTGGCCCAGCTGGGCTTCCTCCTACTGGCTCCGGGCCCGGCTGTCTTGCCTTCCTCCCTAGGCGGCCACTGCCCACTCCTTCCCCTGAGACCAAGGACACCGCCCTCTGATTCTAAAGGGACACAAGCAGGGCTGGCGAGGAGCAGATGTAGCAGAGTCCACAGTGCTGGGCTGCAACAGTGACTCTCCCCAGCCTTGGAGAGGCTGAGAGGGTCCTGGACCCATCAGAGACTTTTAGCTTCTCTCTTGGTAGCCTTGAGCTTGTGTCTGTCATCATGACGCTGGCCCACATGGAGGCTCGGGAAGACCCTCCCTGGGGCAGTAAGTAGGGGCTGGTGGGCATGGCTTATAGCTTCCCCCAAGGCCACCTCATCAGACATTTCCTATCTTCCTGGGGGCTCAGCCTGGGTCCCTCCCTCCACCCCAGTCTTCAGCTTCTGGCCCCAGAGCCAAGGGAGAAAGGGTACCCCCTCCTCGGAGACAGGAGGAAGATTTTCCTCCTCCCCTGAGCTCGGCACAGACACTGACTAACCTTTTCCAGGGCTGTGTCATGCCACTTTCCAAAAGAGGAAACAGGCTCAGGGAGATTAAGCAGCTTGCCCAAAATCACACAGTGGAGTCAGGACGCAAATTTAGCTCTGACACTCAGGCCACCTGTTCAGTACAAACCCCCACAGCAGGCCCACTCCTCAGTGGAAAGAAGCACATGGACCATTCCCCTTTAGACATGAGCTATGCATAAGCCCTGAAGTTGCAGGGGGGTCCCACAGAGCCCCAGGCCACTAGGCACTGAACCAAATTCAGGTAAATACAAGAGCCCTACTGGTCAGGTGAAGTTCTAATCATGCTTCGGCTTCCCAGCAAAGCACTCTACTCATGATGAGTAGCGGTAGCAAGGTGGGATTGATGGGCTCCCACAGCAAGGATGAGGTGTTCCTATCCTGGGAAAAGGATTTTCTGGAAGGAAGGGCTTTATGCGCTCTTTCGCACTTAACATGGCTAGGATGAAGAGCTGTCATGCCCATTTTACAGATGAGGAGACCGAGGCTGGAGTCATTATTTGTCCCAGGTCACACAGATGCTAATAGGCAGAGGCAGGTCTAACTGGCATCAAAACCCTTGTTCCTTGAACCATATCACCCAAACTCTTTGCAAAAGCTAGCCCCACGCAATTTTCCCCAACGTAATCTTACTTCCAGAGGGGTCTTCCAAGTTCCTAACCAGAATTTAATTCTGTCCTGGGTGAGAGTGACTGGACACAATTATTCCCTGCTGTGCAGACCTGTGGCTCATTGTATATAGATACTCTGTTATCCAGAACTACCATCGGGTCCTTGTGAGTCTGGTCAAGGAGGCCATCCCTCTGGAGAGGAGTAAGGGGGTCCTTCAGAGCTCAAGCCTCCAATGGGATGGGGTCCATGCCTGAGCACCGCTGAGGCAGAGGCAGGCTTCCAGCACTGGGGATGCCCTTTCCTCTGGGCACGCTCCCCATTCCTGTCCTGCATCCTGGGCTCCCTGCCAAGTCTGCAACCCCCTTCTGCTCCCTTCCCAGCCCAGGCCAGTGCAGCTGCTGCCAGCATGGGCCAGCAGGCCAGCAACACGGGGATGCCCATTTCCAGGAGCTGAATGTGTTGCTGAGAGCAGGTTCCCCAGTCCAGGCCCTGCCCAGGATGGAGCGGCCCCACTGCTTTGGGATCCCAGTGCTCAGCCTGGCTCACTCTCCAAGTGTGGCTGGTCTCCAAGTCCAGCTGGTGGGATGTATCGGGCTGGTGGACAGAGCCTGGAGTTGAACAGGGTGACTGTGGTTGAGTTAGCTCTCTGGACCTGTTTCTTGAGTGTTACAGATGGGGTGCTGATAGCCCACAGTTCCTGGAGCTCTCCTGCATCCTGCACTGTGCTGGTCACTTCACAGAGAGACCTCATGTCTTCTTACAACAGCCCCCTGTGGGCAGCAACTATCCTCACTTCCATTTGTAGGCAGAAAATGGAGGACCGGAGAGCTCCAGTGACCTGCCTTAGGTCACATAGCCAGTAAGCAGCTGAGCCAGGCCTTGAACTCAGGCAATCTGGCTCCAGCGCCTGCAGTCTGAGCCCCTCCATTCCCCATGGTAGGACGCTGTGGTCATGCTTAGAGAGTAAGCCACTCCTACCTGTCTGTGACTTGGTTTCCCCATCTGCAAGATGCAAGAAGATGTCCCTTTATCAGTTCCCAAAGTGAATGATCTTTCAACAGATCTTTAACAGGCAGCTTCCATGAGTGAGCCAGGCAGTTCCAGGCGCTGAGGATGGAGTGGTGAATGGAATGGAGAAGCCTCTGCCCTCCCGGCCCTGGCAGTCAAGTTCAGGAACAACAGACAACTGACAAGCTAGCAAGTGTGTTCTATGTCAGGTGACTGAGTGATGTAGGACTGAGTGAAAACTCAGAGCAAACTGTACAAGTGATCCAGTCCTCCCCAGGAAGGACCTCGAGAGCTCGGGACCCAGTCTGCACAGAAACAGGGCCCAGCAAAAAAAAAAAAAGAAAGAAAGAAATAGGGCCCAGTATGTGTTACGGTTGTTGTGAGGTGCATATGGTTTTACACTTATCTGCCACGGTGAACCATCTGATTTTGTTCTCTCCGTGACCTGTGTGGTAGATTTTATTACTTCTGTTTTACAGACGGGGAAGCAGGATCAGAGAGGTTAAGCAACTTGCCCAGTATGCCACAGCCATAAGTGAGACCACTGGAATTCAGAGAAGCCCCCTGATCCGAAGTCCAGGGCATCCTGCTCCTGAGGCTACCCACATATTGCAGAATTTCAACATACTGAGAGTTTCTATTTTATGAGTCTAGATTCAAACCAGCAATGCCTAGTGTCAGAGAAGTAGAATTTTTCACACATTCACCTGGCCTTATTCCAGGCCCTGTCCTAGCAGCCCTGGGGTGGGGTGGCAGGGATGTGACCACAGAGATAACTATCCTGTGGGGGTCCTGCCTATGGGAGTTCAGGGTTTAATGAGAGTATTCCAGACCTGGGACTTGGGGTGGTGATGTTTCAGGGTGCCCTGATAAGGTACAGGTCAGCACGCTTTGCGGCACTGATCAAACATTTTCCATATGACTGGGGTGGGCAGGGCTGGCTTATGTTCTGACTCTGGGCATGTCACCCCTTGCTGTGTGACTTTGGTGCAAGTCCCTGTACTCTCTGGACGTTAGGACATCACATGGGGGTGCGCTTCCTGGCCCGGATCCTCCAGCCTGATACTGATGACTCCAGGGGAATTTAAGGCCCCATGGGACATGTAGTAGGCTGGGTAGGTACATTCTTGCTTGTCCAAAGGATGTGAGCTCTCACGGGGACAGCCTTGGTGTTCCTGTCATACCTGGAACCAGAGGCACTTGCCTGGAGCAAGTGTGGGGTCGGGCAGCTCAGCGGCCACGGTAGAGATGCTCAGTGGCTCTGAGCACAGGCTCTGGGATTCCAATTCCAGCAAGGGCTTGACTCCTGGCTCTGCCACCAGCCAGCTATATGACCTTGGCCAAGTCATCCAGCCTCCCTGAGCATCCGCTTCTTCATCCATAAAATGGAGATAAGATTTGCTTGGTAGCTCCTCATTCAATGCATGGTAGTTGACAGCTGGTGATTATGAAGCTGACGATGACAGTGAAGCATCAAAGCTACCACTTTACAAGCGCCGACTATGTGCCAAAGCACACAGTGCAGAATAGATTCTCCACAATGGTGGTGTATGTATGCGTGTGTAGACATATAAACACACACATATATAGTCTTATAAACAACCTCTGGCTCTCTCTGTATGTTAGAGAGATAGAGAGGAGGGAGGGAAGGAAGGGAGAGATAAAGCAGCCACACTGGCAGACTTTAGGGAATCTAGCCAGCTGGCTGCCTGGGGGTGAGGGCTGGGTTGGCACTGAGTAAAATACTCCTTAATTATTTTTTTTTGCCATGACAATTCCAAATTATATATATTTAAAATCGTATATATACATATGTATATATATACACACGTACACATAAATATATTTTGTTTTATTTTAATCCCAGTGTAGTTAACATACAGCGTATGTTATTGTACTCTGTACAGCGTATGTATTGATTTCAGGTGTACAATACAGTGATTCAACCCTTTGGTACATCAGCCGGTGCTCATCACGACAAGTGCTCTCCTTAATCCCCGTCACCTATTTCACCCACCTCCCCACCTACCTCCCCTCCGGTAACCATCAGATTATTCTCTACAGTTAAGAGTCCCATGTTTCATTTGTCTTGTTTTTCCTTTGTTCATTTGTTTTGTTTCTTTAATTCCACATATGAATGAAATCATATGGTATTTGTCTTTCTCTGAGTGACTTATTTCACTCAGCATAATACTCTCTAGATCCATTCATGTCTTTGCAAAGGGCAAGATTTCATTCTTTTTTATGGCTGAGTGATATTCTAATGAATACATAGACTGCTTCTTTATCGGTTCATCAATCAATGGATAATGGGTTGCTTCTGTAATTGTAGATACTGCTGCTGTAAACACAGGGATGTATGTATCCCTCTGAATTAGTGTTTTTGTATCCTTTGGGTAAACATCCAGTAGAGTGATTACTATTCCTAGATCACAGGGTACTTTTATTTTTACCTTTTTGAGGACCCTCTACGCTGTTTTCCACAGTGGCTGCACGAGTTTGCATTCCCACCAACAGTGCACAGGTTCCTTTTTCTCCGCATCCTCACCTACACTTGTTTCTTGTGGTTTTGATTTTAGGCATTCTGATAGATGTAAGGTGATAGCTCATTGTGGTTTTGTAAATACCCCTTTCTGTATTTTGAATTTTGAACCATGTGACTGTTCTACCTATTTAAAGTGACATTTCAATTCTACTTGTCGCTTTATCATTTGATCCTCAGAACAATCTGCAAGAGAGGGCTAGACCCCACCCATCTGGCAGATGAGGTGACATGTGTGACTTGTTCAAGGTTACACAGCTCTTAGGGGACTCTGTCCAGGCAGTGAACTGGTGCCCGCCATCCCCGGTGGCTCTAAGGTACAACTCTCTGAGGTCGTGGCATTGTGCTCCAGAGGAGGAGCTCCCATGGCCACTCCTGCTGGCCTCTGGCTGGGGCAGCACCGGCAAGTGCCTTCACTCTGCCTGGCTGGTCTTATTGGTCGGTTTGAGAACCTGCCCTGTAGGCCTCAGCTCTGCAGGGGAAGAAATAAAAATAGCCAGGCAGAGAGGCCAGGGGCTGGGCTGTGGGTAGCAACGCGTGCCTTTCCCATGACTCGGGTTCTGTAGAGCAGAGTCCTCCCCTGAGCCCGTGCATGCCAGGCCCTGGGCTGGGTGCCCAGGAGGCAGAGCCGAGGCAGGCACAGCTGCCCCGCCTGCGGGAGCTCACAGCCTTGGCGGTGGGACATGTCCAGCATAGCATTGTGAGGTGGTGGTCCACGAGGGGCTAGCGTGCAGGGGACTGTGCAAGAGAGAGCTCTCACCCAGCCTGGGGCGGGGCAGCAGGGAAGGGTTCCCAGAAATAGGTCACGTGGGAGTACATAGCCGTTAAGAAGAGGTGCAGAGAGCGTTCAGGCAGTGGGAACAGTATTTGCAAAGGCGGAGAGGTGTGACAAATAGGACCCATCGAGGGCAGCCCGGGCGGCTCAGTGGTTTAGTGCTGCCTTCAGCCCAGGGCGTGATTCTGGAGACCTGGGATCAGGTCCCACGTCGGGCTCCCTGCATGGAGCCTGCTTTTCCCTCTGCCTGTGTCTCTGCCTCTCTCTCTCTGTGTCTTTCATGAATAAACAAATAAAATCTTAAAAGAACAAACAAACAACCCATCGAGAAGTGTAAATGGCTGGGTGCATCTGGAGGGTGGGGTGTCTGCAGGGCAGGACGTGGGGTTGGGCTGGGGAAACAGGCGGGCAGACCCCGTCACAGGAGAGGCGGGCCGGGACTGTGGGGCAATCAGAGCCAAGACAGGTCCTAGAGCAGGGGTGACATGTTGGATCAACATCTCAGAAACTGTGGATTCAGGAACTGGACCAGACAGACACACCAGGGCATGGATCCACCGTCTGGCCCCTGTGCTCCTGCACAGATGCTGTGGTGCAGGCCTCCTTTACCAACCTGCAGTTTCTAGCACCCACAGCTCTTCCCGAGGGCTCTCTCCGGCTGCCAGAATTACACTCCTGCTAGTCTCTGCCCACGCCCACTGGAAGCCTGGGCCCCTATGGTGGGTGCTCCAAGTGCCCCTTATAGAGGAGGCGGAGCCTGGTGGGCACAGCTGCCCTGCTGGCAGACACTCAGAGCCTCAGAAGCTTCTAGAGGCTTCTGACCTTCCTTGACTCTTGGCCCCCCCTCCATCTTCTCAACCAGCAGATGAAATCCTTCTCCCACGGCGTCTCCCTGACCCACTCTTCTGTTTCCCTCTTCCAATTTTAAGGACTTACACGATTAGGTTATCAACCAGATAATCCAGGACAATCTCCCGAATGCAGAGTCCAGAATCTTCAACACCCCTGCCAAGTTCCTCTTGCAGATGCACAGATCCTGGGGACGAGGAGGTGGATATCTTTGGGAGCCATTATTCTGCCGACCTCACCTCTGTAATAAACCATTGGCACTGAACCTTTGCCCTAAGGCCTATTTATGGTCAAACTAAGAACCCTAAATCTCAATCCTGATCCCTGAATCCATGGACCCCAGCTCCTGGTTGGTGTTGGTCCCCTTTCTCTGAGGGTCTTGGTAGCTCAGACTCAATAGACATTAGGTTTTGCTGACTTCACCCTGAATCACCTTTTCCAAGCCCCTGCCCCTGACCAAGATTCCACCCACTGCGACCTCAGACTTTCTCTTGAACTAGGACAATTGGGCCAAAAAACCAGGAAGGGAATGGAAGTGACATTCAGGGTGGAGATGGGGCACGGCTTTTGCTTCCACTGGAGCTGGGTTCAAATCCTTTCTCGGCAGCTTCCTTGCTCAGTGGCCTTGGGAGACTCACTGGTCCCCTCAGAGCCTCGGTGTGCTCACCTGACAGAGAGGGTGGGGGCCTCAAGGGACCACCAAGCAGTTCAGAGAGTGGATGGATGCGAACACCTGGTACACAGTAGGTTCTCAAGAAATAAGAGCTGTTGTCAGGGACCAGGTAGTTCTAGCTCTATTACCCTCTTCTTTCTAGAAAAAAATAACAAGGAATAAATGCTTTGCTACCTCTGTGAACTGACAACTGCTGCAGGGTAAAAGAGGTTTATTTGTTTATCTGTTTCCTAGCAAAGAACCAGCTGATTTCTCCAAGCCCGGTGCAACTGACAATTGTCCTAGCCAGTGTGGATGCCGCCTGGAAGGTAGCTGAGGTTTTGGGGTTTCACAGGAGAGGGCTCTTCTCAAAACCAGCCACAGTTTCAGGTCCTGTACCAGTCACAGGGGTAATTAGGCCAGATGGTCTCAAGGCAGAAAGTCCAATGGTCCCTGTGATGCTAAAAGTCAAGCCACAAATGGGGAGGGCATCTGATGGACACAGAGGTGGTCATTTTAAGGGAATTTCCCCCCTTTAGGCAAGGTTTCTGTGGCCACGCATCCAACCCTCCCTCCATCTGATTGTGGAAATGAGTTAGGTGATGGGGGTATGTATGTATTTATTTATTTATTTTTGAGAGAGAGAGAGAGAGAGAGAGAGAGAGAATGCATGTGAGTGGGAGGGGCAGAGGGAGAAGGAGGGAGAAAATCCTAAGCAGGCTCCATACTCAGCATGGAGCCAGATGTGTGGCTCGAGTCCACAACCCTGAGATCATGACCTGAGCCAAAATCAAGAGTCAGGGGCACCTGGGTGGATTAGTGGTTGAGCATCTGCCTTTGGCTCAGGTCATGATCCTGGGTCTGGGTCTCCCTCTGCCTATGTCTCTGCCTCTTTCATGAATAAATAATTAAAATCTTTTTTCTTTTTTTTAAAATCAAGAGTCCGGTGCTCAGCTGAGTGAGCCACACAGGTGTTCTTAGGTGATGGGTCCTGATGGCTTGGGTGTTAAATTAACACATCCCTGTGAATATAATGTTTGCTATTCCTTTTGATGGTGCCAACTAGACAGAATGTGGGGTTTCCTAGCCTTTTTTCCCCCCAAAAGATGTATGAAATAGGAGTTTCCACATAATTCCTACATGAGTTTTATTGTGTTTTTCAGAAGATGAGTTGAACATCTACTTTGCAGGAACAACTGGGCACCTTCCGGCCAAATAGATGAACTGTAGATCCTTCTAGCATCTTTCTCCATCTTCCTCCCTAGGGCAACTGGAATTGGCAGGCAGTGGTGGGTTGTGAGGATGGCCCCCTGGGAATCCATGAACACACTTGCTCTCGACAAGTGGACGGGATAAGCCCAGGTGTGTGGCAGACCATGTGTCTGAGGGAGGCCAGTCTTCAGAGCCAGTGGCCTGAGTTCCCATCACAGTTCTATCATATTCTGGCTGTTCCACCTTGGGCAGGGTCTCTATTTCTCTCTGCTTCAGTGAAATGGGATCGTACTGGCACCCACCTCATGGGACTATGAGTGTCTGATTCATAAATTCGCGTAAAGCCCATAGAATTGCCCATGGCACGCAGTGAGTGCCCAGCAAATGCCAGCATTTCCCTCCTGTTTAAAAAGGCCTCCATGACTCGTTAAGCAAATAGCAGGCAAACTAATACACGTAAGCGTATGAGGACAGGAACACCATTTTTCAAATGAGGAATCAGGCCTAAAAAGAAATGAACCATCACAGCATTATGATAGCCAAAAGGTGGAAGCAACCCAAGTGTCCCTCAATGGATGAGTGGACAAACTAAGTGTGGTGCATCCATGCAGCAGAATGTTACTCAGCCCTAAAAAGGAAGGACATTCTGATACTTGCTGCATCACGGATGAAGCTTGAAGACATTATGCTCAGTGCAATCAGCCAGTCGGGGAAAGACCGATTCTGTGTGATTTCACTTACATGAGGTTTCCAGAGGAGTCACACTCCTAGAAACAGAAAGTAGAGTAGTGGCTGCCGAGGGCTGGGGGTGGGGGTGGGGGAGGGCAGAATGAGGAGTGTTCTCGCGTTCAGTTTCAGTTTTGTAAGATAAAGATTATAGAGCTGGATGGTGGTAAAAGTTGCACAACATTATGGATGTATTTTGTATCACTGAGCTGTATACTTAGGAATGGCTAACATAGTATATTTTATGTTTTGTGTATTTTGCTACAGTAAAAAAAATGACCCATGAAAGGAAGGACTCAGACCCAGCTTTCTTCCCAGCAGCTCCCCACCAGAAACCTCCTGGCCTTGTGCCTGGGGAATGGGTAAAATTTGCCCAGAAAGAGGGGAGACACAAGAGGCAACCTGGGAGAGAGGAGAAATCAGTGGGCACAAAGTCAGGAGAATGGGGTGTCAGGTGACTTCTGCTGTGTGAGCTTGGGCTCACCGCTCACTTCTATGGGCTTTGTGTCTCCACTGCTACATGAGTTAGGTTGGGAGGACATCTGGGCCCTTCCAGCTCGAAGGTCTGGGAAGGGAGGAGATGGGATGCCCAGGTCTGTTCTTACAGCAACAAGTGCCCTCCCCCACCCTGGGATCCTTGCTGGGTGCTGGGAATGGTCTTCTTCCTTGAATGCCTCCATGCACCAAGCTCTGTTCTGGGCCAGGTCCCAACATCTTAATAGAGAAGATAGGCAATAGACAAATAAACAGGAATAGATCCTGCCAAGAAGGTCAGACCATGGGTGGGGTAGGGTTCTTCAGGGGCAGGGCCCATAGAATTCCTGGTGGAGAGGAAGGCTATACTCTGGTCAAGGCCCAGAAAAGCACCTTGGAGGAGGTGGCATTTGGGCTAGGCCCTGAGCCTGGTTCCACAAGCCCTTGCTGAGCATCAACTTCCTGCTGGGTGGGAAACACCCGAGATAACGAGCACACAGGTCCAGTCCTGTGGGGACAACAGACAGGGCAGCAAAAGCATGGCAGTGTAGGTGCAGGACAGGAGATGGTGGCCGAGGTTGACAGCAGGGCACCTCACAGGCTATTTGCCTGGAAAAGAGGACCCATGAGCTAGACTTGTGAGAATGAGCAAGTTTATCAGAGCTGAGAAGTGCCCCAGGCATGGGGCATGTGAAGGCATGAGGGCCCAAGGCAGAGGCTACTTGCACTGAGGTTTGCATGCTGGGTGACCCTGCCGAAGGTGACTCACTTCACTGACCTCAGGTTCCCCATTTGCACAAGGAATGGAAGTACTTTTGAGAATGAAGTGAGATGATGTAGGGACAGAGCAGATGCTCAATGGCATGGGTTTCCTTTCTTGCTCTTCCCCGTATTGCTGGGTCACAGCGTACCAGGTGCACGGGCTATGAAGGGCGAATTTGCTCTGTTCGGCTCCTGCCAAAGCTCCTTCACTTACATTGGCTGCCCACTGCTCTGAGTCTAGAATCCTTTTCTGGGACCCCAGCATTGCCATGTGGAGCCCCCCAGCCTCAACCTCCAAAATCTCCACCCATTAGAAGCACTATCCTGGGGGATCCCTGGGTGGCTCAGCAGTTTAGCATCTGCCTTCGGCCCAGGGTGTGATTCTAGAGTCCCGGGATCAAGTCCCACGTCAGGCTCCCTGCCTGGAGCCTGCTTCTCCCTCTGCCTGTGTCTCTGCCTCTCTCTCTCTGTGTCTGTCATGAATAAATACATAAAATCTTAAAAAAAAAAAAAAAAAGAAGAAGAAGAAGAAGCACTATCCTGGATGTCATGCTTTTGGGGACCTTTTTTCTGGTGCCGCAAATGATGGCTAAGGGTGAGTGGAGCTCCCGCTCGAGATGAGGGCTGGACCCAGATCCTCTCCATTTGCCTCCAGGGGGTGGAGGGATGCCTCTCAGCTGTGAAAGTCCCAAGCTCTAGAGAGGCAGTGCAGAAGGTGCCTCTGGTCAGGAGAGGCAGGGCATGTGGCATTCCTGCCACTAATTCTCCCGGCCTGAGCTGAAAGGGCCTTAGCTGGAAAGGAACTTTTTTTTTTTTTTTTAAGATGTATTTATTTATTTGGGGGGGAGGGGCAGAGGGAAACCCAAGGAGACTGCACTTAGCACAGAGACCGATGCAGGGCTCCATCTCACGACCCTGAGATCAGGGTCCTGAGATCATGACCCGAGCTGATACCAGGAGTCAGAAGCTCATCCAACCGTGCCACCAAGGCACCCCAGGAAAGGAACTTTGCCCAAGGCTATGCAACTGCCAAGTGGCAGAGTCACCCAGTCCAACTTTTCCATATTAGCTCTGAGAAGCAAAGCCACTTGCCTCTGTGCCATGAGTTTACCCGATATACCTTCTCACTTAAAGTCACTTCTTTCTGGAAAATGCTAGCTTCCTCCAGTGATACTTAAGCATTGTCATCAGACTGTGACTTAATTATGGCATGTAAACATAAATATAATATCCATTTTAATAAGTATCAATTATATTCATTTTCCCTGTAAATACTATAGCATCATGAGCTGTTAGTAACAAATTCTTAGGAATGACCCAAATAGCTATAAATCTTTGGCATCCTCTGATCTTTATTTATTTGTTCAACAAATCCTCATTTGAGTACCTACTGTGTATGTGGCCCTGTTTTAGGAGCTGGGGATGCAGCAGTGCACACAGCAGAGAGAGCCCTTCCTGCCCTCCTGGAGCTTACAGTTAGAGCAGGGAGAGGGCCAGAGACAAACAAACATGCACGGAAGCATGGGATGTTTAGTGCTAGCAAGAAAAACCCAGGTAACACAGGGGGAGGAGAAGGGAGAGGGTTGTGCTATTTTTGACCATGGAAGATCACTAGGGATATAGTGGATTGAACGGTGGACCCAAAAGATATGTCCACCCAGAAGCTCTAAATGTGACTGTGTGTGGAAAAGGGTCTTTGCAGATGTAACTAAGTTATGGATCTTGAGATGAATTCATTCTGGATTATTCCAGGTGAGCTCTAAATCTGATGAATAGTGTCCTTATAAGAAGAGAAGACAGACAGCCAGAGAAGGCCACATGAAGGCCCCAGTGACCATGTAGGCAAAGAGATTGGAGTGATGTGGCTACAAGCCAAGGAAAGTCTGGAACCATCAGAAGCTGAAATAGGGGATCCCTGGGTGGCTCGGTGGTTTGGCGCCTGCCTTTGGCGCAGGGCGCCATCCTGGAGTGCCGGGATCGAGTCCCGTATCGGGCTCCCGCATGGAGTCTGCTTCTCCCTCTGCCTGTGTCTTTGCCTCTCTCTCTCTCTCTATCATGAATAAATAAAAAATAAAAAAATCTTAAAAAAAAAAAAAGGAAGCTGAAAGAGACCAAGAATTCTCCCTTAGAGTCTTCAGAGGGAATGTGGTTCGCTGACACCTTGATTTCAGACTTCCTGCCTCTGGATCTGTGAGAGAATAAATTTCTGTTGTTTCAAGCCCCTGACTTTGTTATAGCAGTCCCAGGAAACTAGTACTCATAACTTCTGACCCACCTTGAACAGAGTGAGGAAGTAACTATGCAGGTATGTGGGGGAAAGAGCACTATGGGTGGAGGCAGATCAAATGCAAAGGCCCTGAGCAACGGGGAAGAATTGGGGAACAGCAAAAACCAACCTGGCTACTGTAGCGGGCTTGGGGGGGTTCTGTGAGAGCAGGTCAGAAGGAGCCTGGTGCTAGGGCCTGGTGGGAAAAGGACTGGCCTCTACAAGAGGGTTTAGTGTAGTGGGGTGACATGACCTGATGTGGTCCATAATCGGACTGCTCTAGTCACCAAGATGCGGATAGCCTAGGGAGGTGGGGGTGGAGACCCATGCTGCATGCCCCCCAAAGTCACATCAGATTCCAAAAGCATTGTCAAGCTCACATGCTTTCCGGAAGTTCTGGTGGGAAAACAGAAGGGGAAGTTATACACAGCACACGCCCAGTAAATGCTGCCCTCCTTCCTCTTTAGAACAACTCAACTCCTTTTTTTTTTTTTTAATTTAATTTGCATCCCAAATCCTCTTAATTTAACAAGTCAGGATCTGGGGCTACCTGGCTAGGTGGCCTCTGGTGCATTTCAACTTCTAGCCCTTCCGTCTCTCGTGGGATTGGATGCGACTGTGCAGGCTTCCTGAGGTCTTGCTGAAATGCCCGCATATGTCTCAGCCCTTGCATGGACCAAAGATTGAGACGGTGCCACAGCCCTTGGGAGAGTCCAGGGCCAACTGGTCAAAGGCCAGAATCTTGCCCCCAGTTTTGAGGATGTGGCTCTGGGACGGCCACCTACTTGCAGTGTGCACGCCTTCCATTTGGACAACTTTCAGACACACACATCATTGGTTATAGTCCCTACAACTACAGCCGTTTGTCCTCTTGGCCAGGAAGCTTCATCTTCCTTATCATGGGGAAAGGGCCAGAGGCCACCATTGGTGCGACTCATGGACACCCTCTTCAACACAACTTGGTTAAATGTGGAGTCAGTTTGTCTAGCCCGAAACCTGTAGAGCTTGACCAACAGTCTCAGGTGTCCTGGCTCTTGGGCTCCTTGCACCTAACCTTTCTGTCCTCCTAGTAGCCAGTGTCGGCTCCCATGATGGCTCTTCCTGTTCAGCCAGGTCTGGAAAGATCTCTCAGCTCCTTTTTGAATCCATTCACCATAGAAGCCACTGGTTCTTTCTCTAGGCAAAGTCTGTAATAGCCCAACAAAGCCTTCTGCAAGTCTCAGGAAATGATACCAGCCTTCCTGATGATCATCATCAACATTATCTCCTCTGGCTCAGATTTTGTGCCAGTGAACAAGCATGCTACATAGATTGCTTATCTCCCTCCAAACTCACGACAACCTAGGAGGTGGATACTATTATCCTCATATGCACTTTACGGATAAGGAAGTTAAGGCTCAGAATGGAGGAGGAATTTTGCTCAAAGGCTATGCCACTGACCAGCAGAGGAGTCAGTCCTCTGAATTCAGTTAAGGCAAATGTAACTTGGGTTGGACTGAGGTGGTGAAGTATCAGTACGTATTCATGCAAGCATGACCTGGCAATGGTATCCACCTGCTACCCTTTTTTTTTTTTTTTAATATTTTATTTATTTATTCATGAGAGACACACAGAGAGAGACAGAGGCAGAGGGAGAGGCAGGCTCCGTGCAGGGAGCCCGATGTGGGACTCAATCCCAGGACTCCAGGATCATGCCCTGGTCCAAAGGCAGGCGCTAAACCACTGAGCCACCCAGGGAGCCCCACCTGCTACCCTTTTTATCCAGTCTTCGCAGTGGCCTTGAGAGTGACCAAGTGCAGCCAGGAGACTCAATAATGACCTAACTGGTATTAGGAATTTCCAGGCCCCTGGGGTAAATCTCAAAGTGATTGGGCCTCAGGCTCCCTGACTCCACCTGTGACTACCGCCCTCCCTGCCTCCTCCCCAGGGTGTGGTTTAGTAAATGCACTCTTTAGCCACCTGTTCCAGACTTGCAGGGTTGGAGGGCTCCTGGGATATCATCTTGTCCATACCAGCTGGTTCAGTATCTCCTATAGGATCTCAGCTCAGTGATTAGGCTATGTGCAAACACTCCACTGGTAAATTGCTCCTGAGAGCTTCCATCCCATCTCTGGGTACCTCTAGCTGCTGGAAGTGGAAAGAGCACTAGAAGAGGAGAGGTGACCTGGCTAGTGACCTTGGACAAGTTACTTGCTCTCTGGGTCTCAGCGTCCTCACCTGTAAAATGGGAAATTGTAGGGTGGTGGGTGAAGTGGAAATAAAACAATACAAGTGACAAATGAAAGTTCTTTTTTTTAAATATTTTATTTAGTCATAAGAGACACAGAGAGAGGCAGAGACATAGGCAGAGGGAATAGGAGGCTCCCTGTTGGGAGTCTGATGTGGGACTCGATCCCAGGGCTCTAGGATCATGACCTAAGCCGAAGGCAGACACTCAACTGACTGAGCCACCCAGGCACCCCATAGGTCAAAGTTCTTAGCACAGGTGCACATAGTAGGTGCTCAATAAGAGCATTCACTGCTAACAATACAAATGTTTGACCTTCCTGGTAGGCAATTCCAGGTGTAGCAAGAGTTCTAAATGCTCATTCTCTGTGCAAGGCATATATATTAATACCTTTTTATAGATGAGGAAACAAGTTCAGTGGCCACCCAAAGTCAGACAACTTTAGCCAGAGTCTGGCTCTTGATACTATATAAACTTTACATGGGTCTGAAGTCAAGGGCAGAGGGTCCCCACAGGGATCGTCCTCTTGCTCTCTACTTCAGAGCTTCTGAGAGTGCACACAGCACCAATAGCTTTGCAAGGAATGAAGCAGGAGCCCCAGGCAGGGGCACAATTTGCTCGAGGTCACCCTGCAAGCAAGATTTTAGAATCCCAACTCCTCCCCATTCATTGCTCCTCAGTCACACGCTAACTCATGAATGATGGCCTTGCCTCGTGGACATTTTCCAACTAAGATCTGACCTGGCACTAGTCTTCCTCAGGCTCGAACTGACCAGAGCAAGAAGCACGTCCCATGGGTTCTATCCAAACTTGCTGAGTAGGTACATGAATTGCCCCATAGCATATTTGCCATAGATCCACATTTCCCATCTGCACTATGAATCAGTTCCAAAGTCCATGCCATAGCCTCCAAGGCCTGGCCTGATTTGCACCCTCTTCACACTCCTACACATACACACACACACACACACACACACACACACAGACCCCACCCCACCCTCCACTTCTCCAAAGTCATCTGTCATCTGCAATCCTTTAGCCCTGCCCAGACTGCTCTTGGTTTCTCAGTGCTCGATGACCTTTCCTGCCTCAAGAACTTTGTATGCACTACTCCTCCAACTGGAACTCTCCCCTGGGCCTCCCCTGCCCTCCTGACCATAAAGAACCTAGTTCTTCCCGTTCTTTTTTTTTTTTTAAAGATCTATTTATTTGTGATAGACAGAGAGAGAGAGAGAGAGGCAGAGACACAGGCAGAGGGAGAAGCAGGCTCCATGCTGGGAGCCCGATGTGGGACTTGATCCCAGGACTCCAGGATTGTGCCCTGGGCCAAAGGCAGGCGCTAAACCGCTGAGCCACCCAGGGATCCCCCCCATTCTTTAAGATAATCTGAATATCACTTCTGCATCGAAGCCTTTTGCTGACTAAGCTCAAGCAGCTAGAGCTAAGTAGATAGTCCTGTTTGCTGCTTCTTGTGACTTTTATCACAGTTAGTAATGGTATACTTAAACATTTTATAGTTTAGATTGTGGGTTCCATGCAGCCATGCTGGCTTTATTTACCAGGGCCTAAAAAGAGTCTGGCACAGGGCCTATCACGTGGCACTCAGAAGAGGTTTGGTGGTTGCATAGATAGAAGAAGAGAAGGAAGGAGAACTGGATGTGGGGTTGAAAGCTTGGGGTCCTCATTGTAGCAGCAACTGAACCACAGACTTGTGAGGATTACTTTGGTTCTCTGAGTCTGAGTTTCCCAACCGGTAAGACAACACTAGCCCCTGGGGATGGTTAAGGGAGGTAGTGTGTGTAATAGGCAAGGCCAAGAACATAGCAGGTGTTAGGGGTTAAACTGTGTCCCCCCAGAAAAAAAATACATTGTCATCCTAAGTCCCAGCACCTCGGTGAACTTTTTGGGAAATAGGGTCTTCGCAGACCCTATTAATTAAGATGAGGTCATCCTAGAGTATGGTGGACCCCAATCCAATATGACTAGCATGCTTATAAGAGAGAAATGGGAGAGAGATGCCCTGTGCCAATGTTAGCAGAGATTGGAGTTATACATCGGCAAGTCATGGAATGCCGGGGATGGTCGCCAACGGTGGAGGTTGCAAGAGGCAAGGGAGAAGTCTCTAGAGGCTCCAGAAGGAGCATCCCCTGCAGACACCTTGATTTCAGACTTCCAGCTTCCACTGTTGTGAGTCAACAGATTTCCAGTGTATAAGCCAGCTAGATTGGGGGACTTTTTACAGAAGCCCTTAGGAAATGGATCCAGTAGATACTCAACAAACGTCAGGCTGGTGTGCCTTCCTTCTTTTTTGCGCTCTCAGATGTTTCTCTGTTTGTGGATGTGTAGTCCCTAGGAGTCAGTGTGGTTCTCAAAGTCTCTGTGTCCAATTCACCGTGGTCCTCAACATGCAGCACAGAGCTAGCCCATGAGTGCTTGTGAATTGTGACTAGAACACATTAGTGTTCTTGTAAGAGCCCCATGGCACTCAGTGGTGGGAAGAAAAGGCCAGTTTCCTGTAGTCCTTGCCTGGCTGGGACCCACCTCATGCCATACACTGGGAAGCAAGGTACAAGAACTTGTCCAGACTAGCTGTGGGGGTAAACGGAGAGGATCTGGGGCCACCCCAGGTTTCCCAGTGGTGGGACCTGCTTCTCTGCATGGCATTCCCTCCCATTACTTCTCAGGCCCTTGTCTTGGTATGTCAACCAGGGAGGCCTTTCTGATGGAGAAGAGGGGATGACAGCCTTCCAGATCACCCACTCCAGGGTGGAACCTGGCTGGAACTTCCTCCCCAACAAAAGGCCTGGCTGCCGACAAGCTGCTGGTAGGTGATGTTCACAGTTTAATATCTTTTTTAAAAAATATTATTTATTTATTTATTCATGAGAGAGAGGGAGAGACACAGGCAGAGGGAGAAGCAGGCTCCATGCAGGGAGCCCAATGTAGGACTCAATCCCGGGACTCCAGGATCACGCCCTGGGCCTAAGGCAGGTGCCAAACCGCTGAGCCACCCAGGGATCTCCCACAGTTGAATATCTTGATTAAAAATCACCTCCAAGTGCTTTACATGCCAATCGCCCAGACACACAGTCCTCTTGGGCGTGGAAGAGCAAACCAGTGCAGAGGAAGCCTCATGAATTGCTTCCTGTTGTCCATAAGGACAAGCGATCAGGGCGGAAGCGGGGAGATTGGGAACAAGGTGTGGTCAATATCCTGCCTTGGGCTCTTGCAGCTAAACTTTGGCCTTGCTTCCCACTTGGACTTGTAAGGTGGGAGGTTTCCCTAAACGTCAGAACGGGCTTGATATCCTGGGTGACTAAATCCAGAGATTACTGTTTGCTACTCGAGGGTGCTCTGGTTGTTTCTATTTTAGGGATATTGAAGCCAGCTCCGAGAGAGGAAGTAATTTGTCCAAGGTTGCACAGCTGCTGGACTTGCACCTAGCCCAACTGCAAGTTCAGGTTCAATAGGGCAGTGCATGCAGACTCTAGCTCAGCAGTGGGGAGAGGGCAAAGCTATAATATGGGACTGGGCGAGGGGGTATGGATTATATGGGGAAGGCCACGAGGTAGCTGTGGACAGTAGAGACTTCACCAGCAAGGTGAACATGTGCAGGAGGTGGATCTGGGGCCTAGGAAAAAGGTCAGAGTGAGGAGAGTGAGTTCAGGCTGCAGAGTGGATAGAAGCACCCAGGAATATGCTGAGTGGCAGGGGTGAAGCAGTGGAGTGACAAGGGGTGGAGGAAGAGGGAACCAGAGAAGGGTTTAGGAGCAGGGCAGTAGCCAAGCCAAGCCAACAAAAGGCTGGTGTTTGTTGCATGTTTGCTGTGTACCAGAGACAGATCTGATCCCCTATGTGGATTTACTTATTCCCTCGCTACAGCTCTCTGAGGTAGATAGTGTTATATTATGCCCATTTTACAGACGAAGAAACCAAGAGGTAAAAGAGCTTACCTCTGTCAGTAAGCTAAGTGGTAAAGCCTGGGTTCAGCCCAGTGGCCCAGCCTGGGTGCTTAGCCAACCCGCCACCCTACCTGTATGTAGATTGGATGGTGGCTGGTGACCTTGTTGACTTTTCTTTGATTTGGGGTGAGAGGCAAGAGTGAGGATAAAGTGATAAGCCCTTGAAACAAGCTTGAGAAAAGATAATGAGACTGGGCATTTACACGGCATCTTTGAGTCTACAGAGGACACCATACCTCTAATTTTGTTTGGCTCTTAACATAACTGACAGAGGAGCAGGACAGGGCCATCATCCCTCCATCATTTCATATACTAGGAAATGGAAGCCCTGTGAAGGTCAGTGAGTTCCTCAAGGTCATACTGTGAGGCTGTGTCAGAGGCTTGACCTCAACTCTTTATTTAAAAAAATTTTTTTTGAGTTTTATTTATTTAACCATTCTCTACACCCAACACAGGGCTTGAACTCACGATTCTGAGATCAAGAGTCACACACTCCTCCAACTGAGCTGGCCAGGCGCTCCTTGACCTCAACTCTTCAGATGCTGGAATGGGATTGGCCACTCCTGAAGGGAACGCAGGGCCGCTGAGAGGAGAGAGAGGCGTCAGGAGGGGCTGAGGGCCTGGGGAAATTAAGAGAATAGGCCAAGAAGGAGGGTGTTCATTGATGGCCTTGACCGAGCTTCTGAGCTGAGGTGACCAGTTAGAGTCCTCAATGAGGGGAGGCACTGGGGAGGTTCTCTGTTTTGGGTTCTTATCTGGGCATCCTTCTTTTAAATCTGGACTCAGGCAGGACTTTAATGGAAACATGTTGCATAGTAGCAAGAAGAGGGCTACAATCAAATCAGGGTGCTTGCCACTTAGTAGCAGCGTGGCCTGGGGCAAGCCACCTAACCTGCCACTTAAGTCACAGTGTGGCCAGGGGCAAGCCACCTAACCTGCCATTTAAGTCACAGCGTGGCCAGGGGCAAGCCACCTAACCTGCCACTTAAGTAGCAGCCTGTCCAGGGGTAAGCCACTAACCTGTCCAGAGTCCTCCAAGTCTCTAACTGCAAATGGCAATCACCTCCCCCTGCCGACTGACTATCTACCGGCTATCCTCGGGGTAGGAACAATGTGCGTAGAGCACCTGGCCCGCAGATGGGGTCAGTAACCAGGAGCAGGTATCGTGGGTGTTGGGTGACAGCTGAGATTTGTACATTTTCTTTTATTTTTAACAACAGACTTTTTGAGGGGCACCTAGGTGTCTCAGTCAGTTCAGGGTCTGCTTTCTGCTCAGGTCATGGTCTCAGAGTCATGGGATTGAGCCCCACATCAGGCTCCCTCTCTCCTCCTCCCTCTGATCCTTTCCCTTGCTCCTACTCTCGTGCTCACTCTCTCTTTCAAATGAATAAATAAAAAATCTTTTTTAAAAAAAGTAAAATAAAATTAGACTTTTTAAAAGCAATTTTAGGTTCACAGCAAAACTGAGGAGAAAGTACAGAGATTTCCTGTATACCTCCTGCCCCACACCCCCCCACACATAGCCTCCCTCTTTTATCAGAGTTGGCTTCATTGAAATTTTGTTTCCAAAGTTCAGAGGAAAAAAACAAAGTGGGAGGATGCTTTTGAAATCTTCCTGCCTAAATCCTTTGCTGTGCAGAAGGGGAAACTGAGCTCCAGAGAGGGAGGTTATGAGCAAAGCCAAGGTCAGAGAGCTGAGGAAGCCTTGCTCCTGCTTTCTGCCAGCCTGTGCTGTGCAGCATCACAAAGCATCCTGGACCCATGGATGTGGTTACAAAACCACTGCCCTAGCTGGCATCAGCCTGAATCCTTGCTGGCATCCAGAACATTTGGGCCAGAGGCACTAGGAGTTGTCATATGCTCCCTCTCACGACCTCACCCTCATGCAGGGGTCAAAGAGCCGCAGCAGATGGTCCTGGGGCTGGAGACCTGAAATCAATGATCGGAGCTTACACCAAGTGGGACTCCTCTGCTTCCACACCAGTTGTGCCTTCACACCAGAGTCCTCTGGCCTCCTTTGGTTCCCAGCAGATCATAGCCCTCAGGAGCTGAGGAGGAACTACTGTTATTCTGGGTTGAACTCTGCTGATCACCACTCAGGAGCTTTAAAGGTCGCCGGCAGGGTGGTACTCTAAAGAGTGAAGGGTTCGTGTTTGAGACACTGTTTTCAATTGCTCATGTGAGCAAGCAGGGTTGTTTTCTCTCCTTGTAGCCAAACGGACTACATTACAGATGGCCATCCAGTCGTTTGCCCACAAATCGGCAGGTCTCATGACGGGTTGGTGAACGCCACGGACAAGATGACTGCTCTCCTGGGATGCATGCAGGTCTTGGTTTGGGGGGAAGCTGAGTTTAATGACTATACAAACATACAACCAAGATAATTTCATCTGCTGATAAGAATGATGAGTAAAAAACCAAGACAGGGGGTTGCCTCATGACTGGGAAGTAGGCCATTCTAAGTTGGGGATCAGGGAAGGTGTCTCTGAACATATGACATTATAGCTGAGCCCTGAACAAGAAGGAGCCAGCTACGCAAAAATATGGGAAGAGGGGATTGGGCAAGTGCAAAGGCCCTGAGGTTGGAGTTAGTCAAACCTTCCAGGATTTATCAAAATAATCTGAAGGCTAGGGAGCTGTTTTGATAAGGAAACAAAGTAACCAAGATACTTTCATTCTCCAATCTGTAATCTTCCCCTACCACCTCTAAACACTACTAATCCTAGTTAATTCCTGCTCAGTTTAAATACTTTGTCCCCTAAGAAGCCTTCTGATTTCACTTTATGGTTCAGAAAATCTGGTCTATGGCAAAAATGAGAAAAATAAGGTCAGTAAACCCCATGTGTGTGTTTGTGTGTGTACAGCTATGACATTGCCAGCTGTGTTTGTCTCTGAGAATATCTGACATAACATTGTTACTATTTTTATTTTTCACTGTTCATAAATTCTTTCACAAAATGATGAGTGTAGATGACAGCTAGGTTACCAATGTAACATGTTGATCAGTCCACAAATCCCTCCTATTTGGAGGGAGATTTCACTGGTTTGTGAAGTCCAGGTTTGGAAGCCCTTGGCAGCTAGACTCCCAAGCTTCCTTTACTGGCCTCTCCTTTGTTCCAGACCACCCTGGCTTTCCCACACCCTCTCATCCTCTCCCTCCCTTCTTAGACTGAGCTCCAAGAAGACAGGCCCCACCTCTGCCTGGCATGGAGTCAAACCCAGCACAGGTGCTCAGAAGGTGTTGATTGAACCATCGCACTGTGATTTGTGAGGAGGTACACTCAACCCAGATGAACCTCAGAATAGAAAATTGCGAGCCAGCTCATGAGAAAGAGCTGCGCAAGGGAAGACCCCAGACTTCAGAGCCAGAGTCTGGATTCAAATCCTGCCTCCTGGCTTCAACTCCCCTCACCCCCAGCAGCACGGCTTAGGAAAAATCACTTTCCCTGAGCCTCGCTCCCTCACCTGTGATACGGGGATGATCATATCCAGGATTCTTTTGAAGAGCAAAAGACATGTTTGCAGAAAACCACTTTGTAGGTGGTATGTAAATGATAGTTCCCCATGGTCGTCCCTCCAGCACCGGGCACAGTGCCCAGCTGGCCCCTTCCCAGTCTGTACTTCTGCTTCTGCCAGGAGCCTGTGAGCCGGGTGCCTCGCAAGTTCTGAACAGAAAAGCTCAGTGCCTGGCACCTGGTGGGTGCTCAATAAGTAAATCAACGGAACGATGATAACCCTGGGCAGGTCACTCCCCCTGTGGACGGGGTTTCCTCTTTGGAAGCGGGTAATCTCCCGGTTTCATCCTCTCTGGTGCCTGTCGTACTTAATTATTTGCTTTTTAAGGACAGGACTAGGAATCACATCTAAGGAAGGTGGGTGTGAAGAGAGACGTTGATTAAAAGGTTAGTGCACATTTTTGGTTCCCACTTTCGAATGTTCCAGAATTTATTTTTGCCTCCTTAATAAAAAGAGCCATGTCACATCTCTTTAGCTTGTCTTCTGGGTTTCTTTAAAAAAAAAAAAAATAAATAAAGTCTTTATTTTAAACCGCCCACTCCAGCCATCCCAGGACGCGGTTAGGAGGGGGCGCAGACAGGTGGAGCCAGCGCCCGGAAAGGCGGGGGTGCCCGGGGCCGCGGGGGGGAGGGGGGCGGCGAGGGGGGGCGGCGCGGCCTCGGCGGGGTCTGGGGTCGCGGGGCTCTGGGCTCGGGGCGGCCCCCTCCCCCTCCCCCTCCCCCGGCCCGCACGTGGCGGGGGGCGCCGTCGCGGGCAGCCCTGCCCCCAGCCCCAGCCCCAGCCCCAGCCCCAGCCCCGCGCAGGCAGCCGGCGCGCACGCCCCGCCCGGGGACCCGCCAGGGCCAGGGCCAGCGCCAGGGCCAGGGCCCCGCCGCCCGCCGGTGCGCCCGCCGGTCCGCCCACGGGGCCCCCGGCCGGAGGGGCGGGGCGCGGCCGGGCCGGGCGGGGCGGGGCGGGGCGGGGCGGCCGGCGCTGATGTAATCCGGCGGCTGGGCGGAAGGATCTGGAGCGCGCCGGGCTGGCGGGGCGCTGAGGCCAGTTGCCGGGTAACGGAGCGGAGCGGCCGCGCCGCCTCCCGCCCTCCGCCGAGTGGCGCCCGAGCCGCCGCCGCTTTACGTAAGGCGCAGGCCAGGGCCGCCGGCGCTCGGCAGCCGCTCCAGCCCTCGCCGCGACAGGAGGCGCCCCCGCCGGCCGCCGCCGCGCCGCACGGCCGCTCGGCAGGTACCGCGGGCGGGGGCGGGGCGGGGCGGGTCGGGTCGGCGCGGAGGGGCGCGGGGCCGGCCTGGGGCGGAGGGAGGCCGGCTGCCCCGACGGCCCGCAAGCTCCGCGGGAACCCGGCCGGGCCCGGAGCGCCCCGCACGGCGGCCCGCGGCCCCCCCGCCCCGGCCCCCCCGCCCCGGCCCCCCCGCCCCGGCTCCCGGCTCCCCGGGCCCCGTGCCGTGCGCTCCGGGCTCCGCGCGCGGGGGCCGCACGATGAGTCCGCACAATGGGCCGGTGCGGCGGCACTGGGAGCGGCTGGCGGCGGGGAGGCGAGGCGAGGCGGGGCGCGGACGGGGCCGGGGCCGGGGCGCGGGGCCCGGGGCGGGGGCGGCGGCGGGGCTCCCCGGGGGCCGGCGGGTGGGCGCTCGCCGCGCTGCCCCGGCCCGCGCGTGCCTCCGCCCCTCCCCTCCAGCATTGTCCTCTGGGGGCCCGGGCGGGGAGACCGCCGCGGGGGAGGGGCCGCGGGGGCGGGGCGGGCGCTGAGTGACGGGCGCGCGGGCCTGTGGCGCGGGGTCCGCGGAGGGGACGGGCGCGGGCGGGACGGCGGGGCCCCGGGGCGCGCGGCTCCCCCCTGCCCGGCTCCCCCTCGCCCTCCCATCTCCCCCCTGCCCGGCTCCCCCTTCCCCTCTCGGCTCCGCGTTGCCCTCCCGCACCCCCCTGCCCGCCCGGCTCCCCCCCTGCCCAGCTCCCCCCTGCCCTCCCGGCTCTCCCCTGCCTTCCCGGCTCTCCCCTGCCTTCCCGGCTCCCCCTTCCCCTCTCGGCTCCCCGTTGCCCTCCCGCACCCGCATGCCCTCCGGCTCCCCCTTGCCCTCCCATCTCCCCCCTGCCCGGTCCCCCCCCTGCCTTCCCGGCGCACCCCTACCCTCCCAGCTACCCCCTGCTCGGCTCCCCCTTGCCCTCCCAGCTCCGCCCTGCCCGGTCCCCCCCTGCCTTCCCGGCTCACCCCTTGCCCTCCCATCTCCCCCCTGCCCGGCTCCCCCTTGCCCTCCCAGCTCCCCCCTACCCGGCTCCCCCTTGCCCTCCCAGCTTCCCCCTGCCCTCCCAGCTCCCCCCTGCCCGGCTCCCTGCGTCCCCCGGCCGGGTACGCGGACTTGGCGCGTGCGAAATGCCGCCTGACGCCCGCGGGTGTCGCGTGCGGCGGGGCAGTGCGCAGGTGACCTGGCGTGCCCGGCTCGGGTGGCTGATCCCCGGTCGTGCTAGGACCCAGCGTTGATTTTGTCTTTTCACCGCCTTTTCGTTTGGGGCCTCTCTGGGCTAGGTGTAGAGAGTTAACCCTAGGAGAGGGTAGAGGCGATGGAGCGGGGAGGGGACGTGCGGCTCCTTGCAATGATTTCATTCTGGTTTTTGCTAATCATGACCTGGGTTGGATACTTGGATTCATTGTCCCAAGTTTCTAAGATAGGTTTTACATCTTTGGGCCTTTGCTTGTTTAAGAAAAAGAAAAAAACCCCAAAAAACCAAAACCCGGTGGTAGAAGATGGGTGAAGGGGGGGTGGGGGCAGGCAATTTTGATAATAGGTGATGCTGTGGATAAAACTGTTCCATCAGATCCCCAAACTAGAATTCTCCTGTGCAGTGTAAGACCCGTGCCAGAACTCCTTGACCATTTTGTAGACTATGCGCTTAAAGCGGGGGCGAAATCTACCAGTCTGCATCCTGAAGGTCAAATATTCTGTCATTGGTTGTTTTGGATTGATCCATTCTTAAATGGGTCTCAGGATGTTTTTTATGCCATTTCTTTGTGACAAAGACCATTTCTAAAATTGTGCCTTTGCATACCTTTAGGTCAGCTCCTTGCAGTCATTTACTTACTGTATATACTAGATTCAATTGCTGTACCTGTTAAATAATGAATGTTAGATTATTTAAAAAGTCATTTACTGCTGCAGTTTGGGCACGTGTCAGTTTTCATGTTTGTCACTTTGGCCCCTGGAATATTGAATGGAGGAGGGGAGACTACTACTCTTAAGTGTTTAATTCCATTTAAATGGAATTAGAGGGTTTTTTGTTTTTTAAAGAAAAGTGCGCCTTTAACATGGCATAAACATGAAGCAAATCTGTAATGATTTTAATGGTAATTAGCTTATTTGTTATACAAGTTGGAAACATTTAGGGAAATTACGTGGATTTTTAGTATTTCTCTAATGGTATTATAGACCACTCTATAGGGTGGTAAAAGTAACAGTTTTCAAAGGCAGTAGGATTATTTTTTTATTTTGCATTGTGTGTCTGGCTTTTCTCCCTGTTTTAGCAGCATTTGACTTGGAGCAATTAATGGTCTCTGAGTCAGTTTTCTGGTCTGTAAGATGGAAGAAATGATGACACTGTCCCACGGGGCAGTTGGTATGATCAGGTGAGGGGAGATGTGAAATAATTCTGTCAACAGTCCTCTTCTTTTAACATATTAGATTCGTACTAGTTTGCGAAGCCGCAGACTCCTCTCTCGGCTGATGCTCTCTCTTTAGACTCCTCCCCACCTTCCTGTGCACACTTTTGCCTGGCTGCCAGAGTCCTCTGTCCTAAACACAGATCACATCTTGCCAGTCTCTGGCTCAGAGAGCTAAGATTGCCTGTTGTTTGGAGCCTAGATTCAAGGCCCCTTAGCCTGGGCCGAGTCATCTCTGAACTTTATGTGTCCTGTCACCTTTCTACACTGTCCCACAGAATGGGACTACACTCAGTTCTCAAAATGTGCCCGGCTACTTCCTTCTTTGCTTATGTCCTTTTTTCTGATTGCAGTGCTTTCCTGCCCTCTCCGGTTTTTTAAAAGTCCACACCCAATTTTATGTCCTCTGCAGCCCTTCAGAAACCCTGTCAATGTGAGTTATTCATTACTGCAGTCATAACCCTCTGTTTTGCTTTCATGATTGCCTGTATCTCCTTGCATGTTGTATGTGAAACTCTGGCTGTGGTGGCCATGCCATTATTTTACTCCTAACACCTTGGTCAGGGGCTTAAACATTAAAGTATTCAAGTGTTTGCTAAATAAAGTCGAAGTCTGTCATCTGCATTATGTAGTATGTTTTCATAAAGTATTTTAATAGTACCAACCACAATGGTCGATGTGCAGTCTTACTACCTTGAGGATAGTTAGTACTTAGAATATTTCTTTTCGATTATGTTTGATCTCTTGCATAATACTAGGTGGTATTTTTATACAAAGTAGAAACAGCCACCTCTGTCGTCTGTGTCTAAACTTCTAGGATCCTTGAGCCTGCACTGCAAACTGAGAAGTCTGTACACCCCTCTTTTGGGTAGAGTGATGCAGAGCCCAAGTTTTAAAATATTTCCTACCTTTCAAATAAAATTGCCCTCCCGGCAGATTAAAGTTTGTTTTTTCCTGAGCGATTTTTTTGTTCAAAGCTTTTTTTTTTTTTTTTTAAGATTTGTTATACATGTAAAAAGTAACTTGCTTTTGGGGAGGCTTATTTAAAGAACATTAGGCCTGGATTTGCACGATTTGGGTTGGTGTTTTGGCTCATCTCTCACCCCCTGTCACTGGGGGCAAGTTGGTTAGATCTTTCTTGGACTCCGTGTCTTTATTCTGTGAAATGAGAACAGTCTTGTCTGTGCTATTTTTGCTTTGCAGCGTCACTTAAAGTGGCTATACTTTGTGTGTGGCCTGTCCTCGTTCAGGTATAAGCTGACATGATGGCTTCACCGCACATTTGTCCTCCTCATAACTGAGGCTGGAAACTTGAGTCTTCCTTTTACCAGGTCTGCCTCCACGTCTCTTTTCCATCACCTTTCTCTTAGCACATCCCCTAGCCTGTCCTTCCCGTCCTCCCATAGATTATTACTGTAGGCCTGCCAATGGCCTCCCTTTTTCTAGTTTCTCTGGTCCTCCTGTGGTCTGTTACCAGAATTGCTCAGGGGGTAGGTCAGAGCCCATCCCCCCTAGGATGCACTGTCCCATCCCCCGCCCTGCCCCCAACCAGGCTGTTCTACATCCTGTAGGATGCACTGCTCTCCCCAGGATGCACTGTCCCCCCACCCCCACCCCAGGATGTACTGCCTCCCCCCATGCACTGTGTGGAGGTTCTTGACATTCCCTCCCCCCCCCCCCAATTCGGCCACACCTGAGAGTTATGGCCTAGTTCTATTGGGAGGCTTACTCCTACAAGGATTTTCACCTTGGAGACACTACCACCAGTTGGGAATTAGTGATAAAGCAATCCCTTTAAGACTGATGCCGCCTGGCCTCGTTCAGCTTTCAGCCTCATTTCTCCTGCACCTCTCTTGTCACCTCGTATTTCAACACCAGACCTCTGGCGGCTATCATGCTTGTTTGTCCAGTTCCTTTACTTTGGAATGTCCTCTGAGTCTTGCTCTTCCTAGCAAAGTTCTTAATTCTGGAGGCTTGGCTTCAAGGCTTCTGCTTCTATGAGAGAAGCTTCTCCTGATTTTCAGAATTAACTCTTCCATCATTCTTCTCCCACACAGTGCTTGACTGATGCTTCCACTCAGTTATTTCTCCTTGTGACATTTTATTTAGTTCAGTCTTTACGTGATGGTCTTTCCTGGATTTTAAACTCCTTGAGGGAAGAGAGAGAAACCTTATCCATTGCTGCTTCCTTCTAGTGTGCAGTGTGATTTCATACAGCACTTACTCATTAAATGCTTGACTGAATTCAGTCACTCTGCAGCCTCTGATTTCAGTGGAGGGGGAGCAGGGTTGGAATGGCTCTCTGTGAGAGCTTTGTGCTCCCCCAGGATACAGAACAGGGCCCAGCACATAGCAAGTGCTCAGTAAGTAGCAGCTGTTAACCATTATTTTGAGCAGGTGTAGAGAATACTAGTGGTTGTATAAGATGATAGATTGTATATGTTGGTCTACTGTAACAGTGTTCACAAATTGTGTCTGGGGCACCCATATAAGTGTGTATAAGTGGGGATCCCTGGGTGGCTCAATGGTTTAGCGCCACTTTCGGCCCAGGGCGTGATCCTGGAGTCCCGGGATTGAGTCCCACGTCAGGCTCCCTGCATGGGGCCTGCTTCTCCTTCTGCCTGTGTCTCTGCCTCTCTCTCTCTCTGTGTGTGTGACTATCATAAATAAATAAAAATTAAAAAAAGAAAAAGTCCTCTGGGTTTTCCACCTGCAGCCCTGTTCTTTCATTGATTTACTAACAAGTGGAAAAGTGAGTATTTGGTTGGAGAGGGCTCTTGCACTGCACGAAGCAGATTCGCGACAGTGGTCCCAAAGTATTCTGAAGACAGGTAGACCTATCTGTAGGTGAACCAGGTTTTTTGCACATGGCTTAAGAAAGTCAGTGGAAAATGGGAATTGTTCTTTTCACCGTATGTTATTTTTCAGTAAAGCAAATGTTTTCATTTTAATCTTTTGTAATTATTAAATGATAGAATTTCTATTTAGAATATTTGGAGTGACTGTTGAAAAAAATTTATTTTAATAAAGATTTATTCATTTGAGAGAGAGCATGGGGTGGGGAGAGAAGCAGACTCCCCACTGAGCAGAGAGCAGGACTCCTCTAGATCTCAGAACCAGAGATGAAGGCAGACAGTTAACCGACTGAGCCCTGTGACTGTTGAAATTCTAATTTTGGTATTTTCTCTAAACCATTTCTAAAATCTTTTTTTTTTTTTTTTAAGTTTTATTTATTTATGATAGTCACAGAGAGAGAAAGAGAGGCAGAGACATAGGCAGAGGGAGAAGCAGGCTCCATGCACCAGGAGCCCGACGTGGGATTCGAACCCGGGTTTCCAGGATCGTGCCCTGGGCCAAAGGCAGGCGCCAAACCGCCGCGCCACCCAGGGATCCCCTCTAAACCATTTCTGATCACTAGGCTTTCTCATAGCTTTGTGTCTCTTCCTTTGTCTGGTCATCATTCTTATTACCGCCCTGGCTGGCGAAGGGGAAACTAGTTGAGGAAAACCAGCTATAATTTTGAAACATTTAATTGTTTAGTTACTATTTTTAAGTTTATATGTATTACTGATTGAAAGATGTATCCAGAAACTTTAAAAAGTGGAATCTGTTGGTTCTAACATAATATGGAATTCCCTATTTTCAGCAACATAGGTGAATGTATTGATTGCTCTTTAATTTACATTGACTGTACTTAGGATTATGAGCTTTTTTGAAAGACATCATTGAAAATCTATATATTTTTAATCTTTCTTAAAACGTGCCTCACAGAATTGGGGATGATAGGGCTATCCCAGCAGATGAACTAGTATCTACATTCAAAATAAACGCAGTGAGATGGTTAGTTTAATAATTGCAATATGCTTGAGAATGTGCTGCTTTGTGTTTCTAGCTAGAGTTCTAAAGAAATGGTAGTTCTGTGAATACGGGCACTGTGTGTGTGCGTGTGCGTGTGTGTTTGCGTGTTTGCGTTTGCTTCTCTGGTGATGGGAAGCGAGCTGGGCACTGTCAGCGGTCCTCAGGGTACCTGGCACAGGGCAGTGTTGCTCAGTACATATTGAAATAAGTCCGTCACCTATGGAGGAGAAAAATCATGGAGATAAATAAATGTAAGGAAAATGTGCCTTAGTACATTTTCAGATTTATTTTTTGGTGATGCAGTTGTTACTTCAGTAGGGCAGGGGGTAGAAAATGAGGAGGGACTTATTTCCCTTTTCAGCCAGGAGTTTCTAGCTCAATTACATTTTCCAGAGTACCTTTGGAATCTTAATAGCCAGTACATAACTATTTCAAAATTGTTTGCCCAGTTTGAGGATTTATCCAAGCCCTTAATTTAATTTATTTATTCAGTTACTAGCTTTTCCTTAGGTGTCTGAATAACATTTTGCTTCTTAGCATTTTCTGTGAAGATTTTAATGGAGAGAAAGGTGAAATGGAATAGACACTTTTTAAATTCTTTTTTTGGCGGTGGTTATGTACCACTGCTTTCTTTCGTAACCACCATAGATAATTGAATACTGATTGCATTTTTATTTTGTTTTGTTTTTGCTAGTACCAGCAAAGGAGTTTCTTGTTTTTATGAATTTAAAAAGTTTATTTAAAACTGTTAGGGGCGCCTGCGTGGCTCAGTCAGTGAAGCGTCTGCCTTCAGTTGAGTTCATGATCCTGGGGTCCTGGGATCGAGCCCCCATGTCAGGCTCCCTGCTCAGTGGGGAGTCTGCTTCTCCCTCTCCCTCTGAGCCCCCCGGCCCCCATGATTTCTCTCCCTCTGTCAAATAAAATAAAATATTAAAAAAAATTTTGGGGGGACGCCTGGGTGGCTCAATGGTTGAGCGTCTGCCTTTGGCCCAGGGTGTGATCCTGGAGTCCCGGGATCGAGTCCCACATTGGGCTCCCTCCTTCTCCTCTCTCTGCCTGTGTCTCTGCCTTTCTCTCTGTGTGTCTCATGAATAAATAAAATCTTTAAAAAAAAATTTTTTTTTTTAAATTAAAGTAGAGGTGCCTGGCTGGCTTAGTTGGAAGAGCATGTGACTCTTGATCATGCAGTCATGAGTTCGAGCCCCACATTAGGTGTAGAGATTACTTAAGTAAATAAATATTTTTTAAAAATTAAAAAAAACTGGGACGCCTGGGTGGCTCAGCAGTTGAGCATCTGTCTTCTGCTCAGGGCGTGATCCCAGGGTACTGGGATCGAGTCCCACATTGGGCTCCCTGCATGGAGCCTGCTTCTCCCCCCACCTGTGTCTGTGTTTCTCTTTCCGTGTCTCATGAATAAATAAATAAAATCTTTAAAAAATTTTTTAAAAAAACTATTAAAATATATTTCGTATGATTCATCAAAACCTTGTTCCAAATAACAGTAACTATTATAAAATCTGTTTTATTTGTTTATTTTTCAAAGATTTATTTATTCATTCAGAGAGAGCGAGAGAGAGAGGCAGAGACTCAGGCAGAGGGAGAAGCAGGCTCCATGCAGGAAGCCTGATGTGGGACTCGATCCTGGGTCTCCAGGATCACTCCCCAGGCTGCAGGCGGTGCTAAACCGCTGCGCCACCGGGGCTGCCCAAAATCTGTTTTATTTTTTAAAGTACATGTTAAGAAATCTAAAAAAGATTAAAAGATGAAAAGTAAAGGGACTCCTGTTTGGCTCAGCTGTTGGGCATCTGCCTTCGGGTCAGGGTGTGATCCCAGGGTCCTGGGATCAAGTCCCACATTGGGCTCCCCGCAGGGAGCCTGCTTCTCCCTCTGCCTAGGTCTCTGACTCTCTGTGTCTCTCATGAATAAATAAATAAAATCTTAAAAGAGAAAAGTCTTCTTTTGCATTCTCCTTCCCCTCCCGTACTCATCCTGTACTGGGGAAAAAAAAAAAAACACTGATTAAGTTTCTCGGATGTCTTAGGAAAAAAATATACCAATGCTTCTAAAAAATGGAGTCATTGTAGAGAGTGTTCTATGTTTAAGCAAATCCTGAACTTTGTATCTTGGAATGCTTTCCATATCAGCACAGACAGATCTTCTTTATGTACAGATCTACCTCCCTGTGGGTTTTTTTTTATGTGCCTCCTATTCCACTGTATGAATGTGCCAGAATTTACTGAACTAGTTGATGGGACAGACTTCCGTGTTTTATTCTAACACAGTGTTGCTGTGAACATTCTTAACACGTGTCTTGGTGAACTTCCATGAATAACCTCCTTACTCTGAGCAGCCTAAAAATGATCAAGTTTCTAACTTCTCTAAATCGTCATTGATCATGTTAAAATTCTTCTTGGTGGGTATGTTTTAACAGTTCCAGACATTAGGCTGGATATTTTCTTCTTTCAGGTAGTCCTGTGATATAATTTTGTGCTACTGAGGAAGAAGTTTTTGTATTGCACGTTCAGTGTTAGGGTAACAGAAATTACAAAGCGTCAGGGTCGGCTTCATGAGCCAGCCACCTGTGCAGTCACACAGGGTCCTCATTTGGTTTAATGCTTTTTTCTTTTTTCTTTTTTTTTTAAGCAAGGAGCCCGATATGGGGCTCCATCCCAGGACCCTGGGATTATGACCTGAGCTGAAGGCAGATGATTCATTGACTGAGCCACCCATGTATCATAGCCTTGATACTGTTAAGAATTTTGATCGAGGCCTACATTTTCACTTTGCATTGGACCCTACCAATTATGTCAGTCCTATAAAGACTTCAAAAGAATTTTTTTTAATAGGGGGAGCAGAGGGAGAGAGAGGAAAAATCTTAAGCAGGCCCTACACCCAATGTGGAGCCCAATGTGGGGCTTGATCTCACTACCCTGAGATCATGACCTGAGTGGAAATTAAGAATCAGATGCTTAACTGACTGAGTCAACAAGGCACCCCAGTCCTGTAAACACTTTTTAAAGAAGTACCCCTCATTTTCATGCCTCCTAATTCTCCCTGTGAATGACCACCACTAACAATTTAATTATACACTTGGAGACTTTCTAATGCATATACAAGTCCACATAGGTCATTCTTGAGTCTTTTTAAGTCTACTAATTAAGTCTATGCAAACTCCGTGTGTATTTTCTTGAGAAACCTCTAATGATCTAGAATGCTGCAAACTTAAAAAAATTTTTTTTGGGCAGCCCGGGTGGCTCAGCGGTTTAGCTGCGGCCCAGGGCCTGATCCTGGAGACTCGGGATCGAGTCCCACATCGGGCTCCCTGCGTGGGAGAGAGAACCAGGGAGCCTGGTTCTCCCTCTGCCTGGGTCTCTGTGCCTCTCTCTCTCTCCCTCTGTGTGTGTGTGTGTGTGTGTGTGTGTGTGTGTGTGTCTCATTAATAAAATAAATAAAATCTTTTAAAAAAACTTTATATATATATATATATTTTTATTGGAGTTCAATTTGCCAACATACAGTATAACACCCAGTGCTCATCCTGTCAAGTGCCCCCTCCTCAGTGCCCGTCACCCAGTCACCCCATCCCCCCACCCACCTCCCCTTCCATTACTCCTTGTTCCTTTCCCAGAGTTAGGAGTCTCTCATGTTTTGTCACCCTCTCTATTTTAAAGGAGCTTTATTATTTTTTTATTTTATTTTATTTTTTTTAAATTTATTTATGATAGTCACAGAGAGAGAGAGAGAGGCAGAGACACAGGCAGAGGGAGAAGCAGGCTCCATGCACTGGGAGCCTGACGTGGGATTCGATCCCGGGTCTCCAGGATCGCGCCCTGGGCCAAAGGCAGGCGCCAAACTGCTGCGCCACCCAGGGATCCCTAAAGGAGCTTTAAAGGGCTCCTGGTTAAGCGTCTGCCTTTGGCTTAGTTTATGATCTCTGAGTCCTGGGATCTAGCCCTGCATTGGGCTCCCTGCTCAGCGGGGAGCCTGCTTCTCCCTTTCCCTCTACTGTTTCCTCTGCTTGTGTGCCCTCGAGGTGCTGTCTCTCGCTCTCTCTCGCTCTCTCTCAAATAAAATCTTTAAAGGAGCTGTAAAAACAGCGGTAGAAAGTTGGTACTGAACTGCAGTTTTAGATTTCGTATTGGTTGGTTTGTGTTTTTAAAGCATGCTTTACTTCAAGCTTTAGGGAAACAGTTTAAGTTTCAGGCTGTTAAGATACCTATCTTTGGGATTTCATTTGCTAAAATCTAGTCAAATGAATCCTAACCCATCACAGGCAAGTCAGGAATGAAAATAAGGTTTAACCATCAGTTGGGGTCAATTGAACAAGGGATCACTAGTGGGTATACAGGATTATTTGGGGCTTTATTTAGTTAAAAAGTGATCAGAATGCTTAGAAAGAGCTACAGAGAGTGGGTAAGGAGGGGAGTGAGTCCACACTTGTTCAGCAGCTCCTTCACAGCAAGCCTGGTGTGAGGGACCTCAGGAGACTCCTGTATCTTCTTGATAACCTTGAGAGGTGGTGTCCTTTCCATTTTATAAAGGGTGCAGCTGTGGCTCAGAGGCCTCAAGAAGTTTCCCTAAGGTTACAAATAACATGTGACAAAGCTGGAGCCCAAACTTCTAAACTTGGAACTTAGTCCATTTTCTTTCCTCTGCCCTACTCTTCCTAGAGGTTTATTCCTTCCCACAATACTGTTTACTGCCTGCAGTGTCCTAGGCACAGATGCCATGATGCTCAGACATGCAGGAGGCTTACAGGGATTTGCCTTGAGAGGGAAAACGAGGGAGCAGGAGTGTGGAATTGCAGACTGCTGACCTCTGTGCAGGTGAGACCTTGCACAGGGGAGCGAGGGGAGGAGGAACCCGATGGGAGGAGCTACTAGGGGTCTGTGACAGCCTGGGTGGCCTGGGTCTAGTACTTCCTGCTGCTCAGCATTGCTGAGGGTGGCCTGATATCCTTGCTTTGGTGACTCTGAATGTGCCACAGCGAGAGGCTGTGGGTCAGCTTGGCTCCCCACAGCAGGTTCTTGTGAAGGGTCAGAGCAGGGCACCCCCTGGTCTCCACTCACATGCAGCACTGTTCGGTCCTGATGAGATGAGTAAGCACATGGCTACATATGTCAAGTGAAAATTCCTGCTAAGAGAAAAAATAAAGCAGGAGATGAGGGTCATGTGGGATATGTGGACAGGAAAGGGCTCTCTGATAGGATGCCACTTGAGCTGAGACCCGAAGGAAATAGGGGAAAGAGCTAGGATGCTATCTGGGGAGCAGAGTATCATCCAGAGGGAGAGCGGAACAGGTGAAAGACCCTGATTCTGGGTGTGTTATGAAGGTGGACTGTGTATTTGCTGGTGGGTTAGTTATGAGATGTGAGAAGAGGATGAAGGATCTAGATGATGCCAAACCTTTTGGCTTGAGCAGTGGAGGCATGAAGTTGCCTTGGCTGATATTGGGAAGGTCTCAGCAAGGATGGTGGTTGTGAGAATGCAGTTTTTGTATTTTTTTTGAAGACCTGTTACAAGTTGAGATGCTAGTCAGACCCCTAACTGTCTAGTAGCCTCATGACTCTAGAATTCTGGCATTCATGAGAGAAGCAGAGTATAGTTTGGAGGAATTGCTACCTAGATGGTATTTAAAATCATGGGACTGGAGATCATGTAGGATGGTGCTGTTCAGTAAGCTAGCCTCGAGCCACATGTGGTTTTTGAGCACTTAAATTGTGGCTAGTTTGACTTGAGAAATGCTGTGTCATACATACACCAGATTTCCAAGACTCAGTATGGGGAGAAAAGAATGTAAAATATCAATGATTTTTTACCTCGATTATGTTTGGGGTGATTATATTTTGAATCTATAGAGTTAAATAAAATATATTGCTAAAATTAATTTTACCCATTTCCTTTTTAATGTGGCTACTGGAAAATTTGACATTGAATACTGGTAACTTATATCTTGCTGTTGGGTGGTACTAATGGAGGAAGCACATGTAGGTAGAGAAGTCCAAGGACAGCCTGGAGAGCCAGCGGAGGGGAGTTGGAGGAGGGTGGTGGTGATATTAGTTGTAGTCTGTGGGCAAGTGAGCTTCTCTAAAGTTTCTCTAGAACTTGTGGAAAAGAATCAGAGAGCAACTGGGCCTGGCCACTGTACAGTAGATGGGCTTAACTCTTTAGACAGGAACAGATTTCAGACATGGTCTGGAGGATCAGGATCTTTCCCTATGACTCTTTTTGTTTTTGGTTTTGTTTTAAAGTGAGTTTCATCAGGACGAGGATGCAGCCTGTACAGTGAGAGCTTTGCTGTAATGTGGCCTTTGCAGAAGAACCACACAGTTGAAGAAAGCACACACGTAGGAGCTTTGATGCAGTTAATGCAGCCAGGTGACTCTAATGACCCTCAAAACCTTGGTCTCAGGCTCTCTCCCACCTTGTACCTTTGCTTGATGCAATTCCTGTAAGAATATCTTACCTCCCTTCTCATTCTGTGTTCAGTAGAGTACCTTTTAATGTTCACTTAGGCCCTGGAAGTGGACTCAGCCACCCTGAGGGAGGGCTTTGTTACCATCTCTCTTGTCATTCGGTTCCGGTGCATGATCTCATGTCCAGGGCACTCCCGCCCTGAGCGTCTTCCAGAGACCTGGAGCTGGGACCAGGCTTTGACCCCAGTTGGTCTCAGGACCTTGCAGGTGCTGCTGCTCACGGGCTGCTGCTTATTACTGCACCGGTGAGGACTGGTGGGCACCAGTGGCTGTATTGTTACAGTATCAGGCGAAGGTTTCTTCCTTTACATCTTACTCTTTTTCCCCCTGCATTTCTCCCATTTCTAAACGTACACATGCACATTTAGGAACAGTGTTCATGACAGTTTTTTCCCCTAGCTATGTGGTAGAAACTGTCATGGAAATGGAAACTCCTCTGAGTGGACTTACCCAGGCCTTGCCAAGGTAGGCAAAGGAGTACCTTGAAAAGGACCTGGTAGCATCTTGCAGTCTGCTGTTGGCTAAAGTGGGGCCAAAGCTGGTCTCACTTTCCCTCTGGCGCAGGGTTCAGGTCTGTCAGCTTCTCAAAGTGTCTCTAGGTCTGTGGGGATGGTGAACAGTAGTGGCCAAGCCAAAAACTTTGATTAGGAAGGATATGCTAAATGCAACGTAAAAAGGCTTTGCTTTGATCTTTCAAAATTGTGAGACAGCGAGGCTGCAAGTTGGATGAGGGGCCAATGGTGGACTGCACCTGGACTGCAATGGCCCTGGTCTGCACCTGCCTCTGGATCCTGACTACACTTTAGTGTCTTAATCCATAAATGCAGAGGTTTGGTTTAGCTCCCTGTTTTTTCATGCTGTAAAAGTGGTATCTGGCACACAGCAGGTGCTCAAATGTTTGTTGAATGAATGGATGGATGGGAGGGAGGGAGCCTAGACACTTAGGGCCTAAGGTGGTGGGGGGAGGCCAGGAGTTTGGGTACTCCCTGTGCTCCTCACCTGTGCCACTATAACCTGTTTCAGGCATAGTATTAGGTTTTGCCTCTTTGAGAAATGTCTGAACAGCACTAGATGAGACGGTGTCTCAGAGTGTTACGTCATCATGCTCCTGGAACCGATGCCTGTGCATTCCTTCCTCCTCACCATCATATTGCATGTTCTTTTCATGAACTGGAAGCTGCAGGAGCTTCCCAGGGCTGCCATGAGGCAGTGCCACAGCCTGGGTAGCTGACAGCGACACAGATTTATCATTCCAGGTCTGAAATGCAGGTGTCAGGAGGCTGGGTTCCTTCTGATGGTTCTGAGGAAGGACCTATTCTGTGCCTCTCTCTTGGCTTCTGGTGTCCTTAGCTTGTATGCATCTCTGTCGGCACGTGGCCTCCTCTCTGGGTCCCTGTCCCCGTTTCCCTTATCTCATAAGGACATTGGGTTAGGGTCTGAACCGAGGTAGATTGACTAGTGGTTGTAAGAGAATGGAAAGGAGAGACTTGCTGAAAGTGACTGTGGTTCCTAGGACTTTGATTAGCATATCCATGTTCCTAAACATGGAACGGAGAGTTTCCATGGAGTGGAAATGTGGATTCTGGTTTATCTACAGAGCAAATGATGACATGGGCCATTGAAGATGCTTATTTCATTTCATGCGCTGAAATCACATTCTTCTAGCTTTAAAATTACCAGAGAACATTCCACCATTGCCCCTCATGTTAAGCTGCTTTGTCACCCTCACTGTGTCCTGCATATTCACCAAATGGTAGTGGTTTCTGATTTAAAAAAAAAAAAAAAAAAAAAAAAAAAAATATATATATATATATATATATTATTTATTTATTTATTTATTTATATTTTTGGTTTCTGATATTTAAATACAGTTAAGGGTCACTTGACTCTGATGGGGCGGTCAGTTCCTATCTGAGTGTCACAAGTTGGGGTCTTTGGGAAGCAGATTCTCTGGAGAGTACCCGTAGACAGTTCAGCTGATGTTGATTAAGAGGTACCTGTGGGGGTGGTGCAGTCAGTTAAGTGTCTGACTCTTGGTTTTGGCTCAGATTGTGAAATTGAGCCCCACATCAGGCTCCGTACTTAAGATTCTTTCTTCTCTCTTCCTCTGTGCCCCACCCCCTCAGTTCTCTCTTTCTCTTAAAAAACAAAAAGAAAAGGCACCCATGGGGTCCACTCCTGTAGAAAGGAGGAAGACATTGGGCTGCCTTTGTAGGCCCAGCCCAGCCTTGGCTAACCCCATGGGGAGGTGTGAAGCTAGAATAGCTCTTTGGAGTCACCCCCAAGATGCACCAAATGACCAGACCTGCACGCTCACATCACTTGTTGGAGGTGGAGATCTCTTGGGAAGGATGTTAGATGGGGCTGCTTTTTGTCTCTGGGGCAGTCCCTGAAGAGACTGAAAGTCCCTGAAGAGGCTGACATGGCACTCCTGGTGGCCCACAGCACTTCCTTCATGGGGGTCTGGGTGGTACAGCAGTGTCAGCCACAGTTAGATGGTAGCTTTCCTAGAAAAAGTTTTTATTGATTTGATTTAACGTATTCATTGGCCTTCTGAAGAAATATAGGGTAACTGGGCTCCCCTTTCTCTGAGTCCTGTTAGCTGTCCTCCCCATCTCCTCCCACTACATGTGAAATGGGGGGGCATAAATAGTTAAAGTGCACATTATGCTTTTCTTTTCCTCATTAAACATACTGGTTTTGGGCGCCAAGGGGGCTCAGCCAGTTGAGCATCTGCTTTTGGATCAGGTCATGATCTTGGCGTCCTGGGATTGAGCCCCATGTCAGGCTCCCTGCTCCTCCCCCTGCTCATGCTCTGTCAAATAAATAAAATCTTAACAGCAACATACTGGTTTCCTTAAACTTAAATAATTTCACATGGGATCCCTGGGTGGCGCAGCGGTTTGGCGCCTGCCTTTGGCCCAGGGCGCGATCCTGGAGACCTGGGATCGAATCCCATGTCAGGCTCCCAGTGCATGGAGCCTGCTTCTCCCTCTGCCTGTGTCTCTGCCCCTCTCTCTCTCTCTCTCTGTGTGTGACTATCATAAATTAAAAAAAAAAAAAATTCACATGGTACCTATGATAACCTGTGATTTTCTTGGTGTGATTGAGACTTCTTTGATTTTCTTTAACCATCTAGCTGCATATTTTCACAAATTTATCAGTGGCATTAGGATCCCTGGAACAATAGCTCAGTCTCAAAATTTTGGGACCTATTTCATGTGAATATAAAGTTCTTGGTTCATTTAATCCTACCTTCCTTTTCCCTTTGTTTGAATTTGTCCGGCTTTAATGATTTGAAGGACTCCTTATGGGGGATCTGTGGCCAAATGGGACTCCCCAAGATCAGAATTTAACTCTTGGATAGCTGGAGTTAGGTGTGCATCATTGCTGCTAAAGGCCTTCCTTTGGGGCCAGAAGGACCCTTTCAGTGGTTGCAAGTTGTTACCAGATAGTCCATAGTGGAGAGGAGCTTGACTCTGGAGTTAGTCTCGTCTGCTTTCAGATCCCAGCTCTTCCTCTTTCTTGCTGTTTGGAGAAATCAATTTTCTATTCTCAGTTTCTGTATTATCTGTACAAAGGGAATAATAACGGTGTCTACCTCATGGGGTGTTCAAATGAAATGAACATGCATGTAGAACACTTCGATAGTAAATTCCATAAACAGAAGCTGCTTCTGCTGTCACTGGAGGAAAACCACCTTTATGTTATAGGACAGGAAGTACCTTCACTCATCTATTCTAGACATCGAGGACTGAACTATAGCTATGATCTTAGCAAATTGCAAAGAAGGAAATGTCCCTGACCAGTGCAGGATGTCTAGAGAAAACCTACAGAGAACATCAGTTTTAATGAGGAAGTGTGGGGACATTTCCTGTATAGTTGGGTACAGGACAAAGGACACCCTGTGATGCCACTTGTTTTCATTGTGCTGCTGAGGTGAGGGCAGGCCTACATGACCCACCTAAGGATGGCAACTCTAGGAACGCAAAACTGTTGCATTTGCAGATGATGATTCTGTATAAAACCTAGGAGAGTCTGTGACTGAGTATCTGGGAATAAACCTGTGTGTGGAACATGAAAACTTGGAAGGTCTAGGAGGAGACCTAAATAAATGGAGAAATGGTCCTCGTTCATAAGTAGGAAGACTCAGTAGTGGAAAGCCGTCCGTTCTCCCGAAACTGATCTCTGTATTTAATGCATTTCCAATGAAAATCCCAGCAGGGTTTCTCAAGGAATGTGGTGGCTGATCCTAAGATTCTAAGCAAGAACAAAGGGCCAAGGTACTGGGAAGACGTTCCTGAGAACCAATCGATGCCTCACGTAAGAGCATAGTGGCTCAGGCAATGCAGTGTGTTGAGCAGAGGAGAGCCCAGGAGACGTGTGGTTATGGATCTAAAAGAGCTGTGTAGTGACATATGGGGACAGAGGGTAGATCCGTAAGTGACACCAGCACAGTTGGGCTTCCAGATAGAAAGATGTGCAATTAGGTTCTGCTGCATTAATTCTAGCTATAGGTGACTTGTAGACAGATTGAGGACCTGGATATTGTTTTAGATTTGATAAGGTTGTACTGTGGTGACAGGACCCCCAAATGTCAGGGGCCTGAGCACCAAACAGTTCTTTGTGGCCCATGTCATGCATTGGCATCTGCGAGTCAGTTGTGGTGGCTCTCCTCTTGAGACCTAGGCTGAGGAGGTGGCCCTGTTTGGGACACGTTCTTTCTGTGCTAGCACGGGAGGCCAGGCCTAATCACATGATTGCTTTTCAAGCTGCTTGGATATGGCTTAAGTCACGTCTACTATGGTCCATTGGCCACACCAGTTCCTGGGGCTCAGGGCGGGGCCTTTCAGCCTCTGGGAAGGCACCGCCGCCCTGTCCCATGGCCATGACCACAGGGGCCTGCTGTGTGATGGGACATATGAGGGAAACCAGGGGCTGCTTGGGAATAGTAGTTCAGTTTGCCACAATAGGAGAAGGAAACCTTGAATACATTTAAAAGAAAGTATAGACTAGCATCTCACTGATCTTGAGGTGGGGAAAGACGGGGTGCCTGGCTGGCTCGTTCCGTACAGCATGGGACTCTTGTCCTTGGAGTAATGAGGTCAAGCTCCGCATTAGGCCTAGAGCTTCCTTTAAAAAAGAAAAAAAGTACATTTGTCACCTGGGGACCTTGGTAGAAGGGAGTTTGTGATTCAGTGGGTTTGCTAAGTTCTGATGTAACATCTGTCATTGTAGTGACCATCTCTCCTCTTAAGCCTGGTCCTCAATTGCTCTGGTAGTTAAAGTCACCATTGGTGGGGATGGAGAATTGGTTTGTAGATAATGCCTTCTGCATAAATTACATAGGTTTTTGACCTTGTCACTGAGGAGCTGAGACGTGAATGTTTAGGGATTTTTTTTTTTTGTTTTTAATTTTAAAGATGTTATTTACTTACTCATGAGACTGAGGCAGAGACACAGGCAGAGGGAGAAGGAGGCTCCTTTTGGGGACCCCAATATGGGACTCGGAATCCCAGGACCCTGGGATCACGACCCGAGCCAAAGACAGTTTTTCAACTCCTGAGCCATCTAGGCACCCCCTGTCCAGGGATCTAGAACACAACTCTAATCCCAGATCACTCCTGTGGTTCTTGTTACAGGTTGTTAGGTGGTAGTACCTGAAAGATGCATCTGGATAAGATTACTCTCGTTTATTAAATATTTCCAAGGATTATTAGATTTTTTTTCCCCCAGAGTTGTCTTAATTTCATATTAACTTGAGTAGAATATTATTAACCCCCAAATTAAGTATTTTATGTGATAGAAAACTTGACCAGAATCTATAAGAAAAGCATAGTCAACTTTATATTTAAGAGGAGTCATTTGAAAGTTGACTTTTATGTTTAGTGTTTGGATACTTAACTGTTTCTGTTTATTTGCTTTTCTTAGTTGTTTGTGTATATTTGTTGTGTATATGAGTGCATATGTCTGCTACTTTTTTCTTTACATTTACCTTTGTAATATTTATGATTTGAACATATCAGTGAGATTATAAAGTTTTGACCTGTATAGACCTCTACAGAACATCATGCCAGTCTATTTTTTGAGAAGGGTTTTTTGGTTTGGTTTTTTAAGTATTTTACTATTTGGGGGTGGGGAGGAGCAAGGGATGGGTGAAGAGAGATAAGCAGACTCTGTGCTGAGCACAGAGCCTGACATGAGGCTTGATCTCATGACCCTGAGATCATGACCTGAGTTGAAACCAAGAGTTGGACATTTAAATGACTCAACCACCCAGGTGCCCTGAGAAGAGTTTTAATTAGTGTAAAATTCCAATCCAAAATCTGTCACCTTTGTGCCATACTTTGCTAGATATTTTATTTTTTGAAACTATTATGGGTATCTGAGTGGCTCAGTCAGTTAAGCATCTGCCTTCAGCAAAATCATGGTCCTGAGGTCCTGGGATCAAGTCCCTCATCGGGCTCCCTGCTCAGTGGAGAGTCTGCTTCTCCCTCTCCCACTGCTCCCCCTGCTTTGTGTTCTTTCCTCCTATCAAATAAATAAAAAATAAAATCTTCCAAAAAAAACCCCCTATTATTTTATTGTTAAGGAATTCACTTCTATGACTGTCATGAAGCCCAGGCTGGGTTACCTGGAGGTAACTATACGACTCTGGAGTTTCTGGTTATAGGCATTGTCTTCTCTAACTCAGCTGAAACCCTGACTCATGAGGCCTCAATCCCTGCCTCCCTATTCCTGGAAGATGCTAAAGCCAACTGTGTAGGAGGCTTTTTTTTTTTTTAAGATTTTATTATTCATAGAGACAGAGGGGCAGAAACAGGCAGAGGGAGAAGCAGGCTCCATACAGGAAGCCCGACGTGGGACTCGATCCTAGGTCTCCAGGATCATACCCCAGGCTGCAGGCAGCACTAAACCGCTGCGCCACCGGGGCTGCCCTGTAGGAGGCTTTTTCAGAGGAGAAGACCATTGTGTCTTCCCAGAAGATGAACACTTCCTTTTGTTTTATGAGGCAGGTAGCAGCCCTAAACCACAGGCAGGCTGGGACCTGTGCAGGCCACTGAATATATTAAAGATTTTATTTATTTATTTTTAGGGAGAGTATAAGAGAGTGGGCATAGGGGGGAAGGGGCAGAGGGAGAGGGAGAGAGAGTCCCAAGAAGAGTCTGCTGAGCGCAGAGCCCAGTGTGAGGCTCAGTCCCATGACCCCAAGATCATGACCTGAGCAGAAATCAAGAGGTGGATAGTTCACTGGCTGTGCCACCCAGGTATCCCGACCACTGACTATTTTAAATAGATTTTCAAGAATAGGGACACCTGGATGGCTCCATGGTTGAGCATCTGCCTTTGGCTTGGGTCATGATCCTGGGGTCCTCAGATCAAGTCTCCTATCAGGCTCCCCGTGGGGAGCCTGGTTCTCCCTCTGCCTATGTCTCTGTCTCTCTCATGAATAAGTAAATAAAATCTTAAAAAAATATTTTCGGGATCCCTGGGTGGCTCAGCGGTTTAGCCCCTGCCTTCGGCCCGGGGCGTGATCCTGGAGTCCTGGGATCGAGTCCCACATCGGGCTTCCTGCATGGAGCCTGCTTCTCCCTCTGTCAGTGTCTCTGCCTCTCTCTCACACATCTCTGTGTTTCTCATGAATAAATAAAATATTAAAAAAAAAAATGGAAGTCAAAACAAGGCCTAATACAGACTTCCTTTAAAAAAATTTTTCAAGAATATTGCATTGTTAATATTGCATTATCTTTAAAGTATTTATATTTTGGGTCTTGAGTATCATTGATGTATGGAGAATTCCATAGGTATACAATCCTATTAATGCCACTCTACTTGGTCTCTAAGAGTAGTGGGGCTTCTCAGCGTGTTTCTCAGATTCTGGGGTGCCTCAGAGTACACTGAAAATCAGTAGCCTTTCTAAATTTTTTAGCCAGCTGTGCTTGACCCCAGCAAATGTTTATGGACTACAAGCACTTCTCAATTAGCTTGCCCTCCACCACCCCTGGAGCATGTGCCCTCTGAGCACCCAAGCTTGGCCATCTTGAGTTCAGACACACTGGTCAGGTGAATTGACTCTTAGTGCTGGCTTCGCCATTAGCATCCTATTAGATCTCCGTCTTTTGAGCCGCTAAAAACACTTGGTGGTTTTGTGCAGTGGAAGGAAATAAACCCAGGATCATTTCAATGGCTGTAAGCAACTCCTTGATCCCTCAGGTGCGTGCTTGCTGCTGTGCCTATAATATACGCTGGCAACTAAGTGGTGTGCATTGAGTGCATTGAATGCAGGCATAGCACCTTATATGTCTATTCCAAGGTTATAGATAAGGACTAGGTGTGTCTAGGGGAAAGGGGGAAATCTGGAAGGTTCTGATCCCATATAAAAAGGAGTCTGGATTGATGTGCAGCACAATAGAATTTATGCAGATTTTTTAAAGGGAAATAAAGGAGAAGGGTGTACTTAATGATCTTATTCTTAAATGGTATCTTTAGTTTAACTTTTCAACCTTAGGAAATTGAGGATGTAAGGACCCTAAAAGATCTAGGTCTTTCTTATGACTTGGCCCTTAGGAAAATGTTAAGTGTTTCTGGTTAAAAGGTCATATTTCCCAAAGTGTTCTCAGGAACACAGAAGAGGTCTGTAATTAAATAAGTATGGAAAATGCTATCTACTTTGTTTCCTCCCTAGAGGTTCCAGATGCACATTATCATATTAAAAGTTTTAAGACCTCCTAAAATAAATAAACCTACTTTTGTTTCAGTTCTGGTATTTCCCTAATTTATGCAAAAGGAAGAAATTTCTATGGCAAAAATAATAAATTTTTTTATCACCTAGAATAATGAATACACTTTGGGGAAACTGTAGCAGGTTACATTTTAAATGATGACAATGTTCATTTAAATAGCTTTCTAGGAACTCTAACTACATAGTTAATCTAAGAGTCACAGCTAAAGATGATTTAATCTTTGAAACCTATAATTAATGGATGAAAAATACATGTACTTTGAACCTATTCTGAGTTCTGAAATGTATATCATTTTACAAATAGAGGATTTTATACTGATCCTTTAAAATTGCTAACTAGTAGGATATGAATCAGATAATGATCACAAAATTTTTTATTGAACTAGGTATCTCTTATTGAGAAACACTAAATCTTACCAAGGAATTGCTTATTATCGACAAATACCCAACATTTGCTTCAACGTGGATGGAACTGGAGGGTATTATGCTGAGTGAAATGAGTCAATCGGAGAAGGACAAACATTATATGTTCTCATTCATTTGGGGAATATAAATAATAGTGAAAGGGAATAGAAGGGATGGGAGAAGAAATGGGTAGGAAATATCAGAAAGGGAGACAGAACATAAAGACTCCTAACTCTAGGAAACGAACTAGGGGTGGTGGAAGGGGAGGAGGGCGGGGGGTGGGGGTGAATGGTGATGGGCACTGAGGGGGGCACTTGACGGGATGAGCACTGGGTGTTATTCTGTATGTTGGCAAATTGAACACCAATAAAAAATAAATTTATTATTAAAAAAGAATTGCTTATTATCTAATGTCATTTTGGAGAACTGTAATATGTATTACTTAGCTTATGGCTTTATATTAGTATTTTTAAAAAATGGACCAACCACTCTCTTACTGGTGAGCCTCAGAATTTTAGGCCATTTTTCCCCCCACCTCTCGAAACTCAGAAGACAATTCACTTTGTAATTTGAGGTCAGTAGTTGAAAGCTGTAGACTTAAAAAAAAAGTATGTATATATTAAATATATATTATATATATATATATATATATATGTATTTTAAATAGAGTGCATGTGTATTGGGGAGGAGGGAGAGAATCTCAACGAGGCTCCACTCTGAGCAAGGAAACCTGATGACAGGAGGTCTTGATCTCATGTGACTTCAGATCCTGACCTGAGATGAAATTGAGTCGGAACCTTAACTAACTGAGCTGCCCAGGCCCCTGAAAGCTGTAGAATTTTTATGAACAGACATTTGACAAGCAACAGGGGCAGTCTGAAAAACGATTATTTGATTGATTGATTTTATTTATTCGTGAGAGAGGCAGAGGCAGAAGCAGGCACCATGCAGGGAGCCTGATGTGGGTGGGACTCGGTCCCTGGGACCCCAGGATCATGCCCTGAGTCGAAGGCAGATGCTCAACTACTGAGTCACCCAGGCATCCCGAAAAACTACTATAATACACCATGATCTAGTATCCTTTTTTTTTTTTTTTTTAAAGATTTTATTTATTCATGAGAGACAGGTAGAGGGAGACGCAAACTTCCTGTGGGGACCCCAGTTTGGGACTTGATCCCAGGACCCCGGGATTATCACCTGAGCCGAAGGCAGACGCTCAACCACTGAGCCACCCACATGTCCCCATGATCTAGTATCTTATTTGATAAACTCTTTATCCTTGATTAAATGAATTTTATGTTAGAGCTTTTTGCATTCTCAAAATTCTAAAAATCTGCTTATTTAAATTTTTTGTTTCTAAATAAATTTGCTTAGTGTTTCTGAAAATTTTTATTTCTTAGAGTTGAAGGTCCGTTCAGTTTCTCTTAATTGAAGTTTTTAAATTTCTGAAATTTAGCTTGACCACCTTCCAGCAATTTTTCTAAAAACTTTTAGGATTTCATAATAATTTTGTTTTGATGTTTGAAGTTTGTTTGGTAGCTGTTTTATTGTTTGCAGGAAGACTGTTTCTTTTAGATGTCAGCGTATACATTTACTGCTTTCCCTCTGACCCAAAGGATTTTCCTCATGGGTTTTCATTCTGTAAACTGCCCAACATGCGGTTTGCCCTTTCTAGGGGAAAAATGGCAGTTTTTGGTAAGTCTACAATAAGGGCTTTTTTGAAGGCATAAAACTGCCATTCTGTATTCCTGGTAACAAATTCTGATGTCTAATAGATCTAGATGAGTTATAGACACTGATTATTATAATGTGATAACCTGCAGAGATTTCAGTCTGGAAAAATCAGTCCAGTTTTTCAAACCAGAAATATTAACAGATAAGAATGAATCCTCAAATAACTGACAACAGACTAAAAATTAGAAATCAAGCAGTGTTACTTTGTATAAGCAGTTTATCTCCCTCTGGTTAGGCCAGTTACAGCTCTGAGAACCTGGAGGCTGACCCAGCCTTTGGATTCTGTAAACCCTCGACAAGAGGAGAGATTTTATCCAGTCTAGGCTGACAGCTTCCCTTTTATTTCCTCTCCTTAGACTGTGTTGTCGTTCCCATTTGTTTTTCCTTTAGTGGACGTCTATTCTTTACTACTGATTCTCTGTAGAACCAAGTCCTTTTACCTACCATCATTATCTAGTTAGTTCTTCTTTTTTCTAATCTTTTCAGTTTAGAGATTCACCAGGTCTGTTATGTGTCTGCAATTTAGTAAGACCTTTGTTAGTTCCTATTACTATCAAGTAAATACTCTTACCTACAAGAACAACCCTACATTCATGAAAAGAATTCATTTTAACTGTCACTGGAGAATATACACGAACCAGTTCATTTCTGATAGATTGGCTAGTAAGGGAATTTAATCTACATGCAGTTCTTTCTATTTGTGAGGAAAGCACTCATGTCTCACACTAATCTTGTAGGTTATATTATCTTAAACAGAAGCCTTATTCATTTCCTCAAATTTGACACATTTCTAGATGGGAAAGAGACAATGGGGTCTGATTGTCCATATCTACATAATTTTTCAGATTCAGAGGCTAAACAGGTATGTATGATGAGCTTTTAGCCTGTCGTTTCTTTAGTGATACAAGTTCTGGTTTAGGCTGTGAATTCTCTATGGATTTTCTCTTCTGGCCATAGATTTGCTCTGGAGGCGTGCTACCTACTAAAGAAAATAAACGATCCCTTATATTCTAAATTGATGCAAATCTGTGTGTAACTACCTCGTTACATGTGTGCACTCTCTGATTTATTGGGCAGATATTTAGGATCTTGGTGAGAAGTAGTAGAATCTAAAAGCCAGAGTCGTCATAGTTCAAACATCTACTTTCATTATTCTGTTTTCTTCTGTTTATATTTTGTATGTCCTTTATTTATGCTTCCCCTTCAGATGCTTTTGTGTATGTGTGAAAATTGTATTAATACAGAAATTGAGGAATTATACAGTTTCAGGTAATTCAGACTCTTGTATACTGAGTACTTTATCAAATTTACTGTGAAAGTTGTAGTGAAGAAGACTGGTTAAAAAATATGTAGTTAGTGTCAAGTCATAAATTGCAAAAGTACCAAACTAGATCCAAGGGCAGGTGGAAGGTGGTGTGTTTCAGTAGGAAGAAGTACAAGTTGATTAAGGATAAAGACCAAAGCCCCCTAGCATAGGATGGTATATACAGAAAGAACAGACCTAAGGATTATTGATTTTGTGTCACTAGCAGCATACACAAGACCTGGCACACAGAAAGCCTCTAGCACACGTGTGGGTGGTGGAAGAATGAGCTGGGGCTCCTAGGTTAGAGTTGTTCTCCACCTGGGAGCTGAGAACTTGACCAGAGCTCAGCGTTTTCTCCACACACGCCAGTATTAGGAATATTGTATTTCCCAAGGCTGTCTTTGAGAATGTGTTCCATTTAGATTGGGAGAGTGTTTAGTTTGACACAGTTTTGCTCACCTGCCAAGGCCTAAAAATTCTGCTAATTAGCATGTGGAATATGTCACAGTTTGGCTTTGAAGAACTTTCAGCCTTGCTTGTAAAGGAACCCACACGCAGGAGGCAGTTGGAGAATAGTATGGATGCATATCATTGAAAGGCAGAGAGCAGGAGGACAGTGAGTGCCCTAAGTGTCACAGGAAGAGAGCAGTGTGGCTTTAAGTAATTAGGGATGGCTGCTTGGAGGAGTTAGGGCACGAATTGGCTCATTACCATTTAGGTGTTAATGTTTCAGCAGTCCTCATGCCTTCAGAACCTTCCTTAGCTTGTTACTTTAGTCTCTCTTGTGGGACTTATTATTATTATTTGCAGTGTTTTAATTCATCTGCCTTGAATGTTCCACCCAAGTTGACCAGAATGCTGGTTTCAGTAGTGCTAGACTTTATTTAAAAAAAAATTTTTTTTTAAGATTTATTTGAGGGGAGTGCAGAGCAAGTAAGAACTCAAGTTGGGTGGGGGTGCAGACAGAGGGAGAGGGAGAAGCAGGCTCCCCACTGAGCTAGGATCGTGGCCTGAGCCAAAGGCAGATGCTTAACTGACTGAGCCCCCCAGGCATCCCTAGTGTTAAACTTTAGAGTTGTCTCCTATCAGGAGCCTCACATTTTAGCTCTTGAAGTAATCCTTAAGGCTATTGACACCTATCACTGCTCTTCCCTCCTCCCTGGCATGGGAGAGGAGTGTGCTTCCCCTACCCCCACTTGAAGTGAGTGAGGCCATGAGACTTGGCTTTGACTGGTGAGATGTGGGGCTCACTTCCAGGAAGGAGTTTCTAAAGCACTGGTACATGCTCTGACCCAGGTTTTCTTTCCCCATGGTTCCTGGACTAGCAGTAGCAACCCTACTGACATCTTGTGTACCAGAGAGGTTATGCTGTGGTTATGCTGAGTGTCCCTGCCAGTCCTGGATGGACATGTAGCAGGAGCATATAAAGCCTTTGTTAAGCTTCTGTGATTTGGGGATTGTTTATTTCTGCAGCATAATATACTTTATTTGACTAGATAACCTTTCTTACCAAATTTTGAGCTTTAGCACCCCATCCTGATTATTCTCGGTTTTCTTTTTGCTTTGTCATGGTTCTTGCTGTTCTGTATACAGTTTGACATTGTCACTGAGCCTTCCATGGATTACTTTCTACTGTAATGACATTTGACCCCTATCAAACACAAAGGCAGATGTTTTCTACTTCCCTCCGGCAATCCCTCTGGCACATTGTACTGTCTCAGAATGGTTGTGCTTAGCACCCATTTTCTGGGTATGAGGAGTGTCTCTCATGGTCCTAGGTACATGAGGAAGGGTACATGGATTCTGTTGAGCCAATGACCCTTTTTTAGTCAAACGTAGTTCATTTGCTGAAGAGAATCAAAGCCAGTATTGTTCAGAACTTCTGCCGTGACAGAAATGTCCTATATTTGCACAGTAGCCACTAGCCATGTGTGGCTTTGAGCTCTTGAAATGTGGCTGGTGTGGCCAATTTTTTTTTTATGTGCTATTTTAAAAAAAAGATTTTTACTTATTTGAGAGAGAGTGAGTGAGACAGAGAAGGAGCAGGGGTAGAGTCAGAGGGAGAAGGAGAAGCAGACTCCTCACTGAGCAGGGAGCCAGACTCATGGCTCAGTCCTAGAACCCGGAGATCATGACCTGAGCAGAAGGCGGATGTTTAACTGACTGAGCTGCCTAGGTGCCCCAGAAAACATTTGAAGTTCTGTGGAAAGGAAAAAAACACTGATAATGAAAATTATCACATGAAAATACTGTGAATTATATTAGGGTGGAGAAATTGTGTGTGGGCATCCTTTTTTTAAGATTTTATTTATTTATTCATGGGAGACACACACCAGAGAGAGGCAGAGACACAGGCAGAGGGAGAAGAAGGCTCCACGCAGGGAGCCCTACGTGGGACTCGATCTGGGTCTCCAGGATCAGGCCCTGGGCTGAAGGTGGTGCTAAACCGCTGAGCCACCCAGGCTGCCACATCCTTCTCTTGTATTTAGAAAAATACTTAGTTTTTTTTGTTTTTGTTTTTTAATGAAAGTAGATGGGATTCACTTGAGCAGAAAAGCAGAAGTGCTTGGAGAGTAAGTCTGTTGAACAGATTTCCCTCCACAAGATCTGCCCTTTCCATTTTGCCCAGAGAAACACGGTTTAGAACTGTTGACTGGTGCTCTTTATGATCAGTTATGCTGTAACACAAGCAAATTGAGAATATTCCACAGATGATAGATATGTACCATGTCAGAAAGAGATGGTGCTTTTTTTTTTTTTTTAAGGTTTTATTTATTCATGAGAGACACACAGAGAGAGGCAGAGACACAGGCAGGAGAAGCAGGCTCCATGCAGGGAGCCCGATGTGGGACTTGATCCCGGGTCTCCAGGATCACGCCCTGGGCTGAAGGTGGCACTAAACCGCTGAGCCACCCGGGCTGCCCGAGATGGTGCTTTTGAAATAATTTTTATATGTTTCCAGCAAATCTAAAAACATTCACTATAAAAAAAAAATTCACTATATTACAAAAGAAGAAGGGAAATACTCTAATATTTAAATTTAGCTGGTCACTTGTCTCCTGTGCTTGAGCTCTAAAGAAACTGAACTACAGAATGTCTGATTCTCAGAGCTTATAGGACTCACTGCTGCTTGTACCCTAGGTGACTTGTCACACCCACTAATGGGGGCTGTAATTTGAATTACTTCTAGGAATGTGTGTGGTGTTACGAAGAGTACAGAAAGACAGCATTATGTTTCTTGGCACGTTGTTATAATAAGGGAAGAGATTTTGGAAGATCAGTGAACTTCTTCAAAATGACCTTCATTCCACCTCAAAAATCCCTTGTTAAATTACTCATATGAAACTTGTAGCCTTACCAAGTCTTAATTATTTGTTAAATAAATATTTACTTGTATAATAAGTATTAGGTCGGTTTTCTTTTTTTCCTTGTGGACAAATCCTTTGGGACTAATTATATGACTCGAAAATGTTTATACAGACTAGATAAAGAATTAAAGGCTTTTATTTTTATTTTTAAAGATTTATTTATTTATCCATGAGAGAGACAGAGAGATAGAGGCAGAGACACAGGCAGAGGGAGAAGCAGGCTCCATGCAGGGAGCCCAACGGTGGGACTCGATCCTGGGTCTCCAGGATCACACCCCAGGCCAAAGGCGGTGTTAAATCGCTGGGCCACTGGGGCTGCCCGAGGGGGGTAGTTTGTAACAGTACCTTCCATTCGTATGACTTTATGAAATGCAAAGGCCACAAAATATTTGCTCATTGCAACAACCTTGTGAGAGATTTGAGGTGTAGAGAGAGCACATATATATTATTCTGTTTTACAGGTGAGGAAACAAGTTACAGAAACCAGCTCTTAAGTAGCGAAGGTGAGATGGACTACAAAACCCTAAATGTTATGCTGGGCTCATGTACTTTCCACTCTTTTGTGCTACCTTCAAGAATTAAAAAAGACATAAGTGATATAGAAACTTCCATGGGCATTTAATTATAGCTATGTATATTTTTTTGCATCCTGGGTCTCCAGGATCAGGCCCTCGGCTGAAGGCAGACGCTAAACCGCTGAGCCACCTGGGCTGCCCCTTTTTTATGTATTTAAAAAATATATTTATTGGAGAGACAGAGCATGTGCTAGTGAGTATGAGTGGGGTGAGGAGCAGAGGGAGAAGCAAACCCCCACTGAGCAGAGAGCCCAGTGTGGGGCTCGATCCCGGGACTCTGGGATCATGACCTGGGCTGAAGGCAGACACTTAATCGATTGAGCCACCCAGATACCCCTATTGTGGGACCTTTTAAATGATCATTTATGCAATCCAGTCTTTGGGATGATTCGGGTTAGTTTTGCATGGGAGAAAGATACGATGATCCGAAGGCCTTCTTAACTCTGTAAACTTTTGGAGAAAGAATCAGATGTTGAAAAAATGAAGTGAAGCAAAACAGAAAGCCTGGTGCTTTTTCTTTAAAACTCTTTTGGAGGGGCAGCCCTGGTGGCGCAGTGGTTTAGCACTGCCTGCAGCCCAGGGCGTGGTCCTGGAGACCCCTGTCAGGCTCCCTGCATGGAGCCTACTTCTCCCTCTGCCTGTGTCTCTGTGTGTGTGTCTCATGAATAAATAAATAAAGTCTTAAAAAAAAAAAAAAACTCTTTTAGAGAGGTGCCTCGGCTCAGTGGTTGAGCGTCTGCCTTTGGCTTAGGTCATGATCCTGGGGTCCTGGGATTGAGTCCTGCATTAGGCTTCCCACAGGGAGTCTGCTTCTCCCTCTGCCTATGTCTCTGCCTCTTTCTGTGTGTCTCTCATGAATAAATAAATTAAATCTTAAAAAACAAAAAACCTCTTTTGGAGGAGCACCTGGGTGAATAATTCAGTTAAGCATGTGGCTCAGGTCATCATCTCAGGGTCCTGGGATCGATCTCCTCATCAGGCTCTCTGCTCAGCAGGGAATCTGCTTCTCCCTCTGTCCCTCCCCAATTATTTTCTCTCTCTCTTGTTCTCTCTCTTTCTCAAATAAATAAAAATTTTTAAAAATCTTAAAAAATTTTTTTGGAGAATTTAGTTAAACCGAAATGAAATTTAACTTCATATTGATTAAATTTCACATTTGGAATGAGCGTAACAGTTTGAAATTTGGGTGTTTGCCAGCTGTGTTCTTGAATTTGCCAGGCAAACATTAAATGGGTTTTGCCTGTGTTTGTCAGACCGTTCCACTGTTTTGACCATGTCATTGATTGTACCCAAAATAAGTTTTCTTGTTTTATTTTATTTTAAAGATCTTATTTATTTATTCACGAGAGACAGAGAGAGGCAGAGACACAGGCAGAGGGAGAAACAGGCTCCATGCAGGAAGCCTGACGCGGGCTTCAATCCACGGTCTCCAGGATCACGCCGTGGGCTGAAGGTGGCGCTGAACCGCTGAGCCACCTGGGCTGCCCAGTTTTCTTGTTTTGAAGATTTATTTATTTGAGAGAGTGCACATGTGTGAGAGCATACAGAGGGAAAGGGGGAAGCTGACTCCTCGCGGAGCAGGGAGCCCAATGCTGGGCTCAATCCCAGGACCTTGAGATCATAACCTGAGCTGAAGGCAGATGCTTAACCAATTGAGCTACCCAGGCACCTCCAAAATAAGTTCTAATTAAAAATCAGAACCAACATACCTAGGAGTCTCCTTTTAGTTCAGAACTGGAAACAGAGTCTCATTCTGTCATGTGTTCATCCCTCTGTTGAAGGCTTGCTGCTTAGGGAGAAGCAGCTTTGTTAGGGCTCCATATTCTCTACCTGGGTCATCTGCTAAGTTTGAGGTTCAGAATAGGGAGGATGGACACTGGCTCCAAGAACGTTTAGACCTACCATTATGGTACAAGAAGAGCCATCTTGTACTTTTTCTGTCTCAGACCCTATTACTAGGATCCACTCAGAGTTCTTGCATGGACAGCTGCCAGGTAGTCTGATGGTACCAGACTTAGCAGCCTCTGCTCTTCTCCTTTTCCTCTGCAGTCTGAACTATAGAGAGTAAAAAAGATCATAATCCCTAGTAACTCTAGAGATATGTCCTATTATTTTAAAATGTTATGTCATCAGTTATTGAACAAGTTCGAGAAGAGTTCTGTTAGGGGTAAAAATGCAAGGGAAGGTTTTAACCAGCCTTGATGAGATCTTGGGAGTTCAGTGTGCTTTGCTTCATTTTGCATTTTTATGTTGATTTTTTTTCTCACCCACTTCTTGAATCTTTGCACTTGTCTAAAGAAGTGTGAAATTTCTTAATGACAACAGAGAATCCTATACTTGGGTTGAAACCACTTTTCTTTTTTTCTTTTTTTTAAGAGCAAGCGAGAAAGGAGGAAGTACAAGGGGGAGAAAGAATATCAAGCAGGTTCCAGTGTCCATCTCAAAACCCTGAGATCATGACCTGAGCCGAAATCAAGAGTCCAACACTCAACTGACTGAGCCACCCAGGCACTACTGATTAGCTTATAATTTAGTTCCATATGGTCAAAGAGTATATTTTCTATGATTTGAATCCTTTTAAATTTGTTACAACCTTCTTTATGGCCCAGAATACAGTCTTCTGTCAGATTGATGATAATATTGCTCGAGTCTTCTAAATCCTTACGGACTTGGTGTTTATTTCTTTCAGTGTTTGAGAGAGGGGGATTTTGATATCTAGTACAAATAATGGCTTTGTTTATATCTTGAAATGCTATCAGTTTTTATTCACACAGTTTGTAACTCTGCTACCAGGTATGTAATAAATAGGACTGTTACATCCCTTGGTAATTGACCCCTTTATCGTCACGAAATGACCTTTACTTCTGTTACTACTCCTTGCTCTAAAATGTCAGATACTATAATCATTCTACCTTGTACCCTTTTTTTTTAAGATTTATTTATGAGGCGCCTATGTGGCTTTAGTTGGTTAAACATCTGTCTTTGGCTCAGGTCATAATCCCAGGGTCTAATCGGGCTCCCTGCTTAGTGTGGAGCCTGCTTCTCCTTCTCCTTCTTCTTGTTCATGTTCTCTCTTGCTATCTGTGTCTTTCTCTCTTAAATAAAATCTAGAAAAGAAAATGTTTATTTGAGAGAGAAGGAGGGCAAGCATGGGGAGGGGCAGACATGAGAGGGAGAGAGTGAATCCTCAAGCAGACTCGCTACTGAGCATGGAGCCCATGTGGGCTGATCTGAGGACTCCAGAATCAAGAGTCAGCTGCCCAACTGAGCCACTCAGATGCCCCTGCACCTTGCTTTTTGTTAATGTTGGCATGGTGTATCTCTTCCCATCCCTTTACTTGGAACTTTGAATGTGGATATTTTTATAAGGAGCATATATTTGCATCTTGCAGTTTTAAAATCCAGTCTGACCACCTCTGCTTTTTAATTGGTTGGTTTGACCATTTATGTTTATTGTGATTATTAACAGCTGTTGTATCACAATCTGTCTCCAGGTGGCATTCTCCCATTGCAGGTAATATGGGAGGAGCTGGTAGGAGTGTTATTAACCCCCGCATCCAGCTTCGCGTTCTGTTACCCTCCATTTTGCTTCCACGTATGTTACAAACCTCACAATAAATTGTTACTATTTTTGTTTCAATAGTGGAATTATCTTTTGAAGATATTGAAATAAAAAAATAAAAATAAAAAGAAAAATGTAGTTTTTCTTTTTCTTTTTCTTTTTTTATTTCTGGTGCACTTTGTTCCTTTGAGTGGATGCATGTTTTGTTCTGGTGTCATCTTCCTTTAGCCTGAAGGACTTCCTGTAACACTTCCCAGAGCTATCTGCTGCTATTGCTGGATTCTTCCAGCATTTGCATGTCTGAAAAAAGTCTTCGTTTCAACTTCGTTTTGGAAGATTTTGTGATGAGTATAGAATTCTATGTTGATGGGTTTTTCTTCCAGTCCTTTAACATTTTTTTGACTGATTATCTTTCTCCTTTGCCTGTTTCTGACAAGAAACTTGGTGTTCTTTTTTTTTTTCCTTCATCTTATTTTAAAGAGTCTATTTATTTATTTGACAGCACAAGCAGGAGGGAGCAGCAGGCAGAGGGAGAGGGGAAAAGCAGGCTCCCGGCTAAGCAGAGAGTCTGATGCAGGGCTTGATTCCAGGACCCTAAGATCCCAATCTGAGCTGAAGGCAGACACTTATCTGAGCCACCCAGGTGCTCCAAAACTTGGTGTCCTTAGTCATCTTTTGCTCTGTTCTACCTGATGTGTCTTTTCTCCCCAGAGGCTTTGTGGTTCTTTGCTTTACCATTTGAATGGTTTTGTTGCAGGAAGCCTGGGTATCACTTTCTTCATGTTTCTGTGTTTAGAGTTCAGTGAACTTCTTAGATCTTAGTTGTTATCAATTTTGGGAAAATGTTGGCCATTATTTCTTCAAATATTTCTTTGTCCCCTTCTCTTTCTCTTCCAATTACACATGTTAGGTTTCTTAAAATTGTCATACAGCTTGCTGAAGCTGTATTAATTTGTTCCTTTCTCTCTGTTTCATTTTGTATGGTTTCTTTTGCAGTGTAAGACTGGAATCTTTCCTTCTGAAGGGGTTAATCTGCCATTACCCCCATCCTGTCTGCTTTTTTCTCTCTGACATTGTAGTTTTCATCTGTATATGTTTGACTTTCAGTCTTTATATCTTCTGTTCTCTGCTCATTAATTACATATATGGCCTTTAGTCATAATCACTGCTTCAGAATCCTTTTCTGCTAATTCTCACTTTTGTGTCAATTCTGAGTTGGTTTCAGTGAATTTATTTTTCTCTTCATTTCTATTTCCTTTATGCCTGCTTGTCTGCATGTCTCCTACTTTTTTTATTGGATTCCAACCATTATAAATTTTACTTAAAAAAAAAAAAAGATTTATTTCAGAGAGAGCACAAGTTGGGGGGGGGGAGTGAGGGGAGCAGGAGGGAAGTCTTCAGAGACTCCATACCAAGTGGGGAACCTGATACTGGACTTGATCCCATCACCATAATAAGATCATGATCAGAGCCGAAACCAAGAGGCAAATGCTCAACCAACCAAGTCATCCAGGTGCCCCTGAATCTTACTTTTTAAGATGCTCAGTATTTTTGTGTTCCTATACATTTCTTGAGGTTTGTTCTGGGACCATAATGAAATTAGAAATACTTTGGCCCTTCAGGTCTTCCTTTTGGTATATATTAGTCACACACTGTTCTCTCTAGGGCTAATTCCCCTACAGAGTCAGGGGTGTGTCTCTGAATTAGTTGGTTTTCAACTCTGGCTGGTAGGAAACAGCACCATCCCTGGGCATGCTGAACATCAAGTCCTATTTCCTTTGTTTGTTTGTTTTTTTTTTTAAGATTTTATTTATTTATTCATGAGAGACACAGAGAGAGACATAGGCAGAGGGAGAAGCAGGCTTTTATGCAGGGAGCCTGATGTGGGACTTGATCCCAGGACCGTGGGATCACGCCCTGAGCCGAAGGCAGATGCTCAACTGCTGAGCCACCCAGGCGTCCCCAAGTCCTATTTCCTTCTAGTTTTCTTGATGATCTTCTCCTGTGATCGGGGAGTTTATCACATGCATGCCCTGATTAGTACTCTACTGAATTCTGAAGGCTACTCTCTGCCGATCTTAAGTGCTGTTTGCTGTGAGCTTAAGCTGCCTTAGATCTTTCATCTAGCGCCTTCAGCTGTTGCTTCAAGTCTGTTCTCCATCTAGGTTGATTGTCATTGAATGAGAACCAGCATGTCACCTTGCTTCAGGGGGTGTTCCCAGAATTCAGTGTATTGTTTAATTGATGATCTCTCTGGCATCCGAAGATTCAGTCATTTTAAAGAATTAATGAAATATGTTTTAATTTTGAGAGTCAGCTGGAAAATTTCAGCAAGTGAAAATTATAGAAAAACATTTACTTTATCTATTTTCCATAATTCAGAAAAGACTGTATGGTAGAGAAAAATTTTGAAAATAGAATATACGTTAACAACTTAATATAGTAACTTAGTCCTATGGTAGATTTGAACATTTTTCTTTAAAGTCTGTAAAAGTTACTGTGTAGTTATTCATGAAATACAAGAAGTGGAGTCTTAAGTCTTTGGGGAAACGTCTTTCAGACTTGATACTTTTACTAACTAATAATACCTTTAATTTTTTTTTTTTTTTTAAGTAGTAAGAATGTGAGTAGGGTAAGGGGCAGAGTGACAGGGGAAAAAAATCTCAAGTAGACTCTCCACTGAGCAGGGAGCCTGACATAGGGCTCAGTCTCTTGACCTTGAGTCCATGACCTGAGCCTAAATCAGGAGTTGGACGCTTAACCGACTGAGCCACTCAGTGGCTCCTAAATCACTTTTGGTAACCCTCTTATTGTCTGCTAAAATTCATGCAAAAGCTGAGTTGATGAGATTTACTTGTCACTGTGGTAGTTTTCATCTTCTGGTGGCATGAGTGATTTAATAAGGCCGTTGTTAGATTAGTTTGACATATTGAAAGTAGGTTAACTTAGGGGAAAAAGCTATTAAGAACATGGCATCTATCATAGCAGTAAGCAAACCATCAGCCAAGGTGTAAAAGAATAAAAGTTACATCAGGTGTAACCATACAGCCTGGTGTGGCTATGAGCCAAATACATGTTTTACTTTCACTTTTATGAAATAAAATAGTGAGCAGCCATGCAAAGCTTGTAGCTATACGAAATGATTGATTACCTTTATGAAACCTTCACTTTAAAGGACTAATTTTTAACCATTGTCTAAATGAAATTACTATTCAGCTGCTTGCTTCTGCTACACTTAAAAATGAACTAGTGATTTGTTACCATACAAATTCTTTCAGCATTACAGAGGAACAAAATTTTATTAGCCCGGTGTCTTGAGGTAGCAGAATAAACATTGGTTTGATTGAGTACAAGCACAACAATGTAAATTTCTGAGTTTTCCTTTCTTTTAAATGATGTAAGCTTAAAATTTTGAAATATCACTTGACTTGGGATCCCTGGGTGGCGCAGCGGTTTGGCGCCTGCCTTTGGCCCAGGGCGCGATCCTGGAGACCCGGGATCGAATCCCACATCGGGCTCCCGGTGCATGGAGCCTGCTTCTCCCTCTGCCTATGTCTCTGCCTCTCTCTCTCTCTCTCTGTGACTATCATAAATAAATAAAAATTAAAAAAAAAAAAGAAATATCACTTGACTTAAAATGTCAAACATGACAGCAAAAAGAAATCCATGTTCAAAGACATCAAATTTCAGTAAACAGTTCATTTGGATTTTTCCAAAAGATCAGTAATTTATATCTTTATATAATGTGTACCTTTTTTTCTCTCTCTCATTTTTGTAGGTTCTGCCGGAGACTTCCATTTGGCCTCAATGTGAAAATAAAGTAGAAAATCACATCTGCGTGTGTATTGCTGTCAGGATGTTGATTCACTGGTCATGCCTGAAGAGGGAAATTCTGTTCTAATGGCTGACTGCCAGCAAAAATAGATGCTTATCCTAGATGTCAAGCATCTCTCCTTTTTACTGGAGTGAAAATCCCCTCCAGATACCAACAGAACATCAACTGCAGAAAATGCTTCACATTTTAAGGATGTCAGCAACCTAAATTCATGCGCCCTATCTGTACAGTTGTTGTGGATGGTTTACCATCTGAAAGCTCCTCAAGCTCTTATCCAGGCCCCGTATCTGTTTCTGAAATGTCTCTGCTTCATGCTCTGGGCCCAGTGCAGACCTGGCTGGGACAGGAGCTGGAGAAATGTGGCATTGATGCCATGATTTATACCCGCTACGTCCTTAGTCTTCTGCTGCACGACAGCTATGACTACGATCTGCAGGAACAGGTATTTCCCTACCTTATGTGTTTTGTGACAAATCCTGATTGTGTCTGCATGTTTGCATTTCTCTTCAGAGAGCGCTTTGGTGCTCCAGAAAAGCTTGTAGGCTGCCAGCGTTTACAAACTCCTAACCTATTGGGGAGCGTTATGTGACTGGTTAGTCCAGCTGCTTTCTCTGTACTTAGATTTTCTCAGTATGGACCACGCTCTGGCTCAGACTCTAGATCTTGTCCTGGGCAGTGAGGGTTTGGTGACCTGCTGCCTTTGAGTAGTGCTCCTTTCTGTGGGTTAGGAGCATCACACATCATGACCCAGCATCGTTCTCACTCAGTTATACTTCTTGACATTCCGGAGTTTAATGTTTCATTTTCATGTTAAACTGCTTCTTAACCGAAGTATGTGTTATAAACCAGTGGCCCTAGAAGCTGGGTAAAAGCACACAGTGTAGCCTTAAGTCATTGTGGATCACCCCATAAGTCGACCATTATACATTTTGATTTCGGTGCTGAGTTGGAAGTGAGAAAGTAAGCAAATCTAGGATCTGTTTTTTTTTTTTTTTTTAAGATTTTACTTATTCACGAGAGACACAGAGAGAGAGGCAGAGACACAGGCAGAGGGAGAAGCAGGCTCCCTGCAGGGAGCCCAATGTGGGACTCTATCCTGGGACCCCAGGATCATGCCCTGAGCTAAAGGCGGCACTAAACCACTGAGCCACCCGGGCTGCCTGCAAATCTACGTTCTTTTTTTTTTTATTTTTTATTTCTTATTTTTTTTTAATTTTATTTATTTATGATAGTCACACACAGAGAGAGAGGCAGAGACACAGGCAGAGGGAGAAGCAGGCTCCATGCACCGGGAGCCTGACGTGGGATTCGATCCCGGGTCTCCAGGATCGCGCCCTGGGCCAAAGGCAGGCGCCAAACCGCTGCGCCACCCAGGGATCCCCCAAATCTACGTTCTTGAGAGAAAAAGCCCAATTCCAGTTCCACTCTCCAAAAGGAGCTCCTGAAGTGTGGCCTGCCCAAAGGGCAGTACAGTTGTCACCAGTGACCACAGGAGCTCTGGGTGACTTTTGTGTGCAAAGGTCACACGAAGCAGTGTTTTGTGGCTGCTTTTGTTGTTTCAAACCATTGTTACTAACACTGAAAGCAGGAATAAAGTTTCACTAACAGAAGAAAGTGGCTTTGGCCTTCCAAACCACAGAAGAACCTCCAAGTACTATAAATACAGCATTTCACCACTGTGTTTAACGTTGGTCACTCACCAGCTGTATAGAGTGTGTTACTGCTGTTGTTCCTTATCCTTTCTGGCGGACATAGCCCTATTTTCCCTGCTTCTAGGTTGCTTACTGCTTTGGCTGCTGATAATTAGGTTAGTGTTTTCAGGGTGTTACATATAACCTAATCAGAGAATATGTTATATTGGTAATCACTCTTTTATATCATTTCCTTACTAAGGCTCTTATTATTTTCCATCATCTTCCTAGTAAATGTAAAATATATATATGTTTTTAGGGGCAAATACAATGTTACATCTACAAACATGGAAGAATTTTTATTTCCAGGAATGAGGAAGATACTTCGCTTAACTCAAAAATTGTGTACTCTTAGGATTATGTGTTAACAGTATCTTTCCAGAATATATTATTAATGCCAATAAGTTTCTTAGCACCAAGTATTTATGTACTGCATGCTGTAGAACATTAAGAAGGGAACGAAACATGGGCCTACTGTTAAGATTAGAGTTGACATCTCTCTGATGAGATGTGTTTGTGATTCCTCTGGTTCCTTTCTCAGTAGGGCTTGGGGTTCAGGGGCAAGGCAGCTCTCTGTCCCCAGTGTTCGATCCTCCTTCCAGGGTGCTGCCTCATTTTTAGGGAGCAGGACAGATAAAGATTAGTGAGAATAGGGGTACCTGGATGGCTCAGTGGGTTGAGTGTCTGCCTTTGGCTCGGGTCATGACCTAGGGTCCGGGGGTCGAGCCCCACCTTGGGCTCCCTGCTCAGCAGGGAATCTGCTTCTCCCTCTGCCCCCCTCCCTGATCCTTCTTGTGTGCACACACTTGTGCACTCCCTCAAATAAAGAAAATAATAAAAAATAATTAAAAGGATTAGTGAAAACAGAATGTGTTTGGAGTTGCAAGGAGACTCCAAAGGGAAATAAAGGCTCCTAAAATACTCTTCCCTCAGCCCAGTGCCAAGTCCCCTGCTGATGGGGAAGGTCAAATTGAAAATGATCCTTGTTTTAAATAAAAGATGACCTGGGAGGTCAGTTTGCCCTGGATGTTACCTTCCCATGACTCTGGGGAGGGATGCACTCACTGTTCCCCCAGGAAGAGAGTCTGGGTGTAGAGCCGAGGGCAGTCTCCCCAACAGGAGGAAGAGGAGTGGATGGCCTTGCCCACCCTCTGTGATTCAGACACTGGTTCACAGTCCTGCTCCCTGGGTCACATCGTGATGGCCTAGCTCCTCGTTTGGAGGCCAGAGGACTTGGCATTTGGGTGTCTGTTTCCTCAAGGCTTTTTGCAGCCTCAGTCCGTAAGTCTAATCTTGACTTAGAAATGGACAGTTTTAAGGCTATTGCTGCAGCTACCAGCATTACCTGCCTTAAATGAGGGATTACATTTAATCCCTCATTTTTCCTAATCTTGGTTAAAACAAACACACGAGCTCCTGAGTTCTAAGAAACCGGTTTTGTACATGACTTTGGTCTCTGCTGCCCAGAGTGGGTAGAAAGAAAGGCTAATCAGTCCTGGGCCTGTGAGGTGGAATAACCAGCAGAGTTAAGCACCAGTCTCCGATTTGAGCAGTTATAAATGCCGTTGTGGCATCACCTGGTTCCTGAGCTGCCCTAGAGAGCAGCACCTCCACTGTGGATGCTGGGGATGTGCCACAGTCTGTTTCCCTGAATTCTTCCCTCCCTCCCTCCCTCTCTCTCTCCCTTCCTCCCTCCCTCAATTACCATGCTTCAGTAAGTGCACCCTCCACTAATCAGGAGCTCAGCTGCATGTCACTTTTAGATGTAGGTATAAACCTGGGTTCGAACCTGCCTTGCAGGGCCCCGTGGCCCTGGGCATCCTCCTCTGCTTCTCCCCACCCCCCCACCTTGAAGCTGTGTCATCTGCTTCTAAGCCTGGAGTCTCTTCTGGAGAGCTGCTCATTGCAGTTATTAGAAGGTATTATCTTTCCCAGTAGATTATAAGGTCCTGAGCATAGAAATCATTTTTTAAAAGATTTTATTTATTTATTTGAGAGAGAGAAAGCACGAGCAGGGGGTGGTGGTAGAGGAAGAGGGAGAAGCAGACTCCCCACTGGGCAAGAAGCCTGTCGGTGGGACTTGATCCCAGGACCCTGAGATCATGACCTGAGCCAAAGGGAGACACTTCACCCACTGAGCCACCCAGGCACCCCCAAATATTCATCATTTTTGTTTTTGACTTTTTGTGAAATAATTTCAAACATCAGATGACAAGAAATAGGGCAAGGCACTAGGTGCATGCTTCACGCAGTTACCTGTTGCTCATATTTTCCCATTTTTGTTTTATTTCTTTTCACTCCTTGTGGTTCTCCTTGACCCCAAGAAAATTGGCATGTTTTTTTAAGAGTGAACTTTCTCAATTGGAGAAGGACAAACATAATATGGTCTCATTCATTTGGGGAATATAAAAAATAGTGAAAGGGGGGATCCCTGGGTGGCGTAGCGGTTTGGCGCCTGCCTTTGGCCCAGGGCGCGATCTTGGAGACCCGGGATCGAATCCCACATCAGGCTCTCAGTGCATGGAGCCTGCTTCTCCCTCTGCCTATGTCTCTGCCTCTCTCTCTCTCTCTGTGACTATCATAAATAAATAAAAATTAAAAAAAAAATAGTGAAAGGGAATAAAGGGGAAAGGAGAAAAAAATGAGTGGGAAATATCAGAAAGGGAGACAGAACATGAAAGACTCCTAACTCTGGGAAACGAACTAGGGGTGGTGGAAGGGGAGGTGGGTGGGGGGTGGGGGTGACTGGGTGGTGGGCACTGAGGGGGTCACTTGATGGGATGAGCACTGGGTGTTATTCTATATGTTGGCAAATTGAACACCAATAAAAAATAAATTTATAAAAAAAGAGTGGGCTTTCTTAGATAGCCGTGTTACAGTTATAAAATTCAGGAAAATTAACATCAACACAGTAGTATAAAACATCCGTCAATGTTCCCTTTTTATCTGTTGTCCTAGTAACGTCCATCGTCGCAGCTTTCCTGTCATCTAGGATCCCATTGGAGAACATGCACTGACTTCACTGGTTGCTCCTCCTGGCTCCTTTAATCTGAAATGGTTCCGTATCTTTCCTTTGTGCCTCACGATGTTGATATTTTTGAAGATTACAGACTAGCTGTTTTTGAGGAATATCTTCTAACTTTGTGGTTGCCTGACGTTTGCTCCTGTGTAGAGTCAGCTTATGTGTTGCTGGCAGTGACATTCCTTGAGCGATGTGTTGATGGCAGTGACGTTCCATGAATGATGGTGCTCCCTTCTTTTCCTTGCACCGTGGCAGGTGCCCATGATGTCAGTCTGCTTCATGATGTCAGTGCTGGCTTTGGTGATGTCTGCCAGGTTTCTCCAGCGTAACCTGAGCATTCTTCCCGTGTAATCAGGTGACCCATGCAGAGAGACTGGCACTTACACCGTACCTAGATGCTTCCGCCTGAATCACCTATAACTGATGGCTGCAAAGTGGTGCTTTTTTTCTAGCTTTGTTTCCCCTCTACTTTTAGTAATTGGCATTCTACTGGAATGCCTTATCTTTTTGAGATCAGTAGCCTTGTCATGTAGAGAGCACCGGGCGCAGTGCCAGCCATGTGCTGTAGGGACTGCCTTAGTCAGCCCTCATACCACACCTTAGTCAGCCCTCATACCACACCTCTGTTTTCACTTGTGTGGAAGTGGGCACTTGGAGAGGTTAGGTGATCTGTCTGAGGCCCACAATAATGAGTCAGGATGTAAACTTGTGTCTGTCAGACCCAGATCACATGCCCATTTTTAATATTAGTTTTATTGTTTTTGTTTTCATATATAATAAATACTGAATGAATAACATAACACTCAGCTGTAAAGGCAAGCTTTAGAAATGATGTGGAATTGATTTACCGTTTTTTACTGTACTTGTGGTTTGTAGAGAGGGGAAACGTTGCATTTGTTTTTGTTCACATTTGAATTAGGAGTTGAGTCCCTACAGAGTGAAAGTGGGTGCCATGGCAGCATGCATTGCCCAGACATTCAGAGCATTAAAGTCTCTGTTAAAATAAATTTGAGTTAAGTTGTTTTAAAAAAAAATAAATAAAAGCATAAATATATATATATATTTAAGTAGGCTGCTGCAGAACCCAGTGCAAGCTACCTGAACCCCATGACCCTGAGATCAAGACCTGAGCTGAGATCAAGAGGTGGACATCTAGCTGACTGAGCCACCCAGGTGCCTCCCCAAAATATTTTCTAGTCTTACTTAAAATTGGCCAGCAGGGAAGCTCCTCAAAACCGTAAATAGAAGGGGGAGTTTACTTTTCCTGCTCAGGGTTGTGCTGGATTGATGGTCAATAGCAAGTTCCTCATAGTTTGCCACGAGTAGGAAGAGTTATTTTAGGAAGATAGGCCTACCTTTCACTACCCCATTCTTAGAACCCTACACATACTTGGTTTTCTTCTATAATTAAGTAAATCAAGACTATCATCCAAGCGTTTATTAAAACATTTATGTCTTTAGATATTAATGTTCTCAGCATCATGAAATCTTTACTAGGAGCCTTTTTTTTCTTTTTAAGATTTTATTTATTTATTAATGTGGGGGGGAGGTGGCAGAGACACAGGCAGAGGGAGAAGCAGGCTCCATGCAGGGAGCCCGATGTGGGACTCGATCCTGGGTCTCCAGGATCATGCCCTGAGCCAAAGGCAGACACTCAACCACTGAGCCACCTGGGTGTCCCAAGGAGCCTTTGATTATCACAGAAAACCCAGCTTGGACTTACTTACACAGAAGTGGTAGTAGAGACCAGCACACCATGTATTGCAAGGCAGCCACAAGTCAGAGTGCTCACTTTCCATGCCCTGTACCTTCTCAGCGGCCCTGAGCTCTCTATCCTGTAGGCGGAGGTGCTTACACATAGTGGCTCAGTTCCTTGCTGAGGGTCACACAGCTAGTCCATTTGGGAGCGTGTATTGGTTGGTTGGTTTGTTTGTTTGTTTGTTTGTTTATTTATTTATTTATTTATTTATTTTCATTTATTGGTTTAAAAGGTTGGAAATGTCCAGGGGTACTCAGCTGGTTCAGTCAGTGGAGACTGCGACTCTTGATCAGGATTGTAGGTCTGAGTTCCATGTTGGTTGTAAAGATTACTTAAAAACAAAATCTTGGGTCACCTGGGTGGCTCAGCAGTTGAGTACCTGCCTTTGGCTTGGGGCATGCATGATCCTGCTGTCCTGGGATCAAGTCCTGCATCAGGCTCCCTGCATGGAGCCTGCTTCTCCCTCTGCCTGTGTCTCTGCCTCTTTCTCTCTCTCTGTGTCTCTCATGAATAAATAAATAAAATCTTAAAAAAAAAAACTTGAAATAAATAGATAAAAACTTGAAATGTCCAGAGGCTACGGCTGGCCTCAGTGGCAGCTTGACCTGGGGCCTTCTGTAGTCTCTGCCCCACTGTGAAGCTTTTGTCTTATCTATTGCCTTTATTCTCAAACACACCCTGCCCCCCCCCTCTCCACTGTAACCCCAGACTCCCACCCTCATTTGTGTGAGCACAGCAGGCAGAGCCGGGGCTCCTCCTGGTAGGGCAGCTTGGTCATTGCCCCGATTCCTGACCCACCTCCCAGGAGGAGGGGACACCTGGAGCCATAGGGACCAAGAATTTGAGAGGATGCTGCCCCAGAGGTAGTCTGGGGTAATTAGGGTGCTGAGCTGTCAAAAAGCAGCCCTCTGGGCGCCTTGGTGGTGCAGTCAGTTAAGTGTCCCACTCTTGATTTCAGCTCAGGTCTTTTTTTTTTCTTTTTTTAAAGATTTTATTTATTCACAAGAGACACACACACACACACAGAGATGCAGAGACACAGGCAGAGGGAGAAGCAGACTCCATGCAAAGATCCCGACGTGGGACTTGATCCTGGGACTCCAGGATCATGCCCTGGGCCAAAGGCAGACGCTAAACCGCTGAACCACCCAGGGATCCCCTCAGCTCAGGTCTTGATCTCAGGATCGTGAGTTCAGGCCCCATATTGGGCTCTGTGCTGTGTGTGTGCCCTACTTAAAATAAACAAATAAATAAAATTTTAAAAATCCTTTCAAAGTACCTGCGTACAAAGTGGCATTTACTTCTAAAATGCTTTTAAGTTTGGGGAAATGTTCTTTGGTTGTACTACATTCTGAGACTTGTGTTTGAAACAAATGAACCATTTGTAGTGATATTCAGTCGTCATGATTTTGTTCTTTTGTTTTTTGAAGGAGTTTCATCTTTGTACGCTCTTTCATGATCGTCCTTAAATCTGTGTGATTGCTTTAGGTATTCTTATGTTAAATTTTTTGAGTTCCAGATAGGGAGCAACCATGGATTCTGCACAGAAACACAAGAGGATTTTTTTCCTTCTGCTTTTGAGTACGTAATGACCAGGGTAGTAATGAATGGGTGAATATTCACAAAGGTCATGTCTATCTAATAACACTGAGATAGACAAATAGCACATTGTACCATCGACACAAGCCCCGGTGTGCCCTACAGCTTCAGCACGCTCCTCGTGTCTGGAGGAGAACCCAGCAGTGTGGCCTGTCTTCCGCCCCTTCTTTTGTCCCTTATTTCGGGGCAACTGGCACCTGCCTCACTAGCAGTTTCTGTCCAGGCCTGAGGGCCTCCCCCAGCTCCACTGCTTTCTCTGTCTCTTAAAGGGCCCTGGGCCTCAAAAGGGTACATTTCCCAGAGGAGAAAGCAGGCTCCGGTGTCTGTTCCCCTGTGCCGGCAGCTGCCCTCATCGAGGACGAGGACAGTTGCCCCTCCTTGTCTTTTCAAGGCCTGGATACTTTTGCAGTCTCTTAATGTTTCAGGACAGGTGTTATGTGTTGGTTTGGTTTTGTATTTTATCTGGCTTTTCTGGTTAGGCTGGGCAGGGGAGTTGGTCTGCTGCCAGTTACTTTTTTTTTTTGGTAAAGACTTTTTTTTTTAAAGATTTTATTTATTTATTCATGAGAGACACACAGAGAGAGGCAGAGACACAGGCAGAGGGAGAAGCAGGCTCCATGCAGGGAGCCCGATATGGGACTCGATCCTGGATCTTCAGGATTAGGCCCTGGGCTGAAGGCGGCGCCAAACCACTGAGCCACCCTAGCTGCCCGTAAAGACTCTTTCTTTACAGTAATTTTGGTTCCCAGTAAAATTGAGAGGAAGACATTTCCAACATAATCCCCTGCCCCACGCATGAAGAGCCTCTCCCATTATTAACATCCCCACCCAAAGCAGTACCTTTGTTAGCAAATCTGCACCAATACGTAATTACCTGAAGTCCATAGCTTACGTTAGGATTCACACTCTGTGTTGAACATTCTCTGGGTTTAGACAGATGCATAGTGAGGGACACGTATCCATCATCACGGTATCCTGCAGAGTGGTTTCCCTACCCCAAACATCCTCCCTGCTCCACCTGTTCATCCCCCTCCCTCAAGCCCTGACAGCACTGATCTCTTTACTGCCTCCGTCATTCTGCCTTTTCCAGAATGTCCTTTCACCTAGTAATATGCATTTAAGGTTCTTCGAGATCGTTTTGTGGCTGGATAGCCCGGAGCTTTGTGACACTGAATAATATTCCATCATCTGGATAAATCACAGTGTACTTGTCTATTTATGTACTGAATGACATCATGTTGTAGCACATGTCAGAATTTCCTCCTTTTAAAAGATTTTATTTATTCATGAAAGACACAGAGGGAGGCAGAGACACAGGCAGAGGAAGAAGCAGGCTCCATGCAGGAAGCCTGATGTGGGACTGAATCCTGGGACTCTGGGGTCGCGTCTTGAGCCAAAGGCAGATGCTCAGCCACTGAGCCACCCAGGTGTCTCACAATTTCCTCCTTTTAAAAGGCTGTATAATATTCCACTGTAGGAATATGCCACATTTTGCTTATCCATTAGTCAGTGGACATTTGGGTTTCTTCCATGTTTTAGCTGTTGAGAATAATGGTGCCATGAACATGAAATAGTATCTCTTTGAGACCCTGCTTTCAATTTTTGGGGGTTATGTACTCAGGAGTGGAATTGTTGGATCATACGGTAATTGTTTTAAATTTTTTGAGAAACTGCCAGTAGCTGTACCATTTTACATTCTCACCAACAGTACACAGGGGTCCATTTTCTCCACAAAATTACTCAATTTCATTATTTTCTGTTTTTTTTTTTTTTTTTTTTTTTTTTTTTTTTTTTTATAGTAGCCATCCTGATGGGTGTAAGGTGGTATGTCATTGTGGTTTGATTTGGACTTTCCCCAGTGATCAGTGATGTTGAAGATCTTTTCCTGTACTCACTGGTTATCTAGGTGTCTTGTGTGGAGGACTGTCTTGCCCATTTTTAAATCGGGCTGTTTATTGCTGTTGTTAAGTGTTAGGAGTTCTCCATATGTGTTAGTGTTAACCCCCCCACCCCCCATCAGAGACATGGTTGCACATATTTCCTCCCATCTTGTGGGCTGCCTTTTCACCCTGTGGAGAGTGTCTTTGTTGTACAAAATAGAAAAATTTTCATGAAATTTGTCTATTTTTACTTTGTTGCCTCTGCCTTTGGCATCCTGTCCAAGAGATCTCTTCCACAACTAATGTGAAGCTTTGTCCTATGTTTCCTCCTAGAGTTTTATAGATTTAGCTCTTATATATAGGCCTTTGATTCACTTCTGGTTGGATTTTGTATATGGCATGAGGTTTGGATCCAGTGACATTCTTTTGCAGGTGGACATCCAGTCTTAACACCATTTGTGAAAATATTCGTTTTCCCACTGAGTGGTTGTGGCACCCTTATTGAACATTGTTTGCCCGCATATGCGAGGGTCTCTTTCTGGTTTCTGTTCTGTTCCTTTGGTCTAATGTCTTTCTGCTAATACCACATTATTTTGACTATTGTAGCTTTGTTGCAGTGTCTTTTATATCTCCTAATTGAGTGTATCTTCTAGCTGGGAGGCCATCACTCTAGAAATGTAGCTGCATTATTGATATTGGCAGAGGTTCAGTAAAAATAATCCCAGTACTGATTGCTAAGTGGACTGGTGATATCTGCCTTTGGCACAGCTTGCTTATTCCTGGAGCCACTTAGAATGTGCTCTTGCATTGTTCCCCTGTAAGATTGTTCGCCTCCTGAACAATAACTCCTACAAAATATGACCAGTCCTAGGTTCCTCCAGTGTCTTATCACATGTGCTGTATTTCAACAGACATTCATTCAGTAGGCACTGATTTAAGTAAACCTTACACATTGGGAATGTGACAGTACAGTCCGAGTAGGAGTTAGCACTGGTGATGGGTATGCAAATTAATGTCCACAGACATCCTAAGATACCATGACATAATGGTTTTCATGGGGAGTGGGGAGTAAACTCTTCAAATGGAATAGAGAAAAGGTTTTGAATATAAATAATTGCATTTTTAAAAATAAATAATTGCATTATGTAAAATGCACATGTCTGCTTTTTAACTCTCCACGTGGATGCCCATGAGATGCCACAGCAGGTGCCAGGAATACAGAGCTGACTAGGAACGGTCTTCAAGAGAGAGCTGCTGGTCTCGGCATCTGTGAAACACTGGCTGTGCAGAGCTTGGGACACTGCATTCGGGGAACGATGGCAGTGGGGATGACAGAGGAGAGACCAGTTGAGCAGTTGAAGGGAGGAAGAAGGGAGAGTACATGTAAGGTCACAGAAACAGGAAGGGCCTGTGTTGTGAGGCCAGAGAAGAGCAGGGCTGGGAGTCCGATTGGGGGATGAAACTGGGAGGGTGAGCAGACCAAGCCTCATGAGCCTGATGGGCTGTGTTGGGGATTGCATTTCAGTCCCTGAGACAGAAAGACTCTTTGCTGTGCACACCAGCACTGCAGATGGCCTGTGTGCTGGTAGGTAAACTAGTTAGGCACCCGAGGGCAAGGAGGCCAGTGAGGAATTGTCACTGTTGGCTGAGGACCTAGCTGGAAAAACATAGATGTCATTAAGCTGCCATTAGGCTTGTATTTTAGAGACAATTTGCCGTTTTTTTGAGCAGTGAGAAGTGGATTTATTACTTAGGCCCTTCCTCAAATTCTAGCTGTATCTTTTATTCACAAGCAACCAAAAATTTAGCCTAAATTGGCTTATGAGGAGAAAAAGTCTCCTATAACTGAATTTGGAGAAGTAGGGCTGGCCCCAGCCTGGTTTAGTTCAGAGCTTTCCCAGGGTCACAAGGGCTCCTGCCCTGCCTCTCTACTCGCTTTCCTCTGTCAGCTTGGTTTTGCAGCCAGCTCCCGGGAAGGTAGAGGGCAAATGAAAGTGAGCGTGGTTCTGGCTTCCAGAGGGGGTGTTTCCTTTTATTGTATTTTACTTTATTTTATTTTATTGTTTTGCTCCTTTTCAACTGCCCATGTCTGATGGGTCACACGCCTATGTGTGAGCCAATCTTTGTAGCTAAAGGGATGAAACGTGTGGATTTGTATTAAGCAAGTCAGGGCCCAAAGATGGGGGTGGCACCAGTCCCATTCAGACACTTCAGGGTTTTGGTTTTTCAGGGTGCTGTTAACAGGAAGGTGTGGGAGGCAGGGGTGGATGCTGAGCAGCTGATGGAGACGTCATCATCCCAGCTGTATTTCAGAATGGTGTGTTCTTTTTCTCTCTCCAGTTCTCCGTTTCCTTTTTGACAGAAGGCAGCAAGAGAAAGTCAATCAAAACTCTAGCCTTATGTCACCTCACAGGAGTGTCTGGAAAAGTACTCGGCAATAGATTTCTACGCGGAGAACGTTCTTTAGCCATATCTTCTTTTGGTACTTGATAATTTTTCTGTCTTTAAGATGATGCCTTTGAAAAATCATGCTTGACTTTGCAGTTTAACAAGTAGACCTTTGGCACATGGCCAATATTTTATGTTTGTGCCTCAGTGGACTTGTAATGAGCAGAGCATAGGGGACTGAAAACGTAACAATAAAAGAGAAATATCTTGAACTGTGTTTTTATACTGTTTTCTTTTAAAAGCTTATGATTAGCTCAGTGTTACTGTTTCATTAAGTCCTAATACATTCACACAGTATATGAACCTAGAAAAAAGGAGTAAAGGCACTCTCAGATATAGTAAGTGGAAAACCCAGAATGCACAAAGTGTATCTACTACTCTGTTGTTTGTGCAGCTTTTGCTACACACTTGATAATGTTTCTGAGTGAAGTCAATGTGAAATTACAAGGCAAAACAGCGCATATCTGCAAAATTTCTAAAGCCATCTTCACAGCTAACATTGTTTGTCTCACAAATAATGGCAAGCCGCTTTATATATTTTCATTCTGTCAGAAGTGAAAACGAGAAGCCAACTTCCCGCTCCGACCCAGCTTTGTGGCGGGATGTTGTCCAGGGTCACACTGTGGTGCCAAGCTGTGGCTTCTGCTTGACACGGTGCTGAGGGGACCTCTGTATCTTCATATTCGTGTAATTGTTCAACTGAGAAGCTTCCACCTACCTCTGACTTGGGAATGACTAATCTACACTATGATGACATGTGAAAAGGCAAATATTAAGAGAAGAATCTAACAGAATTTTATAAATGCCTTTTATTTAGGCAATTAACATGTTTAGTTAAATTCATGTCTGTGAGTTAATGTCAGAATTTGGGAATATCTTTGTGTGAAGACATTTTCAAAGACAAAAGCCATGAAGTCTTATTACAGATCAGTATTAACAGGGCAGCTAGGGAAGAAAAAGAAGACACTTCCAGCTTAGAAAGGAAGAACTACAACTATATGTGGTTTGCAGATGCCACGATCTTGTATATAGAAAACCTTAGGGAATGAAAAATTAAGAAAATTCCATTTACAACAGTATCAAAAAGGATAAAATACTTCAGAATAAATCTAATAAAAGAAGCGCAAGACTTGCACACTGAGAACGTCACTGAGAAATGAAAGACAATCTCGTAAGTGGAAAGCCCTCCCATGTTCACGATCAGAAGACTCCATGTCATTAAGACAGAAGTGCCTGGTGCATTGATTCACACACAGCCTTGTCAGAGTGCCCGCTGCCTGTGTTGCAGAACTGGCAAGCTGATCCTGAAATCCATATAGACCTCTAAAGGGACTCGGAATAGCCAAAAACATCTTGTTAAAAACAACAAAGTTGGAGGACTTACACTTTCCAATTTCAAAACTAACTATAGGGCTACAGTAATCAAGACAGCTTGATATTAGCATATATATGGCTGTATGAAATGAAACCAGGTGTTCAGAAATGAGCCTGTATATCCATGGTCTAACCAGCCTGTTCAAGGGGGGAAAGAATAGTCTTTTCAGTGAAAGATGCTGAGACAACAGAGTAGCCACCTGTAAAGGTGGGTGGACTCCTACTTCATACCACATACATCGACTCCACTTGGTTTCTAGACCTCAATAAAAGAGCTAAACCATAAAGCTCTTGGAAGAAAACGCAGGAGTGAATATTTATGACTTGGAGAAGGCAGTGATTTCTTAGGACACCAAAAACAAGCAGCCGTAGAAGACATCAGTAAATGAGACTTTATCACAATGAAAAACTTTTGTGCCTCAAAGGGATATCATGGAAAAAGTAAAAAAAAAAAAACAAAAAAAAAAAACCCATAGAATTAGAGAAAAATATTTGCAAATCCTGTATCTAATGAGAGATGCGTGTTCAGAATAGATAACTTTAAAATGGGCCAAGTATTGAATAAGCCCTTCATATATCTTCTCTGGAAGAATGACAGTAAGTACATGAAAGGATGCCTCACTTCATTAATCATTAGGGAGATGAAGGCCATGATGAGGCACTACTTCATGTGTGCTGGAATGGCTAAAATAAAAACCCAGGCGATGATGAGAGTCCGTGAGGATGTGGAGGAGGTGGGGCCCTGAAATGTTGCTGGTGTGATGGTGATATGTAGCTGCTTTGAAAATAGCCTGTCTGTTCTTGAGATGGTTGAACACAGAGATGCCATGTGACCCAGCAATTCTGCTCCTAGGTGTATAATCAGGAGAACAGAAGATATGCATCAATACAAAAACCTGTATGTGAATGTTCATAGCAGGTAAAAACAATCCAGATGCCCGCCAGTGCCTTCATAGCTGAAAGGAAGTATGTCCTTGCAGTGGAATATTAGTCAGGAAAGAGAGTGGAGCACCTCTACTGCCACAACATAGATGAGCCTTCAAAAGCTTGCACTGAGGGAAAGAAGCCAGCCACAAAAGGAAATCTGTTGTATCATTCCATGTATATGAAATGTGCAGAATAAGCAGATCCATAGAGAGAGCAGGTCCGTAGTTCCCGGTGACTCAGGAGAGCCAAAGTAGTGGTAGAAAGTGCCTGCTGACGGTACAGAGTTCCGTTTGGGGTGATAAATAGGTTTTAAAATTAGGTAGTGGTGATTGTTATGTAATCACCAGTGTGAACTATACTAAAAAACCACTGAATTGCACACTTTTAAAGAGTAAATTTGGTTGTCTCTGTATTGTTTGTCAGTAAAGCTGTTATTTTTTTTAAAAAATGAGCATTAACAGATGAACATTTGTCTTTGATTTTGATGTTGAGGGAATGCTAACTTTGAAACCCAGTTAAGCAAATGTTATTTCATCCCCTCCCCGAAAGAATTTCATTCTTGTTGTTAGTAGATCTGGGAACAAAAAATTATACTGAATTATAATTTGAAATCCATCAATTAAAAAAATTGTGAGAATGTATTTCCTTTTTGTAAAAGTAACTACATTTATATCCTTGATCATCATCATGTCCTGTGAAGTTTAAAATGATATCTGGCTCCCTGAAGAAAAATAAATTTGCCATCCCTTGCTCTAGCGCCGCATTTCTTCTGCTTGGTGTTCCTCTCTTATTCTAGCCTAAACTTCTGTTCACTGTTTAAGACTCCACTTCAGTGACCCTCCTGTAGGAAGGGTTGGCTTATCAGCCAGGCCCTTTTTAGGCCTCCTGAGTGCTTTCTGTAGACCTCTATGGTAGCAACAGCCATTCCCAGGCATCTGCCTTTGTGTCTGTATTTGGTACCGGACTGTGCACCTCTGACAGGCAGGGCCTCTGCTGCATTCATTCCTATGACCCCTAGTGCCCCAGGGAGAACAGTCAAGTCCTCACTGGATGGATGGGTGAGAGTACATTCATGGATAAACCTGAAGATGCCAGATATCTGTCCGAAGTGAAGAGCCACAAGAACTCTTCGAGTTTCTCCATTCTTGTGCCTCAGTAAATTTTCCATTAGCAACAACTTTGACTACTGTAGGAGTATGATGTAATTACAAGAAAAATCAGAAAGTCTGTGTCTTCTCCTCCTCACTGAGATAAGCTTCTTAGTGATCTCTTAGTTCGTTTTCTCTGAGACCTTTTAGTGCACATTCATGTGTGTGTGTGTGTGTGTGTGCGCACACGTGTTAACAAAAAGTGAGATTGTACTTTTGTATAAACGATTTCTCTTACGCATACTGTGGATAGCTTTCCAGGTCAATAAATATGCTTCATATCCCCCCCTTTTCTAAAGATTTATTTATCTCAGCGCGATAGAAGGTGCACACGCAGGAACGTGTGCAAGCAGGGGGTGGGGCAGAGGGAGAAGGAGAAGCAGACTCCTTTCTCAAGTCAGAACCCGATGTGGCACTTGATCCCAGGACCCTGATATCATGACCTGAGCTAAAATAAAAAATCCAGAGTTGGACACTTAACCAACTGAGCCACCCAGGTGCCCCTGCTTCATAATCACCTTAATAGCTATAATATCTCCTCGCCTGGATAAATCTTAACTTTTTTAACCAAGTTGTTTTCTTCTTATTTGCCTGGATTTACAGCTATCTGATCAATATCACAGTGGCTAAATCTGTGCACACAGTGGTGACTGTTTTGTTAGGATAAATCCTCAGAATTATTAGACTGAAAGTACATGTACATGTTTAAGTTGTTTGATATGTATTGTCAGACTGCCCTCCAGAAAAAGCACCTGTCCATGTGGCCTGAATTTTGAAAGTCCCTTCTATCTGTATAATAAAACTTTTTTAGGACCTTTGGATGTGTGTTACCTCTGCTGAGCTATAATGTAGCTTCAGTAGAGAAACATGTTTATAATGCTTGAGAAGGAGAAAGAGCCAGTCTCAGTAGCTCAAAACAAAAAAGAGTTGTTTTCCATAATTACACAATAAGTTTTCTACTTTCTTTGTTTTATATACCATAAACAATAGAATTACAACATTTCTCTCCGCTTTTGGAAGCTTTGAGTCTTTGTTGTTATGGTTCTGTCTGTTGCTCCTGTTAGAGGACAAACTCAATCTCCAGAAGATATCACTGATAAAGAATGTCAGGTTTCAGGTGTAGTCCAGCCAAACCTGTTAGATAAATGGAAATACACTGATGGGACTTACTTGGCCATTAAGCACATTTTCCCTTGGAAAATTGGAATTGATACCACTCGGCCAGAAAATATGTTTTTCAGGTTCATGAGATCTGCAAATGTGTCCAAAAAATTAAGTAAAGTATGCTAATGACGATGGATATAGAAGGAAGGATTGTTCCTCCACTCTTACCTGGTGGCCTAAAAGTAATTTTTATGTGTTGGATCAAAGTAAAAATTGGGTTAGACAGTTGATGGTATATGATTTGACCTTTTAAAATCTTTTGAGTTTATTATTATGCTTTTCCTTCTTTTCACTTCTAATTCATATATTCATATATATGTCCTGAGGGCTTGCTTAGGTCATGTCATCTTCTAAGTAATTTTAAAAATTTTGCCATTGTCTTTCTGACCTTTTTTCTCTTATTGTCTGTCCACTGATTTTAATCATAATTTGTCAAATGAAAGGTTATTTATTTATTTATTTTCAAATGGAAGTCTTTTTAAAAGGCAAAACAAAGTAGCAAAGCAATTAAAAATACTACTTTAATGTCCCCTTTTAGGGAAATAGCTATAAACTTACATCTTAGAATATTTTGTAACCAAAGAATTTGTGGTAACATTGAGGTGATGGGTACAATTTAGTAAGTTAAATCAAATACAATAACTAGCATGAATTCAAATCTGTGATTTTTAAAGCATATAGAAAAGACCAAATAAGGCAGACCAAATTACTCTAGTTTTTACTGGGTGGTAGGATCAGTTATGATTTTTTGTTTTCTTCCTGCTTTTCAAATTTTCTTCAGACTTTTATTATGGGCCATGTGGAACCAAGGGGTGGGGGGACTTCTCTTGCCAACATGAAATGTTTTATATCTGTTGTTTTATAGACTACAGGTAAAGCAATAAGGATTGAACCATTTAACTGTTAAATGATAAAATCTGGTAGTAATATGAACACTCATTACTGAAGAGTGGGAAGCGCAGAAGACATTTAATTATGTATATAGTTTGGAATTTATGATGTACTTGCATTTACATATGATCTTATATTTGCATAAATTTACATTTGCATTTATAATATCCTTACATCATATATTTACATGTATGATGTACTTGCATTTACATACACATACATAAATTGAATTATTTATTAGCATTTACTGAATGTGTGTGAGTCATATTCCTTAAGATCATAAATTCTAAATAATATAATGAGAACCTGGGAAATAGATACCAAATGAATAATTAACCTGAAGCGCTCAGATTGACCATGTTTTGTGGTCTCTGAACTTCCTGGTGATGAATGTTCTTGGGAAGGGAATGTGTGTGAGAAATAGTGTTGAAACTTGTTATTTACTCTTGTTCATTGAAGTCTGTCTAATCTTGCTTTAGGAGAATGACATCTTCCTGGGCTGGGAAAAAGGAGCTTACAAGAAATGGGGAAAGAGTAAGAAAAAGTGCTCAGATCTGACTCTAGAAGAAATGAAAAAACAGGCTGCTGTCCAATGTCTTCGCTCTGCTTCTGATGAAGTAGGTTCCCGTTTTACTTCTAATACTGAAGAAAAAAAGAGGTGGAGCAGGGTGAGGAGGGGGGTGGGTTTTTTTTTTTTTTTTTTTTAAGTATACAAATATAACATCTTGACCAAAGAAACTTAAACAGTAAACTACTCATTATCTTACCACTGTGGTGGGAACAGTATCACTTCTTCCTCTAGGGCATTTTTCTGCATAAATGAAGTTGTATAAAATATATATTTTTAATGTAATATTACAACTAGAGGATCCACCAAATTATATATCCTTTTTTTCCCATTTAACATGCTCCATCTTTTTATTACATTATCTTCTTTGTAATGGCTAAGTTCTATTTCATCAAATAATATTCCAACAGCAATATAATACACTCTTTATTAGTGGATATTCCCTTAGCTTGCTCTTTTTTTTTTTTCTTTTTAAGTAATCTCTATGCGTAAACTCATGACTCCTAAGATCCAGAGTCTCATGCTCTTCTGACTGAGCCATCAGACACTCCTGTTCAGCTTACTCTTGATTTTCTGTTATGCTCTCCAGAATATTTTCATGTGTGGCTTTTCCATATTCTAGATTATTTCTTTTGGATCCATTCCTAGAAGTGGGATAGCAGTTTAGTGTTTTAAGGGCACTGCATTTCCTTATGATTCATATAATTTTTTGTTTTAAGAAAATATTACAAGAATTTTTTTTATTTTTTTTTTATTTTTTTTTTTTTATTACAAGAATTTTTATTTTTTTTTAAGTAAGCTCTATCCCCAACATGGGGCTTGAACTCATGACCTAGAGATCAAGAGTCGTATGCTCTACTGACTGAGTCAGCCAGGCTCCCCCATAAGATTATTTTATTATATTAATCTTCTAATACTTCACATGAAATAGTTGTGTCCTTTAGCATCCTGAAAGAACAAAATGGTTTGAGAATATAATCACCCATTTAAGTTAATACTATGTAGTTCTTATTACTCCCTGTAAGATGTACTCTCTGAGATCCTTCTACTTAGAAAATTATTTTGCTTTTACCAGTTATTTGAGATGGTCTGGTTTTAAGTTCCTTTTTATTAGCAGAGTTGAATTGAAAGGATTCTGTCCTCCAGAAACTTCTTAATTTAAATGGGTGATTATGGGACGCCTGGGTGGCTTGGTGGTTGAGCATCTGCCTTCAGCTCAGGGCGTGATTCTGGGGTCCTGGGATTGAGTCTCACATCAGGCTCCCCACAGGGAGCCTGCTTCTACCTCTGCCTGTGTCTCTGCCTCTCTCTCTCTGTGTCTCTCATGAATAAATAAATAAAATCTTAAAAAAAAAAACATTAAATGGGTGATTATATTCTGAAACCATTTTGTTCTTTCAGGATGCTAAAAGACACGAGAACTATTTTATATGAAGTATTAGAAGATTAATAAAGGAATCATATGCGTTACCTAATGGCTGATGTTGGGATAATCGGGTTTGCTCCATTTGATAATATTCTGTGTGGCCACCACCCAGCTCACGTGCCTTTTAAGGCTTGTCCAAGAGTGCGTCCCAGCTGTGTGTTCTCATCCCGCTCAGCGCCGCATGTGAGAGCCCGAGCCCCTGGCACGGACGTGTTCTGTTCATGCGTGCCTCACCTCCTCAGTTGCAGTTGTTCATTTCTGTCCTCCGTTCGTGACTGTGCTCTTTGGGGACCGAGGCTGAGCTCCCCGTGTGCCTGTCTCCTGGTGCCTGAAAGTGAGTGCAGGCACGGGGGATGATGGAATTGCACACACTCAGGTGTTAGGGAGTCTCCCCTGGGCATCCCTACCCTTCCTGTCCTCTCCCACTGTGTTCCTCTCCCCCACCCCTTTGATTTTTGCCTTGTGATTTCTTGAAACTGCTGCCTCCTAGACTGTGGGATAGGGATTTGGAAGTTACCGCTCATCTGGCTGTCTGAGGAACTGTCTCATTACAGCAAGTGGAAATATTATGAACCTAGTTTAAGAAAAAGTGGGATAATATACACAAAGGACGTAGGGATATCTTACTGAAACCACGTCTGGAAATGCAGGGCCCGAGGAATGCCTCAACTAGGAAGAAAATGATTGGCAGTCAAAGTTATTTTCTGTAATGATCCACAGTCTCTCCTTTGCTTCCCTCTCTGCTTCTGGGTCATTCCATCTCTCTCTGGAGTCTGGCTTTCTCCACTTTAGCACGGATGGTGGGAAACACCACCTGCTAGCCCCATCCCCACACCATTGCTAAAGGCTAGTACCTAAGCACCGATCAGCTATGGACAGGGTAATTGGCTGGGTGCGGGCAGGAGCACACACGATCAGGCGGTGGACTGCAAGGACAGGCAGCATTGCCTGGGGGTCCACTCCTGGAGCTAGAGGCAACGCTCTGAAAGAACAGGGTGGTTGGAGAGTTACCCAGGAGGTATTTCTATCTGGCACTGCAAGGAAAGTAATTTGGAGTTGAAAATGGCAGGTGGTTTTTTTTAAGGAGGTTAGTTCAGGTAAATACTTTGAAAAAAAATCCAAAGAAGCTGCTGAGTCATGGTTGGGAGGAAAATGTGAGTCAGGAGTTTCAGTCTGGGAAAGGATCCTATTTCTGCTTTGGACCAAAGTTGCTTGAGAAGTGACTCTTGGCTTCAGCTCACAGTGAAGGGAAGCCGAGTGGAAAACAAGGGTGCTTGACATGAACTGTGGAATAAGGAGGAATACGGGCACCTGTCCCAACCCGATGCAAGACCCTGCTTCCCTGCCTCATGGCGCTCGTGTCGGGTTCATCCTAGCTGAGCGTGCTGCTTGCTGGAAAGGACTTGGTGTGAAGTAGGAGCAGTGCAAACAGAGTGGTTCTTTCCATTGTTTCTTGGGAAAAATGCTTTCCTTTGCTGGGAAGTTTATTTTTCTAGCCCAGTGAAGTCTACTTTTCCAGTTTGTTCTTCTATCTCTCTCTGTCTCTCATTTTTTTTTTTAACACTTACTTATTTATTCATTTGTGAGAGACATAGAGGCAGAGATCTAGGCAGAGGAAGAAGCAGGTTCCTTGCAGGGAACCCAGTGCAGGACTCGATCCCAGGACCCCCGGGATCATGACCTGAGCCAAAGGCAGACGCTCAGCCATTGAGTCGTCCAGTCATCCCTGTTTTTCTCGTTTTATTTTTTTTTTTATTTTTATTTTTTTATTTTTTTTATTTTTTATTTATTTATGATAGTCACAGAGAGAGAGAGGTGCAGAGACACAGGCAGAGGGAGAAGCAGGCTCCATGCACCAGGAGCCCGACGTGGGATTCGATCCCGGGTCTACCAGGATCGCGCCCTGGGCCAAAGGCAGGCACCAAACCGCTGCGCCACCCAGGGATCCCTGTTTTTCTCGTTTTATAAAAAAATTGTTGCATTGTTTTTTCTTAATGATGAATGCTTTTAATCTCACCAAATGAAAACGAGCTGAGTGAATGAACGTGCGAGACATGTACAAGGAGCTGGCTGTCTGCTTGGGGAATGAAGAGGAAGCAGGAAGTTCTTAAGCCAGCTCTCCTGGTTTGAGGGAGTCAGTGGAAAGAACCTGGAAAAAGACCTTCTTTCCTCATGGTCCCTAACAACAGAAAGGAATCACTGTGGATGTTCATAAACTGTAGGTTGTATGTCCCCAGGCTTTTCTTTCTAGAATCCGTCTGCTGGCATAAGGAGGTCCTACATAGGAAATTTGAATGCAAATGTTTTGTTTTCTGTTTTGGCCACAGTGAATGTTTGCATGTGGGTATGATGTTCATTGCCTAAATATCGAGGATGATACATATGTGGTTCTGTGCTCCACTTTCCCACCCAGTCTCTACCATCTGATCAGAATCAAAAGCCCTGAACAAGTTTACCTTCTGACTAAAATGTTAATGACATAACTACAAGACAATAACACAAAGAGGCTGTCCTAATATTAGGTAGGTAGGTAGAGGTGATGTTATGCATTACCTGTGAGATGAATTCTTTTCTTGTGACTTTCGTTTGTGCCTGTTACAGGTACCATGTTAGTTGTTGCTATAAAAGCATCCATAGCATCAGACTCATCACTGTGTCATGGTTTCGGTAGAGTGGCTAACTTCCCTGACTCCTCTTGTGCATACGTGTGATGGGACCCTGTGTCTCCTCCCAATCTATCCCCACAAATTGTACCCCATATGACAGCACATCTCTTTAACCTGCTCAGCTCAATATTTTGTCTAAGAGATGTCACCAAAACAGAAAACTCAGTTATGTCAAATTTAATTTTATACGTTGAATAAGGTTTGGCAGCACCTGCAAAGATTTGGGCATCTGGTCTTGATTCCTCCAGGAGGTCATGACCTTGGTGGGCTTTGCTGTTTGTGAGGTCCCGCTGAAGTGCCTTTGCTGATTCCCTGCATCTGCATCTGCATCTGCAAGTAACGTGCCCTTCTCTGGGCACTTGCTTTCTCTAGCACATTTTGCATCTGCTTTGGTTAGAGTTGTACCAGAGCCTATAAAGGGGGTGGTGCACCTCACGCCACGCCCAGATGCCTGGTTTTATGAAGTGATGCTCTCCTGAGCTGTCTGTTTGTGTTGTCAGTGGACACGATGTGTGTCTGATGTCAACTATATCCAGACCTCTTGCCCCATTTTAATATTTTTTAAAGATTTATTTGAGAGCGTGTGAGCGAGGGGTTGGGGGGAGTGAGCATGCAAGCATGAGCATGCAGAGGGGAGGAGCAGAAGGAAAGGGAGAAGCAGACTCAGCAGGGAGCCCTGTGTGACTGGATCTGAGATCATGCTGAGCTTGAAGGCAGATGCTTCACCAACTGAGCCCCCCCATGTACCCCTCTTTCCCCTTTTTAAAGACTATGAAGCAAGGTTAAAGTTTGCCCGCTCTTGTTTTTTTAGAACCTTCAAGTTTACTTGGTACTGTTTTCTCAGTCCCTGGAATTGGAGCTTTTTATATTGCTTGTTTTTGTTTTAATAATGAGTTATATTTCTGTTTATTTAAATGGAGCTCCTGAAAACTGCATCAAAACTGCCTGTCAGGCTCGCAGGCAGTGACGACTTCAAGAAGTTTGGAAGTAGTGCTGTGCTTGCCCTGGGCTGGGCTGTTGCTCGGCCTGAGGCTGCCATGGAGCCCCACTGAGAGATTCATGCCCTGAGTACCGCGGGGGGGCTTGTTGGAGTTGCTCATATTCCAACATTGAAGCTCACCAGTAGAAGCATGTAGTACATCTTAGTATTTGCATATGTATAGTTTATATGCTGTACAGGGTTGAATATATAAAGACTGAGTTTCATGGCGGTCTACTATTGAAGTTAATTTTGACAATACATATTAATTGTGTCTTTGCACCTGACTTGTGAACTTAGCTCATTCTGGATAATAAGAGTATCAAAATAGTAATAAATGACATGTATGGAATGCTTAAAATGTGTAAGTTTCTGAACATTGCAAGAAATGAGGCTGTGCTCGCTCTGTAGGCCAGACCCCTGCGAATCCGGTCAGTGGTTGCTAAAGCTCAGGAGTTCACGGCTCTACCTTGCTGAGGAAGCCTTGACCTTACCTCCTCGGTATAGATGGGAGGGGGAGGGGGGAATGCAAGAAGACCTGTAGGCCTTGGGGAGGATTTTGGCTTTTCCTCTGGGAAGTGAAGTGTTGGAGGGTCTGGAGCAGAGGCTAGTGTAGCCTCACTTCAGTGCTGATAGGACCCCACAGGCCGTCTCACTAAGTTGGGATGGGACAGGACGGGGTAGACTCCGAGAAAGCAGCGGTCTAAAGGTAGAGGACAGTGAGAACTAGTGAGATTCTAAGTACATTTTGAAGGTAGAGCTGACAGGACTTGATTTGGGCTGGAGAAAAGGGTGACATTATGGAGGATAGCTGTGGTTTTTGCAAGAATGCGATTTTTAGAGCTGCCTGGGTGGGGTGGCTCAGGCAGTTGAGCGTCTGTCTCTTGATTTTGGTTCAGGTCATGATCTCAGGGTCATGAGATGGGGCCCCAAGTCGGGCTCTGCACTTAACGCAGTCTGCTTGGGATCTTCTCCCTCTGCCACTCTCCTTGCTCCTGCACACACTCTCTCTTTTTCAAATACTTCTTTTTTAAAAAATGCAATTTTCATTTCTGAGGAAAGGAAATTAGGGAAGAACCACTAATCTATGTGTGGAGGTGTGAATAGACCTTTGAACGTGAGCTGCTGTGGATAGGGCTACGTGGAGACTTGGAAAGGACGGCTGGGTGGAGTGGGGGGCTGGTGAGGCTTTATGGTTTGGGGAAGAGGTTGGTCTGTTAGTGTATCTCGCCCAGACCCGGAGATCTTGTGTTTCCAGGGCCAAGTAGGAAGCTGAGTAAGTGCGGCAGTAGGGAGTGCTGAGGCCTCTCTCCACACTGGTTGTGGCTATGGCTGGTGCTGTCTAATGGGGCCAGATCTTCTGATCTGTCTTTAGAAAAGGTAGGCTATTTTGGTTTTTCAAGTAATTCCTGAATATCAAACATCAAGTGAGGATATGAGAAAGGAAAGAAACAAAAGCTGCTGCTATAAAATCTGCAGCCTTGGTGGTAAGAGGGCAAAAAGGAGGCATGTGTGGGGTTGTGGTGTGAGATGTAAAAGAGACTGTGTGCACGAGGGGGTGTGTCACACTGTCCTGCTGCAGAGGATGCAAAGCTTACCGTTTTTTAAGCTTTGATTAATCAAGTTCTTTGATGGTTACTTGTAACAGAGGCTGACATCCTCTACTTCCTGTGACAAATTATAACTTTTTTGCCCATCATTCTAAGAAGATGTGGATCTTGTCCTCCCTGGCATGTAGTAGGCATTTGATAATGTTTACCAGTGGATATTTCTCTCTTCCTCTATACCATATTCTAGAGAACAGCTGTAAATAAGAACTGGAGGCAGCCAATGGGTAGATTTTTGTTGACCTTCCTGTGGTCAAGGATGGGACTCACAACCCTCATGCAGGTGCCTTGGCAAAAACAGCTTTTTGTTTGGGGTTTTAATTTTTTTTTTTATTTTAATCTTTGAAAGGCAGTAGGCCAGAGGTGTTTATCTACATGCCCCTGCTATGTATTGCATTATACCTGGCCATATCACATATTTCTATGACTTCCTGGCCACTGAAGGCATGAGCTTATCAACCCTGTTATAGATTCTCAGTTGTCTCACATGGTGCTCTTTTGTTTACATTAACTTAGTTCTAAATTTTAAAAAGGTTTTTAAAGTTTTTTTTTTAAGGTTTTTTTTTTTTTAAGATTTTATTTATTTATTCATGAGAGACAGAGAGAGAGAGAGAGAGAGAGAGAGACAGGCAGAGGGAGAAGCAGGCTCCATGCAAGGAGCCCAATGTGGGACTCGATCCTGGATCTCCAGGATCACACCCCAGGCTGCAGGCGGCGCCAAACTGCTGCGCCACCGGGGCTGGCCTTAAAAAGGTTTTTAAAATGGAAGTGAGTGATCCTTTATGTATGTCATCACCAGTAGTCATATCTCAATATCTAGTTGGGTTTTCTCTCAATAATCTTCCAACAGTGCTTTGGAAATTAAAATCTGAGGGTTGCCTGGGTGGCTCCTTTAATTAAGCTTGATTTCAGCTCAGGTTGCAAGATAGAGCCCTGCATTGGGCTCTCTGCCTAGTATGGAGCCTGCTTAACATTCTCTCTCTACCCCAACCCCAGCTTGCACATGCACTCCTTGTTTTCTCTCTCAAAATAAAATAAAATAAAATAAAATAAAATAAAATAAATAGAAATTAAACTATGAGATCTGAAAGATTGTAAAAGAGCTCAATCTACATGCAGGGTAGGTTTAAGCACAGGAGTATTTGGAAAGGTATACCTTAGTTATTGCTGCATGACAAAGTAGTCCAAAATTAATGACTTAATACCAATAGCCATTTTTACTTGCTTACAGTTGTGTGGGTCAGCTAGGGCTCAACTGGGAAGTTTTGTTGCTGGTCTTGGGTGGGGTCTCATGCTCTGGCAATCAGATAGCAGTTGGGACTGGATGATCCGTGATTGCCTCTCCTTGTCTGGTGTCTCCACAGGGATCACTAGCTGTGACCTACACATGGCTAGTACAGCCCTCTGTACAGGCAGGTGGAGCCCAGGAGTTGGCATCCCAAGAGCCCATGCATCACACTCTGTGGTGTTTCACTGTGGGCGAGGCCTGTGCTGGGCTCAGTCCCAGGAGACATGGTTCACTGGGGACACCAAAGTGCTAGGCTTTCCCTGTTCTGGTAGATACTTTCTGGAGAAATAGAACCAGGCAGGACACCAGGCACCCAAGAGGGGAAGCTAGGAGATGCCTAAATGGAAATTGCAAGCTAAAAGTCAACAAATTGGTGAATCCCCATCCCTTTCTTCCATCCAGCTGCCGTGGCATTGAAGGTCAGGACTGTTGTGAAGAAGACACATTCGGGGGACAAAGGGATCTTTTCTTGTTCTAAACACATGGTAGAAATGAAAAAGTTCAACAGAAGAGTTGGAAGGTAGGGCAGAGGGAATCCCCAGAAAGTAGAACAAGAACACTGCAGGAGCTGTAGCAGGAGAGAAGTCTGGGGGCTGCTGCGGGAAGCACAGTGGCTGTGGTGTCGCTGTTTTCCGGGTGTGGCAACTGAGTTGGTGATGGGTGATCTAGGTAGGGTCATGTGGAGAGCCCTGGGATGACATTTAACCCGAGTTGCTGCCTGCGAGCAGGGTCCCTTTCCAGCACTTAGGGAGTGTCCATTTCAAATGATCTCTTCGTAAGAGATGAACTGTTGAGGTGGTTAAGAGTATGGTTTGAAAATGGAGAAGTGTGGTGACGGGGCAGTGAGTGTGATCGCCTTTGTTCCCTTGTGTTGAGAAGGATGGGCAGAATGAAGAGCATGGAGGAGGACGACCGAAGATGTTGTGGGAAGGGAGCAAATGAAAGAAGTTTCCAGAAGTAGTGGGATGGTAGCTGCCGCATTTGACCGAGGCCCAGCCTCCACGGGCAGCCTCGGTGAGGGAGTAGGGCTGGCAGCGGTCACGGAGTCCAGGTGGAATCCAGAGGATGTGGGGTGAGCTGGGTCAGGTTAATTATCTTTCTTATGCCTCCAACCTCAAAGTCAAAGCAGAGCAAAATTTAAAGGCATTTTAGAGGCAGTGATAACATTAATGAGATTCTGGGAAATGAAAAACATACACGAAATCTAGAAATGGCACCAACGTTCAGGTGACTGATGTGACAGGCACTCTGATGGTGCCTCACATGTATGACATCTTAGTTTGCCCTCATGAATCTTGAGGAGAAAGTGTAGTGTTCTCAGGGTCACAGGTCAAGCAGCACAAACATCATGCTACCCTGTGAGTATGTGGCAGGGTCACAATTAAGACCTAGACTTTTGGTGTGCTCGCTTCCGCAGCACATATACTAAGACCTAGACTGTTGGAACCCCAGAGCCAAATATATTCCACTTGGCCATTTCCTCTGAGCGGCAGGCATGATTACAGCGTAAAACCCGGGAGGACAAGGGCCCTTTCTCTCTCTCCGTGGGTCACACTTGGCCCACGGGTGCTCGTGATCTTTGGTTGACTGAGGGAGTGCTACATCAGTGAATGCTCATGCATCAGAAACTTGCCAGTCTCCCTGTGTGCTGCACCAGTTTCCAGGTTTAGAATACTGTTACTTGAATTTTTAGCATGATCTTACTGTTTGGGGGCATTTTTACATATTCATTTGATACTGTGCAGTGACTGTAAGTGATACTGTTCGGAAAAGCAGTTCATAATTTCAGGATGTTAGCATTTTTTTCACCTATAACGTGTTCTTCCTTACAGTTATCACTGTTACTTTTCTTTTTTTAAGATTTTATTTTATTTATTTATTGGGAGCAGAGGGAGAGGAACAAGCAGACATGGGGCAGGATCCCATGATTCTGAGATCCCAACCTGATGTGAAACTGAGTCAGATGGTTAACCAACTAAGCCACCCAGATGCCCCTAATTTACTTTATTTCTTAAGATATGGTAGGCTCTCAGTATTCTTGAGTGCCCCTGGGATATGATAGACTGTAGAGATACTGGGATATCTAATAGTTTATATCATAATTGGGGAAAGTATATAGAACTCGTTACTACACCAAATTCTCACTGTAGAATACCTGCCAGGGGATGACCGGGTACGGTGCTGCTTAGGGTACTCCTTTCTGTTTTTCAGTTCACCATTACAGCCCCACAGTCTAATGATTAAGTGTAATGTAAGTAGGATGCTGTAGGATTCAGGACAGGATGATCTAGGCCTGGTGGTAGAGCTTGCTTTTTCTATATGGAGTTAGGGAGTGAGCTCACTGCTTTGTTGCCATTTATGTATGAGAGCAAATACACATACTTCTAACCTGCATTACTGCCCAGAACAACTAAACTTCACAGATGTGTGGATGTAATTTCCAAGACAAAGCATGGTTTATCATGACTGTCGCACGTAGACTGTGGAACGGCCAGCTGCTGTGGGGTCCCTGGAGGCTTGGGCTTCTGCACTGGAGCCTGGCACTGGGTTTAGAAACACAGTGACATAGGCTTGCTGTACAGAACAGCATGCAGCGAGTGGCGTGTCAGCTGACACCGGTGTTAAGTTCGTGGTCTGGAGGAAATGCAATAAAACAGCCACATTCAACACCCCTTGAACATTATGGTAAGCAGAGGCTTTCTGATGGGTTTGTGTAGTCAGAGCAGTGTTTGTGACTAACATTTGCCACGGGTTTTAGGAGGGGCTTTAGGGGAAGAACGGCTCTTTTGGGGCCCATCTATTTCCCTGGCGCCCCCTCTGTGCTGTGTCCCCAACTAACAGCTGTGATCTGCCATGGGTAGAGGGTAACCGTCCGTGTCTACAGTTAACCATTTTCACTGTGTTCTCTTTCTCGCTGTTGGAACTGGCACTCTGTGCTTTCTTGTTGAGGATATCCATAATACTTGTGCTGAGTCACTCTGAGTTCAGTGAAGGGGGAAAAGTTCTATTTTTAGCTGCTGCAGGCCCCGTGAGGGCAGCGGGTTGAGTGGAGCCAAGCGCACCTGTCTGGGTCAGGCCCACCTAAGAGAGACTCCCTTCCGAATTAAAAGGGACTTCTGACCACTGAATAAAGTCCTCAGAAACACGTTTGCTCTTCTTGTACCCCATGAGGGATTTTTCTTTCTTCCTTCAGAAACAGAAAATTCTTAAAGTTTAAAAGTCTACATAGTGAAAGATTGTTGGTGTCTGTTTCCAGCATTCATTTTTCCTCAAAGTTTGGCTGTTCTGGTGATCCTCCCGGTTTCATGCTCCTGAGGGCACTGTCCTGAGATGTCCCCCGTCTGCTGGAGCCTAACACCCTGCTCATGACCTTGCAGACAAAACAGAGCTTGGGTGTGCGCTCAGCACTGTGGTGCGCTCCATGCTGCCGTTTCTGTTGCAGTTATCAGTGTTCACTTAAGAACAGAAAAACTTAGCCTTGTTTTCTCTAGACTGTGAGCAACTAGAGGAGCTATGTGAGATTTTTGCAGTTTTTTTTTTTCTCCTTCATACTGAGTCTGGTACAAGACCTGGCTCACCTAGATATCAAATATTTTCAGTGGTGACTGACATTTAGTCACTGACCCTTGGGAAGACAGGCCATCCTGGGAGGTACATTAATATTTTCACATTTTGTCGTAAGTGCCATTGAGTGTACTTTATTGTTAAAGTACGTGGACTGGATCAGATTGGCAGACCTGTAGTGTTCCAGCTTTTATGTTGTTTAAGCATTGATAACGTATTTCATTTGGAACGTGGAAGATTTGTGAAACCTTTACATACAAACAAGGGTGTACGAATGCCTGGCAGGAAACTAATGTGTATTTCTGTTCTCACACAGAGCTCCGGTATCGAGACTTTAGTGGAGGAGCTCTGCTCCAGGCTGAAAGACCTTCAGAGTAAGCAAGGTGAGCACACAGCTGCCAGAAGACCGTCTGCACGCAGTGGGCTGTGGGCACTGTGAGGCTTCATTCAGGAGATCCTAGAATTGGCCAAAGACAAGAAGCCAGTCTTTGTTTTTGGTGTGTCGCCATCTAGCATCATGCTGCGTCTTCAGCTGTTAGTGGCTTCTGGGTTACCCTTTGCAGTCACTTGTAGATTGATCCCTGCTCTCAAAGGAGTAACATAATCCACAGGTGCCCTCATGGGGCAGGGTGGGGGTGGGGATGTTTTGTTTCATCTTCACATGGAAGCTTAGGGATCAGGAGCAATATTTCCTCTTTCCCATCTTCATACCCCAAAGGTGTTGACACCGTATTTCAGGTTCCAAAGGAACTTATGCCTTGACTCTCAGGTTTTTTGGGAAAGGCAGTCTGGAGGCTCATTAGAGTCCTTTTGATTCGTGAAGCCTTACAGCTTCTTGTGGCAACTTTTCTGCAAGCCCTTAGAATGAAAGCCCCATGTCAAGGTCAAGGGTCTTGGTCTCCTTGTCCTCTTCATGGCCATTCTGCTACCTACCAAGCCTTGAGCCACCTTGCACAGTTTGTTTTTAACCTAAAGCAGTACCATGAGCTAAGCTGAACATATAGCCCTTTGCTTTTATTTTAGTTGACACACAGCCCTTGCTCACCTAGATGTTGTAACAGAGAACTGGATTTTCTCTAAAATCGGTATCAGTCAAGATGAGGCAGTGCAGAGTCCATGGGTGCAGAATTTTGTGAGAATCTCAATAGATGTTCTCTCCTGGTGAAATTAATAGAGGATTTCAGTCTCTTAATCAGGTGCCTCTAGAGCACTGGATCAGTGATGAGGTGAATAGCTCTCTCCTCCAGCCCATTGTTCCTATGGGTAAGTTAGAGAATTCCCTCTGGTGCTGTGAAGAAATAGATTTTTATTAAAAGGACAGATGGTATAGAGTTCTTTTTAAGCCACAAAGCCTGTGTAATTTCTGACAAGTTACTTGAGAAACTTTAAAAACAGGAGCATTTATTAACTAGATAAAAGACAAATCTTTCTGAATTTTTTGTTTCATAACAGAAGAGAAGATTCACAAAAAGTTAGAGGGGTCTCCCTCTCCAGAGGCAGAATTATCCCCTACAGCAAAGGATCAAGTGGAAATGTATGTAAGATTGTATTCAGTGATAAAGTGTGCATTTGTTAAAATCAGACTAATAACTGCTGTGTGGTTTTCGGTTTTTGTTCATTGTCTTGTATTTAGTTTCATATCTAATAACTCATGAAACACTTGAACAATTACTATGTGCTTGCACTGAGAATTCAGAGGTAGATAAGATGGTTCTATCCTTATCATACATACTGAATCAATATTTGTGAAATGAATGGAGCAGGCAAGGTTATTATTTAAAGTCCATTCATGTGCAGTCACACCAGTCTTTGGAGACAGCTGCAAGAAAGTGTATTACATACAAGGAGACCAAGTGTCTACTGCCGCTTACAAAGAAATGTGGGCAGGTCATTGACCTTGTCAAGGTTGTTTCCTGAAGATGCTCTTCTTTCTTTGTAAATGGTTAGTAAAATCAGCTTCACTATAAGCAGAACTTCCTTACTATACATTTTATTTGCATCTTCTGAACTTCTAGAACCTAAGGTGACTATATCTTTTATTGGTTGGTGTGGACCTGTGCTGTCCAGCATGGTCTCTATAAGTTGCGTGTGGCTATTTAGCACCTGAAATGTGGCTATACTTCAAATTGAAATGTGTTATAAATGTAAATTCTCACCAGATTTCAAAGACTTGGTATAAAAAAGAATGTAAAATATTACATTAATATTTTTAACTACCAATTACATGCCAAAAAGATAATGTGATGGATGTATTTGGTTACATAAGATACATTATTGAATTTAGCTGCACCTTTTCTTCTTAAACTTTTAATGTGACCCCTTAAAAATTACATGTGAGGCTTACCATGTATTTCTATTAGACAGCTCTAGTAGAGGCTGAAAAGGAGAATCAGGTGTAGACCCTTTGAAAACATGGCCTTTTATCACTTCACGTGTGACCTTGACTGTTGACTCCAGAGTGACAGTCCCCTTGGTAGGCAACCCAACTCTAGATTCTTGCTTTGGCAACCCGTCTTGGTCTGAGATCTGTGATGGCTACCAGCTTCTCGGCAGATTGGAAACTCTCATTGTCATCAAGTCCTCTAAAAGCAGCCTCCCTGACTTTTACTGTTCTGCATTTCGCGTACTCACTGGTTTCCTCCGGTTTTGTGTCTACATACAGACTCCCGTGCCTCATAAGTAGTACTCCCTAAGCTGCTCTGTTTCTGGGGCGTCAAGGCTCTGCTGTGGTCCACTTTTTCTAGTGGTTCTAGGCTGCACCAGCATCCTCTTTTCTGAATACTTGAACATCCTCGATAACCCCTACTGTCTCTGAGGGCCTGTGTGATGCCAGGCATTTCTCCTGAGAACACTCGTGTGGTGACAGCCACCATGTAATATTCCGGCTCCTCTTGTACATTTATTCCTGTACTATCACAGCTCTGTGAGGTGGATGATAGTATTACCTGCGTTTCGCAGGCCATGGAGAGGTTGTGTCACATGCCTAAGGTCACCCCGGTCAGGGCAGAGTCAGGGTTCATAATCGGGGAGCGCAGCTTCAGAGCCCAGGCTCTCCAGCCTGTTTCCCCTGCTCCCAGGAGCCTCATGAGGTAAGTCCTGTCCTCACCGGCTCAAAGCTGAGAATGTGGACCTAGACATCAGATGAGGAGCTTAAAGTCACATGCATAGTAAATGACGTGAACTGAGATCCAAATGCAGATATTTCTTCTGGAGATTACATTCTTTTCTCTGTGTTGTATCTGTCCTTTGTGACTTCTTAGTTAAAACGACGACTTTAAAGATAAAACCTGTCCTCTTCCCTATTTTCTAAATACTCTTTTAGTGCTCACCTCAGTGCTGAACATAAATAAAGGTGCTTGATACATGTGACTAAACAGAGAGCATGTTTCACTGTATTATTCATTTTTCTTAAAAGTTGGTAGTTTGTGGATGACGTAAATGTTGACTGCTAAAGTGAACTAGCCCGTTGCCCCGCCTGGGAGGGAAGGTGGTTTTGCTGTATCTCGCACATCTGAGTGCCTGATTCTGAACTCTGTCCTCTGTTTTGCAGGTACTATGAGGCATTCCCACCACTGTCTGAGAAACCAGTTTGCCTGCAGGAAATCATGACTGTGTGGAACAAGTCTAAAGTCTGTTCTTACTCTAGCTCTTCTTCATCATCCACAGCCCCACCAGCTAGCACAGACACATCCTCCCCCAAGGACTGCAACAGTGAAGGCGAAGCCATCAGGGAAAGAAGCAGCGAAGTGCCCACCACTGCACACGAGAAAACCCGGAGCAAAAGTAAAAGCGAGAAGGAGAACACATTCAGTCACGGCACAGTGGAAGAAAAGCCTGCTTTGTACAAAAAGCAGATCCGACACAAGCCCGAAGGGAAGATTCGCCCTCGCTCCTGGTCCTCTGGCTCAAGCGAAGCAGGCTCAAGCTCGAGTGGCCATCAGGGAGAGTTAAAAGCATCCGTGAAGTGTGTGAAAGTGAGACACAAGACCCGAGAAATTCGAAGCAAAAAAGGGCGAAATGGGCCAAGTAGGCTGTCGCTGAAGGCCAGCGAGAGGGCCGAGAGGGGCGTGCCTGTGGGGGGCAGCAGCAGCGGCAGTGGCGGGGGCTCCATCAAGCCGCTCTGCCGGCGTGGGAAGAGGCCCCTGAAGGACCCGGCGAGAAGGGACATTGGAAGCACCGAAGGAAGAGACCTGTCCCTGGAGACCAGAAACGACAGAGAATATAAAGAGGAACCCCTGTGGTATACCGAGCCCATCGCTGAGTATTTTGTTCCTTTGAGTAGGAAGAGTAAACTAGAGACCACGTACCGAAACCGACAGGATACGAGTGATCTGGCATCAGAGGCAGTGGAAGAGTTGTCGGAATCAGTGCACGGTCTTTGTATCAGCAACAATAATATTCATAAAACATACCTCGCAGCAGGTACTTTCATTGATGGTCATTTTGTAGAAATGCCTGCAGTTATCGATGAGGATATTGACCTCACTGGGACCTCATTCTGTTCTCTCCCAGAGGACAACAAGTATCTGGATGATATTCATCTATCAGAATTAACACACTTCTATGAAGTGGATATTGATCAATCCATGTTGGATCCTGGTGCCTCAGAAACAATGCAAGGAGAAAGTCGGATCTTGAATATGATTCGACAAAAAAGCAAAGAGAAAACAGATTTTGAGGCAGAATGTTGCATAGTGTTAGATGGGATGGAGTTGCAAGGGGAACGTGCAATATGGACAGACTCCACCAGCTCTGCGGGTGCTGAGGGCTTCTTCCTGCATGACCTCAGCAATCTGGCTCAGTTTTGGGAGTGCTGTTCATCCAGCTCTGGCGATGCCGACGGAGAGAGTTTCGGAGGAGATTCTCCAATTAGACTCTCTCCGATCTTGGACAGCACAGCACTCAATCCGCATTTGCTTGCTGGCAATCAGGAGCTCTTTTCAGATATTAATGAAGGATCTGGCATAAACTCGTGTTTTTCAGTGTTTGAAGTGCAATGCAGTAATTCTGTTCTACCATTTTCGTTTGAAACTCTCAACTTGGGAAATGAAAATACAGATTCTAGTGCTAATACGCTTGGGAAAACCCAGTCTAGATTGCTAATATGGACCAAAAATAGTGCCTTTGAAGAAAATGAACACTGTTCTAATCTTTCAACAAGAACTTGTAGCCCATGGTCCCATTCAGAAGAAACACGTTCAGACAACGAGACGTTAAATATTCAGTTTGAAGAGTCCACACAGTTTAACACAGAAGATATTAATTACGTAGTTCCTAGAGTCTCGTCGAATTATGTAGATGAAGAACTTCTAGATTTTTTGCAAGATGAAACTTGCCAGCAAAACAGTAGAACACTAGGAGAAATTCCTACCTTAGTTTTCAAGAAAAAATCGAAACTAGAATCTGTCTGTGGTATTCAGCTAGAGCAAAAGGCGGAACACAAAACCTTGGAAACTGCACGAGGGTGTGGTGAAAGCGGTCCACATGGAGGTGGCTACAGCTCAGGGGTTATTAAAGACATTTGGACAAAGATGGCAGATGGGGCATCGGCTACGGCAGACGTGGAAAGAGCGGATGAGGAGTTGTTTCCGCCAGACGTCAGTAGCTACTGCTGCTGCCTGGAGGTTGAGGCCGAGGCCGAGACCCTGCGGGAGCCTCACAAGGCTGTGCAGAGGTCCGAGTACCGTCTGTGGGAGGGGCAGAAAGACAGCCTGGAGAAGAGAGCTTTTGTTTCCGGGGAGCTGTCGAAGGTGGATGGTGGAGACTATACCACACCCTCTAAACCTTGGGATGTGGCCCAAGACAAAGAGAACACATTCATTCTCGGAGGAGTTTATGGAGAGCTCAAAACCTTTAGTAGCGACGGGGAGTGGGCCGTCGTGCCGCCCAGCCACGCCAAGGGGAGTCTGTTACAGTGTGCAGCTTCCGACGTGGTGACCATAGCTGGGACAGACGTCTTCATGACCCCAGGGAACAGTTTTGCTCCTGGTCACAGGCAGTTATGGAAGCCCTTTGTGTCGTTCGAACAGAACGATCAGCCGAGGAGTGGGGAAAACGGATTACATAAAGGATTTTCTTTTATCTTCCATGAAGACCTACTAGGAGCATGTGGTAACTTTCAGGTTGAAGATCCTGGGCTGGAGTACTCCTTCTCTTCCTTCGACTTGAGCAATCCGTTCTCCCAAGTTCTTCACGTTGAGTGTTCGTTTGAACCCGAAGGGATTGCCTCTTTCAGCCCTAGTTTTAAACCGAAATCCATCCTTTGCTCTGATTCAGACAGCGAAGTGTTTCATCCCAGGATATGTGGCGTTGACAGAACCCAGTACCGGGCCATTCGGATCTCTCCCAGGACTCACTTCCGCCCAATTTCGGCATCTGAGCTGTCCCCAGGGGGAGGAAGTGAGTCGGAATTTGAATCTGAGAAAGATGAAGCGAATATTCCCATTCCTTCTCAAGTTGATGCATTTGAAGACCCACAGGCAGATCTCCAACCGCTGGAAGAAGATGCCGAGAAAGAAGGCCATTACTATGGAAAATCAGAGCTGGAGTCGGGCAAGTTCCTCCCCAGGTTAAAAAAATCTGGCATGGAGAAGAGTGCTCAGACGTCCCTGGATTCTCAGGAGGAATCAGCTGGGATTCTGCCGGTGGGGAAGCAGAATCAGTGTTTGGAATGTAGCATGAATGAATCTCTGGAAATTGCTTTAGAAAGCTCAGAAGCAAATTGTAAAATAATGGCACAATGCGAGGAAGAAATTAATAATTTTTGCAGTTGCAAAGCAGGTTGTCAGTTCCCCACTTATGAAGATAATCCAGTTTCTTCGGGACAGCTGGAAGAGGTAGGTGGTTGTCTGTGTGTGTTGGGGGTATTGAAGTTGGTTGGACTTGAATGCAGGACCAGCCACATCAGGCAATGGAAGATATGGTGGAATTATTGGGAAATTAGCTTCAGCATATGAAAATGTACATTCTTATGATTTTACATAAGGACTTAGAATAGTTTTTGACATTCATACATTTGAACTAGACAATAGACCTCTTTTGCAGAGAAAAGACATTGTAAAATCATAAGAATAGGAAATTTTGTCTTCATATGCACGCACTATGCATCATGAGAAACTGAGCATGCCAGCATTGCAGCCTTCACAGCTAATGGATTGTGCGGTGCTGGGTCACTCTGCAGCAGGCCCCGCGCCCTTCACGAGCAGAAGCGGATGGTTTCTTTAGGTTGTAACCCTGTCACATGGCTTCCGAAACGCTGGTCAGTTTAGAACTTAGGTTTTGCATGTAAAATAAATGACATCTGTATAGAGTTCTCTAAGACAGATGGCAGTACATGTAAAAACCCACAATCCAAATGCAACGAAAAGGCTCCTACAGAACATATATAGATGGACCTCGCTTTTTACCAAGTGCATATTTCTAAAGCTATGGGAGTTATGTGTCAAAGATAAGGTTAATGGTAGTTTTGTGAATGGGAGTCCTTGTACCCTTTGTGACTATCTCTAAGAAGTGGTTTGAGGTTAAATTGAGTGTGCAAGAATATCACCGAAGGTAACAACTGGTTTCACAGAACACAGCGATCTGTCCATTTCTCAGCCTCTACTTGATCAACAGTGCCTGGCCTTTGTTCAGGAACAGATGATTAAAAGACATTTGGATGTGCTTGAATGTCATGCTGCTTGTGGCCAGAGAGCCACTGAATGTCCTCCCTCCCTCCCTGGCCCTGTGCATGCTCAATCCGCCTCCGCTATAGCTAAATCCTGCCCAAACTGCAGGGCTCTCTTCAGACACCCCCCCCCCCCGCCCCACATCCTAACTCCTCCTCTCTCCCCTTCCCCCCCCCCCCCCCCCCCGCATCAGAACTAACACCTCTCTTCTCTTCCTGTGCCTCTTTTTCTGTTGCATTTTCCATGTTTCACGGGTCATTTATGTACTTTCTCTCGTTAGGTTATAAGCTCCTTATGGAAATGGACTGTGCATTCCTCGCTTGTGGGGCCAGTACCGGGGGGACCTGAGTGCGTGTGGTGGGAGGAAGCCCCACAGATGACTCAAGGGCCCCTGGTCTGAGTAGCCTGCCCAGAGATCATTGAGTTGAGTCCCGCCGAAACACTGAAAACCCAGCTGCCGAGAACAAAAACCAGTGATGTCATTAGCCTTTATCTGTTTGCTTATTGCCCCTCTTTTTTATCCTTGAATGTTCCTTTATGTACTTTGTATTTCACCTGGTTCCAGATTGGGAAGAAAGAAACAGAGGGAAGAAGCGAGATTCTACATACCACTGCCATATTGCTTCGCTTCCTAGTATGTTGATGGATTTATGTGTTATCAGACTTCTGGGTTGCCTTGGAAGGTCTCAGCCACTAGTAAAGTCCTCAGAGGACATGGTGGGGTTGTCTCCTAGGGTTGGCGTAGCCACTGCCATCAGCCCCAGCCTCTGGGTGGCGTGGCATGGTGTAGGGCTGGGGCAGAGCTCACGTCCTGGATGGATGAACTACAGAAAGGTTGGGAGAGTGGCCAGAAGGGACCAGAGCGTGTGCCTTTACACTCTCACACTGTCTGGGCAGTCTAGGGGGCCCTCTTCTCCCTTTTCCTGGGGGAGGGCAGTCTGTGAGCCCAGTTGTGAAGGTCACTATGAAAGGCTCTGTTTCAGAGCAGACTAAAAATGTAAGAATTCTAGGGGCACGTGGCCAGCTCTTGATTTCAGAGTCATGAGTTCAAGCCCCATGTTGGGCATAGTTTGCTTAAAAGGAAAAGAAAAACCTTAAAGTGTAGGCATTTTAAAAGAATTGGTGTCCAGAAGCATGGATTCTTTTCAAAAGTTGAGTTCAATCAAGTCAAACATTTTTTGAATACCTGTTACATGCCCATCACTAAGGTAGATGTCCTTTAGGAACAAGACCCCATCCCTACCCTGGAAGATTTCAGTCTAGCTACAAAGACCACTTTGTAAATAGATAATTTAATTGAAAAAGGTAATTTATTCATACAGCAAATTCAGAAGTTATAAGAGGGTATATATATCATAGTGAATAGGTCCTTCTGAACAGCAACTGCAAGCATGCGTCTTGGCACATCTTTCAGGGGTATTTATGCACGTAGAAGCAAAGACATGTTCACATGTTTCCTCTTTTTTTCTCTTTTCACAGAAATGGCACTTTATCCTAATCAGCCTTCCTTTTTGATTTCCTGGATACTGTTACGTTGTATGGACAGATGTACTGTGATTGACCTAGCCAGTTCCTTGCGTTTTAGGGCATCTGGGTAAATGCAATTGTAGGTAACTGGGTAGGCGGCATAGTGGAGGTGAGCACAGAAATGCCGTGGGAGCCCAGAGGAGAGCCCGCCTAGCGGTGAGAGTTGAGGGAGGCTTTTGAGCACACCTGCGGGTCCCAGGGCAGAAGGGAGAGGAGGCGGGGGCCTAGAGGCAGAAGAAAGAGCATAAGCAGAGGCAAAGAGGCTTGAAGTTTCTCACTTGTGCAGGATATCTGCCAGCAGTTAGTTCTTGGCTTCTGAAATAGAAAATGGAAGGTGCGGAGTGTGCCTTGGGAGCCCATTCATGCATGAGTTGGTGGCAAAAGCTTTCTTGTCATTTTCTTATTGTCAACTTAGTGCTATGTGCTTTAGAGCACAGAAAAGCAGAGAAGGCTTGGGCTGTCTTCAGTTTGTGGCCCAGTCCAGGAGAGGAGCCAGTGTGCCCGAGGACAGTGTGTTGTGGCCATCAGAAAGTTCTGATGAGTGGAGAGGATGGCGGGAGCGGTCCTTGGACTGTGGCACCTGGCCCACTTGTGCCAGTGTCACATCCACTCTGGTTTGTCACCTTGTCCCCCTCACTGCCCACAGTGACCTGTGATGGATTTTTGTCCCCCTCCCTGTGACTGTGAAGGACACATAGGCCCAGAGGGACGGAGTTGCTGCCCCTGAGCCTGGTGTCCGATCTTTCCACTGCTTTGTACTTCTGTCAGTGAAGGCAAACTCAGGCCACGTAGTATCTCTTCTTGGTCTCAGCAGCCCTCTGCAGCTCTTCATTTACAAATGGCTTTCTTTTCCTTTTGTGACCTAGATGAGTGGGAGCTGACTGTGGCTGAGGGCCACTCTTCCACGCTCTTCCCAGAGTAGAACTCAAAGAGAAACACCAATGACCTTTGTCTTCCAAACCTGGGAGCACTTAGTGAGCATTCATACTCAGCTTCCAGCTTCTGAAGAATTTCTGAGTAGCCCATCGGTTGCTAAAAACATTTCTGGTCAGGCTTTCTGGCTTAAATTTGTGTCTTCTCTGTTTTTTCACGGTTTCATTCATCAAGTATTTGCGGGGAGCCTTCTCTGTCTGGGCACTAGTCTGGGTGTGGAGGAAGGCACAGAGCCGTCTCTGGTCAGGTCACATTCCCTGATGGCATGCCATCCATGACATTGTGTGCTGGTGGACCAGAGGCGTGGAAGGTGCAGAGCTGGCTCAGGGCTGCTTGGAGGACATGCCCCTAGAAGCTGGGGCTCAGGGTGGGCTTCTCGGCGAAGGTGTCATCTGAAAACAGGCGTCCAGGTGAGAATGTGAGCTGAGCAGCTGTTGGGGGAGAGGAGAGAAGTGCCCTGGCAGAGGCTCCCGGCCCACCCATAGCTGCGTCCTCGTCTGGTCTCCCTTCCACCCTCCGTCCTCCCCAACTAGAAGTAAAGTCCATGCGTCCAATAGAGGTTGCTTAAGCCATGCCTGGTCCTCTTTGCTGTGCAACCCGGAAGCTGGAGCTAGCGAAGTGAAATGATGTCAGGAGATAATGCAGGTTCATGGAGTATGTGTTCAGTGTAGCACAGAACAGGACAAAGAAGTCTCTCCCTTTGGAATTGACTTTCAAGGGGAGGATGCAGAAAAAAATCCTAAAACTATAGCAGAAACTGGCATGACTTCATGGCATGACTTCAACAGTGGGTTCAGCCCAAGGTGAGGGTGGGGAGGCGGAGGATGACGTTTGGGAATCAGGGAGCTGCATCCCCTCGAGCCTTTCCTTCAGGCCAGCAGACATTGTGTAGGCCTGGTGCCCTGAGGCACGCAGATGAATAGGCATGGGCCCTGCCTCTCCCCTCTAGTCTCCTCAGCTTCCAGCCTCCTCTCTGATCATGCTGACCCCTCCAGCCTGCTCGTTCGCCTGTTTCCCACCCTCCCTTTCTCCCCCTCGCCCCTACTCCCACGGTCTTGGGACAGGGTCACACAATAACCAGTGTGACTGCACTCGCACGAATGAATAAACTTTGATTGCTCCGCAGCTGCCTAGGACGTTTTCTTTGCAAGTAGAAACTTGTCTCCAAGTCCATCTTCCTTTAGTGGTCCTTTGGGGATGAGGGCAACTTTTCTGTCCAGGAGGCCTCTTGCTCCTCCCAAATAGCACTAAGTTGTCATCTCACAGTGTAGGTGTGCCTTATAGAGAAGCCAAGGTCTTTCTGGAAAGGTCTAGGGGTTCTGTGAATGATGTGTCAGATGCAATTAATTTCCTTGAGCTAGCTATAGACCTTGGCTGTTGTGACTTCATTTGCATGAAGCTGAGCCTTGTCCTGCTTATATAACAGCGTGGTATGGACTACTGTTGTTGGAAAGAGCTGAGGGAGAACATAGTGAAGGTTAACTGGCCACTCTGGGTAGACAGTACAGTTTCCCCCAGTATCTAGTTTAAGAGTCTTTCTTTCTGTCAAGTTATATTAAGTGAAAAATGAAGGATTGATGTATTTCTCATTAGTTAAATAATAAAAAACACACATTATTGAATCAAAAATTCTTAGATCTGGAAGACCATTTACATGTAAGAAGAACGAAGTCCTGTTAGAGGAGTGATGTTCATTGTTTGCTAAGACTGCTCAGGTTCTCAGCTTGAACACAGAGTGAGGTGTCTTCTGAAGCAGGAGGTGCATACAGTGTCCACAGGCCTTATTTATATTTAGGCCCAACATCCTCTGGTTCTCAGCAAAGCACATAGTTGGGTTATAAAGCTACGTAGCTTGGTAACTCTGCCTACGCGATTTTTATCATCCAGTGTCGTCGTCTTTGACTCCTCCCCACCCCCCCACCCCCCCAAGAACATGTGAAGGAAGAGACGGTCCGCTCTTCTCTGGAGCATTGCATACCAGTGGAGACTTAGGGCTGCTCCATTATTTCTCTGCTCTTCCCAAATCTAGAAATTTGCCTTTACCTGGGGATATTTTGGGGGGATATTTTGACTTGTAAGTATTTTATTGTGTTTGTTTTTTTAAAGATCTTCATTCCACTCCCAGTATAAGTGCTCCTTAAAAAAATTTCCTTTATATGTTATGAACACTTTGGCTTTTTAAATTCACCTTCTCAGATGTCTGGCTGGCTTAGTTGGCAGAGTTGGCAGAGTGTGTGACTCTTGATCTCCGGGTCATAAGTTTGAGCCCCATTTTGGGTATAGAAATTACTAAAAAATAATATCTTAAGAAAATTAATTAATGAACCTTGTCTAGAACAGTGTTACAAACAAAAAACAAGTCATTGATTTAAAAATCCAGGATTTGTAGTTCCTAATTAATAATGCTTGAACTTTCTCCTTTATCCTGAAAGTTTGTAAACTTTTTTCTGTATTTGTTTAAACAGTTTCCCGTTTTGAACACTGATGTTCAGGGAATGAATAGGAGTCAAGAGAAGCAGACCTGGTGGGAAAAAGCCTTGTACTCTCCTCTCTTTCCTACGCCAGAGTGTGAAGGTAAGGAGGCCTATACTGGGGCATTGGTTCATCCACTCATTCAGAGTTCTAATCCATTGAGAGCAGTGCATTCTTTCACTATGATTAGCAGTCCAAAAAGCATTTACCAAGAGGCTCTTGGTGTAGCCAGCCTTTGTCAGGCACTGAGGACACAGAGACAAGTGTGCACTGGATCCTGTCCTTAGCCTGATGTGGGGAGAGGTATGGAAATGCATATAAGAAGGACCGACCTTTGCCAAGACCTATTCAGGATCCCAGTGAATCTTGGGGTGGTGGAGGGGTCATCAGCTGTGAGGGGGATCTTCAGGAAGCTGCCCAGGTGGGGAAGGTGGGGAACGGCAGAGTCCGTAAGAGGAACAGCTTGCACGAGGACAAGAGGGTCTCTGGCAAGTGGGCCCAGCTGGCTTAGAGCTGAGGCCAGAAAGGCAGACGGAGGAAGCCTATCGGGAGGTTTGAGAGTGCTGCTGATATAGGTCAAGTTTAACCCACAGGAAGGGAAGGCCATTGAAAAGACTGCAGATTGGAGGCTGTCAGGTCAGGCGTGTGTTTTAAAACAGTTCTAGCAGCAGAGTGGAGAAGGGGTTGAAAAGCTGAGGGTACTAAGTAGGGTTCTAAGCTCCCCCCACAAGTGGGTTCTCTGGAAGGGACATGGTCGAGGCCTGGCCTCAGGCCCTGCAGTGGGGAGTATCTGAGAGCAGGTCAGAGAGGTTTCGCAGAGGACCGCCAGGGCTTGTTCAGTGACTTTCTGGGAGGCATGAGCAGTAGGAGGGGCCTGAGGGGAGGACCAGGAGGGGGAGATGGAGCAGTTGCACATTTGATGAAGATGACTGTGGTCTGTGAGCCTCCCAGGTAGACATACCCAGCAGCTATAAAAACTCCTGAAGTCTGGGGAGGAGTGAGGGCTGCAGAGGCTAGGGGCTCACTCCAGGGCGAGGGCAGCCCTGACTGTTACTGGCTGGCTCCCAGGCTACCGTGGGCTGTGGCGTTTGACCGGCTCTCTGCCATTAAAGCCGAAGGCCAGAGGGGCATGTAAACTGGTAGTATTCACACGACCTTGTGTTTTTTGTGTCTCCCAGTTCATTTGTGATTAATGTGGAGCCAGTGGTGTTGCTCTCTGCCTGCCTTGCCATGCACAATTCTGGTGCTCAGGACGCTGGCACTGGCCTCCCTCTGCAGCCTGGCCTTCGCCAACTGGGGGGACATGGGGTTGATTGCTTCCCCCTGTTCTGTGAGCCCAAAAATGCCTTCCCCAGAGCCTGCCTTGCCTTACTCCTTCCCAGAGGTTTGCTGGATCAGAAAGACAGCATAGAAGGAGTGTTCATTTATAGCATCTTTGTTTATTTAACCGCATTTATGAAAGACCTGCTGTTCTACCATTAGCTGATATTTGGGTCGCCTTTTATTGTTTATGGAGCGCTGCTTGTCTTTCCTCTTACATAGACCCCACCATGACCTTGTGCAAGGTCAGCCTTAGTTTTCAGATGAGGACAATCTAAGACTCAGGTTTGGCAGTTTGTCCAGAATCCTGCATTAGCCATCAAGCTCAGGCTTAGTGTGGTCCAGAAGCTTCATGCTCTACAGTAGCTGTTTGCACTCAATGCCCAGGGAGGCACCAGGGTGAGGGGAGCACAAATCTGGCCTGAACATAGATCACTCTATGTGCCGGTGCATTCAGTCACAGATGAGTTAACAGGAGCACAGCTAAGGGAGGCTGAGTGCCCCAGAGTCCTGCCGCCAGAGGGAGAGGACGATGGGGCCGCAGGCAGCACCAGGGGTCAAGGAAGACTGGGCCCTGTGGGGGTTTAGGATGATTTTCAGATCCTGAGTTCTGGCTTTGTTAGTGTGTCGAGGGCAGTCTTGGCAGCCTTAGTCTGGAAAGGAGTCCGTCCCAACTCTAGGCTCTCAGTCCCAGGTCCGTGCTGTAAGGGGAGGTTCATGCTCGATGCTTTTTTTTTTTTTTTTTATTGTGAAGTGGCAAATAGAGAAACTCTCAGTGGATAGATAATGGTAGCCAGGCTTTGGAATGACCTCCAACTCCCAACTGTGCTTTCAATGCCTGCACAGTTGCCTTGTGGGGATGGTGACGTTCTGAGCCTCACTCTCTTAGCCTGTGGGCATTGGGGCGTGTGGTCTTCAGAGCAGGTTGACCAGGAGAATGGGTGGCCTCTTGCCCACTCAGCGGGAAAAACCAGAGTGCAGCTGATGGTTAATAACAGGCCCTGTCCTTCTCCGAATCAGGGGCTGACCTGGAAGCTTTTGGCCTCCCTGGGAAGGAAGGAAGGGGGCCTTCCCTTTTTACAGTAAGGCAGGATGGAGGCTGAGAGTGAGGCGGCTTCTCTGGGCACCCTGCAGCAGGGAGCCCATCGGGCCTAGAAGCCTGAGCCCTAAATGCCGCCCCCTGCTGGCCTTGTGCATTCACACATGTGGCCATGTAGCACGTGTTGCCGACAGTCCTACCTGGTACGGGGCCCTGGGAATGCAGAGGCCAGCTGACTGGATCCCATTCTCCTGTTTAGCTCATGTCCCAGCACAGACCAGAGGGAGTAGGGACACTAGCCCTGTGACATCCAGGGCTACCTACAGGGAGAGGTGCCCAGGCACTAGCGCTGGTGGGTGCAGAAGGAGGATGTGTGTGGCGTACCTGTAGTGTAGCTAGCAAGGGGGAATGGTTCGAGAGTGGGGTGGGGACAAGGTCCCCTGGAACCAAGCAGCCAGAGCCTAAGGGCCTTGCGTGCTCTATGCCATGATGGGTCTGTCCCGAGTGTGGTCTCTCCAGCTCACGCACTGGACTCTAGAGGTTTGGAAGGCTCATTGTAAGTGTGTGGGTGTTATTTTAGTCTAACAGAGAAAGCAGTGAAACCATATAGGTAACAGTTATAGGCCCAGGAGACAAAATGGAACTAGAGTCCAGGGCCTCCACGGCCAGCTGGTGGACCTGGGGCTGTGACCAGCCCTTTTGTGTCTCCATTGTCTGTATTTGTAAAAAGAGGCTAAAGATAGTGCCTCCCTGAGGAGGTACTTAAGAAGAGGAGCGTGCATAGCACAGGCCTGGTACGTGGTCCTCACCTAGCACATGGGAACTGTCTGAAGGGGGCTTTTGAAGAGCGTTGTCAGCAATCCCTACTGCCTTTTCCGAAGGCCTGTGACGTCATACACTCCTTTTGTACTTACAGAATTCTGAAAGAAGGGCAGGAAAGTGCAGGGATCGGGAGGAGGGTGGGATCTGGCTATGTCCAGGGGCATATCCTAGCGCAGGAGGTAACTGGGGTAACTAGCTAGCTGGGCATGTGGGGCCCATGAGAGCTTGGTCAGGCGAGCCCAGGGCAGATGAGCACGCCGGGCTCTTGGTTAGCAGCAAGTGTGCCAGCACCATCCTTGAGGCTGTATGCATGTCACCTCTTCTGACTTGCACAGGACTCCATGAGGGCAGATGGTTGCCTCGTTTCAGAGATGGGGGAGCTGGGGCTCAGAGAGATGGTCATCTGCTAAGCCCCATCACTGGTGAGTCGCAGGACCAAGGATCCACTCACGTCTGTGTTGTCCCAGAGCCCGTGTAATTGTCATGAACCTGAGCTGCTAACTTTGAGGTCCTGAGGCGGGCAGAGAGGGCTAGAAGTCATGGAGAGTATGATGGGGCCCAGCACAGCACTCAATGGTAGGAGGGCACAGCAGTCACTGAGTGCTGGTCCTGTCCTCTCCGGTATCACACAAGAGTAGCCTGTCATCTCACTGAATGCCTCATGGTAGCTGGACCACAGGCGCCGGGAAACAGATGCTCAGTTGGGGCCGTTACAGGACTTGCACTCAGTGATTCAAACCAGGGTCCACATCAGGTCTGCTGGCGGTCTCTTCTCTCATCCTTGTGTCTCTGCAGCTGCAGGGGATGCTGGGGGAGTGGGTGGGCAGGGCAGGGGGGTGCTGGTGTAGATTAAGCCTGGTGGGTGTTAGCCCTGGCTGTGGCTCCGAATCACCTGGGATCTTTACAGAACTGCTGACCCCTGGACCCTGACCCAGACCAGTTCAGTTGGGATCTCAGGCAAGCTCTGCTCCTTGGGCTCGTAGACTTTGCCTTAAGCTCCCAGGGCTGGGAACCTTTGCACTAAGTGATTGATTTGATTCCTTCTAATTCCAGCTTCCAGTTCCATCTCCTTCTGTGGGCTGCTCACCTACTCAAACCACTAGCTTCCTTTCTCTTCCCTATTCTGCAGATACAGAAAAGATGGACTTTAGTGTGGTGTTGAGTTGAGGGGGAACGGACGAGGTTCTTACCCTGTTTTTGTCTTCCCCACCGCACTTCCTCCTGTCTGAAGTTCTTTGTTTGTTTGTTAGATGAACACGCATATGGTACATCGTCTGCCTCCCTCCATCCTCTGTACGCCCCTGTGAGCTGGGGCCTTGTTGGTGATTATGCTGTGTTCCTAGGGCTTACCCCATTACAGATGTGAATATGTGTGTGTTGAATGAATGTCTCATGGTGGGATAACAGGCATGTCTGGTTATGCTGGCCTATTTTTTTAAAAAACTTAATAAACAGATTATTAAAGGACTTTTTAAGTTGGCATAGCATTTTGCTCGTGCATACCTGGCTGGTTGGCTGCGACTGTGTCTGCTTTAAGTGACTACTTCAGCTCTCCAAAGTGTTGGTAGACCTGATTGATCTGACTTTTCAGCAAAAAATGAAACAAAAATGTATGTTTCATAACCGTGTCTTAATGAAATCTCCCCCCCTTTCCCTCTTTTCCCTTCTCCATTCAAAATGATTAAGAATGTTATACAAATGCCAAGGGAGAGAATGGTATAGAAGAGTGTCCAGATGGTAAAGACATACCCAGTAACGAAGAGCGTCTGTTAGATTTTAATAGGGTAAGTGGACTGTCCTCCTTACTAACTTACTAACGGCCACGTCCCCCTTGCCACTCAGGCTGGAGCCTGGGAGCCCTGGGAGCTCCCCCTGTCCGCCATCCCAGGCCACCCAGCTCTGTGGCCCTCAGCCCCCGCCTGCATTGCCTCCCAACTCGTCCGCTTACTGCCAAGGCTTCCCATACCCCTGTCCTCTCTCCCCGCAGTCTGTCCTTCCCCATGCTGCCACAGGGAACTTCTGCCTACCAGCCGGACCTTGTCACTCCCCCTGGAAGCCCTTGAGTGGGCACCACCAGAGAGGCCTTTCCCCCTATCTGGGGTGCTCCCTGGATGGACCCTGCCCAGTGTGGCACCATGGTCTCAGCCCCGGCACCAGGCTGCATTGGGTTTCTGCAGGCCTGCCTCCCCAGCAGGCCTGGGAGCCCCCATCAGGCAGGCAGGTGGATGGGTCAGAGGGAACGCATCTCTCTTCTCCATGTCCTATGAGGGCTTTTCCCCCAAAGCACCCTACAGTGTTGGCGCCCACGGGCCTCTCCTTCCCTACCTTGATGAATGGCGCCCTGCGGCACCCCGCCCCACCCCTGCTGCCACACCCCAGCCTGGGGGCCACTCTCTGGCCTCTGTGACCTGCACACACTGTCTGCCGGCCCTGCCGGCCCTGCCCGCCCCACCGGTCAGCCGTTGCACCTCCTTCCATCGCCCACACCCTGTCCAGGCCCCAGGCTGAGCATTCCCTTGCCAGTCCTCACAGCGCCCAACAGGTACCGTCACTGCACCCACCATTCGGCACAGACTTGGGACCCGGTCGTCAAGGCCATGCAGCCATGCAGCCAAGTGCAGACCTGAGCTGTGAGCCTCAGCTAGGACTCCGCGACTCCCGCTCCTAACCGTAATGGCCTTTTGTCACTGCACTCTGCCCACAAAAGCCTTGTGTGCTCTGCCCCTGTGTGCCTCTGGCCTCACCTCTCTTCTCCCCTCCTTCCTTATGGCCGTCTTTCTGCTGCTGCCTCGGGGTCCCAACAGGGATGGTGCTGCCATTTGGAAGTAGGGGGTGTTGTTACTATGACTAGGGGGTGCTGGTTACTCTGAGGACAGGTGGGTGGGGGTTCTTAGTTTCTGTGGTGGGGGTGTTGTTAGTTCCTCTGACTGGGGGACAGGGGTGCTGCCACTTACTGTGATTGGGGGGTGCTGGTTACTCTGGGTTTGGGACATTGCTAGTTACTGTGACTGTGGGGGACGTCACTGGTTACTTAACTGGCTGGGGGGCAGGGTGGCATGTTGCTGGTCACTGTGAGGGAAGGGGGCTTTGCTAATCACTTCGGGGGTGGGAGGAGCATTACTAGTTGCTATGGAGTAGGGAGGGTGGTGTTGCTAATTTACTCTGCCTGGGCTGGGGGAGCCTTGGTAGTTACTGTGACTAGGGAGGGGCTACCATTTGCATTCAGTGTCCGGGGGGGACAGAGATGCTGACCATCTGGTGTGTGGGGGACAATCCCACACAATAAAGAGTTTTTAGAACTCTGGCTCTGCAGCCCGGCCCCCAGGCTCCCAGGCAAGCTCTGGCTGTTCTTTGCACAGGCTTGCTTTCTAGCCTTCCGGTGAGGACACTTCTCAGAACTCCCTTCCCTGCCACAGCTGTCTGAAGTGTGTGTGTCCTGTCTCTGCCTCCCCCGTCGGCCACATCACCTGGTGTACCCCGCAGCGTGAAACTGTGTTGGTCAGTTGGCTTGTTGGGGGCTCTCCCGGGATGGGAGCCTGGGGAGGATGTGGCTGTGCCCACCTCCTGGTGGCTTCTGTGTGCTCGGCCTGGCCCCCACCTATGGTTGGCTCCGGACGTTGGTTTTGTGCAGCCCCCACATGTGGAACGTTTTGTCTCAGGGATTGAACATACAGAATTAGGACTTTGGACCCTTCACAGATCATGAAGTTGAGGTGTGGTGGGTTTTGCTTTGAAGCTGTGAGATGCTTCATACTCTTCAGCTCTCCCAGGAAAGCCAGTGATTTGCTCTATAACCTCTGTATTCACATAGCCCTTCTGAAAAAAAGTCTGGCTTTTGATCTGTTGAACACTGTTCCTTTAATCCCAGGTGTCTTCTGTTTATGAAGCGAGGTGTGCAGGAGAAAGAGATGCCGGAGCAAAATCCAACGGCTTCCACAGGAAGATCTACTCCAGCACCAGCTCCGGCTCAGAGGGCTCCGGCTCAGAGGGCGGAGGCGAGTGGGCGGACCCAGGCGAAGAGGAGCTCTTTTCTCGAACTCATCTCTAATCCTGCAGAGTAGTACAAATTATTTTTTGAGAGCGATATGTGATGGCAAATTACCCTTTTGTGAGGCCTGTTAATCTAAAGCAACAACTTAGGTTTCTTCTTCAATTAACTGATTCAGATCAGCAGTTATCTTTCTCTTCTTGCTTATTTTAGAGTTGAGGACAGCTATCCTGTTGAAGATTTTTTTGTTTTCCAAGCTGTTGAATTCTTGGCTATTTGAAATAGACTAGATTGTGTTGTCAAATCCAGAATGGGTGTGCATGTGCTTGTCTAGAAGCATCCCTGCTTTCCGCATCTTGGCCGCGGTTGCTGTCCTTGCTGCGGCGGCCGGGTCACTGTCACCTTAGCACCGCGGTGTCCGCAACCACTTCCGCTCTCCAGAGACTCGAGCTTTGGAACCTTTAGGCTTTGTTCTCTCAGAACTGGGACATAAATACCTCCCCCTGCAATGGATCGGGGCCTTTCTGAAGGCCAAAGGGAAGCATGGGTGACTCATCCACGATCTTCATTCAATCAGCTCTCATGTACATTTGACGTAGGAACCACAAGGTGTGCTTTTAGAGACTTAGAAAATACTGTGTTTTCTATCTTAGGATTCTCCCCCCAAAATATCATGGACGATACTATGGTTTGTGACTTTCTGGCTAACTGGAGGAGCCACGGCTGTGGGGTGTAGGGTAGCAGGGGAGGCAAAGCAGGGGAGGAGTGTACCCCTAGCCTCTGAAGTTGCAGTTACATTTACGCCAAAACACCCCTTTGGGGTCATTCGTGGTGAGGGTCTTAGTGGCAAATTATGATTTTTCTAGTGACCGCCGTTGAGTTGAAGCCTCCAGAACTCAAAATAACAAAGGTTTGGCATGTAGTAAAGGCCACCTCATCACCCCGAAGAAGCCCTGGCTGCTGCAGCTAGCCGCCGTTGTGGCTGTGATTTAGTAGAGCATAGATCTCATTTTGTGTTTGAGAGAATGTTCTGGGCAAGTTCTATGTGGTGGGTTGGGGGCGGGCAGAGAAATCATTTCTCCCAGACCCGTGTGATGGCTTCATGGGACTGGCTTCCCACTTGCTGTGGGGGCACAGCAGCCAGTCCATCTCCTGCGAGTCCTGTCCACTCAGGACGGCCGCCTCCTCGAGTTTTCACGCCACTGGGCAGCAGGTGAAGCTACGAGGAGCAGTGTTGGTAAAACCAAATTGTTTTTCTTTTTAAACCAGCTCATTATTTAAAAACAAACAAAACCTAATGTGTAAAATCAGTTTAGCATGTCTGTAACACCAGGAACGGCAGGAAAGCCTGACGTGGACGAGACAGCTTCACCATGAATCTTGGCAGGCAGTACACCTGTACAGTTCACTAGCTGGGAGCTGGAGTGGCTGAGAAATGTATGATTTGCTTTGAGCCCTGGGTTCAGTTGCCTATCTTGTAATTGAGAACACAGATGACTCCAAAGCTGTGGAGTCACCCCGGGTTCTGTGTGTCCTCACTGTGAGAAACCTGATGGACGGTTGGCTTGGATCTCACCACATGTCAGGGTTTGTTTTTATACAGCACATCTTTTGACACTTTAAAGAGTGTGCGTGTGTGTATGTGTGTGTGCGGGTGTGTGTGTGTGTGCGTGTAAGGTTTATGTTGCTGTTATTTATTTACAGACTTTATAAGGTTTTATGTATTTTTCTTTCTTCCGGGAGCTTCCTAAAAAGTGATTAGCATCTGCACTGAAATATAATTTAACAGCAAGGGCAAAAAAGAATTGGAAGTTGTAAATTCCTAAAATCACTACAGTGACGATCACTCTAGAAATCGTTGCTTATGTAGCAGAGACCAAATAAATATATTTCAGACACAACCTTTAGCTCAGTTGATTTTGGACAGCTGCTTTTTATCAAGACAGGGCTCCAGGTGGCAAGGGTGCCGACTTCCTTACGCACTGGCAGGAGGACATTGCACCTTCCACGGGGGTGGGGGTGGATTATAAATGGGCAAGGGGACTACCAGATTATGTATTTATTTGTTTTCATAGCTAAGTGGCTGAAGCCCTGAGGCTTTCAGCAACAGAGTTGAAAGTGTGGTTTTTAGTTTTGTGAATGGATGATCATAAAGAAAAAGCATTTTTTAAAAAGTTGGCAAAACGCTGAAACGCACTGTGGTATGAAGCGCATTGCATATCCATAGCACTGAAGTATCCGTTTTCCATTCCTGGGCTGAGATTTTTTTCCCCGTGGTTGTATTGTTCTGATTTCACGTACACCAGAGTAACTGATTTTTTGTTTTCTTGTGGAGTTAACACCAAATAAAAAATTCGAAAAACAGTTGGTTGTCTTTATTTATCATAGCAAAGAATCATTTATAAAGAGCCTCGGCCTTGTCTTAACTACCTGCGCCAGGATAAGATAGAGGTGCGCAAGTCCCATCATTCTGGATGAAGGGGATTTAGCTCGCACAGGCATTGCTCAAAATGCTGGCATGCTGCTTTGCTGGAAAAGGAGGGGGGCACCTGCTGATGAATGAGTCACTTTCCCTCAAACATACCCCTACCACCACCCCACCTCCCACCTGAATCCTGCAAGAAACACAGCAGTTTTGTTTATAGGTGTAGACGAAACTTCATCCTTTTGTTCTGGAAAACAAGTCTCTATATATTAACACGATCAATTTTCATTGTAGAAAGAGAATTCAGTGTATTTTTAAAGTATAAGGGAAAACTCATCTGCGTGTCCATCACCCAGAGATGGTAGCTGCTACCATTCGTGCCCAGCGCCTCTCTAGACAGCTGAACGTCTGTGGGGCATTCACTGTATCACAGGGTGATGCTACACCGGCTCTTCTGCAACTTGAGAAATAGGTCTTCACTCTGACGTCCTTTCATGGCAGTGACTGTAGGTGTAGGGAACTTTCTATAGCTCTATTACTCCGTTACAGAGATTTAATAGGTTCCTCGCTGATCAGCATTTAGAGTGTTCCTTTTCTGTGTATTCAGCATTCTGAGTAGCACTTCTGCGGACACCTGTAAACGTGTGTCCCGGTATAGTTGCTCCCAAGAGGAGGCTGCAGCCTGTGGGTTACCTTCTGCACACCACGATGTTCCAGCATCGCATGGAACCAGGAGGTCCTCCAGGGCCTCTGTTGGAAGTCGGACCTCCTTTGTCTCATCATGTGCAAGCTGATTCTCAGCGTTGGTTATTTGAGGCGAGTACTTATTTTCAGGTTAGCATTTGTCTTTCATCCGGAGCGGAGGACAAGTGGATTCTACACAGAAGCATTTCAGTGATGTTTTAGCCTTCTTTATTGTTTATGGTTTTGGGGATGTGTGGGCATGTTTTTAAATGCTTTCTTCACCTTAAAAGAGCATGAAGATACTACGCCTTTGTGTTTTTCTAGAACCCATATACTTAGAGTTGATTTTTTTTTTAAAGTTGTACGCCCAACATGGGGCTTGAACTCACAGTCCGAGATCAAGAGCCCCATGCTCCTCCAACTGAGCCAGCCAGGTGCCCCTGTAGAGTTGGCCTTTGAAACGTGTATTGTTTATAGGGAGCAAGGCTTAAGGATTCAGCCTCCTTGTCTGCCAGCTAGTTGGCCAGCTACCCAGTGTCACTTGTTGTCACTGACTGGGTGTAACCTGAGTCTTCGCTTCTGGGTATGGCAGCAGCGCCCAATTGGATGGAGGTGGCAGGGCGCAGTCCCTTCCCGGAACCACCTGAGGCAGGACTGGAGGGTATTTGTGCAGCAAGGTGTTCCCCTACGTGGGAGCGTTCGCTGGTCCATAGGAGGGGTGTCTTGTGGCCCCCTTTGACTGTGGTGAGCCTGCTTGCTTCAGCGGTGCCCCACACCTGCAAGAGCAGGGTGGGGGTACTGGGCTAGATTGTTGCTCTGTGCATGTAGTCACCTGGAAATTGGGCTCTGTCTCCAGGAATCATGACATCACAGCTTAGTCCTTTTCAACCAACTGGTGTAAAGCCCTCTTTTTTTTTTTTTTTTTAATTTAGGAAAAAAAAAATTACTTAGTGGGGGGAGGGGAGAGTCTCCTCCCTGCTGAGCGCAAAGCCCTACATGGGGCTCCATCTCACACTCTGAGATCTCATGACCTGAGCTGAAATCAGGAATCAGACGCTCAGCTGATGGAGCCCCCCCCACAGGTGCCCCTAGAGCCCTCTCCCTAAATGAAATACTTATTCTAGGTGTAGAGCCACTGCTCTTCTGGCTAATGCTGCTCCTGTCACTGCAGATGCCACCCCTGGCAGACTCTGGGCACGTGGGGTACGTGGCTGAGCAGTGCCCGGGGGGCCTGTGTCTGCATGGCTATCTTAGGAACTTGAAAGCAGCTAGTGGATGGATGGCATCATGGGCAAGGCACTGTTGTGAGCACAGAGTCCAGGAAAGGAGCTCCTGCTTGAGAATCCGCCACTAGCCTTGCGTCACCGATGTGGGTAGAGGATTGCCAGGGACGGTTGCCCCACTTTACTGAACTAGCAGTGACTGGCAGTGACATCACCACGTAACCGCTTGGATGGTGACCGCATGTCTGCTAGTAATAGGGATGGAGGGGAGGGCATCTTTCCGGGCGTTCGGCCTTGTTCAGGACAACCCTGTGAAGTAGGTGCACCTGCCCCATTTTATGGGCGGGAAGACTGAGGTACCTGCTGAAAGGTGGAGATGAGGTTCCAAGTCCGTGTAAGTGGAGATCACAACAGTACCTCCCATAGGGTCTATAAAGCTGATAGCACGGTGGTGCAGCCAGAACACAGAGTCAGCGGGACGTGGTCCCATCCTGGGGGTGTCCTGGGGGTGTGGCCAGGAAAGAAGCAAAGCCGGAAGTGCAAAGGAGAAGCTGCCACACCTCAGTGGGTAACTCTCAGAAGCAAATCACATCCACAGGCTGCCTCTTTCTTTCCTCTTCTCCCCCACAGAAGGTTGGGGGGGCATTGCTTGCCTCAGGGTCAGGCCCTGCTGAGACCTGTGCCCCTGAGTGCTGCAGCCCCAGGTGGTGTTGGGAGGGTGGGGGCGGGGCTCAACACAACAGGTGTCCAAGTCTGGGGTAAAGGGACAGGCACATGGCCTACTGGGGTTCAGCCAGACCCTGGGTCTGCCACTTCCTGTCCAGGGGACCTGTTTGAGGAGATGGACGAGGCCCGGCCCTTGGCCTGCCACCCAGCGGGCCCTGCCTTCCCCGCACCCACCCTGCAGTCACCGATGGGGACGACAGCCCTCAGTGTGCAGACGGGAAGGCTTAGGTGAGCTGGTCCTCCTCTGTCTCCCAGCCCTGTGCCCCCAGCTGTGCATTCCAGCAGGGAGGCTGGTGACAGGCAGGTAAAGCTTCCTCCTCCCCTGGCCCGAGGACAAGCTCCGGAGTGGGCATGCCTAGCTTTCCCCATCCACCTCCTCTCCCCCTGCACACGCTTTTCTCTGTCCCCTGGGCCCCTGCTCCTGGGCCCCTGGGGGCTCCTGCTCTGACACCCCTGCTGCCTCAGCTGTAGCATGCAGACATATGCCCCCCCCTCAGGGCCCTGCCCAGCAGTCCCGTCTCGTCCAAGGCCCTGGGCCGAGTCTGCTGCTGGCTCCTCACTCCCGGGTCTGGGGCCCACCTTCCCACCACTGTGGCTTCCCCTCCTCCATCGCCCCAGTCCCTCCTCCTCCAGATCCCCAGGCAGAGCGAAGAGCCTCCACAGGAACCTGTCCCACTGTCCCCTCGAGGGCTCATCGAGACCCACTGCAGGCCTGGCCTGGGGACAGCACAGGGCACCCCAACGCCTGGTGGGAGAGGCCGCTGGTCCAGCCTGGGGCGGCTTCAGGGTACATTGTCCCTTTGCCGAAGAGGAAGCAGCATTGAAGGGGCCCCAGCCCGAGCACTCCAAACCCCAGGGTTCCCAGGGGTCACTGAGGGCCTTGAGCAAGCCCCTCACCCCTCTCTGGGCTTGACTGTAGCTCTTCTTACAGGCCTGGGGCCCCAATTCCTGTCGGTCACAAGTGTCACACATACCCACGGCATCCTCCCACAAACCGCAAGCTGCAAGCCAGCGATAACGGACAGCCCAGCCAGCCCTGTGACTCTCCTGCTAGACCGCTGGCCGTGCCCAAGCTCCCAGGCCTCCCTCCCCCCCAGCGATCACAGGCCTGGGAGCTGCTCAGAGACACTGGGGATCCCCAGCCAACAAAACCCAATAGCAGCAGGCCTGGTCCTTGACTCTGCACTGCATGGCACTCGTGCCACTGGTCCCTGCCCCACACACCTGCCTGTACCTGTGTCAATGCCCTGCCCTGGAAAACTACGTCTGCCGGGCAGCTCCCCCAGGGCATGAGGCCCTAGCCAGAGTGTTGGGTGAGCCTCTTTCGTGTATTTGGGTGCCTCTGGGCTCTTCCTCCCCTGCTCTCTCCCCACCTTTCCAATGTGCTCAGACTCCCACCCCCTACCTGCACTTCCCCTTCCTGAGTGGTGGAGGAAGCGAGACACCTGGACCTCTGGGTGACTTCCTCATGCTGAGCCTGGGTCCCCCACTCGCACATGCTTCCCCCAGGCTTAATGCTATCATGTGTGACACTGTCATCTGAGTGAGGCTGGTGAGTGGTGGAGCCTTGCTGCCTAATGACTTGCCATGCCTTGACCTTAGTGAGTCCTCACAGTGGAAATGGGGGCTGCAAGTTGAGGTCTTTTGGGGTTGGGGTGTCTTCATCTTGGCATTAAGCTGCTAATTAGGAAAAGAGGTCTTTGGACCTTGGTCACAAATAGAGTTTGAAAACATTCAATCAACAGATAAGTATCAAAATCCTACTATGTGCTAGGCCATAAACCCGATGCTAGTAATACATTTTATTTTTCTAAATCAGTAAAACTCCTGCGGCCCCAGTTCTCTGGGAAGGAAGGCCTCACAATGTCCTCTCTCATCTCTCCTAGATAAACTTCAGAGGGTCTCTCCAGCCCACCTGAGCCACGACCATTCTCGAGGGCTCTGAAGGAAGGTGTGAGTCCAGGCAGCCCTCCCCATCAGAAGGCTCTTCCTTGTCTTACCCCCCAGATTTCCCTGCCAGGCAGTCCCTCCACCCCACCCGACCCTGGGGTCACTCGGCCCTGACCAGCTGGGCAGCCTTGCCAAGGTCATGCAACATCTCTGGGCCCAGCACGAGGAGGAGGGAGGTACAACCATCCATTCTATACACTTGGTGGGGGGTGGGGCCCTTCCTGCAGAACAAATTATACATTTCATCTGGGAGAGACACACGAGGCTCCATCTCTACCCATCACCCTGCAAATGGGCTGCTGACAAAGTGATTTCCTTCATGGCAGCCTCTGGCTTTCCGGCTTGGCTACAGATCCTGGAGAGTTGGGGACACCGCTACCTGGGCACAGCCTCCCCAGGCCTGGAAAATGGCTGGGGTGCACAGTGGGGAGCTTCCACCCCCCCACCCCCCCAGGCCTGTGGACAGGGTGGCTGTGCGGAGCAGCTGGTGGAGCCCAGCACTGGGGCCAGACTGCCGGGCTCTTCATTAGCTCTGGCTTTTGCCATGTGGGCTTCTGTAAGCCATTTGCCCTCCGGAGCCTCAGTTTCCTCCCTCTGCAAAACTAGAAAAGTAAGACCTACCACCAGGCTGAGAAGGAGTAATGTGCCTGCACATATGGGTGGTGCGTAGGTGTTAATTCCCTCTGCAGTGGCCACCAAAGCCAACTGGTCAAACCACCCCAGAATCTCTGGTTAGTCTGTCAGAGTCTCACCAGTGGTGTCCAGGTGGGTATGGTGGGGGTGAGGGCCCTGATTCACGAAGTCGGGAGGGGTCACTTTGTGAGGGACTTTGAAGGTCTCTTGGGAAAGGTTCACTCTGGAGGTAGCAGGGAGCCTAAAGGCATGTGAACAGGGCCACCATCTGTGTCGCGCATAGAACAGTGCTGAGGTTGGATAGGGATTTTAGAATCAGCTGATGCATAATAGTCTTCTAGAACTTTTATAGCTTTTAAAAGAGGCTTGGCGTGGCATTTGCTCCCTTCCCTACAGTTTGATGAGCACCGCATGCTGATGTGAATGGAGCTCTAGCCAGGTGACCACACCTTGGCTTAGCCAGGTGCTACTGCTGACCTATGGGGTCTTATGCAAATCACTCCCCTGCTCTGACCCGTCTCCTCATCTGGAGAAAAATCACTCAGAGATAATCAGTCTGCCTCCAGCATGGCAGCGACTTTGGCTATTCCATCCTGGATGGGAAAGCCCTTTGTGAACTGTGTGCGAAGGAGCATTAAAATCATAACTGCAAAAAAAAAATCATAACTGCATTACAACGAAAAGTAACAGGTCTCACCACTCTGCAGCCCTAATGACGGCAGTAAACCAGCAGCTGGTGATGCTGACAGCACAGGGCCTGCTAGTCCAAGGTGACTTGGCTCAAAGTGAGGGGAGCCATCCACTCCGGGTGGGACATGTAAGAAGTGCACACTTGGACTCTGGGAGGGACCCCTGGCCCTGCCTCCATCCCCAACACAGAGCTTCCCAAGACCCACTTCAGACGACTCGGCCAAATGTCCTCGGGGGGGGCAAAATTGCCCTTGACTGGGAACCACTGCTTGAGATAAAAGTCTGAATTTATAGGAAATAAGGGTGGAGGGAGCTCATTGAATGCCACCAGCAGGCTGTAACCAGCCAAGTCCATTGTGCGGAAAATTCTACAGGACAAGCGATCCGGTGTCACCCACAAATACACAGCACAGGAAAAACGAAGGCAAGATCTATCTAGATTAGAAGAGAGTGTATGAGATCTTCTTCCGAGCAGTTTGTGGCCTTTGGATCCTGATTTCAACACGATAAAAAGATATTTTTATTATTTTTTAATTTTGAAATTATTTATTTGTTTAAAAGATTTTATTTATTTATTCATGAGAGACACAGAGAGAAAGAGGCAGAAACTCAGGCAGAGGGAGAAGCAGACTCCATGCAGGGAGCCCGATGTGGTACTCGATCCTGGGACTCCAGGATCACGCCCTGGGCTGAAGGCAGATGCTCAACTGCTGAGTCACCCAGGAAATCCTATTTAAAAAAAATTTTTTTAATATTTCATTTATTCATGAGAGACAGAGAGTTGGGGGCCTGATGTGGGACTCGATCCCAGGGCCCCGGGATCATGACCTGATCCAAAGGCAGACAGTCAACCACTGAGCCACCCACGCGCCTTAAAAAGACCTTTTTAAAGATCATTAGAAATACTGAGGAATTCTTGTTAAATTGGTCAGGTATGCAGGCAGTATTGTACCTACACTTCAGGAAGGACTGACCGTGTCTGTGATGGGGGTGACACCGATGAGACCATCATGGTCCCCAAAGTGCTCTTTACCTCTTCACTGGCTTCAACCTTTGTCTGCTGGTAATCGAGACACATAAACGTGACAGGAAAAAGCTCAGGCGCTGGAGATGTGCACGAACTAGCTGTGATCTGAGCTATACTGGAAAGGGCTCAGGGGAAACCGGACACAGCAGCATGAGGCGGGGGCCGTGGGCCTAGGGGCTTCACTGTAACCTGCACCCTGCTTTGTACAGATTGGACTTTTTCCATCATTAAAATTGCTCGAAAGATGAAAACAAGTCTGTCAGAAGCAGGAAAAGTGGGGTTTTCGCTCAGCAGTGGAGCCCAAGGGGGGGTCAGAAGGGACCAATGTGGCCTCCTCCCCCCCACCCCTGCCCTAAGGTGAGCCCGCCTTCAGGTGAGGCCCCCCAGTCCGGCCCTCCTCTAGGAGCCACTGCGCTCCTCCTAGACGCAGATCCTGAGGGACAGGGAGCACCGCCGCCCCGCCCCACCCGGTGGAGTCTGCAGTGGGGAGGGTGCTCCCGCAGCGCTCTCAAACAAAGGTCCCACTGCTTCGGGTGGGCCAAGCATAAAATGGGCATCCAGACCCTACACGGGTTGCCCAAAGCCTTGCTGAGCTTCCCGCCAGGGCCAGGTTGATGTGGTGGAAACAGAGGGGCCTCCCAGCAGGCGTGCTATATGCACCGCCCCCATCGTCACTCAGGTGTAGGGAGCCGCACACCTGGGATGGGGCCCCCAGTCTCCTGGCTCTGAGCCTGGGCCTCTTTCCTCACCCTACTGGTCTCCCTGCCTAAGCCCCAGGGGCACTAGAGGGGCCCTCTTGGGCTTCTTCTATGTAGAAGAACATAGAAGAAGCTTATGTTCAGTTCAGACATCTGCTTGGAGCCCTGGTGGGGAGCTGAGGCAGGCTGGGTGGACTCTGTGTCCCTCAGAATACAGACTTGAGTCCATGTGCCCTGGAAGCACTCACTCACCTCATCTGAGTGCTGCTGCCTGTGTTCCCTCCTATACACCTCCCTGATCCCCCTCCAGCCCTCCTCTCTCCAGGGGCCCCATCTGCCCAAGTCCTCCCAGGAGCCCAAGGATGTAGCAACCCAGGGTCATCTCCGTTTTACAGGTGAACAAACCAAGGCTCAGAGAGGGGTGAGTGTTGTGTGGGTGTGCCCCCCGACCCAGGGGCAGGAGGTGAGTTCACTCGATAATATGGTGGCCCAGAGCAGTGCTCTGGAGCTAGAGGGCCTAGGTTCAAATCCTGCCTGTGTACTTAGCTGCTGTGGGGCCTTGGGCTCGAAGGTCCCCCGGCCTGAGCCTCAGTTTCCTCTCTGTGACAAAGGCAGGTGCCAGGATGAAGGGAGTGGACATATTCCTGGTGCCGGGCTCAGTATGGCTTTGCTGTTTGCCCTCCTGGCTGTGGGACCTGGGGGACTGTACAGAGACCCTACAAGGCAAGAGTGTATCTGAGAGGGTGGCCTGGAGATGAGCACAGGTGTAAGCGGGGTGGGATGGTGTGGGCAGTACCTGGGGTAATGTCAGGAGCCACTCACTGGATGACCAGGAATTGGAGCAAGAAGGGAGTCGGGGGGGTTCTGGGTACAGGGCAGAGCAGGTGCAAAGGCTCATTTGTGAGGACAACCCCAGGTAGTTGTGTGAACCCGGAGAGCCCTCAGGCCCAATGACAGAGGCACATGTGTGGCCAGGAGGGGTGCCCCTCGGAGGATCATAGTGTGTGAGGAGGAGCTGCTCCTGCACTCTCCTCTTGCAGCATCCACATGGGACCTGACCCCGCAGCTTCCAAACCGGGCTGTGCTTTCTGATGGTGACAGCAGCAGGCAACTGGGTGATGTCTTTAAAAAAACAAGGCTATTTGGCTCAGTGGTTGAGCATCTGCCTCTGGTCAAGGCGTGATCTCCGGGGTCCTGGGATTGAGTCCCACATTGGGATCTCTGCAGGGAGTCTGCTTCTTCCTCTTCCTGTGTCTCTGCCTCTCTCTCTCTCTGTGTCTCTTATGAATAAATAAATAAAATCTTGGGATCCTTGGGTGGCGCAGCGGTTTGGCACCTGCTTTTGGCCCAGGGCGCGATCCTGGAGACCCGGGATCGAATCCCACGTCGGGCTCCTGGTGCATGGAGCCTGCTTCTCCCTCTGCCTATGTCTCTGCCTCTCTCTCTCTCTCTCTCTCTCTCTCTGTGTGTGTGACTATCATAAATAAATAAAAATTTAAAATAAATAAATAAATAAAATCTTTAAACAAAGCAAAAACACAAGACTACTTGGAAAATCCCACTGTGCTGTGCAGGAGTGTGGAGACTCACCCTGGCCACTGTTCCCTTCATACCTAGAAACTTCAAGACGTCTGGCCCTGGACACCTGGAAAGATTCACTAACCAGGAGCCCACAGGGGGTCTCCTGGGTCTCCCCCCTCGCCCCAGCAAGGCCATGCATTCCCTAATTTGCAGGGTCTCTTGGTTTCATTATAAGCTCACTTTTTCCCATAATTTCCATGAGATGCTCTGGGAATGAGTGACCTTTGATTTGGGGCCAGGTCCACCTGGGTTCACTGTTCCCAGTAAAACGGGGCAACAGTTCGGCATCATAGGGGTCACTAGGGTGGCTAGAGACGCTGTCACAGAGGGTGGGTCACACAGACCACAGTCACGTTGCTGTGTTGGGCTGTCTGGCTGTGCATGGTCTCCCTAACCTCTTGCAGCATGAGCGCTGAACAGGTCTTGCTTTGCTTATCTTGAGGCTTTGAGAAGAAGGGCCCTGGACACAGAGCCCTCATCTGATGGTTTACTGTGCTTCTCAAAGTCTGCTGGTTATCCAGCAGTGAGCATCTTAGTACATCATCATTAGATAGATAGATAGATAGATAGATAGATAGATAGATAGATAGATAGATTTTATTTATTTATTCATGAGAGACACAGAGAAGGCAGAGGGAGAAGTAGGCCCCCTGCAGGGAACCTGACATGGGACTCGATCCCAGGACCCTGGGATCATGCCCTGAGCCAAAGGCAGATGCTCAACCACTGAGCCACCTAAACATCCCAGCATGTTGTCATTATAAACAGAGCATATACTTGTGGGGAAATCTAAAAGTCTCTAAATATATAGGGACAGAAGACAATCAGGTGTGTTCCAATATTCTTATCAGTGTTTCTTTCTCTTCATGCCTGTAGATGATACATATTCCATATTCTTTCATTATACTTTATTTAAAATTCAGTATTACCCTTATAACTTAAGCATTTCTCCTGTGCTGTAATAAATTCTTTAAACATTTCTTAATGGCTGCATATAAGTCTCTCCATTTAATCTTCCCTCATGATCAGGCATTCATGTTATGTCCATTTCACTATTGCAAATTACACCAGTGAACATCTTTCTTAGAATAGTTTTTGCCTGAATTTTGGGGTAAGAATAGCTCCTTTCAAGTGTACCAATAGACCGGAGACATTCTGTGTGTTACACTTGTTTTCTTTCGCTTCCTCCTTGGCTGGAGCCATGCCTTCTCTTGTTCATGAAAGTGTTGCTACTAAAAGTTCTGCCTCCCTGCATTTACGGAGTTTAATTGACTGCAGGTAGGAAGCTTGTGAGTGCACCTGTTAAAACTGCCAAATACCAGTTGATGGCTCTGGTGGTGGGGATCTGAGTGCTGCTTCTTGCCCCCAAGTGCAGGGGCTTGTTGGTGGCTTCCCTGGTCCATTCTGACACCTTTCCATCTTTGTGTCCCTGGCTGTCTTCTCTGGGCCTGAGGGTGTGGGAAGGCTGACCTCCAGTGCTCCTGGGCATTCCCTGCCTTTTTTTTTTTTTGATATTTTATTTATTTATTCATGACAGACACAGTGAGAGAGAGAGAGAAAGAGAGAGAGGAGAGAGAGAGAGAGAGAGAGAGGCAGAGACACAGGCAGAGGGAGAAGCAGGCTCCATGCAGGGAGCCTGATGTGGGACTCGATCCCGGGTCTCCAGGATCAGACCCTGGGCTGAAGGTGGTGCTAAACCACCGAGCCACCCGGGCTGCCCTCTGCCTCTGTTTCTATTTATTTTAAATTTCTTATTATATGGCTCAGTTTCCACAAGCATCAAAAGAACTGCAAATTCCAGGCATTGTTTTCCAAGAAGTGAATGCCCCACTTCTGCGGTGAAGGAGTTAACACTCCAAGGAGTAAAGGCAGAAAGGATAAGCTTTCTGGTGGATTTCTGAAAACGCTTGGGCTGAGGAGAAACTCGTTTTTGGAATAAATGGAGGCTGTGCGATCTGCCTTTGACCTGTGGGGATGGTCTGGCCCTGGTGGCTCTGAACAGAGGCTGACGACAGGGAGGCAGGGAGGGAGGAGGGTGAGCGGGCAAGGCCTTCTGGACAGCGGAGAACAAGCAGCGAACCGTGGACTGAACAGCCTCCCTGCGCAGCGCTTGTCTCCTTACCTGCAAAATGCGAATCACTGTGCCAGCCTGGCAGGTTATGGGGCTCGACTGTGGTAATGGCATGCAACAGCCAGGACAGCACAGGGCACCTGGGATGGCTACAGGTACAGGTGCAGCTGTGAGCAGCATTTATGCATCCATTCAACAAATATTTATGGAGCTCACATTCAGGGGGCTGGGGAAGTCAGGAGCAAAACGTGTGTTTGGGAGACTTGATCCCTGTATCTCCTGAAAGAGATGCAAAGGGGTTTTACAGGACAAGAGGCCTCCGACCTCATCCTGTGCCCACCTCCTACCCCACCTACACTTTGGGCCCCAATTTTCGCCTCTGAAGGATGGGCTTGGGGACCTGTAGGGGTCCTGACACTGTGCTTGTGACCCTTCTGGGGTCTGCATCTGGTCAGTTCATTGTTTTCCTTGCAAGATGTGGCTGAATTTGTGAAGTGACATGTCCATCTGCCCCTCGGGACTGGGGACCTGTGAGGGCAGGAACTCTGGGCTGTCAATCACTCCTGTGTGGCCAAGGCCCAGCGGAGGGTGGTTTCCATGGATATCAGGCACCTGCTCCTGCTTTTGAGCCCAGGGAGGCTCAGAAGTCAGATGTGAGTCCCTCCGTGGGCTGTCTGGGAGGCTCATGTGCCCCCTCACCTTGGCCGGTTGACAACACACTTTGTGCACATTGTATGACAGGGGAGGTGCCAAGAGCTCCCCAAACGTGCCACAAACTTACAAAGCCAGGCAATTTTTTACATTTACCTGTCACTGCCACTTACTTTGTCTCTAATCCTCACACATCTTGGGTGGCGAAGGTGCCGTAAGCCTTGTAGATGGTGAAAGGCTTCTGGACACAGCCAAGGACCGGTCAGTCAGTGCTGGGCCTGGCACTGAGCAGAGGACCCTGACAGCCGGTGCTTGTCTACATCAAGCAACAGCTTGGCAGCCCTCAAAGGAGCAATGCTGCTGAGAATCCTTCTGTGGATCTCGGGGTTCAGTCTGCACGACTTTGCGAAGGCAGTCAGCAGTGAGGCAGCAGAGGGGGACACGGCACTGACCACCCTGCCACAGTTGTCTCTGTGTCACAGATGGGTGCTGGGAGGCGCCGAGGGTCTCACAGGTGACACAAGTGCAGATGCCCACACAGCTTATCTCGTTCCTTGTATTTTTAATTGTTTGGCACACTGAGGGTGTAAGTGTCTGATGGACCCCAGGGAGGGACTCTGTGCTGGGGCAGGGAGCAGGGCGCGGGCGGCAGGATGGGGAGAGGGTGAGGAAGAGGCAGACAGAGGGCGCCAAATGTAAATCTGTGGGCCATAATTTTTTTTTTTTTTTTGGTTCTGGATTCAGAACAATGGTTCCCAGTCATTGTGGGGCTTTAAAACCCTAGGACTCAGAATGAGGGCAAGAAGGGATTTGGGGGAGGTGCAAGGAACACTGTAAACGCAGAGTTATTAATCCTATTTATTACACTGCTAATTAAGTCAGGCCTGAAGCAAGTCTGTACTTTCTTGTTAGTGTTTTCTAAAAATAAATGGAAATGGTGTTGGGGTTTGAAGGAGACCCAACATTTTTCCTGAAAACCACCCAGGAAAGTCAGCATTTGTAAAGCTTCTGTTACGCACCAGGCACCGTAAAGGGTGTTAATATATTCTCTTAAGAGACTGCCATTTAACAATTTCTCACCCCTCCTGCCATCATAACCAATAGTAGGCTCTAAGAGTTTTTACCCCTAGGACTAGCTCGCAGGCAGGAGAAACAAGGTTTATGGCCATGGCTGGAACAAATGCATCTTCCAGCACATGCTTCTAGATGCCTTCTGCAAAGAAGAGGCCATCCTCCGGCCCCTGACCGCTCTCCCAGTTCAAATCCTCCTTCAGATCCAGCTGATCCAGCTCTCTGCCAGTGACAGCCCTCAGGCTCCGGGGTCCCAGCCACTGAGGCTCGTCCTCTGCTCTTGCCGGCCCCGGAAGAGAACGCAACAATAAGTGCCGACCAGGTGCCAGGCCCAGACGATAAACCCGCCCTGGCGCCGGCAGCCTAGACCCTCGGGGGCTCCGCGCGGCGCTGGGAGGCGGTCGGGGAGGGCGGCTGGCTTCCGACCCTCGGCTCCGGTCCCGCCCTGGGGCCCGGGGCGTGACCTCATCGCCCACGCTGCACGGCTTTATCACAGACCCGGCCTCTGCTTCTGCACTACTGACCCCAGAGAGCGCACAGAAGCGTGAGGCCAGGGGTCCCCACACTGCACCCCACTGTCTCCGGAAGCCGTGATTTAACGCGCACCGGAGTCGGATTCCCCAAATCCTTCGGCAGCACCAAAGTGCATCCAGGTGTGGGAACTCCGGCGCGAGGCACCATACAACAGCTGCTCCCGGGAGAACCGGCGGAAAGGCCCGCTTCACAGGCCGAGAGACTAAGGCCGGGCCGGGCGGCCGCCGAAGCCACGTCCCCCGGGCGGCACGTCCCGGGCCGGCCGGCCGCTCCGCACAGCTGCCCGGGGCCAGGGGCGCCCATCGATGCGCTCCGCCGCTCGGCTCCCCAGGCCTGGTCCCTGCCCGCTCGCGCCCCTTCCCCCTCCCGGCCGCTTCCCACTTCCAAGATGGCCGCGGGTGGAGCCGACCAGGTACGGAGGCCCCTGGCGGGTGTCCCCGGGGCCGGGCGGACCCGGAGTTGCCCTCCGGCCTCCCCTCGCGGCTCCACTGGGCCCTCGGGAGAGGAGAGGGGCGGCGACGGCGCTCCGGACCCCGCGGGCGGCGGGCGAGCGGCTGAGGAGTGGCAGGCAGCAGGGAGAACGTCGAGCGCGAGCAGCGGTGGCGGCGGCGCGGCGGGGGGCGGCGGCCGGGCGGAAGAGCGGCGGCCGCCGGCAGGGGGCGGGGCGGGGGCGGGGCGGCGGCCGGGCGGAAGAGCGGCGGCCGCCGGCAGGGGGCGGGGCGAGCCGAGGGCGAGGGGCGGGGCGCGGGGCGCGGGGCGAGGGCGCGGGGCGGGGCGGGGCGAGGGCGCGGGGCGCGGGGCGGGGCGCGGGGCGCGGGGCGAGGGCGCGGGGCGGGGCGAGGGCGCGGGGCGAGCCGAGGGCGCGGGGCGGAGCGAGGGCGCGGGGCGGGGCGAGGGCGCGGGGCGGGGCGGGGCGAGGGCGCGGGGCGGAGCGAGGGCGCGCGCCGCTGTTGGCCGCGGGCGGCTCGCGCGCACCTGCCCGCCCGGCCCACCGCCTGCGGCGCGCCCCGCGTCCTCGTCGCGCAAGTTGCGGGTCCCGGGGTCTGGGCTGCGCGCCCGCCGGCCCCGGGGATGGCGTCGGAGCCGCGCTGACTCCGGTACTGGGGGCGTCTGGCGGGGGCCGGGAGGGAGGGAAGCAGGGGGGCCGGTGCCACCTGCTGCTGCGTCGGCGGGAGTGGGAGCGGGAGGCGGGCCGGGCCGGGCCGGGCCGGGCCGGGGCGCGCGGGCTCGGGGCCCGGCTGGGCGACCCTTCGCCGCGCGACCGCCGCTTCCCCGCCCCGCACCGGGGGAGCGCGTGGGGCCCGGTGACCTCGCGGGGCCCCGGGGCGCGTGGCTTGCCGGCCCTCGGAGAGGCGCGCGCGCTGACACGCTCCTTTTCCGGAACTTGACGGAAAGTTTTGTGCTGCGATGCACCGGGCTCCCGGCGGGAGAGGGGCTGGCCCGGCGCGCGCCGCCGCCCCGCCGGCCCCTCTACCCTCGAGGTCTCTGACCCCATCCTTGGGGGCCTAGAGCCCCCCCTCCCGGGAGACCCCTCCACTTTGGGACCCCTACCCCCGGGATCCTCTCCACCCCGCGATCCTGCCCAGCATCCCGGGGGGCCCCGACCCCCGGCCCCTCCCACCTCGGGAACCCTCCAGACCAGGGACCCCTGCGCTTGGGGGCAGCCGGCGTCTGGGGCCCTCGACTCCCCTCCCCCTCGGAGCGCCCGACCTCGGTTCTTGGAACCGCTGCCAGACCACAGAACCCCCAGGTTCTCAGACTCCCTGTCCCCGGGCCAGGGACTCCGCTGGCCTCAGAGACCCCCTCGCCCGGGCCGCAGATCCTCTCTGTGCAGGAGAGGCTGGAGAGACGGGGCCTGGGGATCCTTCCCGCAGGGCGGGGAACGGGGCGCTGAGCGGGTGTGTCGGGAGCTGGTGTGTCGGGGGTGCGCCACAGGCCGCCCTCCCTGGGCCCCGAGCTGCCAGGAGGAAGCTGCGGGGGTGAGGCCATGATGTGGAAGCCTCAGGAAGCAGGAGGCCTGGCCCCGCGGGCTCCGGACCCCGCTGGGGCAGTGGGCATTTAGGGGCTGGAGTCCTACCCGGCCAAAAATACCCCACTTTTTTTGCCTTGAAATTGTACAGCACCATTTCTCGGTAATGGAATTGAAAGCTTTGCTTTGGAAAGTTCTATGGCAGGAGGCTCCTGGGCATGACGTATTTTATGTACTGAGGCTAGTTGAGGAGGGTTGCATCTTTAGGACCCTGTCAGCAAGAAGGATATTAGCACCTTGCTGTTGTCTTGACTTCCTTTATTTTTTATTTTTTAAAAAAATTTATTTATTTGAGAGGGAGAGAGAGCACCAGAACATGAGCAGGGGAAGGGGTGGAGGGAAAGAGAATCTCAAGCAGGTTCCCTACTGAGCGTGGAGCCTCATGGGGCTTAATATAAGGACCGGGAGATTCTGACCTGAGCCAAAACTAAGAGTCAGGTGCTCAAACAGCTGAGCCACCCAGACCCCCTCCCTCTACAGGTGGGTTGCATCTGCACACCACTAGGTGCTTTGCCTGGACTTGGCTAGTCCTACAGCAGTCCTGGAACACTGCCTCTTGCCCAGTTTATGTGGCCAGTACCAGCCCCTGCCTCAGGTTTGGGTATGACTTCTTCCCACTTCTTAACCTCCTGCTGTGCCTGGTTTGCCCCTCACCCGCCCGCCCCCCCAGGCTGTCTTTGTTGTATATATTTGATCCCTGTAGACTGTGGGCTCCACCTGATGCCTAGCCCTAATGAGAACTTGTCTCATTAGCGTTACTGAGTGAATGAAACATTGGGAAACATTAAAGGAGGTAAAGTGACTGGTCCAGGGTTACCCGACTGGCGAGAGGCATGGGTGAGATTCAGACTGCACCAGGTCACTGGGTGAGGTTCAGCTCACCTTACTGCCCTCCATGGTCCCAGCAGGTTCCTGCCCAGCGCTTTGCTTCATGCTGAGCTGGGCTGGCTTCCTGCTTGTGAAACAGTTTCCATAATGCGCCCCCAGCCCATCCTCTCACACCAGCATTGGCACTGCCTTGCCTGGCCTCTGGATCCAGCCATTCCTCTCCATCCCTCCATCAATCCCTCCCACCAGCTGCCCTACTCCCCTCTGTCCAGTGGGCGAAGTTCTTTCATGCCTACACATCCTCTCACCAGTGCTCTGCTGAAGTCCTCTCGGACAGAGAGGACCTGCCTATCAGAGTGGCTGGTTTTGGAATCTGTCTGCCCTGTCGGTCAAAGCTTCTGACCATCATGTCCTCAGCCTTAACACAGGAGATGCCTGCCCAGTATATTGTGGGTGCTCATGGCGCTTGGGACCTTGCAGAAGATTTGCCATCAAAATAGGCATTAAAAAAAAAAAAAGCATTTATACATAATATGTAAAAGAAGATTTTAGGCAAATGGAGTGCATGTTATCTGTTAATGTTTGTTTTAGGGTGGTTATGAAATCTCTAGGACCTGAATTGCTAAGAATTTCTAGACTGCCAAGCTGCCAGAACCTCAGGTAGATCAGCTGGGCTAATCACCTCATTTTACGGATGGGAAATTGAGGCCCCGAGCTTAGTGCCACAGAGCCTGTGTGAGGAGAGATGTTAGTGACAGGAAGAAACCATACAGTGAGGCTGGCAGACACGAAGTGGCTGAGTCTGGCTTTGTTTATGCAAATGAGTTGCTAAAATAGTGGGCCTGAGCTGGCTGGCCCTATCTAGGGCCCAGGAAGAAGTAACACCAGCCAACATCTTCCGAGGCTTAACTCATGCCAGGCATGATTCTAAAGACTTTATTTGCCTGAGGAGATAGGGTCTCCATTTTACTCCAGGGATATTTGGGCATATGAGTTAAACTAGTCCAAGGTCACACAACTTGTAAGTGGAGGAACTAGGATTTGAACCCAGTCTACCTCCAGAACCTGCATTATTTTTCCCCCCTTGTGTATCTCATTTTTAAAAACCTTTTCCCTGAACTCTAACTTACAGAGAAGTGTAAAAATTGTTAGACATTTAGCTTATTGATGATCATTTAGCTTATTGATGATTGATCACAAGTTAGACTCTATTCTTAAGCATTCCAGCAAGCTGATGCGGGCTTTGATGGTGTGAACTCAGTTCCTTGCTGTGTGACCTTAGGTGACTTACTTGGCCTCAGTTTCTTCAGTGAGCTTGTGATGAGTAGAGCTTGTGATAGCACGTAGCAGGTTTGGTGCATGGTGAATGTTTGACAAATGGTTTTCTCTTATTAATAATTAAGACTATAAGTTGTGCTGGTTTTGTTACATGGTCTGAGTACCTTCTTCATCTGTCAGTTGCCTGTCAGTTACTTTTTAGATACTTATGATGAATCACTTTGGTAGGTCACTATATGCAGCTGAAACATTATGGGTTTGTGCCCTCTCTTTCCTTCCCACCCCTGGGGCATTGAAAGTCCTTAATTTAAAATGTCCCAGCTGTGCCTTTTTTTTTTTTTTTTTTTTTTTTTTTTTTAAACATAACCGCTCATGGGTGTGAAGGTCACATTTCCTCCTTAAGATTGTGAAGGAGCGGGGATCCCTGGGTGGCTCAGCGGTTTGGCACCTGCCTTTGGCCTGGGGAGTGATCCTGGAGTCCCGGAATCGAGTCCTGCATCGGGCTTCCTGAATGGAGCCTGCTTCTCCCTCTGCCTATGTCTCTGCCTCTCTCTCTCTCTCTCTCTCTCATGAATAAATAAAATCTTAAAAAAAAATCAAATTACCTTTATGGTTGGCCTTTCCATTCTGCATAATGCAAATTGACCCATTCTTCTAAGCTTCTTGCTCATGCCGCAGTGGGAAGAGCAAGGACTTCTGAGTCCTCTCCAGGTTGGCCCTAGCGCAGCTGCTTCATTGCACACACCTTTTGGGCCTCGTTTCCTTGTCTGTGAGGTGGTAATGACGGTACCTTGAGCTCTGGGGGTTGTGAAGATTACAAAGATGATGCGTGTGAACTTTGAACACCATGCCCAACATATAATGCACACTCGGTGAGCAGAGGCAGCTGCCCACATTAATTGCTAATGCCGAGGTACCTGAGTTCCAGAACATCCTATGCCTTTCTTTTCAGGGTCCTTTTTGTCTAAGCCACCACATTAAACAGAGAAAGAGACTCAGAGTGGTTGGTGCTTGTGGGGGCCCTGTGTGGAGCAGGCTAATTCACTTGGGAGGTGCCACATAGATCAGGGTGTGTTCCTTGGTGGTAGAACCTCATATAGCTTGTTTTTTCTGACTGGTTCTGTCCTCACGGGTCAAGGTCAAGGCCTGGGAGGCCACCAGAATTCTCCCCAGGAAGCATGAGGGACCCCAAGGGCCCTTATGCAGAGTGACATGGGTGTTGGAGAGAGAACAGGTGGGGCCTTGCCCGTACATTTTGGGCAGGTCACTGCATCTGGCTCAGCCTGGGTTTGGTCCCATCTGGAAATGGCCGAAGACAGTCTGCTTTTTCACAGGAGGAAGGAGGATTTAGGGAGGTTCTGGATGTCTGCGTTGGGGCTACAAAGGAGCAGAGCTGACTGAGGGGCCTTGGGGTCAGGTAAAAGTGGAGCCCTTGGGTAAGCCATGGGCCTCAGATTCCTTCTCTGTGCAATGGGGATAATACCTAGCACATAGGGCTGTGATGTCTATGAAGCAGAATGGCATGTCGGGAGCTTAGAACAGTGTTTGGTACTCATTAAATTGTAATTTTATGTTGATGCTCTGATGTTGTTAGGTGTTGCAGCCCTGGTCTGCCCTCTTGAAAATTTGGCTCTGTGACAGATGTGTTCTGAGGCCGTGGATGACAGAAAGGAGCAGTGTCTGTCTTCTTTTTTCTTTTATCTTTAATTAATTAATTAATTAATTTATTTATTTATTCATGAGAGACAAGAAGACAGAGACATACATGCAGTGAGAAGCAGGCTCCCTGTAGGGAGCCTGATGTGAGACTCGATTCCAGGATCCTGGGATCACAACCTGAGCCAAAGGCAGATGTTCAACTGCTGAGCCACCAAGGCATCCCAGGCATCCCCAGTGTCTGTCTTCTTTTAAGTTTAAGGGTCTAGTGGGGATGCCTGGGTGGCTCAGTCATTGAAGCATCCAACTCTTGGTTTTGGCTCAGGTCATGGTCTCAGGCCTGTGGAATCAAGCCTCACATTGGGTTCTAGGCTCAGTGGGGAGTCTGCATGAGATTCTCTCCCTGCATTTGCATGCACTTTCTGTCTCTCTCTCTCTAAAATAAATAAGTAAATCTATAAAAATAAAGATTAAGGGTATGGAAATCAGTGGGTGGAGCTGATGGCACGCTTGTCAGCAAAGGCAAGTGCACCCTCCGTGGAGGATCGGGAGAGCTTCGGTGTCCCTGGTGCTAACTGGGGTGTGACGAAGCAGCCCTCTGCAGCATTGAGAGGGGAGCCCACACAGGGAGGGCTATAGGGAACAGATGCCTGTGGACAGGAAGCAGCCACAGGAAGACGAGTGCCCACGGCTGTCTGCATGGATGGGCAGCATTATTGCTCCTTGAAGCCACCAATGAGTGAAGGTTTTCCTGCTGGGGACATAACTAAATCATTTGGGTTCGGCCTCATGAACTGTTTGTTTATGAAGACTTGATCAAGATCTCATCCCACTGCTTTTTAAAGAGAAGAAAATTAAGCTGTTGTTCAAGATGGAATTGTTTTCCATTGGCTCATTCAGAGTCGCTGGCAGAGCTGCTGTCGGCTTTGTGATTTATCTTGAAGTCCTAGCCCTGGTGGGGTGAGGGGTGTTCCAGTCTCTTGGGGCACTTACCCCCTTTATTTGCTGCAGAATGAGGTTTTGTGACTGGCAAGTAAAATGCAGATTGTCTTGCTGCCTGTAGTGAAAACAGCTTCCCTCATATCTGTACCTGATGTCTTGTATGTCTTTCCTTGTCTGGGAGGTGGTTGCTGGTCATCCTTACACTTGGATCGTGTGCCTTGAGTGGCTGGCTGCCTGGGCCTGGAGGTACTGGAGGGCCTGTGGGGGCTGCTGTGGCCACTGCTATGGGTGGTTGGCCTCAGCTTCGGGAGGCAAGTGTAGAGGGAGGAAGTCTCTTTTACTTTCCTGGACTGTTGTGCATGGACCATTCCCCACCGAGTACTGCAGTGGCCAACACGCCACAGGCTGGTCATCCTGGACTTGCTGCCAGGAACCTAATGGGAGGGAATTTCTTCTTCTCATTACCCCCACTGCTCACCTTGTTCCTGAAGCATAATCCACCTGCAGCTAATGTGTCTTGAACGGACTGTCCCCGAAACCTGCCCTCTTAGAACATGGTTGTTAGTAATAATTAACTCAGCAAACCGATTTTTAAATCCTTAATCCATGCCAGGCATTTGGCCAGGAGGCAGTGGTGTCTGGAACCTGTTAGCCTGGTGCCTGCCCGAAGCTTTGAAACCAGCAGAGAGACAGGGGAGCAGCTGCACAGTCATTTTAGGGGTGTGGCCAAAGGGAGCCCACGAGGAGGAGGACCCACACCTTCCTGGGAGCGTAGGGGAAGGCTTCTCAGAGGAGGTGGCCTCCGGGGTGTGCCCATGCTGCCAGACACCCAGGGGCGCTGATGTCCCAGCCTGGGGAGAGCACCCAGGCCGTGGGGTTTTGAGAGAGGTGAGGGTGGCAGCATGAGGCTGCTGAGGCTGGCGAGGCTGGGTCCGGGAGGGCCCTGTGCCAGCTTAGGGAATTTAGGCTGATCCTGTCTTTAGAAAACGTGTGACTTGGAAGCAGGCCATCTGCAGCTGGCCTCCTGGCAAGTTTCCAGAGTCCACCCTGCTGCCTCTCTGAGAAGCGAGTGCTTTGTGTGTTCAGCCTCCCCCTCCGGGCACTGTCGAGGGCAGGTGCTCGGGAGTGTGGGTTCTGCTTTCATAGGACTGGTGGCCCCAGATGGAAGGGTTTGAGGACAGGTGGCTATGGGCCTTGCAGGCTTTGCTTTGAGAGTATGTTGCAAGCAGAAGTATGTTTTTGCTTTTAGTTTTTTTTCCCCTGAAGGCTCACACCTTGTTTGTGAGGCTTAAGGAACTTCCGTTGACTTAAAATGAGCAGAGACCTCAGAGGTCATTCATTTTCTCCCTAGAAGAGGCCCTTGTCCTGTTGTCCCGGCCCCCAGCACAGAGGAGAGAGGAATGGAGAAGAGGCCACCGCCCAGTGGCTTTCACCACCCGGTGGCGTTGGACTTTGTCAGACCTGCTTCACCGTCCTTGTGCTCTCATTGTGACGATGCTGAGAAAGGGTCCTTGGGTTCCCTCAACACTCATGTTTTGTGTTCCTGTGTCTTCTAGTATTGGAACTTCAGTTTATTATTTTTTTATTTACTTTTATTTATTTATTTTTTTAAAGAACTTCAGTTTAAATGCATTGTTTGCAGGTGCATCAGCTCTTTGTGTGGCTGAAGTAAAGGAAATTCACATTTATTGGGCACATACTATGGTCCGATGTGGGGTGTGCCAAGCCTTCTCATTTCATGTATCCTCAGACCAGCTGTGAGTTTTGTGGTGTTGCCCACTTGACTGCTGGCCAGGAGGGAAGTTGAGGCTCAGGAAGGTTAGACTTCTCCCCATGGTAAGTGGCAGAGCCAGAATGTCAGCTGGGCAGGTCACTTGGCTTTCAGCTCTGTTTGCTGTGAGGATTTCCTTTTGTGTTTCTGGCTTTTTGCCAGTTTGACCTGTCAGCCTATTGATGGTATTTTGATAATTTTTTTTTTAAGATTTTATTTATCCATTTGACAGAGCACAAGCAGGGGGAGCGGGAGAGGGAAAAGCAGGCTGTGTTGAGCAAGGAGCCCGATGTGGGGCTCCATCCCAGGACCCTGGGATCATGACCTGAGCCGAAGACAGATGCTTATTTGACTGAACCACCCAGGTGGCCCCGCCTCCCCCTTTTTAGAGTGTTTTGAGAATTCCAATAACTCTTGATATTGCAAAAGATTAGCTCTTCACTATGTGCTAGAAATGTTTCTTACTGTATTTTCCTTTCAATTAAAAAAAATGTAGAACTTTCAAGTGTGTGTACAGTTGAATCTCCCTGTTTCTTCCTGTTGTGAATCCTGTTTTTGCACAGTATGGTTGAGTTCAGGGACTTCCTAGGGCAGGGTCTTGGAAATAGTTGGCCATAGCTTTGCCTGGGGGAGCTTATGGCTAAGGACTCAGGATAGGGGCTCCAGCCCAGGAAATTGAGCACAGTGTGAACTGTGACACTGAAAACGTGTTCATGGGTGCTGAGGTGATGGCCAGACTCTTTCGGGGAAGTTTTTGCTCAGTAGGTTAGAAAAGTATTTGATGGAATACATTTATAATTTAGTTTTTGTATTAAATCATAATTTAAAAAAATACTAATTTTGTGTTTCATTTTGATGTACAATGTGGTTCTGCCTTCTAAGAAAAATTGATAATCAGTTAGTACATCATCATGATTAAATAATCCTTCCTTACTCTCTGGGTCATATTTCACGTTTTTATATATAGTTCTATTTCTGAATTCTACATTTTGATTTATTCATATTTTTATTTCTGCTCTACTGTTGCACTGTCTGGTTCGTTTCTTTGGTTTTTCCCTCCCCTGTTCTGCTTTTAATTAATTTGCTTTTGCTGTGTTGACGTATAGAAGGGCCAGGCTTCCTGAAGGGGAGCAGGAAGGCTCAGGGACACCCAAAAGGGAGTGGCTTTCATTGTTCCCACTGTGCTTCAAAACCTTCACCCACCATCTCTTTGATGATGGCAGCTACCAATAGACCACCTGCTGCGGGGGGGCCTGTGCCTTGGGGATGCTTTTCTCATGGTACGTGACTTAATTCACCTCAGCCAGTCAGCACAGCTGTGATTAGAGCCCAGGAAAAGGCCCATTAGCACCCAAGAAAGTGGAGCACCTGGGTGGCTCCGTGGGTTCAGCGTCCTACTCTTGATCTCGGCTCAGGTCTTGATCTCAGGGTCGTGAGATCAATCCCTACATTGGAGTCCATGCTGAGCGTGGAGCTTACTTAAAAAACAACCCAAAAGGTCGAATCCCACGTCAGGCTCGCTGCATGGAGCCTGCTTCTCCCTCTGCCTGTGTCTCTGCCTCTCTCTCTCTCTCTCTCTCTGGGTGACTATCATAAATAAATAAAAATTAAAAAAAAAAAAAAAAAAAAAAACAACCCAAGAAAGTACTGTTTTTTCTGTTGTTCTAAACCACAGATCAGAGTTCAGTAACCACACCGGGTTTCTTTAATTTTGACATTTTAAAGGATAAGGAGAGATGGTAGTGTAACCTATGCGAGGGTTCTCAGTCTGCTAGGGGTTGTGTTGCCCAGGCTTGTGCGCCTCCTATCCCATCCTTCGCACCCCAGTTTTTTTTTTTTTTAAGATTTTATTCATTTATTCATGAGAGAGACACAGAGAGAGAGAGAGAGGCAGAGACACAGGCAGAGGGAGAAGCAGGCTCCATGCAGGGAGCCCGGTGTGGGACTCCATCCTGGGACTCCAGGATCACGCCCTGGGCTGAAGGCAGGTGCTAAACCACTGAGCCACCCAGGGACCCCCACACCCAGTCATAGGCCAGAGAACCACTGGCAGATGTGTGTCACTGACAGCTTTGACTTTTGTCACTCAAGTCTTTTTTTTTTTTTTTTTAATTTTTATTTATTTATGATAGTCACACACAGAGAGAGAGAGAGAGAGAGAGAGAGAGAGAGAGAGGCAGAGGGAGAAGCAGGCTCCAGGCACCGGGAGCCTGACGTGGGATTCGATCCCGGGTCCCCAGGATCGCGCCCTGGGGCAAAGGCAGGCGCCAAACCGCTGCGCCACCCAGGGATCCCAGTCACTCAAGTCTTTATTGTAGGTTTATGGTTTTATTTTTCCTTGATTATCTGTTGTCCTCGAGCCAGCCTTCTACCTGGGTTTTTATAACTGTACATTAAGCTATTCATCCAGTAGGTATGGCCTGTTTTGGGCTCTGCCCCATAGATCCCAGCCCTGCTGCTAAATAATAATATGATTTGGGCCCATTTCTTAACCTCTCTGAGGCTTGGTTTCCTCCATGGTGATGGGGATGATATACCCTACCTTGTGGACGTGAGTCAGGTGATGAAAACACTGTGAGGGGCCATGGCTGACTTGGATGCAGTTGGGGTCATCTCATGGCACATGGCCTACACAGTCCTATTGTTCCCTGTTGTGGTGATGACATCTTGATTTTTCTGTCTTGGAACAAGTAGAACTTGATTTACGTATGGGTTATGAATTCATGTACTTTTTTTTTTTTTTTAATTCATGTACTTTTGACAGAGGTACTCCGTCATTTATTTTGGGCATGGAGCCCAACTTGGGGCTCAAACTCACAACTATGAGATCAAGACGTGAGCTGAGATCTGAGATCTAGAATTGGCTGCTCCAACTGAGCCACCCAGGTGCCCCTTCTGTTTATCATTTTTCAAAAAACATGAAAAACAACCCTTTCTTGCCTGGCCCAGTCCTCACACCCCCTGTGCTGGCCTAGGAGTCAGATATGTGACTGGTGGGATGCTGGTGATAATGAGCAAGGGGACTGTTTAAGTATTTTTTACCCTAGCTATAGCCTTCGTTTGGGTTATTGTCCTATTATTTTATATTATGGTAATATATGCTAAAATGCTAGGTTTTGGTCCTGAATTAAAACTTGGATATGTAGGACTTTTTTCAAGGATTCCTCCCTAAGAAGAGCTGTGTCAAATATCAGAATATTAGACCTGTGTCTTAGGCTTTTATAGATATTGTTTTAATTTCCATTTTTGTGTTTTTGCTTCCTAGTTCTTCCTTGGACCAAGATGACTGATGGAAACCTCTCCGCCTCTACAAATGGCGTAGCCTTGATGGGCATTCTGGATGGTCGGCCAGGAGACCACATTCAGAACCTGCAACACTTGAATCTCAAGGCACCCAGATCCCTCTCATTGCCAGAGTCTGGGCCCAAGTTGAAACTTGGTCCTTTGGAAGATCGGCACAGCCTTAAGTCTGTGGACTCGGGCATTCCTACCCTAGAGATCAGTAACCCAGAACCCATTCCCTGCAGTGTGGTCCACGTGAAGAGGAAGCCATCGGAGTCGGAGATCGTCCCTGAGCGGGCTTGCCAGAGCGCATGCCCGCTACCATCCTACACACCACCGGCTCCCAGCAGCACCGAGTGGGAGCAGAGTGTGCGGAAGTCATCCACGTTCCCCAGGACAGGCTATGACTCGGTGAAGCTCTATAGCCCCACCTCGAAAGCCCTGAACCGCAGCGACGATGTCTCCGTCTGCAGTGTGTCTAGTCTTGGCACAGAGCTGTCAACCACGCTGTCTGTCAGCAATGAGGACATTTTGGACCTGGTGGTCACAAGCAGCTCCAGTGCCATCGTGACCCTGGAGAGTGATGATGACCCTCAGTTTACTGATGTCACCTTGAGCTCCAGCAAGGAAACCCGGGAGCTGTGCCAGCAGGACTGTGCTGATGGAACTGAGGATGGGAGTAAACTGAAAATTTTGGGGCCACTTAGTAGCTTCTTTACCAGGTAACACTGTCTTTGTCTCTACAAGAGCTAGGTTCTCCAGACCAGCTGCCTGTGCCCATCCAAAATGTGCTGTGTGTGTCCTGGCTTGCTGAGCAGGCCCTGAGTCATCCAAGCTATTGGGTCTTCTTCCCATAGCCCAGAGTCCTGTGCGGTTGTGTGTAGGACTAGTCTGTCAGAGGTTCTGCTGTTTGAGCCCTTGCTGCCAGCTGTCCTCTCTGTGTCCTTCCCTGGCTGACTCTCACACTTTGTTGTCACTCCCAGGCCTCTGACCTGCTATGGCTGAGGGTGACCCACAGGTGGCCCGTGTTAACAGATCAGCAGCCTTACTTTGTCACCCTTGTCCTCTGAAGGGCCCTTTATGATAATCACTTGAGTTTCTTGGGCCAAGTAGAGGTTTAGTAACCCATGTTTCCACCTCTGGCCCCCACCGGCATAACCCAGGGCTAGTGTTTCCAGGCAGCCTTGGTCTCTGTGCCTCCACAGGGCTGGTATCCCTGTTCTGGACCTGGTGCTGCTTCTGTCACTGCATGGCATCCTCTGCTTTCCCACCTGTGTTGGGACCAGGCCACTAAGGTGCCAGAGCAGGGCCTGTGGGGTCCCTGTGTCTCACCTCAAGTCCTTGGGGACAGCTCCCCTGGAACCTGCCTCTTAACTTGGGCTCCCATGTTTTTGTTCAGCATCTGTGTGTGTGTTCCCTGGTCTGCTCTTGGCAGGTAATATGGGAATATTAAGAGCAGAGAAGTGGTTATAGGTAATCACTCGGGGTGGGGCCAGGGGTTGGCGGTGGTGGCCAGGGACACATCAGTCAGTCATATAAGCCACTATGGCCCTGAAGCTGGGCAGTGCTGTGAGGAAGGGCACAGGGGCTGTGAGAGGATGGGTGGGAGAGTGGCAACCTGTTCCTAGCTACTCATTGGGGGGCCCATTTCTGTAGTTCACTCCAGCTGCCCCTTGCATGTGTGTGCTATAGCAAAGCCCATGTAGGTCTGCATGTTCCTTTTTTAAAAAGCATTTATTTATTTGAGAGCACATGAGTGAAGAGAGGGGCAGAGGGACAAGGAGAATCTCAAGCAGACTCCCTATTGAGCATGGATCCTGACCCGGGGCTTGAACCCACGACCCTGAGGTGAAATAAAGAGTCAGATGCTTAACTGACTGAGTGACCCAGGTGCCCCTGGGTGTCCCTTTGAAGTGGTGTGCTGTGCTGGCTGGGGTTGGCTGGAGACTTCTGTCACTGTGGGCATGAATGTGAACTCAACACTGCCCCAGCTGCTTCATCATTTGAATGTGGAGATCATGTTGAGTAAACCTAAGACCAGTCTTGAGGGAGAAGATCCCCAGTGCAGGCTCTGGTTTGGGGGGCACCTCTTCTCTCATGTGTGGACAGGCAAGCATCCAGCCACCACCCTAGTCCCAGAACTCCATCACCCAGGACCACTTCAGTGGGAGGAGCCCAGGAACTTTGGGGAGAGAGTCACTGTCCTGAGGCCAAGCCCTCAAATAGGCTGCTGTGGTTCCGATTTGTGTGGCTGAGCTGTTCTCTTGACTCAGATCAGTGTCTGCAGGTTTTCAGAACTACGTGGGGGTTCTTGGCAAATTTGGAAATGTGATTCAAAATGAGGGTGGCTGGGAAGCATCCTGGAGGTGAGGGCTGAGATTCATCTTGAACAGAGCTGCATCTGCATCCTAGCTGTGTGACCTTGAATACATTACTTCACTCTCTGAGTGAGTTCTCTCTAAAATCGCATGAGTAAGTGCCCAGCACAAGGTGCTTGTTATGTTATTGATAAAGGTCCTCTTATGAGCCCTACTTCATGTGGTGGTCACGGGGATGCAGTGGCTCACATGTGTGAAATGGGATCGACCCACCCAGAGTCAGCTCTCTGGGATCCGTCACTTGTGATCACCACGGCTGTGCTTTTCTTTGTCAGCTGCGCCTTTCTTTGTTGGCTGCCTTGTCTCACTGTGTTAGAGCTTTGATAGGAAACACCGTCAGTTACCGTGGATTGTTGCTAAAGCTACTGTTTTTTTCAGATTGAAGTGTTGCTGACATGCAGTATCATGCTAGTTTCAGGTCTTGCACAGAGTGACTGAACATTTACGTCTATGACTCAGTGATCCCAGAGATGAATCCAGTGCCGTCTGTCCCGTACAGAGGTGTTTCTGTCATTGACTACATTACATTCCTGTGTTGTCCACTGTATCCTTTGGTATTATTTATTTTTGTATCTGGAAGTTTGTGCCTTTTAATCCGCTTTGTTTGTTTTGTACCTCCTCCTCCTCTTCCTCACCAGATTGCTTTTTGTATCTGAGTCTGTTTCTGTGTTGTTTGGTTTTTTAGGGTCTGCATATAACTGAAATTATGTAGTACGGGAAAGCTGCTATTTCTTGAAAATCTTTCATAGCTTTGTGCTGCAGAAATGTCTCCTCTCTGTTTTATTCTTTGGTTCTTGTCTCCTTACCCCTTTTATAAAACATTTTTCAAACATGTATTTGTTTATTTAAATAATCTCCATACCCAACTTGGGGCTCGAACTCCCGACCTCAAGATCAACAGCTGCATACCCCACCAACTGAGCCAGCCAGACACCCCCTCCCTTGCCCTTTTGATGGCTGTAACATTGTTGTGAACAACTATTAAGTATTTTGGGGAAGCAGGTGCAATATTAATGTGACAAATGCATCAAAATATATGATCTTATGGGCTGAACCTAGTGAGTTTTTCATCCTAGAGTCTTAAAGTGTGAAAGTTTCAATGTGAGAGGAGAGTTTTAATCTAGAATTCCTTTGAGGAGGAAAAGGGGTCTGTGCCAGAAATGTTTGGAACCCACTAAACATTTTACAGGAGAATTACAGAGGGGGCCTGGTACGTAGTAAGGATTGAGTTTTGTTGAGGGCAGGGTTGGGGCTAGAGCTGGGCCTTTGGGGTTTCTAGCCAGGGCTTCTGAGTCTTTCTGTTTCTCCATTTTATCTCCTGCACCCAGGTGACATTCTTTACCCTAGTGCCCATCTGTTCTCATTGTCCTCACAGAGCCAATTTCTAGGAAATTGTAGGAGGAAGTGTGGGTGGGACTGTGGAAAGCTCATCTCGGAGAACAGGGCTCAGAGGAAGGGGTCATGGAACTTGTGGCCTGAGGGGGCAGACTGGTTGGTGGCCATGACTGCTTGATGAAGGTGGCCTGGGTAAGACAGGCCCAGAGAAGTGACAGGGTGGCAGGCTGGGCCTGACTACTGCCTTGAGAAAGCTGCAGACTCAGCATTCTCTGTCCCTTTTCTCTCTTCTTCCTGCAGGCTGTTGGAAGCCCCGATGCTGCAGCTCCCACCTTGAGCTGAGACATAGTCCTGGTGGGGGAGATGGAGCAGACACGGGGGGTGGGGGTGGTGTGAAGGCTGTCCTAGAGGTGTGAGCATGTGAGGGTGCCAATGTTGAGTGCTGCTTCAGGAGTCATACTGGCTAGATTCAGTGTGAGCTCTCCCACTTACAAGCTGTGTAACCTCGGGCAAGTTAGTTCATTCTTCTCTGAGCCTTAAATGGAGCATAAGACTGCCTAAGGTTAGAGATCAAGTAGATAAAGAAAGCATCTAGCACATTGCCTGGTAAGTAGTAGCAATCTGTGATTCTAATGTCAATGTCATTTCTGAGAAACACATTTTTGTGAAATTTTCTCTAGTTCTTCTAATATGGTACTGACTTTAATCAAAAGTTGTTGAAAAAGTTAAGTCAGGATTTCTGCACTGTTGATGTTTTGGGATGGATGAATCTTTGTCGTGGGGGCCGTCCTGTGCATTGAAGGCTGTCTAGCCGCCTCCCTGGCCTGTAGCCACTAGATGCCAGGACCACTTCCCAGTTATGCAGCAAGGCATCACCTTATATCCTGGGAAGGGAGGGGTTGGAAGAGTGGACAAAATCACCCAGCCTTTGAGAACCATCCTGCTGGTAGGTTGTAAATGTTGGTGTTTGTTTCCTTGAAGAAAATTTACTAATGTAATTTGAGTAGGATCCTCTTCTTGTTTGGAGGGAGCGACTGTGTTTAAGGGATTCTATGCCTCCTGTGTAGTTTTATTTTATTATTTTATTTACTATTATTTTTAAAGATTAATTTATTTGTTTATTCATGAGACACAGAGAGGCAGAGGGAGAAGCAGACTCCCTGCAGGGAGCCTGATGTGGGACTTGATCTCAGGACCCTGGAATCACAACCTGAGCCAAAGGCAGACACTCAACTACTGAGCCACCCAGGTGCCCCTACTATTACTATTTTAATGATTTTATTTATTTATTAAAGGGAGAGAGCAGGAGCAGGGGGAGGGGCAGAGGGAGAAGGAGGAGCAGACTCCCCATCAGGGAACCCGATGCAGGGCTCCATCCCAGGACCCTGGGATCATGACCTGAGCGGAAGATGGGTGTTTCACCGACTGAGCCACCCAGGTGCCTCTCCCATGTAGTTTTAACAGTATTTGTGTAGATACCGGGACAGCAAAGACAAGGGGGATGCAGTAATACACATGTTTCTCATAGGATATAGATTGTTTCTGTGAAGGTGAGGATTTAAGGCCGCTAATCTGCACTGGCCTGGAAGGTAATAATCAGCTTTGACCACTTACCGCTGCTTTGGCGGCCCTTTATGCAGCTCTCAGCAGAGATGGTCTGGGTGTCCTTGCTGAGCAGCGATGCTTGCACTGCAGTGGAAGAATGAGAAGCGGCTTGTGGAGGGAAGCTGAGGGAAAGGGAGCAGCTTGCCGGAGGCTAGGAGGTGTGGTGCCCCTGTGTTCAAAGAGCTGTGATGATGCACTTTTCTGGTGTGCTTCCCCACCTGGTGGAGAGCCCCTTGGGTCACAGTCTGCATCTGGCTTACCCCAGCAGAGGTGACCTACATGTAACACAGGCGAGGAGTGTGCTGGGGGACCTGGAACTGCTCAGACCCAGGTTCAAACCATTTTTTACCTGTGTGACCTCAAGAACTCCCCCAACTTTTGTGATCCCCCGTGTACTGGGTGGTGGGGGCTCATTGTGCCTCTTGTAAAGAGTGGATAGAGTCTTTTTTTTTTTTTTTAAGATTTTATTTATTTATTCATGAGAGACACAGGCAGAGGGAGAAGTAGGCTCCATGCAGGGAGCCTGATGTGGGACTCGATCCTGGTACTCCAGGATCATGCCCTGGGCCAAAGGCAGGTGCTCAATCGCTGAGCCACCCAGGGATCCCCTGATAGAGTCTTAAATGAGACAGTATGTAGAAGAAGCTCTGGGCAGAGCATAACTCCTGTGTGCAGCTTAGGTTTCTGGCCCTGCTCTCTGCTTCTGTTGGGGATTCATATATGATCCCACTGTTTTTAGGGGTCTGCAATAAAGATGTGAAACCACTGGTTTAAGAATAGTAAACCTTTATGGTGTTTTGACTTGGTGTTAATGTGTTTGATTAAAATTTTAGCCCCTGTACCGTTCTAGGTTTTGGGGATTTGATAACTTGGAAAGTGACATGAACAGTGCTGAGGAAGAAATGTGTTCCTTGCTTGCCTTTTTTTTTAAGAAACTATTTTTTTTCTTTTTTTTTGAGAGAGAGAGAGAGAGAAAGGTAGAGGTGGGACTCAGGCAGAGGGCAGTGAGAGAGAGAGAATCTTAGGCTCCAGACCCAACTCAGAGCCCAACACGGGTTTCCTTCCATCTTACAACCCTAAGATCATGACCTGAGCCGAAACCAAGAGTCAGACACGACCAGCTGAGCCCCCCAGGCATCCCCTCCTTGCTTTCTTTTTAGAGAGGTGAGTTTGTTTACTAACAGGGCAGATATACGTCAGGGACATTCTCTAGCTGGTGCCCTTGGCACAGGGAGTCACAGGCAGTGTCCCATGCTTGCCAGGTATCACTCTTAGCCCGTGGACATGGTTTCCTTGCTTGATCTTCAGTGACCTGACCATAGGAGAGAGTATGGTGTGGTAGGTAGATTCTGTGGGCTTGTTTCTCCTCCAGGCCACCAGCCAAAGGGCACTTTCCTTCCCATGGTAGCTGGAGAATTAAAATTGTGTGTTTTCAGAGTCTCTTGGAGGTGGGGTTCTGGGTAGGAATTGGCTGCCATCAAATTCTCCCTTGATAAGAGGCTTGAGGCAGAACTAGAAGGAGACCGTGACGCTTCCCCCTTTATACTGATTTCTCCTGTCCAGCAATGGTGTGGCTCAGCCCCATGTTTATTCCCTGACTGTTGAGGGGCACCCACAGTGGAGGAGGAGGCCGTGGCAGTGGCTTCCCAATCCTGCCATGTTCTGGAATTCCCTAGTTCTAGTGGCAGCTCTGATGCAGCAGCTGCCTGGGTGTGTCAATGCTGTCTTGTGTGGGGAGCTGTGCTTGGGGCCCAGTTGAGAGCCAATGACTTCAACCCTTATAAAGATTTTGAAATCCTCTAAGTCCTTGAGTTATATCCTTTCTGCTTAAACATTTTTGAGTGGTTTCTGTAATCTGCACTGAAAGCTGATGGATTTGGGTAAGTTCTGTAATTTTTACTCATAGGTTTAGAGACTGAGGCAGGGGGCGAGAAGTAGCCTGTGGGGGATACAGCCATGGCACAGGGTGTAAGTCTGTGAACTTAGCTTTCTCATCTGGAAAATAGAAATAAGTTCACTGTCAAAGGGAGGAAGTGTATGTGGATGTGAAGCACCAAGCATGTAGGAGGCATACCAGTGTCTGTGTTATTTCTTTTTGCCTGACTCTGGTTTTCCATATGTGTGTATGCACATGAATACCCATGCACACATGTGTACGCACACTACCATACCCAGGAAGAGCCCTGGTTGGTGTTCACTGGATCTGGCTATTTGCTGGTGTGTGGTCTTGGGTCAGCTTAGTGTCCTTGTTTGCAGAATGTGCTGAGGGCACCTTCCTTTCAGAGCTGTGAAAAGGAAAAGGAGCGGTGTGATCCAGGTGCTGAGCTACGAGTGCGAGGCAACGAGGGAAGGAGGAGATAGGAGGCCTCTGTGGAAGGCCCTGTGTGGTGTGATGACGGTCTGAAGAGAGACATGAACACAGCAGCAAGTCCCTGGGGAAGTCCAGAAAGAAATTCAGGGGCTGAGAGGACAATGGGCCTTTGTAAATGTCTTCCGTGTGCACAAGGTGGAGATAGTGACCTTAGGCAGAAGGATCAACATGTGTAAAGTCATAGGAGCAGGAAAAAGCTCAGCATTTCTGGGAAAGCGCCATGGCCTGAGGTCCTCAGGATGGAGAACAGGGGTAGGAGAGGTGACCAGACAGGTATGGAGAGTCCAGATTGGGCAGGGCTTGTAAGACCACGTTTAGACCCCCAAACTCAAAGCACGTAAGAGCCAGACAGTAACATAAAGTTCTGCACAGGTGTTCCCTGGGGAGGGGGGCTCTGTCATGCTCCTGGGGTGGCCAGTAGCTGCCTCATGGCTCCTGGGCACCATCGCCCCACTGGACATAGACTCATGTGCTCAACTCCAAAGTCCCCACTCCTTTTACAAAAGACACTACACTACCTCTTTCTAAACATTTATTCTTATTTTCAAATAATCTGTACTCCCAGTGTGGGCTCAGATTCACCTCCCTGAGATCAAGAGTTGCATGGTCTACCTATTGAGCCAACCAGGTTCCCCCTATGCTGCCTCTTGTGACATGTGTGCCGTCATCACATGTTGGTTGCAGGGGTACCTGGGACTGGGAGAGCAAGAGGAGCTGAGCTGCAGCCAGGTTCAGTGCAGGCTATGCGGGTGTGTCACTAGAAAGAGCAGGCAGGTTCACTGCACAGGGACAGGCAGCAGAGACCTATGCTGGGAGGTCAGCTCTGTGAGTCCCCTCAGGGCATGGAAGTTCCTTCATGGGAAAAGGGCATGGTGTATGAGCAGGATGAGGATGCTTTCCCTCTCACCGTGTGGGATTCCCGGAGTGAGCCTGGGTAAGGCCTTCCTGGGCTGGCTTTTGGGGAGGGCAGAGCAGAATCAGGGGCAGGCCTGGGTGGCCATGAGTGTGAGAGAAGCAGAGAAGATTTAATAAGGATACTAGGAGGGTGGTTGCTGTTATACTAACCACACATCCATGAGGTGTCTTGATTATTCAGAGTGTTGTCCTTTGTGTTTTGAATGTTTTTGTCGGCACTCGCATAGCCTGGGTCCTCTGGCCCTGTTTGGATCAGTGTACTCCCAGGGTTTCAGCTCCTCTTGGAGTGGAACTCCACTTGAAGTGGGACTTCATGCACCAGGTAGACTTGTAGCAACTCAACGCCTTGATTATGGAATGCGTGCCTTTCTTTTCCAACCACTGACAACCACCAAGCTGCTACCAACCATTGTCTCGGCACCTGGGAGGTCATGGGTGCTCTGGCTCCAGGTGAACCTCATTTTGATGTAGTTCTTCCAGTTTGGGGAGGGTGCAGTGAATGGTGTTGCCCTGTAGATGTACCGAGCAGGAGCCACAGGCGGCCAGCTGTCCACATGGGACACCTGCTGCTGCAGAAACTGTTGGGAGAGCCAGTCTGGCAGCAGGATGGCTGTGCTTAGAACCGCCAAGTTCAGGGGTATGCTGCACTGCCTGCCTGTGTTTTGCTGTGCTTCGCTTGTTTCCTTTTGGCAGCAAATCACAAACACAGGTTCTCAAGTGCCTGCAGTGTGCCAGGCATTGTGCTGGGCCCTTAAATATGTTTCTCATCATGCATTTTTTCAAGAAGTATTTCCTGAGCATCTGCCATTTGCCAAGGCATGGTTCTAGGTGTTTAGGATTTGTCTGTGGACAAGACAAAGGCCCTTGTCCTTGAGGACCATCTAGTCTAGTGGGAGGAGGCGGCTAATACCCATAGTAAGTAAATGGAGAACAGATGTTGGCAGATCAGCACCATGGGGAAAATGAGGCAGACAGGCAGGAGGAGAGATTGGCTAGGCCGGGCTATACAACAGGCTGGTCAGTGGGGCCCCCAAAGCGGGGCCTGCCAGGTGCTGGAGCAAGAGAGACTGAAGCAGAGATGAAGGGCTGGGGAAGTTGACCCAGCAGACCCCTGGCAGAGACAGGCAGGGAAGGGCCCAGGTAGGCCTGCTGAGTAGAGGGCAGTGCAGAGGCCACGTGCCAGACCAAGTGAGCCATGTGCCGGGGGAGTGGAGATGAGGACACAGGAGCAGGTCCTGTGCTGGCCTGTGGGCCATGGTAGGGCTGCCTTTGGCTCACAGTGGGGAGAGCAGCTGCAGACCTGACCACAGGAGTCATACTAGTCATCTATGAGTTTATGTAGACAGTTTATGTAGTTTATGTAGATATGTATATCTATGTACGTGGTGCATGACAAGTAACCAAATAGTGGATTAAAACAACATCAGAGGCTTGTGGTCACACTGCTGGGTTCTCTCTTGAGCTCTTGCAAGGACGGAACCAAGGCACTGGCCAGCTAACGGGGTCTAGAGGCTTGAGTAAGGAGCTGTCAGCTTCCAGCTCAGTCGATTGATTGTTGGCAGAGGTTTGAGGACTGAGCCCTTGGTTCCTTGATGCCCGTCAGGTGGGGGCTGCTTGTAGCTCCTTCCTGTAGCGCCCCCTCAGTCTCCAGAGCCAGCAGTGGAGAGTTCCCCTTGTGTAGAGTCCTTCTCACACTTTGAGCCTCTTTTGCCAGGGAGGGCTCCAGTTGGCTTTTAAGGGCTCACTGATTAGGTAAGGCCAACCAAGAATAATCTCCCTTTCCTGAAGTGATCTGTGCCACACGACATAACCTGACATGGGAGCAACTGTCTCAATGTAGTCATAGTTTATACCCAAATTCAAGGGAGGCTGGAGAAGTAGGGGGCCAGGTTGGTATACTGGAAGCTGGAGAGGGGATGAGGTGGGGAATAGCATGGGGTTTGAGAAAGAGCAAGAGGAGGGAAGCTGCTAACAGCAAAGACAGATGTGATGACAGCTGGAGGAAGAAGTGGCATGAGATTTTTTTTTTTTTTTCAAGACTGGAGAAATAGGTGTTTTGTTCACCTGGAAAATAATAGAAGCAAACATAACTAGAGAGAGGAGGACTTACGGAGCGTGTCCTTCAGTGGCATCTGAAGGCATGAGATCTGGTGCTCACGTGGACAAACTGGCTTTAGCTGTGTGGAATCCTCCAGACTAAGAAGCGGTAAAGCAGAGGATGTGGGTGCAGAGGCTGGAGGACAGATGTGGCCATGAGGTCTGTGGGAGTCCTCACTTTCTTTTATTTAGTGCAGGTGGACTGCTTTGTTATTTTTTAGTGCCATGTCATTATTTTTCTGTGTGTGCGAATATAGATTTTTAGTTTCAACATATTTCCCTTTTTAATAGACTTTTTAAGAGCAATTTTATATCACAGAGAAATTAAGCAGAAAGTGTAGGGTTGACGGCATGTGGCTGGCTAAGTTTGTAGGGCATGCGACTTCATCTCAGGGCCTCAGGGCCGTTAGTTCAAGCCCCATGCTGGGTGTGGAATCTAAGTTGGAAAAAAAAAAAAAAGAGAGAAAGTGCAGAGTTCCCATAGAATCCCCAGCTGCCAGTAGAGGTACAGCCTCTCCCATATCAACATCCTTCCCAGAGACGTACCTCTTACAGTCACTGGACCTGCCCTGACACGTCATCATCACCCAGAGTCCACACTTCACATCTGGGTCACTCTCGGTGTTGTGTATTCCGTGCATAATGACACGGATCCATCGTTACAGTATCAAACAGAGGAGCCTCACTGCCCTGGACAGCCTCCCTGCTCTACTTGTTCCTCCCTCCCTCCCCACACACCCCTGGCAACCACTGATTTTCCTGCCTCCATAGTTTTGTCTTCTCCAGAATGTCATGTAGCTGGAATCCTAACAGCGCAGCCTTTTAGATTGGCTTCTTTCACTTAGTAATGTTCATTTAAGGTTTTTCCCTGTCTTTTCATGCCTTGATGTAGCTCATTTCTTCTTAGCACCAAATAATACTTCATTGTCTGGAACAGACCACTTATTTTTCCATTCATTTACTGAAGGACATCCTGGTTGCTTCCAAGATTTAGCAATTAGGAATAAAGTGGCTGTAAATACTCATGTGCGGGTTTTTGTGTCGACAAGTTTTCAACTCCTTTGGGTAAACACCAAGGAGCCTGATTGCTGGATCAAATCTAAGAGTGTGTTTAATTTCATAAGAAACTGCCAAACTGCTTGTAGAGCAGCCATCCTATTTTGCATTCCCACCCACAGTGAGTGAGAGTTCCTGCTGCTCCAGGAAGTGCGTTTTCTTGTGAAGTAGGGAGCAGGGTCCTCTGCTGACGGTGAGGCTGGGGATGGGCCCATGGGGTACAGGAGGGGAGGTGTGATGAAGGAAGAGATGTGAAAGTGGCTGTAGGGGGAATAGGATGGGGAAGTGTGATTGCAGGAGTGGAGGGGGGCAGGATCTGGCTCTGTGGTTAGACAGCAGGCAGTGTGCCTGTTGGGGGTACCTGTGCTGGGCACAGGCATGTGGGGGGGCATGGTGGTAATTGTGTTGAGTAGGGTGAAATGAGGGGAGGCAGTGTGAGGGAGTGTGTCAGAGTGTTACCTGGCCTGGGGGATGTCAGGGTGAGTGGCAGCAGAAGGAGGATGGACCAGTGGGGACCTTGGTGGGTGGAGGAATTAGAAGAACAAGTTGGGAAGATCCAGGCCTGAGGGTAGTAGGATGCCTTCATTGTGTGGATAAATGGGCTTAGGTCACACAGCTAGTTGGCAGTGGAGCTTGGAGGGTCAGCTGCCACCTTGGCCCCTGCCCTGGTCTGACAGCAAAGTTCTACCCTGGGCAGTCATGTGCTGTTCCCGCTGCATCTGGTGAATCCTCCAGGGAGGGTTGAAGAAAGGAGGCCAAAGCGCCTTCATTCTCCCCCTTTCTGGTGCTGGAGCAGGGGGAAGCACTGTTGTTAATGACGGGTGCTTCTTCCCATTTAGAACAGCAAAATGTCCTGAGGGAAAGTTTGGCATGGGGTGCCCTGCTGTGGGCTCTGTGCCTTGGAGTGGACACAACCTCATGTGATCCTCTGGAGAGGCCCGGGCCAGGATGGCAAGAGGGGAAGGAAATGCCAACAGGAAATGTCCAGGAGGAACATGGACCATCATCATGTTGGGTGTGGGCCACCACTTCCTCTTCTTCAGCCCTTGGCCTTCTCCAGGGGCCTCTGTCCTCACTCCAGCTGGCTGCTCGGGTCGATGTTCCTCTGACATTCCCCACCTGGCACCAGCCCCGACAGCATCCCTGCCTCAGGCTTTGCCTGTAGACTAGTGAGGGGGCAGCTTTCCCATGCAGGACCACCTTCTCCATGCTCCTCTTAGGATCTGCATCCTTGTGTCATTTTTGCAGTTGCTTAACCATGGTCAGGTTCCCTCCAGCCTCTATGTGAGGACCAGCCTCACGTGCCTTCTGTGTGCCCCAATGTGCCCTGTTCACATCGGGAGGGGGTGAGGTGTGTCACAGAAACTGCACAGGTGCTGTGGCTTTGGCTGCTGTCCTTCTGTTGGGCCCGACCTCTGCTGCATTCACGCTTCCGGAGTGTCTGTTGGGGCCGGAGCCACTTGAGGTCAGCATGGAGTGCAGTGCAGGTGAAGACCCGGATGTTCAGGGAGGTCACAGCAGCTGCCATTTCCTGGCCCCGTGTGGGAAGGGCTGTGGAGGCCACAGTGGAGCCTCATAGATGTCAGCAGGGGTGGGTGTTGCCCTTACTCTGCCACTTACTCCCCCTGCACTGGCAGCAAGTTGCTGTATCCCATGTGTCAAATGGGGACTCGGGCAGGTGGTCTTCTCCAGCCCCCGAATCTGCCCCCCAAGCTTGGGCCCCCCTCAAGGGCTGCATCTTACTCATCCTGTGCTGGCACCTAGTTGGAACTCAGTAAATATTTGTCAGATAGTTGAATTGAGATGCCCTATCTGTCCTCAGGGAACACCTCCCCGGTACCCAGTGCTGACAATGCAGCCACCAACAGCCCTGTCCCCCCAAATAAAAGGAACAGGTGCCACTTGTAGTTCACAGTGGGCACATGGTTGCAAGAGATGCTGCATGTATCAGGCTTTAGGTGGTAGGGAGAAATAATCGCAGGGTGTCAGAAGAGGAGTGAGGGATGGTAGGCCACGGGGGTCCCAGCCTCCTTGAGAAGCAGAAACCAGTGGGCTCGTGCCCCTGGCCCCTTGGTACCTTCTGTGCGCTTGGGCATCACCTGTTCCTTCATCTGGGGTCTTAGATTGGGGCATGATTGCTGCCTGTGCTGTCCAATGTGTTAGCTGCTAGCCATGCACGGCAATTTAGACTGGATTAAAGTTGGAAATCTCACTCCTCAGCCGCAGAAGCCACATTCTTGTGCCCAGGGGCCACCTCATTGAAGAGCTCAGATTTGTGCTTTTGCAACCTTGTGGGAAGTTCTGTTTGGTAGTAGTGGCCAGTCAGGGTGGCAATCTGCGATTTAATTTTTAGCCTTTGTTCTTGTGGGGATGTATTAAAGCAGCACACGGTGGTTGTGAAAGAAGCGAATCCGATATGAAGTACGTGAAGCCGAGGGAAGCCTGCAGAAAGAACCATCCGCTGGGACCCCTGGGAGAGGGCAGGAGGCTGAGGCAAGGTGGCATGTGAGTAAGGCAGGCCCAGTGGGGAGGGCCGACAGCTGCCTTGCAGGGTGTTGAGAATCCCACTCGAGGTCCTGTCTCACACTGCCTCTGAGCTCTAGGGCACATTTCAGTATCTGGGGAACTGCACACAGTGGAGGTGGAGGGGCTTGCACCCCTGAGGCGTCCTGTGGTGCCTCTAGCCTGGAGACCAAGGACTCGGAGGGCGTTCAGAGAGGGCAGTGATCTGTCTTGCCCTTCTGGCAGGTGGCTGGGCATGTGGCTCTATTTTCCTTGGTTTCTTAGCTCTGAAATGGCGATAACAAGGCAGAGCGTGCAGAGTGCTTGGCATGGTGATTGATGTGCTGCGACCTCACTAGAATTTATCAAGGATCTCTTTCCTGCTTTTTGCTTGAATGAGCAAACGAGTTAGTGAATGCTAGTAAGGGCCAACCTGTCCAGGAGCTGAGCAGCAGAAAAGGGAAAACCGATAAACTAAGGATTTAATCAGTCCTGAAGAGGGAACGAGATTGACTGACTTCCTTTTTGTGATTGATGACTCAAGTGAGAACTGGCTACCAGCTCGGCTTTCCTGTTCTGTACTGGATGTGAACCTAGGGGAACACGAAAATGTTCTGTGTCCCAGTTGGGTCTGATGACCTGTTGTCCTTCCCTTGGGTGGGTTAGAAGACTTCTCTCTGTTTGAGGAAAGAAACCTTTAAAGCTCAGCCACTTCTTGTTGGGTGCAGACATTGAAATTCCCATCTGTCTCAGATGGGGAGGGCAGACATCTTCACTGTGGGGTGTTAGGGGCGGTTTCTGTCAGAAGTGGCGTGACCTGGGACACCTGGGTGGCTCAGTGGTTGAGCATCTGCCTTCAGCCCAGGATGGATCCCGGGGTCCTGGGATCAAGTCCTGCATCAGGCTCCCTGCAGGGAGCCTGCTTCTCCCTCTGCCTGTGTCTCTGCCTCTCTCTCTGTGTCTCTTGTGAATAAATAAATAAAATCTTTTTTTTTTTTTTTAAAGGAGTGGCATGCACTGAACTGAGAAAACTTTTTCGGCCTGCACATCTGCTTATGTCCTGTTGGAGAGCCAGATCGTGTTCCTGATAAACCTTGCAGGCTGCACTGGTTTATCTGTAGCATTTCTGCCCTGATTTCTGGCAGGTGCTGGTGCTCATAGAAATTTCACGCCTGTGGGGCACAGCCAGTTAAGTGGGTGAGTCAGGTTGTGATCTCAGGGCTATGAGTTTGAGCCCCATGTCAGGCTCTATGCTTTGCTCTGAGTCTGCTTAAGTTTCTGTCTGCCTCCTCCCCTCTCCTACTGCACTCACTCTCCTTTTCTCTCTCTCTAAAATAAATACGTCCTTAAATTTTTTTTTCCACACCTGTAAGCAAGGTAGTTTAGTTTTGGGGAGTGGGAGAAAGAAGAATGTATGTGTTTTGTGCAGGATTTCCGAGTTTATGCAGCACCCTCTGTGCTCTGGCATTATGGGGAAATCATATGCTGTGTCTTTATGGGAACTCCCAGATGTCTATGTTTAGGTGAGGTTCTTTTTGTCCTCGGTGAGGTTTTTTATGGTCAGGCTGACCCTGGGAGGGGTGATTCAGTAGGAAATCCCAGACACTTTGTGGGAGCACAACAGAACCCACAGGCAGCCCTGTTCCTGCAGAGCGGTTCTCCAGCCACCAGCTACTTCTGCTTACAAATTAATCTTTTGCCCAATTGGGCAAAAGTAAAATCTGTTCTACTTAAAAAATGTTCACAGAATAACAACAATGAAAGCTGTCTTGTTCTGTTTTTTACCTATTGGTGCCTGTTGTAAAGTGTTTGTATATTTATTTTGCTGGTGGGACACTAAATATTTGGCATAGGCAACATTAAATTCTCTTCTGCACTCTGTATTTTTCGTGTGCATACAGATCTTACTAGATTGCCACATCAAATCAGCTAGTTCCTGTTGATGGTAAGTGAGCAGAGTTTGTAACTGAGAGTTGTTTTGATTTCAGTTTTGCTGATTCTTTGTTGTGAGTAGTTGTGGTTTATCGCAGGATTCCTGTAAGGTTCTGTAAATGGAAGAGTCATGAGTCATCCAGATTTGCCTAAGAGGCGTTTGGGGCCTGCAATGGTCTGGTTTTCCTGTTAATTCCTCTTTGCTTCTAGCCAGAGGCTTTTCAAATCCAGGCTCTGTGCACACAGTGTTCGAGGAGTAGCACATGTCTGCAGGAGTTCGAAAATGATGGTTTGGGGATGCCTGGGTGACTCAGTGGTAGAGCGTCTGCCTTTGGCTCAGGACATGATCCTGGAGTTCCGGGGTCAACTCCCACATTGGGCTCCTGCATGGAGCCTGCTTCTCCCTCTGCCTGTGTCGCTGCCTCTCTCTGTGTCTCTCAAGAATAAATAATCCGAACCCTCGTTGTTTTTTTTTTTTTTTTTAAGATTTTTTTTTTTAAAGATTTTATTTATTCATGATAGTCACACAGAGAGAGACAGAGAGGCAGAGACACAGGCAGAGGGAGAAGCAGGCTCCATGCACTGGGAGCCCGACATGGGATTCGATCCTGGGTCTCCAGGATCGCACCCTGGGCCAAAGGCAGGTGCCAAACCGCTGCGCCACCCAGGGATCCCTTTTTTTAAGATTTTATTTAAGTCCTAACCTCCTTTAGGTTTCAGCTTTGGGTATGAGACCCATTTCCCTCCAGGAGGGGAGATACCGGAGAGTACTGCAGACATGGAGGGGGAGCCTGGCCTAGGGAGGGAGAAGCGACCAAGAGGCCAGGCAGACAAGGACATTGGCTGTTGGGTGAGCCTTTGTCCTAGCGCCCGAGGAGTCCTTATCCCAGAATGAATGGGATTTAGTCCTTTTAGAAGTTCCTTTGAAAATGGGTATTTTTAAAGCAGAAGAAATTGAGTAGTGGTCAGAGTTGGTGGAGAAAACATGTGGATGTGTATTTACTTGTGCAGTTGTCACTCCTATATAATAAACTAAAAATCTGTGTGGTGGCACAGGCATGATGGAAGTTCATCTGTGGCTCGTGCCCTCCCAGGGTCTTGCCATCTTGGGGCTCTGGTGGTTGTTCCCTAAGGTCTGTGGGTGCCTCTGCATCAAGCCCGGAAGGGGAGAGCTCAGGAAGGGGCCAGGTGGGGGATTTTTCTGAGCCAGGTACATGTGGCGCTGCTGGCAGTGTTTTGGGTGGAACTTGGTCACATGGCCAAGCCCACCTATCAGGGAGGTTGGGAAATGGGGCCAGTGCCCAGCACATGAGGAAGTGGGTTTGGTGAATAGCTGGGAGCATGGGCCATTTTTCAGGATCATTTTTCTTTACCACCCCCCCCTCCGCCTTCATGAGAATTAAATGCCTGGAGTTGATGAGTTGAATGCATTGTTATTCTCTTGCCTAAATGGTAGTTCCCACCCCATGCAGGAGAAACACCAAACTACTTGTTGCGGCATAAGGAGCATTCTGGGTGCACCCTTGCCTACCTCTTAGACCTCCAGCTTCCATTTCGTGCTGTAGCCATACTTAGAATTCTCTGAACCAGCTGTGTCTTGTCTCTGCACCTTGGCCCATTCTCCTCCTTCTGCCTGGCAAACTTCTGTTTGTCCTTTAGGGTTCCACTTATGTGACACCTCCTCTAGGAAGCCTTCTCCAATCACTGCAACCCCTTCCAGGGCCTTCATTTGGATCCCACAGTCCTTGGACTTCTGAGACAGCATTGACAGCCTTGCCACTGCCTCGACTGTGAGCTTCTTGAAGGCAAGGGCCACATATTATTCCTTGTTTTCCTAGCTGGTACAGACACTTAGTATAAGTACAGTAAATAATCTGAAGTGAATGATAGTAGACTATAAATTTTAAAAAGTAAAAAATCTGATATACTTTTATTTTATTTAAAAAAATTTTAAAAGATTTTATTTATTCATGAAAGACAGAGAGAGAGAGAGAGAGAGAGTGAGGCAGAGACACAGGCAGAGGGAGAAGCAGGCTCCATGCAGGGAGCCCGACGTGGGACTTGATCCTGGGTCTTCAGGATCATGCCCTGGGCTGAAGGCGGTCCTAAACCCCTGAGCCACCGGGGCTGCCTTCTGATATACTTTTAAATCTAAAAATTTATTTTTTTTTTCAGTTTTATTATTGTCATAGATATAGGGAAAAGACTCTCCCCAACAGTTTAGTCTCCCATGTCAGGTCACACGGTTGTGTAGGTTTTGGATTATGTGTGCAGCATCCATACCTTTGGTGTCCACAAAGCTGGAATGTTCTGAGAGATTTTTGGTGTTTTTTGTTTTTTGGGTTTCTTTTTTTTTTTTTTTTTTTTTTAAGGATGATAAACTTTTTTTTTTAAACAATGTTTTCTTAAAGTTGCTCTTTGTTTAAAAATATACAGGAAAATTTTGGGTTTTTTATGTTCATCCTTCTATTTTTGCCCTTTCTACTTTATACCTACTACCAATTTTTCCTTCCTACCTTATTTCCTTAAAGACTTCTTATGAATTTTTTTTTTTTTTTTTTAAGATTTGGTTTATTTATTCATGAGAGACACAGAGAGAGAGAGAGGCAGAGACACAAGTAGAGGGAGAAGCAGGCTCCATGCAGGGAGCCTGACATGGGACTTGATCCTGGGTCTCCAGGATCAGGCCCCGGGCTGAAGGCGGCACTAAACTGCTGAGCCACCTGGGCTGCCCCTCTTATGAATTTTAAACCTAAAAATGTATGCTGTTCTACAGTTTTGTATCCTCATTTTTACTTCTAGAAGACATTTCCCCGCATAATTAGAAAGTGTTCACATGTTTATTAACGTCCTTGTGGTATTTCATGCAGTGAATCATTTACTGATCCAACAATAAGGAAATGGATTTTGCACTTGACAGGATGAGCACTGGGTGTTATTCTGTATGTTGGCAAATTGAACACCAATAAAAAATAAATTTATTATTAAAAAAAAGAAAAAAAACGGAAATCGATTTTGTTCCTGCTTTTGGATGATAAAATGACTGATGTGCATGTCAGCTTGTGTTATCTGCTATTCCTATGATTTCCTAGGACAGATTCCCATAAGTGCTTCTTGTTTCTGTGACCGCTGTCCTGACTCCTGGGTCAGTTCTGACCTGCTATCCACTATCATGGATGTGAACACCCTGGTGCTCTCTGACCATGGTGTGACTTTACTGGCAGTGAAAAGCCAGCCTCTGTTTTATGAATGAAGATAGTCTCGATGAGGACTGATGGGCTGTTAGAATTTGTCATAGCTCTGGCCACAGGTTACTATGAATTGATGTTGGGAGGATTTGTCCTCCTGGGTACCGCGGTCTACAGAATGCAGAGATGCTTGTGGTTTTCTGTTCTCCTCCTGCTGGTCCCCTTGCTTGGACTCATGAAACTCACCCTGAGCCCAGCACTGCTGGCTCACACTTTCCTGCTTTTGCCTAAGATACCCGCCTCCCCTCTGCTGCATGTCACCTTGGTCCATTTCTGCACATCTTTGAGGCCCCGTCTCACTAACTCTTCTTCTCTGAAGCCTTCTTGGCATCCCCAGGACCAATGGGACCTTATCAGCCTGGAACATTAGCAGATGTGGCTTGGTTTTGTCCACTTGTGCAGTGTGGACTCCTGTTCCTAGAATTGCATATAAGAGTGGCTTATTTTATTTTATTTTATTTTATTTTATTTTATTATTTTATTTTATTTTATTTTATTTTATTTTATTTTATTTTATTTTATTTTATTTTATTTTATTTTATTATTTTATATTTTTTTAAGAGTGGCTTTTTTTAATCTGCAGGGGTACAGCCTGCTTTGTGCCTTGCTCTAGGCCTGGCATTTTCCATATTTGAGAAGATAGGGATCGGCTGGCTGGCTGGCTTCCGGGAGCATGGCCTAGATTTGCTGCAGTGGAGGGAGAGGGCACATTCAGGTGAGCTCTGAAAGCCACCTGGGTTAGGAAAATTTCCCTACTTCCTGGATCAGTAGAAAGAAGAGCCTGGAATATCCTAGAAGAGCTCACTTTATAAGGCAGGTGTTTACAGTGTGGTTTTGCTTTTGTGACTTAACAATTGTTGAAGTAGTTTAAGACAAAATCTGAAAGATAGTAATTCACTTTTTTCAGAAGCTGCTGGAAAGAGGCTAATCTCAAATTCATATAGATTAAAGTATCAACTAAAGAAACAAGGAAGGGAAACATTTATTAGTTAAAGAGCAAAGTTCTCAGCACTTTTGCTGCACAAGAGAATTGTCCGGAAAACCAAGAAAAGAAATTAGTGTCCAGGCCCCACCTTCAGAGATAAGTTTTCATTTATTTGGGGTGAGACTTGGGCATTAGGAATTTTTAAAAGCTCCCTGGGTAGTTCGAGCATGCAGCCAGGATTGAGAACCACCAGTGAAAGGTATGCGTTTGAGGCCAAATCTGAGCCCTTCGGTTTATTGTGTGACCTTAGGCAAGGTGATAGCTCTGAACCTGGCCATCTTTAAGACAAGGAAAATCACACCTGAGCCTTGGGAGGTTGAGGGCCTGTGTCTGGTCATTAGTGATCACATTCAGTGTACTCTTGGCATCGTGCCCAGGACGTAGTGTGCTCCACATATATTTGTTGAATGAAAAAAAATAATGCGTATGCCTAGGATTAGGATTGAATGAGGTTGAACGAGGTGAGAACCTTGGCCCTGTGTGGTAAATAAATTACCCTGGGTTTGCTTAAAAAGCGTACTTTATGGTCCCATACCTGGTAACTGGAGGGTAGGGACTCCGTTCAGCAGGTGGGAAGACTGAGAGTGGTTCATTTCTTACTCAAAGTCAGACAGCTTTCCAGGAAGCTGGCATTTGAGCCCAGGTCTGCCTGACACTGAGTCTCATACATGCTCTCTGTGCCTTTGGTTGAATCTTATTTCTTAAGGTCCCTAAAATGGAAAGGATGGACTTGGGGCACCTGGGTGGCTCAGTGCTTGAGCGTCTGCCTTCGGCTCAGGTAGTGATCCCAGGGTCCTAGGATCGAGTCCCACATCGGGCTCCCCGCAGGGAGCCTGCTTCTCCCTCTGCCTATGTCTCTGCACCTCTCTCTGTGTCTCTCATGAGTAAATAATATCTTTTAAAAAAGGGGGAAAGGATGGAGCCATTCACCCCATCTTTCAACTATCGCTATTCGTTAGGCAGCTCCTGCTCTGTGACACTTACAGGCAGCTCTTCTTTCCTTCTTTTCCCCACTTTTCAGTTGGATATTAAAAATCAATTGGTATTTTTCCCCTTAGGAAAATAGCATTGTGTGTGACATTGTACAGGCGTTTTCTCCCTGCCTTTTCTGGCCTGAGCTGATGTTAGAGAAAGAGTCCTGTGGAACTTCTGCCTCTGTGCTTAGCTGTTAAAGAGCGTTTGAAGGAGGCCTCAAGGAGTTTGTGGTGACACAGGAGAGCATTGGGTCTTGTTTTGGACTCAGTGACTTAGCAGTGAGAGGCACAAGGCTGGGGTGCCAGCCAGGGTTAGTTAATGAGTTACCTGTGGTGCCTCCTAGCCAGCAGATTTTCTGCCAGGCCCTGGGAATACAAGGGCCAAATAGGCTGTGCCTTGGCCTCCAGCACAGCCAGAAATGACCACTAAGATAGGATTCCCCAGCCCGCTGCTCAAGATGAGTGTGAGAGTGCTCTTGAGAGGTGTGATGGGGAGGAGGTGCATCAGCCAGAGAGGCTCTGGAAGACAGGGGTGGGAGTTGAGCTGGCGGTGACTGGAGGGGGGTGCAGGGTGACATGTACAAAGGAAGCACACTCACGCATCGGCCCTGTGGAGAGTATTACCTACACCCCTAGAAGTCTCCGTCCTATGCCTTCCCTGTCAGAATCTCACTCCCCAAGGGCATCTGCTGTTCCGACTTCTGTCACCATAGATTAGTGTGTGTTTGTTTTAACTTTAGATAACTGGAGTCATACAGCATATACTTTTGTGTCTGGCTTGCTTTGCCATTCATGTGTCATTCACCTGGCTTGTTGCTCTGCAGCAGCAGTATTCACTTACTTCATTATTTATAGTTTCAGATGTATAGATACACCACTGCATGTTCTCTACAGGTGGACATTGGGTTTGTTTAGAGTTTGAAAAATGGGGAGAACGCTTATCACAATACTCTGCATGTGTGTTGTGGTATATGGATCCCTGGGTGGGGGGATTGCTTAGTCTGCTTCAGTAGATGCTGCTGAGTGGTTTCCAATGTGTTTGTACTACAGGGTGATTGTTCATATTTCTAGCAACACGCAGGGATTCTGGGTGCTATATATCCTCTCCAAAATTTGGATTGTTTAGCCTTTTGTTTGCTTTTGCCATTCTGGTGATAGGGTAAAGGTTACCTGATTTTCATTTTCATTTCCTTGATGACTGATGATTTGGTGCACCTCTTCAAATCTTATTGACCATTTGGAATCTTTGGCGAAGTATCTACAGTTGTCTCACTGACTTGTAGGCATACTTTATATATGCAAGAGAAGAGTCCTTTGTGAGATGGACGTATTGCAAATATATTCAACACTATGGCTTACTTTTTCATTGTCTTAATGTTTTTTGCTTTCTTAACAAAAGTTCTTTTTAAAAAAAAAAAAAGATTTTATTTATTTGTTCATGAGAGACACAGAGAGAGAGAGGCAGAGACACAAGGCAGAGGCAGAAGCAGGCTCCATGCAGGGAGCCCGATGCGAGACTCGATCCTGGGTCTCCAGGATCACACCTGGGGCTGAAGGCGGCGCTAAACCACTGAGCCACCCGGGCTGCCCTCAAAAGTTCTTAATTGTAATAAATTCTGGTTTTTAGGATCTTTTCTTTTTTATGATTAGTGCCTTTTGTATCCTGTTTAAGAAATTCTTTGTTCCCTTCCAGAAGTTTTGTTTTGCCACTGGATCCATGATCTATTGGAATTAATTTTGTGTATAGTATGAGGTAGTGCTTAATGTTTATTTACTGTAAAGATCATCCTGCTCACTGAACCTTTGAAATGAATCAGGTGACTATATATGTTCCGTTTTTCACTATTAATAGCTTATAATAGGTCTTGATATCTCATAGAGTAAGTCCTTCTACTTCTTTGTTCTTCTTTATTTTGACTCTTCTAGGTATTTTTCATTTCTGTATAAATTTTACAATCAACTTGGCAATTACTACAAAAAAATCTGTAGTTTTGTTTGTAATTACATTGAATTCATTGATTTTTTTTTTTTACTATATGAAGACTTCAGATCTTTGAATGTGGCATTTTCTTCTGTTTATTTAGGTTTTCTTTAATTTCTCCACAATATTTTATAGTTTTTTTTTATGTGAAGGTCTTTGTGTTTCTTTCATTACATTTATTCCAAGGTAATTGTTAATTTCTGATGGTTTTACAGATTCCATTTTATAAATGTTTGCTAGAAATTCAGTTAATTTTGTATATAGAACTTGAATCCTGTGGTCTTGCTAAATTCAATTATTCTAATAGTTTATCTTTGGATTCTTCTGGATTTTCTTTGTAGAAGATATGCTGTCATGTGGATGAGGTTTACCTCTTCCAGTTCTTATACTTTTCATTTTGTTTTCTTGCCTTATTGCATGGCCAGGAACTCCCAGGCAATGGTGAGTTGAAGTTGTGTTGGCAGAAATCCTTGTCTTGGTCTTGGGTCTCTTGGAAAGCTGTTACCATTTCCCCAATGAGTGTGCTGTCCCTCTTAGGAGACACCTTACTTATTATTAGATACTTTTTATCAGATTAAGAAAGTTCCTTTTGGTTCCTGGTTTTATGATTTTAAAAAATCATGAGTGTTGCATTTTATCAAATGCTTTTTTTTCTGTATCTGTTGATGATTATATGTCCTTTATTTTGTGTGGTAAATAACACTGTATTTTTCAGGACATCTAGGTGGCTCAGCAGTTGAGTGTCTGCCTTCGGGTCAGGGTGTGATCCCGGGGTCCTGGGATCAAGTATCGCGTTGGGCTCCTCGCAGGAGCCTGCTTCTCCCTCTGCCTATGTCATTGCCTCTCCCTCTGTCTCTCATGAATGGAAAAAAAAAATCTTAAAAAACAAAAACCCAAAACACTGTATTTTTCTAATGTTAAGTAAGCTAACTTTGTATTCTTAGAAAAAAATCCCAACTCATTTGTGATACATCATCCTTTTATACTTATTGTTGATTTGGTTTGCTAATCTTTTATGAGTTTTCTTTTCTTTTTTTTTTTAAATGATTTTATTTATTTATTCATGAGAGACACACACACACACAGAGACAGAGAGAGAGACAGAGACATAGGCAGAGAGAGAGAAGCAGGGAGCCCGATGTGGGACCAGATCCCAGGACTCCAGATTCCATTTTATAAATGTTTGCTAGAAATTCAGTTAATTTCTACAGGGCAGGATTCAAGAATTTGTGTTTCTTGCCCCTTCCCAGGTGAGGCGGCCTCTAGCCCAGGTACCCTGCTTTGGGATCTGTGGTGCCAGAATATATTCATTAGTCAGCACCTGTCCAGCATCAGCTGTGCTGGGGCCGGGACTCTGACCCTGGGCCAAAGACAGGTGCTCAACCGCTGATCCACTCGGGTGTATTTTCTGTCTGTATTCATAAGTGTGTGACCTGTAACTTTCCTTTCCTCTAATGTCCTCCTCAGGATTATGCTGGGTTTCTAAAACAGGTTGCATGTTCTGCTTTCTATTTCTCCAAGTTTCTTTTTTTCTTTCTTTTTTTTTTTTTTTTAAGATTTTATTTATTTATTCATGAGAGACACAGAGAGAGATTGAGGCAGAGACACAGGCAGAGGGAGAAGCAGGCTCCATGCAGGGAGCCCGATGTGGGACCCGATCCTGTGACTCCAGGATCACACCCTGGGCTGAAGGCAGGTGCTAAACTGCTGAGCCACCCAGGGATCCCTATTTCTCCAAGTTTCTATAAGATTTTTCTCTAGTGGTTGAATGAACCTACCAGTATGTTACAACTTACAGAAATCTATGCCAAAGGACTCAATTTTATTGTATATGAAATCTATGTGTATATGTAGGCTCCCTGCCCAGCATGGAGCCCAATGTGGGGCTTGAAATCATGATCCTCAGATTAAGATCTGAGTTGAGCTAAGTCAGACGCTTAACCAACTGAGCCACTCTGGCGTCCCTATTGTATATGAACTTTTAAAAAAAAGTAATAAAAAGGCTTCACAAGGGAATTTTTAAAATACAGACAGACACACAATCTCACGTGATCCTCATAGGGGCCTCAGAAAGTCCTAGTTGAGTACATTTTTTTCTTGGCAAATAATGCCTGTAAATGTTTTTATTGAATGACTTAATAGATTTCCTTGCGGAGTCGAGGGGAAGAATAAGAGGCTTGTTCTCTGAAAGAGTCTGTGTATTTCTTCCTTAAATATTTGGAAGAATTCACTAGTAAGGCCATTTGTACCTGTGTGTTCTTTGTGGGTTTTTAAAATATAGATCTTTTTGGATTTTTTTTTTGCTGAGGTATAATGGCTAAAACTTGAATGCTGTAAGTTGAAGAAGAATTTGGAGGGATGCAACATGAGGCTGCAGGTTGCCAGCATGGGAGAGCACTATGTGTCCCGAGAGAGGTGGAGGGGGAACAAGGTGTGGGAGGGCTTGCCTGCCCTGCAGCCACTGGATGAACCATCAGTAACTCTAGCCCTACCCGGAGCTGCAGGTGTGCTACAGCAGGAAATGGGGCCCTGACTTCTCCGGTAGGAGGAAGTGACAAGAAGTTTTAAGCAAGATAGCAGGAATTTTGAGGGCATAGATGTAGCCAGCACAGCCCTTCTCAAACTTGAGTGAGCATCAGAGCCCCTGGAGGACTCATTCAGTGCTTGCTGGCCTTGCCCCCTGGGTTGCTTCACTTGGCCTGGGCAGGATTCAAGAATTTGTGTTTTTTGCCCCTTCCCAGGTGAGGCGGCCTCTAGCCCAGGTACCTGCTTTGGGATCCGTGGTGCCAGAGTATATTCATTAGTCAGCACCTGTCCAGCATCAGTTGTGCTGGGGCCAGGATTCTGTTGACCAGTCCCAGAGCCCAGCTGACTAGGTGCCTGGTATTGTTCCCGTGCTGTGTTGTCACTTAGATATCATGATATTCTTTTTTCTTTTGAATTGCAAAAGTAATACATGCTCTTTTTTTAAAGCAATACAGAAATTTGTAAAGCTGAAGTAGAATTTCTCTCTTCGGCCCTCACCAGCTCCTCTTGCCAGAGATGGCCACCTGTTGACTTTCTGCGGTCAGATGTGTCCTGTGCAGTTGTGAACACATACCCAGAGCTGATTGTTAGAGGACCCAGGCTGGGGTGTGTGGACGATTGTTTTGCCATGGGCTAGTTGTTGACACATGATTGAAAGATGCCGTAGTGACGCCCTAAGGGAGAGCCGACCTATAGGAACTTCTTGTGGGTTTACATTAGGTCATTTTTGTTGACCTTGAAGTTGTTAGTTAGATCTTGCCCTTTTTTCTATTTAACGGTATTTGAAGTCATGAAGGTGAGAGAATCCTCCAGTGATGGTTCTTTTTTTTTTTTTTTAAGATTTATTTATTTTTATGCATGATAGACATAGAGAGAGAGAGGCAGAGACACATGCAGAGGGAGAAGCAGGCTCCATGCCCGGAGCCCGACGCAGGACTCGATCCCGGGACCCCAGGATCGCGCTCTGTGCCAAAGGCAGGCGCCAAACTGCTGAGCCACCCAGGGATCCCCTCCAGTGATGGTTGTAATGCAAGTTTTTGCCAGGGATTTATGTGACAGTGTCTGGACTCATAAATACTTGATTGCTTCTTCCCAAAGTGCCATGTCTGACATGTAGGAGACGTTGCTCCAAATGGGATTTTGCTTCATTCTTCCGTCAGAAGTGCCTGTGGGTTTCGTGGCTAGTTAGCCCACCCAGACTGGCAAGGAGTGGCTCTGGGTCTGTGCGGAGATGCGGGGGAAGGGCCGTGCTGGGAACCCGGAACCGGGTCACACAGGCTGTGCTTCCCTGGCTGCCTGCCCTCCTCCCTCTGTGTGACTAGTTAGGAGTCAGAACCCTCCCTGCCCCGCCCCTTGCCTTTCCAGCTGGGCCGCCCCTCCTGCGTGCCCTAACCTTCGGGACTCTGTGGAACAGGGCCTGTAGGGTGCCTGTGGTGCCTCCCCGGGCCTGTGGCTCCAGTGCCAAGAATGTGGCACAGGGAGAGCCCGTACTTCTGGGGCTGGCCTTTCAGAGCTGTGTGGCTACAGGAGACACCATGGCTGTCTCCCCTGCGCTCCTGTTAATGGACAGGTTTGTCAAATGATGGGCAGGTTTGTGGTTGCAGCCTTGCCTTTCTTGGTTTTGTAATTGGAGACCTCACTGGAGCTTGGTTTTTGCTATGTGTGTATGTTTTAGTATGGTTCAGCAATCTTCTGCCTCCTTGGGGTAGAGTTGTTTTTTTGGATATTCCTCAGTTTACACTGGGAGGGTCCCGTGTCTCCAGCGAGGGTCTGCATGTGCCAGGAGCTCTTGGGGCCTGTGCTTTTATACATATGGTATCTGATGCTCACTGTGCTCCCTTGTGTTGACTGTTTCCTCTATTTTTAGGGATCAGCTTTTTAGCATCAGTTGCTATTGGGTAATATCTGAAGGAAGGGAGACACCAAGTATTTCTAGCTCTTGGATACTTGTATTTTTAAGATTTTATTTATTAGAGAGTACCAGGGGCGGAGGGGCAGAGGCAGAGGGAGAAGCAGACTCCCTGCTAGCAAGGAGTCCGACCCCATCCCAGGACCCTGAGATCATGACCTGAGCCTAAGGCTGAGGCACCCAGGCGTCCCTCTTGGGTACTTTCAATCGTGTGTAGAAGTAGGAATTTTGAGCCTGCTGTTTGCTCACAGTAATAACATCTCAGTGTGTGTCTTACTTGCCTCATGTTCCCTGTAGGAGAGGGGGTTTTGTCATGCAGGAGGCCGGCTTTGTAGAATGCGGTTTTGTGTTTTGTGTTTCTGTTCTGTGACAGCTGAGTGGGCTAGCCTTTTCCTCTGGGGTTTTCAGAGCAGAGTCAGAAGCCTGGTGTCAATGTGTATGGCAGTGGAGTGTGCCACTTTCTTCTGATCCCTGAGGGGTGGAGATCTGAAAAGAAATACCTAAGAAAATAGCCTTTAGAGAAATCATTCAAGATTTTTGCTTTCTCTTCCCCAGAGGAGTGCCAGGATTTAATGTCCCTTCTGGAGCAAAGGAGCAAATTCCTTAACCTCACCAAGACTCAGTTTCCCATCTGTGCAGTGTCGACTCTAACACCCTTTTGGTAGGGTTCAGGCCTGGGTGGTGCTTTTGTGTGATGACACAGCAGCAAGAACTCCTGTGCTAAGTTTCATCTCTTACATAGAACACATGGGAAGTGCCTGATGCAGTACAAGGCAGCTGGCAGGTGCTCTGTGAAAGGTGGCTTTGGCTCAGAGAACAGTGGAAAAGATGCCCATCTGTTCCACTCGGAACTGAATGCTACATGTTTTAGTGTATTTCTGATGACTTCGGAATGACTTTGGAATGTCTCGTTTGTTAATTAGACAAAGGAGGGTTAGAGCGAGAATCCCCAGGAAACTATTACTAAAGTACAAGTAAGGGTTCCAATGTATGGTGTTGAAGGAGGAGGACTTTGGGGGTTTATATTCCAAGATTCCAAGAAGTTTTGAGAAATCCCTGATGAATGTCTGTGGCTTGTGGAACCTGCTCTACCGGGTCAGGGAGGATTGCGTCCTTCCACTCCAGCTGCCCTCTGCCTTCTGGGACGGTGCTCTCAGCTGCCAGGTAGCAGCAGCCCTGGGTCCTTGGGCCCAGGTCTTGGTTCTTTTTTGCTTACCTCTGTATCTCTGGGTGGGACACCCCAACCTCTCTGAATCCTGGCTTCCTCTTTTTTAAATGTACAGGAATAATTCTCATGTGATCTTTCTGAAAATTCCTCCAAAAAGCATGCATTAAATAAATGTGTTTTCCTTTAAATGCCAAGAACTGTTCTAAATGCTAGAGGCCCTGCAGTAAATAGAAGACAGGATTCACATACACATTACATTCTGGTGATGAAAGCACATAAAGTAACAAGTTGATAATTCTTTTTTTTTTTTTTTAAGATTTATTTATTTATTCATGAGAGACGCACAGAGAGAAGCAGAGACACAGGCAGAGGGAGAAACAGGCTCCACACAGGGAGCTCGACGTGGGACTCGATCCCAGGTCTCCAGGACCAGGCCCTGGGCTGAATCAGGCGGCACTAAACCTCTGAGCCACCCGGGCTGCCCCAAGTTGATAATTCTTAATTTGAGATACATTGGAGTGCTAGCTCTATGTAGGGTGCCTGCTCTAAGTGCTACCCTCAGCACATACTTCAGGTGCTTTGAAATATCCTAGCATAGGGACCCAGATCCAGTACCTAATCTTTTGTTGTCAGCTAGAATTTTAGATTGCTCTTGGAATCACCTTATTTTGACTTTAGTAACGTCTGAGAGTTAAGTTAGTGGTGACGGGATGAAAGTAACAATCTCAGACCCACACCATTTTAAGAAGAAAGGGGGTCCATCCTTGGACTATACTGTCTCTTGTCAAAAAACGGAGAGCTGGAACTTTGGGTAGAAGTCCTTCCTGGAGTGTCATTGTGTGGAAGCACATGGTTTTAGTTTCAAAAGCCAAAACATCAATGTTGGAATTGTGCCTAACTTTGTTTTCATAATTAAACATCATTTTCATTTTTGAGGATTCCCCAAAGTGAATAAGCTTTAAGGCCCCCTAAAACGACTAGATCTGGCCCTGCAGACACTTGGGGGGCCTGCTGCAATGGCAGGTATACTGGAGTGTGAACAGTGGAGGGACCAGGTGGAGCATGGCCCCTGCACACACACCTGCCCTGATGGTTTCGGTGCTCTTTCATTGAATCTTCACAGTGGTTGCAGGTAGATTTGTCATCTCCGTTTACAGATGGAGAACATGAGGCTCCGGGCAGCTGCTGCTTCCGTGATGGATAGAGGATAGGATGGGAAGCCCTAATTAGAACTGTAGGAGTTCAGAATGGTTTGGGAGCCTCTCAGTGGGAAGGCTGCCGTTCTGCCTCTGCCTGTGGTTGCTGGAGCAAGGGTAGCTATGGTGATGTGATGGGACAGCAGGTCAGCCTGGGGCCACTTGATCATCACTGTCTTTTTACCATTCTTTCACATTCCTTCCCCCATTCCCCAACCTTGTCCTTGCGGCTTTGCTTGCTTGTAGGCTTGGGAGTGGACAGGGACATGTTTGCACTGCCTTGTTAAACCACAGTGCTGGCTCTGTGCTCCTCTGGAGTGTGGGGCCCGCCATCCTCATTTGTATGGGAGGAGGTAGACCTGTGCTGGGGAGGCCTGGAAGGCCCAGGTTTGAGTCCCTGGTGGATGATCTTGGGAACTTGCCCAACTTGAAGGTCATTTATCTTGGGACACTGTCCCCAGTCTCACATGGCCACTGCTTCCAGCTCAGTGCCTGGGGCTCTGAAGCACAGTGTGGGCAGGCACTAACCCCAACAGAGCTGTTGTATAAGTCGTGTGGGCCGAGCAACCGGTTGCCTTCACAGGTGTGGCTCTCCATAGGTTTTCACTTCTCTCTCCCAAAAGGTTTAATTTTTTAATACCAGTAGAGCATCACTGAACATTTTCATTTTCTCTTCAGCTTTTTGCTTGTTAAGACATTTTCTACCCAACACAACAGGGGCTCCTGGAACTTGTCACCTGGTGTTGTTAGAGACTTTTAGAAAAACCAGGCGCTGTTTTGATGGTTTGATGAAGTCTTACTGATTTGAAAGATGGGGGTAGGGGTGATGCTGAAGCACTTTATTTATTTAAGATTTATTTGAGAGAGAGAGCAGGAGGAGGAACAGAGGCAGAGGGAAAGAGAATCTGAAACAGACACCACTCTGAGCATGGAGTCTGATGTGGGGCTTGATCTCATGACCCTGAGATCATGACCTGAGCTGAAGCCAAGAGTCAGATGCTCAACTGACTGCGCCACCTGGTACCTCAATTTATTTATATTTTTAAGGTAATCTCTATGCCCAATATGAGGCTTGCACTCACAACCCTAAGATCAAGTCGCGCACCGCTGACTGAGCTGGTCAGGTATCCCTCACTTCATTTCTTATTGGCAGAAATTCCTAATTCAGCAATGGCTTTTATATTAAGTTTTTTCAATAGGTCATACATTTGCATGGTACAGAATCCAAAAAGTACAATGGAATATATGGTGAAAATTTTCCTTTGTGCCCTGTGCCACCCAGTAAACATTGCAGAAGCAGGAAATAACGTTTCTGTCTTCTCCCAGCAGTAGGTTGTGCCTGTACAGGCAGGCAGATGCTTGTCTTGCATGACATGCTCTACCTGGTATACACCTTGCTTTTCTCCTTTGATAACAGGTAGCTCCATAGTCTTTCAAAAAAGTGCCCCGACCCTTCTTAATGCTGCATATGGATGTGTCATGAACCCTTGGGTTTTTTTCAATCTTTTTGTGACTTTTTTAAAAAAAATTTATTTATTCATGAGAGACACAGAGAGAGAGGCAGAGACACAGGCAGAGGGAGAAGCAGGCTCCATGCAGGGAGCCCGATGCAGGACCCGATCTCAGGACTCCAGGATCATGCTCTGAGCCAAAGGCAGACGCTCAACTGCTGAGCCACCTAGGTTCCCCTTTTTGTGGCATTTTAAACAATTTGTTTTAGAGACACCTGGGTGGCTCAGTCAGTTAAGCGTCTGCCTTTGGCTCAGGTCACGGCAGGCTCCCTGCTTCTCCCTCTGCTGCTCCCCTGCTCTCTCTCGCTCTCTCTCTCTTTTTCTTTCTCTCTCGTACGCTCTCTCTCAAATAAATGAAATATTTTTAAAAAGCCCAAACCATTTTGTTCTAGTGGGCATATTTCAGCAAGGTGACTGGCATATTTTTCCTGTGTTCGGCAGCACATGTGGCTGGTGGCCCTGTCCTGGGCGGTGCAGGCCTGACCTTTTGTCAGGAGGCAAGGGGTGTTGAGGTTCCCTCACTCAGCCCTGCTTTGCCCCTTGTCCTTCCTGCCTCTAGGGGTGAACTGGACAAGCCTGTGTCTCACAGTGTGGAAGAGGTGGAAGCAAGGGAGCTGTGGCCAGGGTCTGTGCAAAAACCCTGCTCGACTGTTCTTGGTGAGGACCAGGTGCTGATAGGCCATTTTGTCCCATTAAACGCATGTAGTTGAATGCATCCATGCCTGATCTTACTGTGATTCTGATGATGCACTTTACCTGTGGCATGGTGCCCCACAGCTCACAAGAGAGCTGCTGGGCAGAAATGAACACACCATTATTTTTAGCATTACTTTGTCGTTTTTTCCCATAGCTCTTCCTCTGAGTTGTTACCTATTGAAAAGAATTATTTTGCAAGCCAGGGGTAAGGACCCCAGTGAAACCCTGACTCCTTTTTCCTGCCCAAGGGTCTTTGCCTCCCTCAGGCTCTGAGGATTATTCTTTATCCTTGACATTGGGTGTGGCTTAGTCATCAACCACCCCAAAGTGTGTTTCCCAAGGCCTCTTGAGCATTGATGTAAAATGCATCCGGATAGGCCTTATCATCAGATCCCTGGTGGGGCCAGTGCCTACTGGGTCACCTTCCTTCAGCCCACCATTCCCATAAACCTGGCCTCTATCCCCAGGTCCCTCTGATGCCTTCAGGGTGCAGAGTGCTGGCTCAGCTGAAGGGGATTAGGTGGAGGATCAGGTGGTCAGTCCCCTAGTGGAGAAGCCCCCGCGTGGTGATGGGACAACAGTAACTGTTCCCGTGAACCGAGTGTGTGCATGAGGCAGCGGCCCAGGCCTGTGAGGTCCTTAGCCTTGTTTGACCCTTGAAACACATCTGTGAGGTCAGCACTCATGTCTCCTCTTTCAGGAGCACATTGAGGGTAGGGGGATCAGCACTGGTGCCATAAACAGGTGGAAGCCGTGGAGGGGATTTGGGGGACAGGGCTGGTGCGATCCATCTGTGCTTTCAGAAGATGGTCCTGCCCCCTATATGGAGGAAAGATTTCTGGAGCATTGTGGCAGATGGAGTGGGAGTTCTTCAGGGGCCCAGGGCTTGATGGATCATGGTCCTATGCCTGAGAGACACCTGAAGAAAGGGAGGGATAAGCATGTGTGGGGTGTGACCAGCTGTCTGCAGACCCAGAAAGACACAGGGAGGAGGGCTGGGCAGTGGGGCCAGACCCTTGCCAAATCAGGTGAGAGCTTTGGCGCTAACCTGAGGAGAGACGGTTTCTGAGCAAATAAGACTCCTTGTTTTGTTAAGTATAGTTGAGGCCCTGGATGAATGCACCTGGTGGGTTGTTGTGAGAGCTTCCTACCTGTGGGGTATTCCTGGGGCGAGGCTCATGAAGGATTGTAATGGGCTCAGGGCTGCTGGGCTCTCCCTGTGCCATCCATGCACTGGCCTCTGAAGTGGGGTTGGGGCACGGGATGGGCAGAGGCAGTTGCTTGACTCTACCTGGCCTCCTGGGCCCTGCAGCCAGCTTCATGTCAATCTTCCAGTGATCCACCAACCTGGAAGGGAAGCCAGAGGCTGGAGACTTTCTGTCCATTCAGGACTACTCTGCCTCTCATCCACAACAAATAGTACCACCATGGATACCTTTCACAAGCCTTTCCAAAGTCATGGCCTGTCCTGTGTCACGATCTTTAATGAGTGCTGTGTGCACTGTATCTGTACGGACTCACAAGTACTCAGCAGGGATGGAAATGCAAGGCTTCTGTTTCTCCTGCTGCTTCTCCCCCTGGCTGTTTCTGGGACTAGCACTGAGTTCCACTCTGTCTCCCGGCTCACAGATCACCCAGTCTCTTCTGTGCGCCTCTCTGTTCCATTCCTGACCCCTCTAGGCCCCCCACCCCGACACTCGTGGCTCTCCAGAACAGGGTAGGAGTTAAACAGGAGGTGTGCTCCTCACCCTGGGCCCCACCCCTTCCAGATGCAGCTGGGGTCCTCACCTCTTGTCTCGGAAGCCCAGTTGCCTTCCCCATAGGCAATGCATCTTTTGCCAACGTAGACTGTCAGTGAACTGAATTCTGGGTGCCCAAGCCCTTAGTACCCTTCTGGGCACATCTGGCTTTAGCTAGGGTTGAGCTGCATGACTTCCACCAATGGCTAAGTTGTAGATGTTAAGCAGGTTGGGCCTGGGCACAGCTCTAAGTTTACTTCTCACAAAGGTGCTTGTGAGGTGCTTGAATCGCCTTGGGTTCTGAAATGGATTCTCTTATAATCACAACAGAAGAGAAAGGAAAAATACAGTGAAACTGTTTCCCTTTTTGAAAGTTTTTATAACTTTATTTCGATAGGATTTCAAATGCATTGAAAAGTTGCAAGAAAAACACAAGGAACTTCTGTGTATTTTTTACCCAGTTTATGTCTCACTTTATGTGTTTTATCTGTTCTGTGACTGTGGTATGTATACCATGGAAGCAAATAAATATTTAAATATTTCTTTGAAGCATTAGAAGAGCCAGTGGGAAATATCAGTATATTTTTCCTAAGAACAAAAGCATTCCCTTACATAGTCACTGTTCAGTTACCAAGATCAGGATATTTAACATTAATCTTGTGTTCTTTCCAAGTCCATGGTCTGTGTTCACATTTCATCAGTTTTTCAGGAATCTTCTGTGACAGTCCATCTACCTGTAGCTGCCATGGATGTACTGTGCCAACTCTGAGGAAATAAGACTGACTGCCTGTTTTGAGCAGGGATAGAGAATCTCAACTCTGAGCACTTGCCTAAGGAGGTTTACCTTTGTAATAAGGAATTTGTGGGAGGTGCTTTCAAACTATGTGCAAATTCTCTTCCTCATCCAGCTGTCAGCTACTTGGTTGAGTGTCCACTGGTCTTTTCCTACCTCCATTTGTCTTTCAGGGCTTGTTAGGCTGCATTCTAAAGCTTTCCCTCTTCTGTTTATTTGTGTCTGCTCGTATCTGTATGGGCTCTTGGATTTTTGTTTCATTCAATGGATTATAATCCCTTGCCCTCCTTATTTCTTTTGATGGTTAGATTGTTCTAGATTTAGCCAGTGGGAGTCCTTGTTTCGAGCTGGCTACTGTTTCCTTTAAGCATGTCCTCATATTTTTTTGAGCACTTTCTTACTTTCTAGCAGAGGAGATGCTGTGGGTTCAATTTATACTTTCCAATGAGCCCTGGAAACCATTTGTTTTTAATGCAAGCACCAACACTTACATTCCAAAGTGTAGTTTATTTTGTTCTACCATTTGGCATTTATTTGTGTTATTTGGGACCTTTGTTTACGTGTTATTGGGAAGGAAGACCTCGTGACTTATCTCCTGAGTAGCTTTCATTTCATGGTACGCGGAGACTCTTTATAAATAGCTTATGTAGATTTTTATTGTATAGATAACTTAAACTGAACTAGAGGTTATTAAAATAACTTTTTAAGATTTTATTTATTTATTTATTTAGAGAACAGCAGTGAGGGGAGAGAGGGAGAGAGAATCTCAAGCAGCCTCTGTGCTGAGTGTAGAGCCTAATATGGGGCTCAGGGCCAACGACCCTGAAATCATGACCTGAGCTGAAATCAAGAGTTGGATGCTCAAGGGACTGACCGCCCCCAGGCACCCCAGCAACTCTTATTTTTTAAACACTGATTGTGTATCTGTAATTTTAATTCCTACAAAGACCCTTATTAAACATAAACTAAGGCTCAGAAAAGTAAATGTACTGGTCAAAGTTACACAGCTAGTGAGTGGTTGGGTCAGAGTTTCAATTCAGTTCGGTCTGTCTTTAAAGCTCACTTTTCCTGAAATACTTTGTTGTAATATAAAGTATTTCCTTACTCTGAATTGTAGACTTTGTAGATGTTACAGCTGAACAACAAAAATTTTATTTGTGGTTTAGGGGCTTATCCTCTGTGTCTTTTTTTTTTTTTTTTTTTTAATCCTCTGTGTCTTATATGAAAATCAGGTCTGAAGAATTAAAGCTTGTGGTTCATCACATTGTCCTCTCAGAGGAAAGTCCACTTGTTTTCATTAGAGAGTGACTCGGCAGTCCTGGTGCTTCTACGAATACCCAGAAGTTCCCTAACCCTCTTATTTTCTTCCTATAGGAATTTGCTTGCTAGAAAACAGAATGCAAGACTTGACAAACAAAATGACTTGGGATGGAAGTTATTTGGAAAAGTACCACTTCGAGAGAATGCTCAGAAAGATTCAAAGAAAATACAAAAGGTATACGAGATACAAAAACACAGAAATACGCTGTGCAGCATATATATGTGAACCTTGCAAAAATGACCTTTGTGGAGGCTTTGAGATTGGAAAACTGTGTTGATCTGCATGCCAAGTTCTTAAAATTTAAGCCTTCCTTGAGAAAATTGATGACTTTAACCTTTTCCGTTTCTTTTAGCTCACCGCATATGTACAGGAGAGAGCTGGCTTCAGATCTTTGTAACTTCACTTAATCAGTTTTTCCAATAATAGTTGCAAATGTGTTTATTGTCACATTTTTATTAATTGTGTTCCTTATTAAAGCACTCTCCCTCTCTGATACCATGGGTTTCCTGGAGCTTAATCCTTCCAGTGCTGATTTGGCCAGGAATGCAAGGGCCATTGTTCACCTTGGCTGTAGTATGTCTCCCTTCCCCTTGCGGTCTCAGAAGCTTCCCACTTGTCCATCGGGGGCAGGGCATGAGGTTCAGAGGTCAGGCAGCTCTGATGGTATCATCACCACTGGGTTGTCTCGCTCCCCATGCATGGAGTGATGCCAATAGCTGGAGGCATGGGCTCAGTTTTTCATAGAAGGCTCATGCATAGACTTAGTGAGGCCAGGGGCATCTGTGGCCTTGGAAGCCCAGTTCCCACCTGCATTCTCCCCTGGGCTCTGAGCCCCAGCCATCCTCACAGATTGCTCTTGACCCAGTGCCATGACAATGCCCTTCAGCAGGCTGATTCCTTCAGCCTCTGTTTTGTATTCATTGACAGTTGTTCAGTGAATACTTTTGAAGACCTACTAAGTGCCAGGCCTCCCGTGTGGTGCTGGGCTTAGAGAACCGACCACAGTACCTTGCTCCAGAGGGCCCCCCTGGTAAGGAGAGGATTCTAAGGCAGGTAGGGAAAGGAGCCCTACAGGTGTGTGTGGTTGGGGGCAGGGCCTGCTGGGCCAGGCTGCACGCAAGGTTGACTTCACAGGTGTGGCAAAGATAATAACCACAGGGGATCATGAACTCAGTGATTACTCTGTGCCAGTTTCAAGTGAGTCAGCACTTGGGTTTCTAGTGCATTTAAAACTTGTAACAGCCTTCTAAAGAGGGTACTATTATCGTCCTCATTTTATCAAAGATGACACAGGCTGAGTGACTTGTGCACAGCTGGAACCTACCCCAGGGCCCTCACTGCTCCTCTGTCCCTGTGCAAGGAAGGGGCAGGAGAAAGTGATAGCCACCTGTGCTGAGGGGGCAGTGTGCAGCATGAGCCCAGGGAGCAGTGGGAGGGGCCATTCATGGGGCCTGGGTGATGTGCTGGGCCTGGAACCTGTCTCTGACCTGAAGGCTTGGGGGAACTCCTGGAGAGTTTTACTTATGTAAGGATTGAGCAGTCCCCTTGGCAAGAATGTGACTGTTGGGCTAGTCCAGAGGAGTAAAGTGGGGTCTGGCCAGGTGATACAGTTGCTGTGGGTTGCAGGGGATAGCCCCTTTGAGTTCTAGACATGTTGGATATGTGGGTGCAGTGTGTGTGGTGAGGCGGTGAGCACATGCTAGGGGTCTGGCTTGAACAGCATGGTGGATCTGTCCCATTTCATGTTTTTCTGCCTTGGCAAACTAATGGTGTTCTGAATGTTGTCCAACATTCCCCATAGCTGTTGTCTGGGCCCAGGAGACTCAAAAAGTACATTAGTGTTGGAATTTGTTTTTATAGATTGTTATATTTTGAATTTGAACCACTTATTGTGTAGGCTACTATTGCAGTAGCATATAAATAAAAGGTGATGAGTTTGTATGCAAAGCTCAGCTATAAATTTCTTAAAAACTAAAGAGCCAAGCTGTTAAAGAATTTTTAAAGAAATCCACACTTTGAAAAAAGTAATCATTATACTAGATTTTCACATGACTCTTAATATCACTTGCATCGTGCTTGAATTTCTTTATTATCTTTGTCATACCTTTTTATTTTATAAAGGTGAACATGGATCATGTTCTTGAACCTAAAGGATTTTTGTGAACTGAAATGACTAGGTCCACTAATTATGTGGTAACACAATATTGCAGAGAAGAGGACCATCTGGCTTCAACCATCAATAATAAAGGATGTAATTGTACCTGCATGAGTCATATGATCTTGCCTGTGTCCTATTTGCTCATGCTTTGTGTCTCTGGCCCTCTGATCTCTCCCTGGTCTGCCAAGGCCCCTGAGGGATCCAGGGCCAGGGACCTGCCTCTGTGAGGCAGCTCCTGAGCATTAGGCTGGAGCTGGCTGCTGCCACAGATGTCAGCTCACACCCTTGAGAGAACTCAGAGCCATGGCTGACTGCCAGGGCCTGTGATCCCAAATGGTGATAACTTCAGTTAGAGCTGAAGCATAAGTAAGGGTTTAAGAAACTCTAGTTCCTTTTCCCGTTCCTTTGGAATGTTTTATTGCTTGAGAGAAGCAGCATCACATAGTGATTTAAGAGCATGGACTTTGGAGTCACACTGGCAGTTTGTATCCCAGCTCTGCCATGGCTCCTCTGTGTGGCCAAGTCACACAATCTTCTGAGCCTCATTTCCTTCCTCCCTAGAATCTGGAGAATAGCAGTGCCAGCCTTGGGGCAGAGGGCAGGGGTGGGCGGTGAGGGTTACATGTATGAACATGTATCATGTGCTCAGAACAGTCCTGAATGTTGTAAATGCTGGAAAGCATTTGCTGTAATTATTGTGACAAGTCCACCTTGAACCACAGGAAGTGGAAAACAGTGTGAGAGAATGAGCCTGAGGCCTCCACAGATCCCTTCACCTGCATGTTCAACAAACACTGCACCTTGCTGTGGCCAGGTCTTGTGGTTGAATCGGCTTGCCTCAAGGAGCCCGTGGTGGAGCCGAGGGGACAGTTGTGCAAACCAGCCAAGATTGTTGGCCTTGCAGACTTGCACTGACTTTCCAGCTTCATTTCTCCTTATTTGTATGATTTTGGGCCAGTTTACTCCTTGGCAAAATGGGCATTAGGAGTCCTACTGTCTGAATTGTTATACGTTAAGAGATAATGTATGTGAAATATTTTCCTCCGATGTTTAACACAGCCTGTGGTCCAGAGTTAGTACTCAAGGAAGGAGCTATTACGACAATTAAGAAATCTGTCCAGCAAGTGGCAGATGCTACCTCCAGTTTGCCCAGGGGACTCCGGTGCACATCTGACTTCCTTGTCACTCGGCCAGTCTCTCCACTTGAGCCTTATATATACGTGGTTGCCATTTTTAGGAAATGTTGTGGTGTTACTTTCAGTTATATTTTCAAATTTCATAGAAGTTTTGAAAAGTAAGTGATTTTCTCTCAGCTTACATTATTTCAGAGAGATTTTCTAAGTAGGGGGAAACAAAAATGACCAAGGATAGTTATGAGAATCACACTAAAGCAGTGGTCCTGGGAGTATGGTCCCTGGACTGATATCATTACCATGTGGGAGTTTGTTAGAGACACAGGTTCTTAGGCCTCACCCCAGACCTACTAAAGAAGCTGCACAGCTGGAGGCACAGCAGGCTGTGTTCTCGCAAATGCTCCAGGTATGGGTAATGTGCGCTCATGTTTCAGAAACGCTGCTACTGGAGAAGGGAATCTTGGATATTGGGGAGGAAATAGCCATCTTTGTCCAGAGTGGGTTAAATAAAAGGTCTGAAATACACCAGATACACATTGTAGTCATTGCTGGTGAACTGGAGAGGCCCTGGGAGTCAAGACTGGGAGAAGGTATTTGAAGACTGCTGCTTTCAGGTCTCCTATCATCCGGTTTGTATTGGTCCATCTGGGCAGTGTGCCTTTGCCTTGTGAATAAAGAGGACCCTTCCTTCTTGGATTCCACAGTCCTTTGTTCCACAAACTTGAGCCACTGTTGGGGTCCATCCTGGGATTACAATGAAGGGCAAGACTTACATGCCCTTCATTGGAACTTAACGGTAGATCAGGGAAAGACAGATTTAAGCAAAATAACTCTATAGCTAATTGCAGCTATGATAAGCCTTGTGAAGAAGAGTGGCATGCAGCCATCCTAGAGTTTCTGCACCACTGGGTTTTCAAGTGACAGCTGCTTCCTAGGTCTGAGTGTCATTCATCAGCCTTTGTCTTCTCAACCTCTCTTCTGCTCCTGGGGAGCCTTTCTGACCTTGACTTCCAGGTCACCACACACTCCCCTGCTGGGTGCCCTTTAGATTTTAGAGTGCCTCCCAGGTGCTTCTCTGTCTCAGGTCACCCTCTAGGAGACCTCAGCTAGACTGGAGGCTTTAAATACTGCACCCCCACATTTGTTCCCGGTGGGGGGCCCCACTGGATGTCTGACAGTGCTTCCTGTCTCACTCATGTTTTTTTCTGTTACGTTGGGCTGGTTCCCTTTGCACCTTTCCCCATTTTGGAAAGTGATAGACTTAGCCTTCTGTTTCAGGTCTCAAACTTGAGAGTTGTTCTTGACTTTTGTCTTCTCACATCCTCCTTCCAGTCTGACTGGCATTTTGTTTATGTTTGAGTTCTGTTGATGACTTTGAAGTGCAGCCAGGTTTGAGAAGCAGTGACTTGCTAGGGAATTTTGATGCTCCAGTGAAGTTGTGTGGGTGAAATCTTATTAAAAGATCTCACTACCATAGCCTGGCATGAGGTAGTTGTGGCTTACTGTCCCTAAATCGCTCAAATTATTGGAAATGGGGAGTGCACTTTATTGTAAAGATAAATTAGCAATACCTATTATCCTGGTTATATTAATTTGTAGAAGATGTAGAGGATGTTAGGAAATGAAGAAAAAGAAAATACGTGGTGTCTTATTGCCCCGAATAAATACTGTTTGCCGAATAAATACTGTTTGCATTTTGGTATTTTTCCTTTCAATGATTTTCCCATGTACAATCTTATTATTTTTTGAAGAAAAGACCACTTAAAAGGTAAAAAAAATGGGTCTTTGTAATTTGTTTTTTTTTTTTTTTAATATTTTACTTACTTCTTTATGATAGAGAGAGAGAGAGAGAGGCAGAGACACAGGCAGAGGGAGAAGCAGGCTCCATGCACTGGGAGCCCGACGTGGGACTCAATCCCGGGTCTCCAGGATCGCGCCCCGGCCAAAGGCAGGCGCCAAACCGCTGCGCCACCCAGGGATCCCGGGTCTTTTTAATTTGAATAGATGTTGGAGGAGCTCAGGGCTGCACACATTTGGGGATGCTTTAGAGCAGAGTTTTTGAATCTTTTAGACATAACACTAGTACATAGACTCAAGGCATTCAGGAAGTGTCCTGTTTGGGCTCCAGGGTAGCTACTGATGGGCAAGGATCACCATAGGGAGTACAGGCTTGCAGGCATCAGTGTCCTAGATAAAACATGTTATGTGAGTAAAGGAATGTACATGTATTTGGGTTTCTTTTTTTTTTTTTTTTTAAGATTTTATTTATTTATTTATTCATGAGAGACACAGAGAGAGAGAGACATACAGGCAGAGGGAGAAGCAGACTCCATGCAGGGGGCCTGATGCGGGACTCGATGCCGGGTCTCCAGGATCACACCCTGGGCTGAAGGCGGCACTAAACTGCTGAGCCACCTGGGCTGCCCTGTATTTGGGTTTCTGTAACCTGGAATATCTTGGATGGCTTTCTGGAATTTCTAGTCAGAGAGCATCTCAGAAGAAGGCATATCCAGAACAGCTTAAAGTGATATTTATTCTCTTCACCTCTGGGTTCTGAGAAGTCTGGCTAGTCAGAAGAGTATAAATCATCATAAACTGCAGAAAAAACAAGCCCAGATGGTCAGTGCAGGTGACTGACTGGTGATGGGCCTGCAGGTAATCTAAAACCTGCAGGTAGGAATGAGAAAACTTTCTTCCTTTTCATCATCCCTTATACCTTTGGAAAATAGATTTGAACCGGTTTATAAACAGAACAAGTCCCAGTTCTGGGCCAGGAGTAAGCATGCTCTAACATGTCTCTCCCGATGAATACAGCTGTAAAACTGGAACCCAACACATAGAGTAGTGTTTTGAGCCTTCTGAAAAGCAAACAATAGCGGGTGGATTGGGGAAGAAACTGCAGTTCAACGTACTGCTGGACTGATTGACTTTACCATTTTTCTCCTCATATTCTCCAGCCCAAACTCGATGTAGCCTAAAACCTAGAGATGGGTATCAGTGTGGACTGAGCTCTAGGAAAGGTTTTCTAGTTCTGGATCAGGAGTGGGTACTCTCACCCTCAGAGAGGATGCCAAAAGCCTACTTTTCATATTTTTCTTTTCTCTGTTTTCTCATGCCCCAGTCCTCATGCAGTCTCCTGGCAGCAGAAACAGGCCAGCAGGAGAAACTCTTCAGGAAGGGGAACTGATTAGAGGAGGTTTATTCCCAGGAAAGTGGGGCAGATCCCTGATGCCCTGTTCTCTCTCCTCCTGCCACTTGGCCTAAGGTTGTGGAAGGTGTGTGTCTGGGTAGAGGACTAGAAAAGGGGTGGCCCAGGGAAGCTGCAAGTTCTGGAGAATGTGGAGAGGACGAGCTCAGGAAAGTGACCTTTAAGGTTATTATGAACTCCCGGGCTGACTCCCAAGTTGTGGGTACACGGATGTGACCCTAACTAGCAACTGTAGACTTGAGAACTGAAATTCAGGAATAGACCAGCACCCGGATCCAACGTTGGCCCTGGGCGGTGCACATGGGGGGTATAGTCAATAGGTGCTGTGAAGGCTTTGAAATGTCAATTGGCTTTCGAGCCATAACCCACAGAAGGCTAGTTGGAACATGGGGCTGAAATCTAGCCAGGTCAATTGCCTATTAAAACAAAAATATCCTTTTCCAAAAGGTTTGAGCAAGACCCAGAGTCTTATAACACAATGGTCAAGATAGACTATAATGCCACTCAAACATACTAGGAAAATCGTAACTTCCATAGGAAACGACAATTAGCAGACACTGGTACCAAGATAACACAAATGTTAGAATTATCTAGCTAAGACTCTAAACCAGCCATTATAAAAATGCTCCAGTAAATAAGGGGTAGGGGGGAGTTCTTAACATAGGAAGGTAGAAAGTCTCAGCAAAGAATTAGAAAACTATAAGGAGGAACTACATGGATTTTTTTTTTTTTTTTTAAAGAGAGAGTGGGATAAGAGGGGCAGAGGGAGAGAGAGAATCTCAAGCAGGCTCCATGCCCAGCACAGGGCCTGATGCAGGGCTCGATCCCAGGACCCTGAGATCATGACCTGAGCTGAAGTAGAGTCAGACAAATGACTGAGTCACTCAGGAGCCCCTACGAAGAACTTTTTAATGAAAAATAACAACAATAAAAAGCTAACTGGATAGGCTCAGGAGCAGAATGAAGATTATAGTGAAAAGAGTATATGAACATTGAGATAGATCCATAGAGGGACGCCTGGGTGGCTCGGTGGTTTAGCACCTGCCTTTGGCCCAGGGCGTGATCCTGGAGTCCTGGGATTGAGTCCCACATCGAGCTCTTTGCATGGAGCCTGCTCCTTCCTCTGCATGTGTCTCTGCCTCTCTCTCTCTCTGACTCTCATGAATAAATAAATAAAATCTTTAAAAAAAAAAAAGGAAAAGAGAAATCCATAGAAATGATTCCATCTGAAAATACAGAGCAAAAAGATTGGAGGAAAAAATTGGACAGAGCCTTAGGGGTGGGTGAGACACTATTAACAGGTCTAACATTTGTGCTGTTGGGGTTTCAGAAGGAGAGGAGACGTGGTGCAGAAAAAAACATACTGGGCTAAATAGTGGCTGGATATGTCTTAAATCTGACAAAAGATATAAACCTACAGATTTGGAGAGGGGAGCTTAGTGAACTCCACAGAAGGAATCCACAGATTCCTCCACGTGAGGAATCCACAGAAGCCTATGCCCAGACACATCATAATCAAATTGCTGGAGAAATAAATACAAAAAATATCTTATAAGCAGGCAGAGGAAATGCATTAGTGGGGAGCAACAATTTGAGGGACTAATTTTTCATATCAGAATCCCATGTTTAAAATTCTGGAAGAAAAGAGTCACAAATACTGTGCAGGGGTGAATGTGCAATAAAGTGCTTTCAGATGAAGGAAAAGTGCGAAAATTTGTGGCTAGCAGATCTAAGTAAGTGAGTTGCTAAAGGAAGTTTTTCAGATGGAAGGATCGTTATACCCAAGGGAGACTTGGAATATTCAGAAGGAAAAACAGCAGAACAATGAGGGTCTAGGTAGATAAAGAAACTGCCCTTCTCCTAGTGAGCTCTTTACCACAGATTCCACTGAAAGCAAACACTAAAACATCGTCTGGGTTGTCAGGGTCTGTAGATGTCACATAAAGAGATGTGATGGTAAGATTGTAAAAAAATTAAATAGACATTATAATCCCTAGATCAACCTCCAAAGTATGTGAAGAAAGAATAAAAAACAAAACAATTCAAATGAAATTCGAAAAAGAGTTAAAAAATGAAATCAAGGCAGGAAAGAGGAAATAGGGGAAGGAAAACCATAAAACAGAGAAGATGGTAAACTGAAACATATCAGTAATTATATTAATAGAAATGGTCTGAACACACGAATTCTGTCTGAATGCCTAAACCTGACAGATTGTCAGAACGGGTGAAAAAAATTAAGAAAACCCATATATGTGTTGTCTAAAAGAAACCCACTTCAAATGTCAAATATATAGGTTAAAATGAAAGGATGGGAAAAACTATACCATGGAAGCACTAATCAGAATGAGGATGGAGTATAGTAGCATAAAGAAAAGTAGACTTCAGGGGTACCTGAGGGGTTGGAGCTGGTTAAGCATCTGCCTTCAGCTCAGGTCATGATCTCAGGGTCCTGGGATCAAGTCCTGGATTGGGCTCCCTGCTCAGCAAAGAGCCTCCTTCTCCCTCTGCCTCTCCCTGCCACTCCTCCTGCTTGTATTCTTTCCCTCTTTCTGTCAAATAAAATCTTAAGGAAAAAAAAAAAAAGAAAAGAAAAAGTAGACTTTAGAGCAAGAGAAGTTCCCAAGGATGAGCCAAGACATTACCCAATGAAGACAGAATGACTTTGAATGCATGTATACCCATAACAGCTACAGAATGCATGAAGCTAAAGATGGCCGGTGTGAAACAAGTGCCCAAATCTACAGTTACTACGGAGTGTTGACTTTCTAGACAGTGATCCATAGACTGTGCCAGGACACAGAAGGACTGACCCATCAGTCAGCTAGACTGATGTTTGGAGAACCCTCCGGCCTCCCACAAGAGCACAGCACACGTTCTTGACAAGCATGCACACAACTTTCACCAAGATAGATCATTACCTGTGTTAGAAACTACAAAGTTGGAAGGATTAAAATTATACAAAATAGGTTCTCTAACCACAGTGGAATTAGATCATAAAACTGTGACACAAAGAAAGCAAGAATCTACCCCAAAAACTTGGAAATTAAATAAGCAACATACTTCTAAATAAATCATGGGACAATGAGGAGGTCACAGAGAAAGAAAATATTTTGAACTGAATTAAAATAGAACATAATAAAATTCATGGAATAAAATGCTTAGAAGGAAATTTGTAGCATTAAAGTGCTAATGTTGGAAAAGAACAAAGTTCTACAGTCAATAATCTGATTTTCTACTTTAAAAACCATAAAAGGAGCAAATAAACCCAAAGCAAGCAAAAGGAGGGAAATAATAAACATAAGAGCAGAGATCAATGAAACTGAAAGTGGAAAAATAATAGCGAAACCAAAAACTGGGTCTTTGAAATGATGAACAAAATTGATCAAACTCTATCTAGCAAAACTGACGAAAAGAGAAGTGAACCGAATTATCAGTAAGACAAGTGAAAAAGGCAATAGCACCACAGACCCTGCAGAAATTAAAACAATAATAAGAATGTCATGGATAACTCCACATTCATAAATTTGATAATTTAGATGAAATGGTCCATTTCTTTGAAAATCACGTCACCAAAACTCACCCAAGATGAATAGATGACCTGAATCATCCTCTAATTCTTAAAGAAATGGGAATTGTAGTGAAAAACCTTCCAAAAAAAGAAATCTCTAAGCCCAAGGAGTGTCACTGGTGAGTTCTACCAGTATTTAAAGAAAAATAGCACCAATTTTAGAGGAGGCACTATCTCCCGACACATTTTATGAGGCCTGTATCATCCTGATATCAAAGCTAGACAAGGGCAGTACAAAAAAAGCAGACTGCAGACCACTATCCCTAATGAAGACACACATAATCCTCAACGCAGTGTTAACAAGTTGAATCCATTAATACTTAAAAAGAAAAAAAAGGCAATACACCACAACTAAGTGGTGTTTTTGCCAGGAATGCAAGGCTGATTTAGCATTTGAAAATCAGTTGGTGTAATCCATCATACTGACAACCTTGGATGAGTCTCAGGGGTATTATCTGAGTGTAGGAATCTATTCTCAAAAAGTTGACAGGCTATACGATTCCATGTGTGTGACACACTTGAAAAGACAGTTGGTGCCAGGCTTGGTATAGGGTGTGAGTGGCAGGGAGGTAGTTTTGGGGATGCTAGAATTGCTCTGCATCTTTGTGATGGTGGTGGCTGGAAGAAAGTTCTAGAACTATGTGCATCAAAAAAGCTAACTGTTTTAATTAGTTAATTAATTTTTAAGATTTATTTATTCATGAGAGACAGAGAGAGACAGAGAGGCAGAGACACAGGCAGAGGGAGAAGCAGACTCCACGCAGGGAGCCCGATGTGGGACTTGATCCCGGGACTCCAGGATCACGCCCTGGGCCAAAGGCCGCTCTAAACCTCTGAGCCATCCGGGCTGCCCTAACTTTTAATTTAAAAAATAAGGAACAGTGGCTGAATCAATCAGGGCACCTTTGATCCACGTTTTCATTTCTAGGGATTCATCCTAGAGATGAATCAGTATGTAATTAAAATGATGGTTGCATAAGGGTATTGATTGCAGCACAAGAGGTTGGAAGCAAGCCAAATGTCCGGCAGTAGGGAATTGGTTAAATCCTGAAGTGAGGTAAAGTGCAGATCTTAAAAAGCAAAGCAAATAACCATTATTATAGTGTGTTCTATATGAATAAAGATAAATACATATCTTTGTAGATGCAGAGACTCTATCTGGAAGGGATACTTAGGCTGATCATGATAGACTTGCTTAGGAGAGGGCAACGAACTAGGTTTGAACTAGATCGGGAGGAGGGTGACTTACTTTCTTTGTATGCTCTTTTGTACCTTGTGAATTTTGTTCTGTGTGCAGATCTACTCTAAAAAATATTTTTTAAAAATGTGTGCAGGGGGCGCCTGACTGGCTCAGTTGGTAGAGCATGCAACTCTTGATCTTAAGGTTGTACCTTCAAACTCCATATCGGGTGTAGAGATTATGTAAAAAAATTAAAAATCTTTTAAAAGAAGAAACCGTTCAAAATATTAAAAATGTGTGCAGAATGATAGAGAATAAATTTGAGGAATTTTGGGGACAGTATGGCAAGATGAAGCCAAGGGTGAGTACGTGTCCCAAAATAGAACCCATGAGGTCTCCTGTAACTTCAGAGGCACACTACAGGTTTGACATTGAGCTTCCCAGTGGCCAGAGCAAAGGGGGATACATTCAACAGCTGTGGCATTCGAGTGTCGGAAGCTGAACTGTTCTGCAAGTTTGGGCTTGTGAAGGTGCTAGGTGGCATGTTGTATGCCACAGGGACATTTTGGTGGAGGGTAAGTCTCTTAGGAGATGATCTCACAGACATTCAGTCCCCCTTCATTTGTGTTTTAGAGAAGCAGCAGGTTAATTATTTATCAAACTTGTATGCTTTTCTGGATGAGAGGGGAAAGAGGAAGTGATGGGAAGGTTCTGTAAGGGAAATGGCATGGTCATTTAATTGGACTTTTGTGTTTATTCTTCAGATATATTGTCTACCACTATTGTGGTAATGGTTAATTTATTCTGAGAAGTACAGCTCTTTTTACTTCAAGTGCCTTTCACCAATATAAACTGAAATGCCAGCACATAGTGCCTCTTACGGTTTGCTTACTTTTCCTAATGTGGAAGTGATAAATTCTCCGTCTGTCTACCCATGTGGCTCCAAGGAAGAGAGAGGGATTCGGGAAAAGGAACCCACGCGTTAGTTCTCCCACAGATCTTCATGGGGACCTCTGAGAGGCAGGGGTCAGAGGTCTGGGGTTTGGAAAGGCAGTGGGACCACAGAGAGAACTCTGACTGGGATGTGGGGGTCCTGAGTCTGGTCTCGGCTCTGTCATCCACAGTCAGGTGTGTGGCCCTGGGCCATTGACTTCTCCTCAATCTTTGGTTTCCTCCTTTGCAAAGGTCATGTACACCTTGCCTGTGCTTGTGAGGGTCAAGTAGGATGAAGTGTGGGGCACTCCTCAGACAGCGGCTGGCGTCCAGTGGGAGCTCAATAACGGTCAGTGGCTTCTCTTCTTCTGGTCTTCCCTCATGGTTACTATACCTTTGCTCTTGTGGGTGAATTAAAAAAAAAAAAAAAAAAGAAAGAAAAAAGAAAAGCTTTGCTGCTGGAATGTTTGGTGTGGTTTGAAAATTGCATTTGGCAAAATCAGGCTTGGATTCCATCTGAAATGGCTTAAAAGATTTTTTTTCCAAATTATAAAAATAATTTATGAAAAACCCAAATGATCGATGGTAGGTAGAGTAAAACAGGAATGCCATCTTCACCCCAAGACTTCTAGCCCCTCTTGGTGGGAGTCTCTGACAGGTAGTGCCCACCCTCCCAGACTACATACATACAAGTTTCACCTACATAAATACAGTTATTACAGAATCAGAGGCCATGTGAGTCGGTACGCACATACCAGGTACTCAGAAAATTGGAACAAGTAACCAACTCGAAGGTGCGGTAAGCTATTAGCTGGAGAGCACTGCCCATTTCCTGAAGCCAATTTCCCACTGACCTTGGGCTCTGGCAATAGTGTCTGTAGTCTGGTGCCTGTCATGTAACTGGAACCAGAAAGATGCCTTTCATGGTACCAGCTGAATGGAGGGTAGCTTCCTAGAAAGACCCAGATGGATGGATGGCCCTTGGGAGCTTTCAAATACTTCTGCCCTTCTCCAGGTAGTTTAATGTGTTGAAATGAAAACAGTGATGACCAAAGAACGATGCTCTTTCATTGATCTAATTCCCAGTGGAATACTGAGTTTTTTGTTTTTGTTTTTGTTTATTTTTTTCAAGTATTTTGTAATCTCTCAAACTCTGTTGGAGCAGCAGGAGAGATACTTCCTCTAGCCTTTTGCAGAGGCTGATGGGCCCAGGTCTGAATGACTTGTTTTATTTTTATTTTTTTTTAAGATTTCGTTTATTTATTTGAGAGTGAGAGAGAGAGCATACAAGCAGGGCAAGGGGCAGAGGGAATGTGAGAACCAGATTCCCCACCAAACAGGGAGCCTGATGCTGGATTTGATCCCAGGACCCTGGAATCATGACCTGAGCCAAAGGCAGACACTTAACCAACTGACCCACCTTAGATGTCCTGACTTGTTTTAGGTGTCCAGTGTAGAATACAGAGCCCAGTGCACTGTGCTTCTTCATAGATGGCTGTGTAGGACTCAGAGACCTCAGATTGTGGAGGGGGCGAGGCAGTTTCCACATTCCTTGTGTGCGGCTTGTCTAGCTTGAACTCCGAGTGTTACTTTTTAAAAAACATCGGGATCCCTGGGTGGCGCAGTGGTTTGGCGCCTGCCTTTGGCCCAGGGTGTGATCCTGGAGACCCGGGATCGAATCCCACGTCGGGCTCCCGGTGCATGGAGCCTGCTTCTCCCTCTGCCTGTGTCTCTGCCTCCCTCTCTCTCTCTCTGTGTGACTATCATAAAAAAAATAAAATAAAATAAAAAACATCTTTGTCAGTGTGGAAGCACTTTGGATGGGGCCTTGGCATTGGCGCTAAAAACTACCCATGATGTTCCCGGAGGTCATAGGCAAGTGCTGCATTTGTTCCTTGGTCTTACACCTGTGTCCCATCGCTAATGTGGCCTAAGGCCCGTGAAAGGAGCACTGTTGTAGGAAATTGAAACCTTAGTTCAGAGGCAGCACATCAGAGAAGTTGGCAGTAAGAGGCTCTGGAGTCCAATGACCTGGGTTCAGATCCTGCCTTGCCATCTGCTGCCTACCCAAAGAGGCCACTCAGAGCTTCAGGGGCTGTGTCTGGTGACAAGGAGGCCGGGGAATGGATGATGCTGGCACTGCCTGAGTTAGTGTCATGGGGCTGCTATAACAAAGTGTCAGAGACTTGGCTTGAAACTGCACACATTTATTATCCTATAGCTTTGGAGGTAAGAAGTCTGAAATGCATCTTCCAGGCTAAAATCAAGGTGTTGGCAAGGCTAGTCTTTCTAGAAGCTCTAGGGGAGAGTCTCTTCTTTCCTTTCCAGCTTCTGGAGGCTGCTGGCATTCCTTGGCCTGTGGCTGCCTCACCAACGTCTGTCACTATGGACATGTGGTGTTCCCTTCCGTAGTCCCATCTCCCTCTGCATCCACACTTCAGGACGCATGTGGTCATTTTGATAATCCAGGATAATCTCCCCATCACCTTAATCACATCTGCAAGTCCCTTCTGTCATAGAAGGTAACATTCACAGGTCCTGGGGATTCTGACACGGCTTTATGTGGGAGCCATCACTCAGCCTAGCCCGGTCCCTACCTCTTGGCATCGTTAAGGCTAAATGGGACTCACAGGGTCTTAGCTTAGTGCTCCCTCTAAGATGGTGTTCTGAGCTGAGACATCTTCCCTGCCCTCCCTGCCTGAATGACCACCCACCACACCTGTATTGGTTCTTACTGTCACAGGACTCTGGTATTTCCTGTCTTAAGTTCTTGCTCAGTTGTTTGTCACTGCCTGCCTCTCAATCCCTGCTAGACTACAGATTTACGAGAACAAGGTTTGGGGCTTGTTTGCTCGATGATTGCTTTATCTGTGGGGCCTGGAACAGTGCCAAGTTTTAGTGGGTGGTTAATACATGTTTGTTAAGTGGATGAATGAGTGTCAGAATTCAAAACATACTACTTTGTAGATGTTTTTCTTCCTGTTTTTATGAGAACATAGGCATTTTCCCATGTCCTTAAATATTCTTTCATGATCTCATTTTTTACTCACTAAGTCATGGTCTTCTGTATAGCATGATTTACTTAACCAGTCCCCAGGACTGGGAAGTTCTTTCTTCAGTGACCTTTTGATCCCCATGAGATCCAGTGATCTTGAGCAGGGTTGGGTTTGTCAGCATCTGCTAGAATGCTGCATTGAACAAATGAATTAGTCTTACCTCCTTGACCTCAGAGGATAAAGACAATGTTATAGATTAATCAAATAAGCAAATGCCCTGTGCTGGTAGAGATACAAGAAGCCTGGGAATGAACTCTGGTTAACTCCAAAAACTTCAGGAGGAAGGGCTCTTTACTGGTGGATGAGGTGGATATGAGCCACCTAAAGCCACACTGAGATGGAGAAAAGGCTCTGTTAACTTCTGATTTTTGCTTTAAGTTTCAAAATTTAGTAAAAGTCAACCTGTTATCACATGGTATAATATATAGTTAAAACTTTGTGAGTGGTCCTCAATTCTTAAATAATGCAAATGAAACCCGTTAAAGTCACTTGCAGGCTACAATCTGCCAGAAGAGATAAGCAGCGGGTTTTGGTAAGCATATTTTAATGCGTATTTAACACATGCTTAACGCATATCTCTCTGGTATTTAAATTTGGTGAGACTGTGGGCTGAGGTTGGCTGATTTCTAACTTGTGTGTGGCCTTAGGTGTTGTAGGAGGTGTGGAGAGCTGAGAACCCACTCATCTGTGAGAACAGAGCTATACAGGGTTAGCCCTCTATGGCTCCAGGAACTGCTTCCAGAAAGCCAGAGGTAACCCCACCGGCCGATCAACTGCCTCTGGGGGCTCTGGAAACCTGGGGGATTTCTTAAGCTCTCCTGTAGTAGAGCAGTTATGAGCTTGCTGGTTGTGAGTGATGCCAGGGCAGGGACTTTGTTCATCTTTATTCCCAGGGCCAAACACCAGAAGTGCTTGGGTGGGTGGATGGATAGGAGGGAAGAAAGGAGGTGGCATGTATTTCATTGGCCTTTGGTGGTGAAGAGACTACCGGAGTCCCCTCTCTGAGAGGTTTCATTGTCCCTTGAGGAAAATGCATCTTAATCATATAATCATGTAATTACAAATGTGATTAGTTCTGGAAGCAAATGGACACTGACACTGGGAGAGAATGACAGGGCCTTGTTCTGGCTCCAGTGGGCAGGGCAGGGGGTGCTTCTGAGCTGGTGGCCATTTATGACAAGATCTGAAGGACAGTCACCAGCCATCACATAGGCTCTTTTGCTTGTGAAGAAAAACTCTAAACCTACAGAAGCATTCCAGGAGGAATTCAGTAAACACTGTATCTGCTCCACTTAGATTGAACAATAGTTGACATTTAACATACTCATTTTAACATGCGTCTTTCTAATTTTATAAAATGGAATCATATGAAAGTAAGTTGCAGGTGTCATGACATCCCTAAATACGTCAGCATACGAGTCTTCAGGGTAGGCATCCTCCAATGTCAACATGTGTTGTTATCGCTCGTAGGAGAATGGTCAGTAATTCCATTTGAATGTGACCATGTCCATGACTGGACCACATGCTGCTTTTCCCCAGTTGCACCAAACTGTTGTTTATGAACCAGAAAGCAATCAGGCTTGTGCATTGCCCTTGGTTATCTGTCCCTTTATTCTCTTGGTATAAAACAATTATTCTGCCATTTTTTTCATGACATTTATCTTTTTCTTCCCTCCCTTCGTCCTTTTCTCCCCTTCTCTTCTCCTCTCCTCTCCTTTTTTCTTCTCTTTCTTTCTTTGACCATGGGTTAAAGATTCATTTAACACGTTGAGAAGATGAATGAGATGGTAAAATTGATTTTTTAAATAAAGATTTTATCTATTTATTCATGAGAGACACAGAAAGAGAGAGAAAGAGAGGCAGAGACACAGGCAGAGGGAGAAGCAGGCTCCATGCAGGGAGCCTGATGTGGGACTCGATCCGGGGACTCCAGGATCACACCCTGGGCCTAAGGTAGATGCTAAACCGCTAAGCCACCCAGGGATCCCTGGTAAAATTGATTCTAAGGACATTTGAAGAGTTAGGTACTTACTGGCATAAAAACAAGAAAAGAACCAGAGTAAGATTGTTAGGTTAGTTTTAAACCAACAGACTGGTGGGGGCAAGGAAATAGAACCTTTGGAGTTGTTTTTTCTATTGGACATAAATCTCCAAGTTAGTGTATCACTTCACATTTTCTAGGCTCTAATGAAGTTATAAATAGCTTGGGCACATTCTCCTGGAGGACTGAATAAACTTCTGGTGGTTGTGTAAAAAGTACCCAGGTACGAATTGAAAGGACACCTCACCCCCCCAATGCTTTTATCTTACAAAATGTTTTTAAAAGATTTTATTCATGAGAGACACAGAGAGAGGTAGAAACATAGACAGAGGGAGAAGCAGGCTCCCTGCAAGGAGCCTGATGTGGGACTCGACTCTAGAACCCCAGGATCACGACCTGAGCCAAAGGTGAAGGCTCAACTACTGAGCCACTCAGGTGCCCCGTCTTCCAAATTTTGAGTTATTTCTCTTAAGGCTTTTCCTAATCTATCCAGAATCTCTCCCCTTTTATCCTTCTGTTATTTTTTTTAAAAGATTTTATTTATTTATTTGTTTGAGAGAGAATGAGCATGTGAGAGAGAGAGAGAGAGAGAGAGAGAGAGAGAGAGCGCTGGGGGGAGCATGAGCAGGGGGAGGGGCAGAGGGAGTGGCAGACTCCCCGCTGAGCAGGGATTCCAGTAGAGGACTCCATCCCAGGACCCTGAGATCCTGACCTGAGCTGAAGGCAGCTGCTTAACTCACTGAGCCACCTAGGTGCCTGCTTCGATTACTTTCTGAAAACAGCTTTATTGAAGTGCAATTACCATAAAATTCCTCATTGTACATGTTCAGTGATTTTTAGGAAATTTATGCAGTTGTGCAGCTATCAGTGAATGCACTGCAGTATTAGGATGTTTTCCTCATTCCAGAAAGTTCCTTCATGGCTGCTGGCAGTGGGTCTCCACTCACTCCTCAAGCTCCAGGCAAACACTAATTTGCTTTCTCTCCAGAGATTTGCCTTTTCAAGAAACTTCATAGAAATGGAATCTTTAAGATTATCTTTGATGCGGCATCTTTCACTTTGGGTCATGTTTTGGGGTTCACCTGCATAGTAGCCTGTGTCCATGGTGCCTTCTGGTCCATTGGGTGTCCTCAGCTAATGCGTGCTCACATTATGAATATTTGCAATTAGTCTCTTTGTGGATGGATGCTTTCTTTTTCTTAGGCAGGTTCCCAGGAGTGTGGTGGGTGCACACAGAATTGTGAGGAACTGCCAGATTCTCTTCCAAAATGGCTATACCTGCCAGTGACCTATGGCAGTTCCCATTTCTGCGCGTACTTCCCAATACTCCTTCTCCATCTTTTTGAGTATAGTCTGGTAGATAGCATAGGCTTCTTCCAAGTGAAGTTTCTGGTGGCAATTTGGGAATGCTTTTCTCTGGAAAACCAGCTGGAGAAAGCCTGGTCCTCCTAGACCAGGGACGTGTGAATTTACATTCCAGGGGTCTTGAGTTCTCTCAGAGTTTTTCGGCCCTTGGACGGTGGACCCATGGGCGGCCCCGTAATAATTTTGGTGCTGAGCAGATTTTTAAAGATTTTTATAAATCGTGATATAATTTACACACAATGGGAAATGCACTCTCATATCTTGAGATGCACTCTCAGATCTTGGAGATGTCAGTGGTGTCACCCTGCACAGGTTCTAATGCCCCTTCCAGCCACCCCCCAGGAATAAATAGTCCTTGGGTCTTCATCAGGATGGGTTTTGTGTGCACCCTGACGTTTGGATTGAACGAGTCTCCTTGCAGAAAACAGATGAGCAACAATATAGAGAATAAGAATTGTTCATAGCCCAGTACCCAGAGCTTAGCGGTGTGAACATTTTATGTAGCTCCTTTTGGTAATAGGTTTATTTAAGGAATCGTGATGGAGCAGAGCTCTGCCGTGTGTTTGATGTTCCGCTGCGTCCTCAGGAGAGCACGCATTTCCCAGCGCGAGGCTGCCTGCCGCGCCGAGGACACTGCGGAGCGTCCCGGGGGTCCCTCGGGGCGGGGCTCCCCGGCGGCGGCGGCGGGCGTGCACCCGAGGGTGGGCCGTGCAGTGCAGCCCTGCAGTGCAGCCGCCGCGGCGAGGGAGCCGGGCCCGCCCCGCCCCGCCCCCCCGCGGGCCAGGCCTGACGCGCCGACACGGAGCGCGCGATCCGCGGCGAGGCATCTGCGCGCCACTGAGCGGCCTGCCGCCCCCGCCCCCGCCCGCGCCCCCGCCTGCCCGCGCCCGCGCCGCCGAGCCGCCGCCCGAGGCCCCCGGAGCTGCCCGCCGAGCCCGCCCGGGCATGGAGCCGCCGGCCGCGCGCCCCTGAGCCCCGCGGCGTTCATGGTGAGTGCGGCCAGCCCGCCCGCCGGCGGCGCCCGCGTGGGTGTGCCTTGCACACGGCTGCTTGCACGCGGCCACCGTGCTGCCTGCGCGCCTCCCTGCAGCCTTTGTGTGTGCCGCGGGGTCCCCCGCCCCGGGGTCGGCGGTAGCGGGGCGCCCGGGGGGCGAGGGGCGGAGGGGGGAGCCGCACGGCCCGGTCCTGCTCGGTGTCCCGCTGCGGGCACTGCAGCCTGGTCTCGGATTCGGGCCCGGCCCGGCCCGGCCCCCCTCCCACAGGCCAGGGTGGCCTTGCCCAGGGTCCTGGGGGAAGCCTTTGTGCTGGGGGCGGGCGGGGGCGGGGGAGGCCTGCGCCCTGCACCCTGCACCCTGCACCCTGTCAGCGGCCAGGCTTGCTGAAACCCACGGGTCGGTTTGGATGCATTGCATTCACCAGACCACATGATAACTTTTGTGTTCTACGTGCCTTGTAAGGAACCCAGCAATTACAAGAGGTTCCCGACAGTTGCTTTCCCAGACGCCCTTTCCGGTAAGGTGGAGCATGCTGTCTGAGAAGGTGCTGCAGGGTGAGCACACCCAGAGGTTCGCAGGGGCCTCCCTCCTGTGAGGTCAGGCCGCGGTGGTCACCCGGATGGTCTCCTGGAAGGCTGAGCACTGCTGAGACCTGTGCCCCCCTCCCCCCAGAACTACTTGTGACTGTGTGTGAAGCCAGCTGTGGCCCCCCAGGCACTTCACTGTCAGTTTTCCCCAGGGCCCTGCTGAGTACCCGTCCTAGTGGGAAATACGGAGAAGGGTGACTGTTGGGTAACACGACAATGGAAATAATTCCCAGCTGCTTTCTGGGCACCTGCGGTGGCTGTCTCACAGGAAGGGCGAAGGAACATGCTCAAGGTCATGCTGCTGGTGGTGGTAGTTGAGGAGGTGATGGTTGAGACCCTGGCCTGCTGCCATCCTGGCGCTTCCCCAGTGCTGCCTGGGTCCTGCGCCTGTGTAGGTGTGGCTGCTGGAGGGCCGTGGACGATGGGTCATGTGGGTCATGTGAGTACCCGGTGTGATGACCCCCCACGCTTTGTTGCCCTTGTACTTTAGCACTGTCTGTCTTACTGGAAAAGGCTAGTATTGCAACTGTATACAGTTAACTCAAGAACCAAAGCACGGGTTTGGACTGATGGCCCATTCTCTTTCCAGCTAGCGAAGATTTCCAGGCAGCCAGGGCTTCCATCGCTGGCTGCACTCATCCATCTAGTGCTGCAGGTGGCGTGGACGACCCCTCCTGCTGTCCTACCAGGAATATTTTCTTTTCATCCATTCAGAAGCTTTATTATTTTCTTGTTCTCTTAAAACAAATTGTCGAGGTCATCTTTTGTTTTTCCATTTTAATGGTGAGTTACACACTTCCTCAGGAGTCTGTCACCCTTGTCCTCACCCTCAGCACTGTTCACATCACACACAGGATGTGGATCCTGCCATGGGATGCATCTAGCAGGCTCAGCACGCCTCACACAGTCTACTTGCCAGCTCTGCACTGAGTCCAGCTCTTCTCTCTTGGGGCTTGTCCCACCAGCTCTAGGTAGCTTGTCGAGACCATAAAATCTAAAGCCAAGCACTTCTGACTCAGTGTCACTCCCCACGTAACATGCTCGTCCTAACCCACAAATCAGCCTGTTCACATGTGTCTCTTGGCGACTGCTTGTGCTCTCAGGGTGCCTCTCCCGTGTGGCTTTCAGCCCAGATCTTCCCTGTCCTGTGTCCACTCAAATGGCACCCTTTATGAGATGCTTTCCTTGATTCCCCCTGGCTTTGGGCATCCTGTCCTTGGGGCTTGCTGTCTTGTGGCATTTACAATTATCTGGTTTCATAGGCTCTGCAGCATCTTACTGTCCCTCCCAGAGCTCTTCAGGGCTGAGGTCTGAGTGTCCTCAAGGACCAGGCCACATGTGGTCCTTTCACTTACGAGGTCCCTTTTCCCTTTTTTCTCGTGCCTGTCAAATCTGTTTGGTTCATGGCTCCTGCATGGAGCTGGGGCCCTGCTCATCTGTCCTGGCTTTTTTCCTGACCCTTTGCTAGGTCATCAAACCACACCCACAGCTCAGCCCCTGGTAAAGTGCAGCACATTTTGTTCGCTTCTCTCTCTGGTCTCGTCTTTCCAGCTGGATACATGGCAAACTACTCAGGGCAAGGACTGTGACCTGCTGTGCTCACACATTAGTGGTTTGTAAGCTTTTTTGACAACCCACTCATGCCTGAGACATTTGAGACTCCAGACTCAGGATAACTAGGTATAGAACTGAGACAGATCGTCCTTACTATGTGGGTTCTGCATTTTTTAATTGTTTGATTTTATTTTTTATTTTTATTTACTTATTTTTTTAAAGATTTTATTTATTCATGAGAGACACAGAGCAGCAGAGACATAGGCTGAGGGAGAAGCAGCCTCTCTGTGGGGAGCCTGATGTGGGACTCGATCCCAGGATTCCAGGATCACGACCTGAGCCAAAGGCAGACGCTCAATCACTGAGCCACCCAGGCACCCAATCTTGGTTGATTTTAAAGAAAACATCATGACCACTTAAGCTGATTTATCACTGGAACTTTGAAGAACCCTCTTCTCAATTCCTTCTGGGGCTGGGCAGGGCGTTAGACTCTGTAACAGCCATTTGAAGGGTGGATTTATACTGAGCAGCCTGCAGGCTCATCAAAACTTGATCCCATAAAGGTCCCAAGAAGAGAAGAAACTTTGTATTGGTAAATTGGTTGGAGGCTGGGCCTGGCCAACAGTAGGAGTTCACGCTTTAGTGGCAGCCACGGAACATGTGTCCCTTCACCGCTCCAAGGAGCCTTCACCATTGATGCCTTTTCAGAGATGAGGAAGCAAAAGTGAGGAGCAAGAGGACTTGCCTCAGGTTGAAGCCAGGCTCAGAACTCTCTTTTTGCTTCTAATGTCACCCCTAATGCTGATAATTCATAGCCAAAAGTTGTTGTTTCTCCAGGGATGTTTTTCTTGCTGCCCTCTCCTCTCACCTCCCCAAGCACCAAAAGGATCCTTAGAGTGAATAGTGTCGTCGTCGTCATCTACTACTACTACTACTACTACCACCACTCCTTCTCCTTCTCCTTCTTCTCCTTCTCCTTCTCCCTCTTTTCGTTTAAACAAAGATTTTATTGCTTGAGTGCATAGACAAATTTATGCAACCAGGGCAGAGGCTGTGGGTGACTCAAATTTCCAACTTGGGGGAGGGAATTCGCTTGGTCTTAGGAATATTGAGCCAACCAGTAAATATGTCCCTGGGTCAGACTGAGTCAGAATTTTAGCATCCTGTCCTTTCTGTTCCTCTCAAGATGGTTTCAAACAGCAACAGCTTTCTTAAGTAAATGGTAGAGCTCCTCAGGAAGATCAGGGTGAGTCCTTTGGGCTTCAGAGTTTTCCAGGTTTGATTTGCCTGGCACAGAAGGCACTTGGCCAAGGCCCTGTGGACCTCTCAGAATCACACTGGTTCCTGAGGGAGTCAGGCTGTTCTCGAACAATGGGTCTATCTGCTCGTTCTTGCCCTTGGATGTCAGCCTCAACTGGGTGGGGAGGCTGGGTGGCAGGATGGGGCTGACTGGGACAGGCCCTTCTCAGGCACTGGCCACACAGCCTGTGGCAGTGGTGGTGGTAGTGGCGGTCCGGCAGCAGAAGAGAGCAGTCTGTATGTTAGTGTGTTGCGTTGGGAAAATGAACTAACTGTTGACACCTCCTCTGTGTGAACCTCTGGAAGAACTAGATGTGGAGCAAGACCTGTAACCGTTTCCAACGCCATTTATACCTGAAATACTGTGTAGAGTCTGGAAAGGCTTGGCCTGTGATTTCAAGTATGGGTAGGGCAGGCTGCCTCTTTTTTTTTCTTTCTTTCTTTTTAAAACCATGCAGTGCTCTACGTGCTTAAGACAAAAAGTATTTGCCCTGCATCTGCCCTTAGTTCAGTATTGCAGGTTTCTATCATGGTTGAAAGCTGTCTTTAGACAAACTGAATGATTGAAATACTTCTGCATCACGTCTGTGAGTGGCTCACATGAATTCTAGGGAGTGCTGGCAAGTGTGGCTGCAGAGCTGGCTTCTTGGCTTCTTGGCTTCTTGGCTTCTTGGCTTCTGATCCCAGCTCCTCCGTTCCCCCGTGGGGCCAGTCATTGACATCTCTGGGCCTGCACCCTCCCCTCTGTGACATGGGGACAGAGGGTTGGCTGGAAGGTGAAGTTATGCTGACTTGCGTACATAAAAGTGTTTGGCTCCATAGAGCTGACTACTAACTGAAGAGGGCTGATACTTTTTTGGTTATGAATCAGTGCATTTGGTTAATTTTACTCCTTCTTGGGTTATCCCTGGGTGGCTCAGTGGTTTGGCGCCTGCCTTCGGCCCAGGGTGTGATCCTGGAGTCCCGGGATCGAGTCCCACATCAGGCTCCCTGTGTGGAGTTTGCTCTTCCCTCTTCCCTCTGCCTGTGTCTCTGCCTCTCTCTCTCTCTCTCTCTCTCTCTCTCTCATTCTCTCTCTCTCTCTCTCTCTCTCTCTGTCTCTCATGAATAAATAAAATCTTGTAAAAATTTTTTTTACTCCTTTTTGTATCTGGGCTGTTTGCAGACTTTGCAGGGCTCCTTGATTGGCCCTAGAGCTCTTTTTTTTCTTACTTTCATTCTTTTTTTTTTTCCCTTTATACACTCCTTTCAGGTCTAGGGGTAATGGTATTCAGCAACCAGGGCTATGCTTTATCAAGAACTTCCTGTGCACCAAGCCTCTCCCTTTTCCTTAGATAGTCCTCTCTGGTTGGTATGGCTTCCCTTCCCTTTCTGCACACGTGGACATGAGGCTCAGGGATTCTAAGTAAGTGCTTTGCTGGAGGTCACAGCTGGTTCTTGGTGGATCTGAATTTACTCCACGCCCATCTAGAGGCCACATTTAACCCATGTAGGGCTTTTCCCTCTAAAACTGCATACCTGTTGGAGTGTATTCACAAAGAGATTGGGCTGGTGTGGAGTGACAAGGTGGCCTCTGTATTTGGGCGGATGTCACTTTACCCTGTGCCTCAGTTACCGTGTCTACAGAATGGGGTGAGACTTGCTATAGAGATTGTTATAGAGATAGAGTGAGACAGGATGTATAAAGCACATGAAAGCAAATGGAAATGGGCGTCCACAATCTGGGACGTTGAACTTGGGACTTGTCATCTTTGGCCTTGGCATATAGTTCACTAGACCATGGTCAGCAGATAAGTAGACCTTACGGGTCATTCCTTACTCATTCTTGTTAAAATGCAACATGCCTCAGCATCTTTCTCAGCCCACAGCTTTTGGTAGATTGTCTATTAAATTGGAGACTTTGACATCCAGGTGCTAGATTTGAAGCTTCTAGTGGCTTGATGCCATGGTAAATCACAGCTGAGTGCCTGGAACAGTGTATGTTTAGATGGTGAATCAGTCAAAAAGTGAGTCTGTTTTCTCAGTTTTAGGTAGGTAAAAGTCATTTTAGTATTTTAGTGGAGCCATTTTAAGTCAAGGCAAATAGCGATGGGATCTAATCTGGCACATCCAGATGCATGGAAACTACCCCACCCACCACCTTCTTGATGAACCCCAGTTCACAGCCTGTGTATTTTGAGGAAATAAATGTGCCTTTCTATTTTTTAGAAATAGAAAGAAATAGAATAGAATAGAATAGAATAGAAATAGAAATGTGCCTTTTCTATTTTTTAGGCTCTCTGGATGAGAGAATAATTGCTTGCCAAATAAACCAGTAACACCCCCCATTGGCAGCTAGTGTCAATTTAATTCATTTAGCAATTAATTGCTTTCCACTCATGATATTGCTTCTGTTATTTGGAATGGTTATTTAAACCTTGGGTTAACTATTCCTTTGTCATGTCTTGCCAATTAGATGGTCTTTCCTTAAGGGAGTCCAGAAAGCCTCTTCTATAATGGGCAATAAGAAAATACTGGTTCTCTGTTTTTGGCAGAGAGGTAACGGTGCACATGCACGTTCACACACACACACACACACACACACACACACACACACAACACAGGCTGTTTCAGAAGCTAGACTCTTTGGTGCCAACTTGCTGGACTCTCTTGAACTCTTCTGCTTGTGTGTTTGGAATGTGGGTCACCAGGTGTGACTGAGCTTTTGTGGCTACAGCCCAGGGGACAAATGAGTTACCCAATGATAGTGAGGCTGCTCAAGGCACAAATATTTATGTAACAACTTGCAGTGATGGCTTCATACAAAGATGTTAAAGAATATTTTTTATGGTTTCTGCTTTTAAGAAAATGAAACCACATTTGCAACAACGTGGATGGACCTGGAGTGTGTTAGCTAAGTGAAATAAATCAGGCTGAGAAAGACAAAGACCATCTGATTAAACTCTTAATGTGGAATGTGAGAAATAAAACAAGTGAATAAACAGAATCAGACCTGTGAATACAGAGAACACACTGATGGTTGCCAGGGGTTGGGGTGGGGGGCGGATGGATTAAATGGGTGAAGGGGAGGGGGAGACATCAGGCTTCCTGTTATGGGATAAGGAAGTCACGAGGGTAAAAGGCAGAGCACAGGGAGCACAATCAAGGATACTATAATAGTTTATGTGGTGGCAGGTGGCAGCTGCACTTGGGGTGAGCACAGCCTATAGAGAAGCTGAATCCTATGTTGTACACCTGAAACCAAGGTAACATTGTGTCAAGTGTACTTCAACAAAAAAGAGATATATGCATATATAAAGAAACAGTTTTAATTATCTCCTGTAAAAATTTTTAACCTTTTCCTCCTTCTGAAACCATTTGAAGGGCTAACAAAAATACGTTAAGATACCATGAGATGAAAGGAAATGGGCTTGAAATTTTAGTTGGGAGTGGGCATATGAGATGAAGCCAGTGGGTTGGATGAATGCTAGAGTTGGCTATTGCTCTGGCTCTGAGCTTCCCAGTGTCCCCTGCAATAATGGGTAGAAGTTGACATTGTCCAGAAGCCAGAAAGTATACCTCTTACCCAGGAGAAGCACAGGAAGCACAGGGTGCTGGGATGCTGGTCCTCAGTGACCTCCCCACCCCCAGCAGTGGGGAAGGCCGTAGTCCTCACGCAGAGCTATACTACCCCTTTAGTTGGCAGTGCTTCCTTCTGAAAAGGAAATATATTCCATGCACAATTCTCAAAAATGACTTAAAAGACTTAATTACGAAACAGCTTTTTTGTACTCAGAAGGACTTTGTAATATCAGAATTGGTCAGGCCCAGAGTTATCCCTTGTTTCTTTGTCCCAGGAATATGAAGACAAGGCTGGACGACCTAGCAAGCCACCCTCTCCAAAGCAGAATGTGAGGAAGAATCTTGATTTTGAGCCGCTATCTACCACCGCACTCATCCTGGAAGACAGACCAGCGTGAGTCTTAAAGAGAGTCTTTCGAATTTTTGCTCTAGTAGATAAGTACAATTTGCTAATTGCCTTTATGTTAGAAAAGAGCTAGAGTCACCAGAGGGAGGAAGAGTAAGCCCTAGTACATACTTAAAATGCTTAGTTCCTCTTTGTTCCTGATGTTAACATGTGTTCTATAATAATAAAGAACTGATTTGCAAAACTGTCCTGTAACGCAGAAGTTTTGACCAAGGTTTTCCATTCAGGTGGTTTTTCATTTTAGTTTAGCATTTAAAAATACTTAGGTAGCCACCATAAACTATGGGCTGGCTTGTAACTGCAAGAAACCTGGGGAAGTGTCCTGCAAAGCAGGTGTTGCCGGAGCATCTCAGCATCATAGGACAATTCCTGGACTGGTCTGTCAGTTGTTGGGGATCAGTGGCACATAGTGATCGTACCAGGCCCACTTCTCTCTGTGCCTCTAGTTCCCATCCGTGGACAAGGTGGATTCTGATCACTGGCTTATAGATCATGTTTGGAGGCATCAGTGAGGTAAAGGGACAACTCCACTGTACCAGCCACAGCTGGTCTCTTTTTAAAATAGAACATTGTGTTTGGGTAGAAAGATCGCACAGCTCTTTGAAAAGACAGAGAAAGAGAGATTGTAAAACAGTGGTCCCTTAGGTCCCTGCCCACCCTGAAATGTAAAACTGACGAAATCTAAAGAAGAAATGGGTTTTCCTTTGTTTTTTAAAGATTTTATTTATTTATTGAATGAGGGAGAGAGAGAGAGAGAATCCCAAGCAGACCTGTGCCAATCATGGAGCATGATGTGAGGCTTAATCTTAGGATCCCAAGATCACAACCCTGAACCAAAATCAAGAGTTGCCTGTGAAGCGCTGGGAAGTGGTCCTGATGGGCTCTTTCTGAGCCACCCAGAAATGGTTCTTCTGATATTAACTCTTTTCCTTAGAAATTGTGGACATGTGATAGATGAGGAGAGAGTCCCTACAGGGCAGGATTCGAAAGATGAGTAGGGACTCAGAAAGAGCCCATCAGGACCACTTCCTAGCGCTGTCAGAAACATGGCCTGTGGAAGAAGGTGCCACAGCCTCTGGCAGAAAGGCAGGGAGTCAGGGCGGGTAGTCGGGCAGTCAGGCAGTCGTTCAGAATATGCAAGAATGCAGGCTGCTCTGTGTGAGGAGCACAGTAGTGGGACCTTGCTGCCACCCAGTTGACAAGAGTCAGCAGATTCACCAGCACATTTCTGAGAGAGCCTATACATTTTAATTTTTTAAATTTATTTATTTATTCATGAGAGACAGAGAGAGGCACAGACATAGGCAAAGGGAGAAGCCGGATCCTCAAGGGGAGCCTGATGTGGGACTCGATCCCAGGACCCCAGGACTACTCCCTGAGCCAAAGGCAGATGCTCAACCAGTGAGCCACCCGGGCGTCCCTACATTTTAGTTTTTTACACAGGATTCGAAGTTTTTACACCCATTTAGATTCTCAGAACTGTGATGCACATTGGAATGTAAAAGAAATAAATGAGGGCAGCCCAAGTGGCTCAGCGGTTTAGCGCCGCCTTCAGCCTGGGGTGTGATCCTGGAGACCCGGGATCGAGTCCCACGTTGGGCTCCCTGCATGGAGCCTGCTTCTCTCTCTGCCTCTCTCTCTCTCTCTCTGCCTCTCTCTCTCTCTCTGTGTCTCTCATGAATAAATAAATAAAATCTTAAAAAAAAAAAAAAAAAAGAAATAGATGACCCAATAGCTCCTATGAAGCTCGCACCCTTGAGAAACTGGTCCGGGAGCGCATTTGGCTGTATGTGCCACACTTGCCGTTATGGTCCCTCCTTCACAGGAACTGTGACAAGTGTCAGTGTGTTGCAGTCAGCTCTTAGTTGCTCTGGAGACTGGGGCAAAAAATATCAGAAGAATAAGCATTTAGGGGAACTATGGGCAGTTGTTCCTTTCTTTCTACTAATCTTTTTTTTTTTTTTTATAATAATGAGCTTGGTTTACTTCCGTAAGTAAATATTTTTAGCTTATGAAATTGCTGTGTCTCGGTTATCTTAATAGATACAGTTTTTTGGATCTTGAATTTTTCTTTTAGTGAATAATTCTTCAAGTTTTGTTTTTCAAACACCTTTATTTGATATTTATAATGGTGAAAATCCTTTATTTTCTATTAAGAAATCTCCCAGCGAAGCCTGCTGAAGAAGCCCAGAAACACAGGCAGCAGTATGAAGAGATGGTGGTTCAGGCCAAAAAACGAGGTAATGGAATTTGCACATGTTGATTATGTAAGACTACACAGGGTTTCATATCTTTCTGGAGATATTCTTTTTACCTTCTGGAGCCCTAGATCCTGAACTTTGGTGAATGCCTTAATATTTTGAAATTTACAATTTTCCATCAAAAGTGTGTGTTTCTCCTGTCCATTTCTGGTAGCTTTCTTCAAGGCAGTAACACTTTGATTTTACAGAAGAAAAGAGACCCTGTTAAAAAAAAGAAAAAAGAAAAAAGAGACCCCCGTAGGACAGAAGTGCTGGGCCGGAGAAAGCTTTGGCTTGTGGTGATGAGCAAACTTCCTCCCTCTCTGGGCTCCACTTTCCTGATTTACAAGAAGATGTGATTGGATTTGATAAAAATCCCATGCAGGACTTGAAAACCCTAAGATGGCAGCATGCTTATAATGCATACGTAACAAACACAAGGTGGCCTATCCGCACAGCAAACATTAATTCAGCCATAAACAGGAAAGATATTTGGATACCTGGCACAGTGTGGACAAACCTTGAGGGCATTTGCTTAGTGAAATAAACTCACTAAAGGACACATACTGTACGATTTTTATGTACAGGAAGCTTCAGAACAGTTGATTCTGGATGGAAAGTAGAGTGGTGGCTGCCAGGGATTGCGGGAGGGAAGGACAGAAGGGGGAGTTAGTGTGGAGCTTCAATCTGAAAAGGTGAGAAAGTTTTGGAGGTGGATGGTGCTGACAGCTGCATAACCATGTGAATGTACTTAATGCCTCCAATTATACACCTAAAATGGTGAAAATGCTACATTTTGTGTTGGGTGTTTTACCACAGTAAAAAAACAAAACAAAACAAAAAACAAAAAACAAAACAAAAACCCCAAAACAAAACCACATATGTTTAGGTTAAGATGCATGGTATTTCTCAGAGTTGCTCCCTACACACTATGAGTTGTGCTTAGGCTGCTAGAGGCGAGGCTAGAGGTTCTGTTGGAAAAGGGATCAGCAGGGGGCCTGGGGGGTGTCTCGTTCTCTGGCAGTGTTCTGGTTTTTGATTGGAGGGGGACTTTCATGGGTTTCTGTCTTGTGAGAGTTGAACTGTGTTCTTACTAGTGTCTTCTCCTGTGTGTGCGTTCTGCTTTGAAAGCTTACCAAGGGGTGGGTAAGGCCTGAACATTCTCAACTTGATGAGGCCTGAAACGGGTCTTGGGAGGGAAGCTTCATGGCCCTGCTTTGGGGCTGTTTTGTTGGTGGTTTCACCTGCTTGACTGAGCAAAGTCCCCTGGCAGGAGAGTGGTGGGTGCCAGTTAACAGGTGCTGTCTCCTTTGCTTGCCCCGTGGTTTGCAGAACTGAAGGAGGCCCAGCGGAGAAGAAGGCAACTGGAGGAGCGGTGCCGCCTGGAGGAGAGTATTGGCAACGCTGTCCTCACCTGGAACAACGAGATTTTGCCTAACTGGGAAACAATGTAAGCTGTGCTGGCGAGCACTGCTAGGTGCCTCCTCTAGAACCTGTCGCCAGCGGCAGAGTAACTGTAGCTTCTCACAGCCTTTGGTGATTTTACCTCCTACTTTTATGTGGCGTGGGGTCTCCCTCCCTACCTTGGCTCAGCCTTGCTGTTCCTTGCCTAGGACCGTGACAGCCCCCATCTGACCCCTAGATTATCTTCTGCTCAGTAGCCCAAGGGATCTTGTGAAGCCCAGGTCTGTGTCCCTCCCAGTGTAGAATGTCCATGACTTCCTACTACTCTGTATGCAGTGTGAATTCCTTTGCTTAGCTGATGGGATCTTTTGTGAGATAACCTGCCCATTCCTCTCTCAGCTCACCTTCCAGCTCTCCTTCCTTGATGAGCCCTCTTCTTAGGGAGTCACAGGACCTTTGCATGTTCCATCCCCTCTCCTTAGAGTGCTCTTGTCCTGTAATGCCTCATCTAGCTAACTTTTCATTCTTTAAAGCTCAGACTTCCTTGGGGAAGACTTTCCTGTCCAGGTGACTGTAGAAGACCCCTGAGTACACTGCATCCATCTGCTCAAGCATCTGTTGTCCTCTGAGGATGAGGACCAGGTCTTTGATGACAGCCCCCAGTGGCCAGTATCCAGCATAGTCTGGCAGCTGCTGTCATCTTAACACCCAAGGGATAGCTATAGATCTTTTCTTCCTGCACATTCAGAATGGGCTTGTGGATGGGAGTCCCAGGGCCATGTGCAGAAGCCAGTGGCTCCTTTTGGGCCTCAGCCTGTTAGCAGGCACTGCTGGGGAACTTGGATGCGAGTTTCCCTTCAGCTTTTGTCCCTTCCACTTGAACCGTATGTCAGGATATTGGGGACTTGCTTCTGGCACTTGCCTGGGTGTTACTCTCATTATGGGGGTCAGACAGCTCTCTTGAGGATCTCTACCAGGAAAACAAGCTATTCCCAAAACCTGCTTTTCTAGGCAGTGTCTTTAGTAGGCTGGACACAGTCAGGAAATACTTTTTCTCAAATGAGACTCAGTAACAAAGTTGAGGTGCTCAGAACCTGTGGGCCATCTCCCTATGTGGCTGCAGAACTACCCACCCACCCCCCCCAGTCCATCCTATCCTGACCGACGGTCGAAGTGATGTAGATATATGCACTTACACAGCAGCTGTTGTTTAGTGCACCTGCTGGGTGCCAGGCGCTGTGCTTGGTGTCTTTGTGCTCTGTTCCACTTGATCTTTAAAACAGCCCTTCAAGGGGGGGCTTTCGGCATCTTGAGGTCAGGGAGGATGTTAATGGGTCAGAGGAGAAGTAATTTGCTCTGGTAAGGGTGGACTCAGGATGCAGACCTGGTTTCTGTAGCACTAGCCTGTGCTCTTTCTCTTGTGCTGTGTTGAGAAGCACCAGGGGAGCCATGGCACCTTTACCTCTGTCTGTGTGTTGGCTGTGTATGTCCATGGTAGCAGCAGACCTCAACAACTTTGTACAGTTCAGAATGTTTTAAGTTAGCAGAGTCTCCTCTGCCATCGGAGTTTGGCAGCTCACTACCTGCATGACTGGCCTGTGTGCATGGTGAGGCAGCCGCTACTGGGCTCTGCGGGCTCACCTCCACCGTGGCTCTGCAACAGTGCCCCCCTGGCACTCCCACACCATGCCCAGCTGTTTGCCGTTCCTGTAGCAGGCCAGGCTGTTTCTTCTGCTCAGAAAGCCCTTCCCATCCTTTACCTGCTTAAACTGCTGATGGTCATTCAGAACTCAGCTCCAGAACAGTGTCCCGGCCTGTTTGGGCTGTGGCACCCTCCCTGCTCATGCAGGGTCCTTGGCATACCTGTCACAGCCATTGCCCCATGGAAGCTAGTCGTTAATCTCTCAGCCTCCGAAACACAGAACTGCAGTTCGCTGAGGGTGGGGGCTGTACATGTGACTGTATGTCTCTTACTCTTTTGGTCTGGGTTAGGCATACAGGCGATGTATCTTGATTGAGAACAAACTCATAAATTCCTGTTGGCATTTTTGTCCAGGTGGTGCTCTAGAAAAGTTCGAGATTTATGGTGGCAGGGAATCCCTCCCAGTGTGAGAGGCAAAGTCTGGAGCTTAGCCATTGGCAACGAATTAAACATCACCCATGGTGAGTAACTTGCATGACCCTAGGCTTGGAAAATCATACCCTCTCCCCTTGCTACCTTCCACCCCTATCCCTGTGGCTTCTCCTGCCCCCTTTGCCCCGTTAGGAAGAAGGGCAGCCATTGCCATGAAGCCATGTCTCTTAAGAGGCCTAGCAACTGTGTCCTCCAGGAAGGAGAGACAGTGGGGAGGCTGGGGTCGCTCATAGATGCTTCAGTTACATCGTGGTTCAGAAGAAACACCTGCCTTCTTCCTGCTACCTGTCCTCTTCCCTGAATAGGCAGGGTGGCACATATAGATTCCAAAGCATCAGTGGGCTGGGTCATGTCAGGATCTCTTCTCCGAGTACTGTGGAAAGCAAGCCTTGACGGGGACATGACAGTGGAAGGGAGGTGGGTGTTTCTTTCTCTGGAAGTGTCCTATTTGGGGTACTGTTGGCTTTTTTTGCAGCATTTAACTCCAGGTGGCTTATATATAAGCACCTTAGAGGGATGGCTGCATGTCAGGCCTGAGGTCCCTGAGTTCCGGTAGCTTATGTCCAGAGGGGAGGATGAGATGTGCACTCAGCTTTCCTTGGGCCATTTGTCCTGCTGGATGCCCCATGCAGTGTTTATGCTCCAGCAGCTGCACACATGGGCTCGCTTCCCACTCCGTGCCTGGCTTCCTGCAAGGCTGCGCCCCCGGAGATGGGTGCCAGGAGCTCAGACATGTACCGTCAGGTGCTTCATAAATGGTGGCTGCTGCTTCTCCCTTTGCTCCCTGGCGGCAGGCTCAACTGCCAAGATACAAGCCTCTTCCTCGTTTTTGTTAGTGCTCAGCAAGTGCTTGTCACCCCATGGAAGGCACTCGAGTGGAAAACAGGTGGATTTATATCTTCTCTGTGTAGCTAAGGTCGTATCATTTATTACTGTGATTTTTTTCTATTTTACAAGACTTTGATCGTACCCCATGATGGTGGCTTGTCCAGGCAGCGTTCTCAGTCTTGAGTAATGTCGGCCACTTGTGTGGATGGTTACTGGTTGCTGCTTCTCATGACCTCCTCCAAGCTCCATTTCCAGCTAATTTTGACTTCTTTGTGTGAGAAGATGATATGTAATGTTTAACTTGTAGGAATCATCTGTAGATTTTGGGAGTCATCTGTAGATTGCTGAGTACTTATTTCAGTCCTTGTTCTTGAAAATTCTCTAAACTCTGTCAGCAGCTGAACATAGTGCAGAATGCTGTGTATTTCTCATGATTTTATGTCAATTAGAATCTTCTGTGAACCATATCAGAGTAGATTGGGCTAAACAGCTAATCAGTCAATTATAGATCTGGAAAGTTTGTCTAAATGCCGTTACTAGTTCATTTTATTTAAGTTGCATCTTTCTTGTATGATTAGCTGTCCGGTGTCTATTGTCCCTCCCCAGAGCTGGTGCTTAGGAAGCTGAGGTCCCACCTATCCTGCTCTGTCATTTGTGCCTGGCACAGCTCTCTGCACGTGGCAGGCTCTCAGGAAATATTTGTGGAATGAACACATGCTACCTTCTTGGGTTCTCTTTAATCTCAGTTTTACTGAGTATTTAAGGCAGTCTAAGAATACAGATAATCGTGAATTCCATTTGTTGAGGCAGGGTGTCACATTTGTGTTTTTAACACATCTTCTCTAACATTGACAGCCATCTTGAAAAGCTTAGGGACTGTGCCCCACACTGTAGTGTGTGGAATCAGGATTTTTTTCTACCCCTGGCTAAGTCAGAAGCTAGTGTTCCAATTTGGGAAGCCCTGGAGATTTGCTCTTAAAGCTGTGGTTGTGTGGGCACCTGCATGCCTCAGTTGGTAAAGTGTCTGCGTTTGGCTCAGGTCGTGATCTCAGGGTCCTGGGATGGAGCCCCACATGGCTGAGTGGGGAGTCTGCTCCTCCCTCTGCCGCTCCCCTTGCTTATGCTCTCTCATGTATTCTCTCTCTCTCTTTCTCTGAAATAAATAAATAAAATCTTAAAAAAAAAAGGTGAAATGGAAACTTCTAGGAAGTCAGTATACTACTACTACTACTAAACCTTCACTCTTCGGCAAGTCCTTGTGCGTTAAAGTCAGGTCTGGGCGGAAGGTATGTTTGCTCTCCCCCTCATCCCTGTAAACACAGCAATAAAGCCACAGAAATACTTTTAAAATGCTGACGCTTTGACCCATTCTGCCCTGCGGCAGCCAACATCTGTGCTTGAACTGTGACATACCTCTTTGGGAAGTGGTTCTTGGCCACTGCAGTTACTTCCTTCCATCTTCTGTTAACGTGATGAAAGCCAAGCCAACCTCCAGGAATGAGAGAGCAGGTGGAGGTTCCCCAGACCCTCTCGTTTAGTGATGATAATATGAGTTCTATTTCTTTTTTTTCTTTTTTCTTTTTTTTTTAAATAATAAATTTTTTTTTAATTGGTGTTCAATTTGCCAACATACAGAATAACACCCAGTGCTCATCCTGTCAAGTGCCCACCTCAGTGCCCGTCACCCAGTCACCCCCACCCCCTGCCCTCCTCCCCTTCCACCACCCCTAGTTCGTTTCCCAGAGTTAGAAGTCTTCCATGTTTTGTCTCCCTTTCTGATATTTCCCACTTATTTTTTCTCCTTTCCCCTTTATTCCCTTTCACTATTATTTATATTCCCCAAATGAATGAGACCATATAATGTTTGTCCTTCTCCGATTGACTTATTTCACTCAGCATAATACCCTCCAGTTCCATCCACGTTGAAGCAAATGGTGGGTATTTGCCGTTTCTAATGGCTGAGTAATATTCCATTGTATACATAAACCGCATCTTCTTTATCCATTCATCTTTCGATGGACCCTGAGGCTCCTTCCACAGTTTGGCTATTGTGGACATTGCTGCTAGAAACATCGGGGTGCAGGTGTCCCGGCGTTTCACTGCATCTGTATCTTTGGGGTAAATCCCCAGCAGTGCAATTGCTGGGTTGTAGGGCAGGTCTATTTTTAACTCTTTGAGGAACCTCCACACAGTTTTCCAGAGTGGCTGCACCAGTTCTCATTCCCACCAACAGTGCAAGAGGGTTCCCTTTTCTCCGCATCCTCTCCAACATTTGTGGTTTCCTGCCTTGTTAATTTTCCCCATTCTCACTGGTGTGAGATGGTATCATTGTGGTTTTGATTTGTATTTCCCTGATGGCAAGTGATGCAGAGCATTTTCTCATGTGCTTGTTGGCCATGTCTGTGTCTTCCTATGAGTTATATTTCATAGTCGTACCCTCTTTTGCCCTGGCGACTAGCGTGTTGTGAGTCAGATCTTTAACAAGGCCGGAAAAAGGTCATCAATCAAGATTTTACTTGTTGGATCACAATACTGTTACTACAACTGGGCTTTTATTTTAATAAGACAGGATGCGTGGTCAGGAAGGCAGAGGTGCTCTGCTTTTTTTTCCAAAAGTAATGACAGAAATTCTCTGGGTGGCTATAATTAAACTCTCGGCAATCCATTGGTGTTCGTTAGCAATATGGACATGGACGAGGGGCCCGGGACTGAGAGGTCTCTGAGAGTACAGTCCTCTCTGCTTCCTTCGAGAATGGGGTGTGGATATACCTACGGAGGGCTGTCTGTAAGAGCAAGATCTGTGAGCTGGAGACACCATTTCACTGGTCCTAAGCTGCTCAAGGAGAAGACTTACTGAAGGAGGAGGTTGTAAGTTTGGAGGAGATCTGGAGCCTTATGGGGACCCATCCTGGTGATTTGCTGCCAGCAAGACCCTAATGTTTTGAAGCCTCTGCCCATTGTGCTTGACCCCTACCCACTTCAGGTAGCAAGATTAGGAAGGCTGGGCCACGGGGTAGCAGTTTCATCTTGTCTTTATCTGAAACAAGATGAGTTCCTGCTGGTCTTGGCTTTCCTCCATCAGTCAGATATTCATTCATTATATTGATCTGTATAAGTCCCAGCACCATCTTCTCTGGACACAGATGTGAGTCCTTTTATGGTCTCACCCCTGAGGAGCTCACAGTCTAGTAGAGGCGATAAACTCCAAAACAAGTCAGAACAGAAGCGTTGTATGGGCAGGTTGTGAAATTTAAGTAAATATACAGCATTGGGATAATATCTTGTGAATTATTTCTTAGTCTGTGGTGATGTCTTTAGGCAGCAGTTATACCTTTAGGCCGCGTTGGGGGGAATTGTTTATGTGGCCTAATAAGTGTTCAGCTAAGGTTGAACTGTAAGTATTTGAATGAGGTGGTAGTGTGTTCTCTGGTTCTTTTGAGGAAACATACTCCCATGTGCACATGATACTTACCCTGAAGCTTTTCTTCCAGAACTCTTTGACATCTGTCTTGCCCGAGCCAAGGAGAGGTGGCGGTCCTTTAGCGCTGGAGGCTCTGAAGCAGAGAATGAAGGTATACATGATACTAACCCCATCTACTAAACCCCATCAGCTACTGTGGTCAGTCATGTGTGTTGTTATTTATTACATAGCAAAGTTTCCTTAGCTGAAATAGTGGTTGGTGGAATTTTATTAAAAAGTTTCATGGGAAAAGGGATTTTTTAGAGTGAACAAGTTGAAGAAAAAGCTTACGAGAAAGATCAGTTTTTTTTTTTTTTTTTTTTTTTTTTTTTGTTTTTGAGAAAGATCAGTTTGAGACGTGTTTGTGTGCAGCCATCTAGGAGAGCCAGTGGTAACCAGTGTGGTTTTACTATTCACACGATTTTAGCAGCCTGGCCCCTAGGACTGGTCAAGTGTTGGCTCACACAGGAGCATGGGAACGACTCCAGAGAGACAGGAACACTGCACAGTTGCTAGATGCTGCTTTTAGAATTCCCCGTGATGCTCAGGAGTGATCACTTCTGGTTAAGTAGCATCTTTTTTACTGATCTTTTTTTTAATACTGCCTATGTAATACTGGAATTCAAAAAATACAGCACCAGTTATTTGTAAATATTTATCAGAAATAGCATGCAGGAGTGTTCCCCTGCAGTACCTGCCATACCTCTCAGTCCACACGGGTGATGCTTTAGAGCAGATGGAGACGTGTTTTGTGTATATTTCCCTATTTGTCCTTAACTTCCGCTGACTGTTGTTGGTACCAGGTTTGATTTCAGACTCTGGGAAATCCCTAATGATGATCTAGCATCCGCTGGTGCTCTGAGATTTTGCTCTTCAGTAAGGAACCCCACAAACTGCTGGAAGCCCATGGTGGACCATGTTGACTCCTGCTATGGGCAGGCCTCTGTCCTTGTGCCGAACCATTTCCTGTGTTCGTTCCTGTAACACTTCTGAGCCTTGTAATCATTGCATGTGCTTGCCCCTGAGAGGTGTCAATGTTCTTCATGTTTTGATAGATGCTGGGTTTTCAGCAGCAGACAGAGAAGCCAGCTTGGAGCTTATTAAACTGGACATTTCTAGAACGTTTCCTAATCTCTGCATTTTCCAGCAAGTAGGTGGTGCTGATTTGTTGCTTTAAGTATGTTTTGTCTAAACATCATAGATGCCGAACCGCACTTACTTGTAATCAAGTTTGAAAAGTACTAGGGGTTTGGGGGATGGGGGTGGAGTTGGGGGAGAGCAGTCTCATGTCATCATATTTAGACTTTTACAGAGGAGGGTAACTAGTCCTTCCCAACAAACGTTTAGTATGGCCATGATTCTGCTTTTTAAAGGCAGTCTGGGCTCCTTGTACAGTGTACATACCTGAGCTGGGGTAGGTCTGGTCCAAGAAGGGCCCTGTGTGCTACTCCATCTGACAGAGCTTCCCTGGACACTACTTCGTTTTCAGGGCTGCCCACAGTAGCACTCCCTCAGAAGATGATCCCATGCCCTGGGGCCTGGGGTGCGGGCAGGAGTGCGAGGAAGTCCTTGGAAGTTATGGTTGTAGTAAGGGTGGGCTTCTGAGCAGATGACCCCAGGAAGTGGTGGCACCTCTGGGTGCAGAAACCAGCCGTGGGAGACAAGATAGAGAACTCTCTTTTGGAGGGCAGTAAAGAGAAACGTGAGCTCTCTCATGGACCTCTGAGTCAGCACAGGTAGGGCTCAGGGCTGCCGGCAGTGGATTCTGGAGTCATTGGAACAGAGGCATTGTGAAGACCTCTTCTGACAGCAGACATTTCCCTGGGGGTCTCATTTGACCCTTCCTGTGTTCATTCGGTTTTTTTTGCCAGTTCTGCTTCTGAAATATCCTTGACTCTGTCCTTGCTCCGTTCCTACTGCCCTTACTTGGCTCCTATTGCTGTCTTTTGTGGATAGCTGTGCCAGCCTCCGCACCCAGCCCCAGCCACCTGCATGTGCTCGCCTCAGCACCTGCTGAGCAACCTTGGAATCCCCGAACTGACTGTCAGGCCCATGTTTCTGATATCACGCCACACACACCCTGCATACCCAGTGAAGGATAGTGAATGAACCAGAACACAGTTCACTACCCACCTGGACTGAGCTAGGCATGCAGATGTAGATGTTAGACACAAGTGGGCTCTACAGAAACATGGGTGTGCCTCAGCACAGAAGACCTAAGGTCGCTCTGCTGGGAGTCTGGCATGAGGATGGGGGGTGTTGGGAATGGGGTTGCTGAGGAAGGGGCCCTCGGGCTGTGCTTGGACTAGGTTTGAATGACAGTCTGGCCAGATGATGGGAAAGACATCCCAGGCAGAAGGTGGATTAGAACCAAAGCATCAAATAGTGGCTGCTGCAGGGGATCCCCGCTTCCCTCTGAAGGAATGAGCAGAGAGCATGCAGTTCAGTGCTGTGGCCCCCACTTACTGACTCCTGGCCATTGTAGCTGCACCAGGAGCTCACTGTGGGACAGCCATGCTCTGGAGGAAGGGGGCTGCCAGGGCAGTGCTTCCAGACACACGTGCAGTGTAGCCAAGAAGGGCAGTCGGGGAACTGGGGTGGGGCCCAAGAGGTTGAGTGTCTTTCCAACGTTGAGGACCAGTCCCCAGACCGGGGACCCAGAGTAATCTGTGCAGTATCTCTTGGGGACTCAGCCTCATTGACTTTGAGATTCACTGGGCAATTATCTTGGTGCAGAGAGGTATGTTCAGAAGATGAGGAGGAACTTTAGGGGTGTCTTTGACGTGAGGTTGGGGTCAGATGGCAGAGAAGTTAGCTTTTCTCTTTCCTTCTGGGTTCCTTTGGGTGTGTCCCTCAGCCTGCTGTCCTCTTGGCTCTGGGTGGTCCTAAAACCAAAGGACAGTGGAGGGAAGAGTGTGGGAGGGATGTCCAAAGCAAGGACATCTGAAATAAGGGGCTGCCATCTGCCGGCACCATCTTTTCTTTGGAGAGAGAACATAGAAGGGTGGAGAATCTTAAGTTAAAAGCTTATACCTTTAAGTAAAGTTCAGTGTAGCGCTCTTGTTTTTCTCACTTAATGATGGTCAGCAGTGTTCAGGCGGGCATTTGGCGCTGCCAGAGAGCTCCCTCCCCGCCCCCCCTTCTCCTACCTTCTTGGCACTGGATGCCATCTTTTTTACCTTACTATTGGGGGTCTCCTCCTTCTGTCCTTCTGATTGAGAATTGTCATTTCTTCTACTTGACTTCTTGTATATACCAGAACGTGATGGCAGGGGCCATGGCGTTCTTGGTTAAGCCACATGCGGTCACCTGCAGAGTGACTCCTCACACATTTTATTCCTAAAGTTGATTGTAGCCTCGGGGTAGGTAGGGCAGGGAGTGGGGGATTCAGACCCAGTGGTCCCTTCATAGTGTCTTCAGACACTGACTTGGGCAGGGAGCACCATGTGCTTTCTCCTGTGTGCACTTAGGAAACCCAAAATCCTAGCAAAGCCTCAGGGATGAGAGAACCGGGAGAGTGTTTAGACTAAAAGGGTCACCAGCAGGACTTAATACTTCGAGGGTATTTCTCAAACCTGCCAGGCAGAAAAATATAGAAGAAACAAAGATGATAATGGGGGTTGGGGGGAGACCAGCGGGTCCCCTGCTCCGAAGAACCCTGAGGGAGCTGGCTTGCCTGTTGAACTTCGAAGGGGAAGCACGGTTACGCAACAGGAGCCAGGCTAAGTCTGTTTTCCTAGCGAGGTGTTCAGGCCTGACCCAGCAGCTTTTCTCCAAGCAGCCTTGTAGGTTGAGCTGTAGCCTCTCTCGCTCGTTAACTTGTTGAACTCTGCAGCACGTGCAGAGCTGTGAGCATAACGCTTGGCACCCAGCTCGTCCTCTGTGAGCAGCTGGTGTGACCAGCAGCACAGTGTCAAATGTTCTGAGTACTAACCAGACTTACGCACGTGTTTTGGTGTGTTGATCCTTTTAGGGTGGTCCATATCATGACATGTTGCACAGTATTTTGGGCGCTTATACTTGTTACCGACCGGATGTGGGTTATGTAAGTGAACCTTTTCAATATTTTATAATGTTACCATTTAAAAAGAGTCAGAATATGGCCCAGCACAACTTAGCTGCCAATGTCAGGCTGAGAGCCTTCATTTTTTTGTTGTTGTTGAGAGGGATGGAGAGTTTAGTGGTAAAGGAGTTGCCTCCATTTTCTTGTAAAGGATTGAGCCAATTCGGCCGCTCTGTGACATTAATCACATTGTAATTGGCTTTATAATTTCTTGCATGTGATTTTTTTTTATAATTTAATCAGAAAAGCCTTTAAGCAGTAACCATTGACTGTGCTGCTGCTGTTTCTTTGGCTTAGCAGATGTGTGTGTGCATGATTTTAGATTTAATGCATCAGGTAAGAGTCGCATTTCCATGGCAGCGGGGCACTGTCTGTGCTGGAGGGCAGGCTCTCAAATGCCAAATGCGTTTATGGGTTTCCATGTGGATGGCGGCAGGGCAGAGGGAGTGCAGGCACTGTGGCCCATGTGGCAGAGCAGTCTGAGGGAGGATAGGCCAGAGCTGCTGAGGTCTCAGGTCAGTGATGGGCAGGTGGCGGTGGGGGTGGGGGTTGGCTACATGGGCCCTCCTAGCATGAGGGTGTTCTGGTTCCACTTTTATTAGTCACGTAAAAGAGCTGTTTTGGCAGCAGTGGCTACTGTGAGTTTAATACCCTCTTCTCTCCTTCTTTAGGTCCAGGGCATGTCCTTTATAGCGGCAGTGTTGATCTTGAACCTAGATACTGCAGATGCCTTCATTGCTTTTTCTAATCTTTTGAATAAACCCTGTCAAATGGCATTTTTCCGAGTGGACCATGGCCTTGTGAGTATCCCTGGTATATTTGTCTCCACACAGCCTGAGTGGCTAATTATTCTGTCTTTTCAGAGGGAGAAGGAATATGTTTTCCAAACACACAGTTAATAGCCATTTCTTAATACCTTCTTCCTTCAGAAGTATTTCTGAAAACACGTCCTTTAAATGAGGGAGGAGGGGCATCTCCTGCCCGAATATGCACACGTTGTGTCAAGGCAGAGGCTCAGGAGTGCTTTGCACAGAACAGTGTGTAATACACCTCTGTTGCCACTCACTGTCACATGGGGGCTCTGCTTCACGTAGTACGCTCCTACGGGGAAAGAGATGTGGTTAGGACCAGCTCCTTTTTCTGACAAAGATAGTGTGTTCAGTTTAGTGCTGTAGACACAGAACAGGAAGGAGCTGACAGGAGTTGCCCTGGGAGGCCCCTGACTTGTTCTTGGAGGTGGGTCTTCTTTGTGGCACAGATGAAGAACCAAGGCTCAGAAATGACATGACCCATAAGGTACATCACTGGTGAGTAGAAGAGCTGGGAGCCCAACCCATTCTGCTTCCTAAGCCTGTCAGCTTTCTCCAGCCCAGGAGGGTCGCCCATTCTACAGGCTCATTGGCTGGATTTGCTGATAATTTGCTGATAATTGTCACCAGTATTTCAAGACAATCTCAGGAGTATTTCTTCCTTAATATTCTAAGGACTCTTGAGTATTTCTTGGTCAGGCAGTACATACATTTTTTAAAAAGTAGCATTTCAACAGTGCTGTGAAAATGGTGGCTGTTAGGGAAATATAAATTAGCAGAGGCCTTTTGGAAGACAGTTTGGTTTTAAGTATCAGTGGTAAATGGCACGGGTATTCAATTCTGCTTGTGCGAATCAGTTCTAAGAAAGTCACAAGTATGGACAAAGCATAATGCACAAAGATGGTTGTTACATAATTATAACTGTTATAATTTAAAATTATCTTTCATGGTGAAAATGAAAACATTTTAAAATGGGGGTTTAGAGGGAGGCAGATGGTTCTTTAAAATCTGGCAGTAGAAACAACAGGTGTTGGTGAGGATGTAGGAAGAAAGGGAACCCTTTTACACTACTGGTGGGAATGCAAGCTGGTGCAGCCACTCTGGAAAACAGTATGGAGTTTCCTCAAGGTACTAAAAGTAGAACTACCATATGATCCAGTAATCACACCACTGGATATTTACCCAAAGAATGGGAAAGTACTAATTCAAAAGGCATATGCGCCTGATATTTATAGCATTATTATCAATAATTGCTAAAAGATGGAAGCAGCCCAAGGGTCCATCAGCTGATGAATGGATGAAGAAAATGTGTGTATATCCAACGGAATATTACTCAGCCATAAAAAAGAATGAAATATTGCCATTTGCCACGACATGGATGGAGTTAGAGGGTATTAGGCTAAGTGAAATAAGTCAGTCAGAGAAAGACAAATATCATATGATTTCTCTCATGTGGAATTTAAGAAACAAATGAAGGGAGGAGACAAAATACAGACTCTTAACTGGAGAACAAGCTGGTGGTTACTCTGGGGAGATGGGTGGGGGAATAGGGAAATTGGTGATGGGGGTTAAGGAGAGCACTTAGTACCGAGCAATGTGTGGAACTGTTGGATCATTCACTGTATTGTACTTTTGAAAATAAGATATTGCTGTATGTTAAGGTACTAGAATTAAAAAATAATGAAATCTGGTGCCACATCCAGTGAGGTACTGATATTTGTAAAGCATTATATTGTGGGAAAATATGTACAATGAAAAAGCTAATTTTTTTCCAAAAGTATCTGAACTAGAACAGGTGCTACCATTTTTAACAATAAAAGGAAACGAACAATGTTAATAGTATTTGTGGATGGTTGTCTTTGCTTCTGTAATTCTGAAGTTTTTTTTTCACAGGGAATATTTACAGATTTTCAGTCAGGAAAATGCTTATTTTATATAATAAAATGATTTTTATGTTAACATCTCCTAATTGTAAAGATAAGACCCCACCTTTCTCTTTCAAAACATATGATAAAAACCATGCTTATGAATTTTCACATGTATTTTTAAGGAAAGATCAGAGTCATAGTAGCATTGAGTGGGACCTTCTTTACAGCAAGGTCTCCCGACAGTAGCACTATGGAGGGCTGTCCTAGGCCCCGGAGGAGGCTCGCAGCATCCTTGGCCTCTATCCACTGGCTGCCGAGTGGAGCCTTGCATATCCATCAAAAATGTCCTCATTGTCAGATGTCCCCCTGGGAGGCAAAGTCCTCCCCGCACCCCTGCTGGGACCCACTGGTTTATAGTCCATCCCTTCACTGAGTCCAAGAGTCGCCATTTGCCCACATGCATCCAGGTGGTAAATGGGCTGGCGCTCCAGTGTGTGTCATTCCTAATCCCATTGTAGCTGTTCTTTCTCTTTCAGCAGCACTCCCCTGCTCAGTGTGTTTTATTTTCCTACAAACCCTCTAGGAGTTGAAAAGCTTGTGGCGGTAAAATACAGGCTCTGAATGCTTTTCCTTAATGCTTTCTCCCTTACCTGAATTAAAAGAGCTGCGTTTTGAGGCCAGAGTAGCTTAGCCTATGCCATACGTGCCAGTATGATACTCCCTCTGGATATGCCATGGTTGTGTGCCAGGGATGCCTGCTTTCTCGGGTTATGTAGGCAGTTGGTCATTCTTAGAGAAGAGCAGGCCCACCAAGACCCAGCCTTTGCTGTGGGACAGGCATTGTTCAAATCCCAGCCTTGCTGCACACCAGTGGCAAGTTACTAACTGCGATGTAGCTAGTGACATTGTTGTGAAGAGTAGGGAAGGGGCTTAGGTAGAAACTGCCTGAGCCCAGTGAGGAGTTCTAATCAAGACATGTTAGCAGCTGCAGGAGACAATTGTTCTGTTCCAAAAGTGTCTATATGTGGCCTTTATTCTGTAAAATGGAAACCTGTGATCATTGGTTTATTGGTATGTCTCACATTATCTCCCCAGATGTTGACATATTTTGCTGCATTTGAGGTATTCTTTGAAGAAAATTTGCCGAAATTATTTGCTCATTTCAAGAAAAACAACCTAACTCCAGACATCTACCTAATTGATTGGTAAGATCGAATTTTCTATGTGTTTTCTCATCTCCCTGTTTTTCATGTCCTCACTGCCAGCTTTCTGGGCTCAGCTTAACTCCCTCCCACATCCTGTTTTAGAGTCTTCCCCACTGCCCTGCATTTGCAGTGCCCTCAGCTCTTCAAGCTCCTGCACAGTTAGTCATCTGGGCCCTATTAGGCCTGTTTTATTATCATCTGTGACTGTCACTAGCCTTCTTACTCCCTCAAGGAGAGAAACAGTGTCCTGGACCTATTTGTTTTCTGAGTGCCATTAATCCCTTAATTGAGATGCCACTACATACCGGGTCTGTGCTGGGCCCTCTGCTAGGATCTAGTGATGAGTGGGAAGCAGGACATGGTGCTTGCCTGTCAGGAGCTCTGTCTGCAGGGAAGACGGACAGAGCCCTGGACCCCAGCTAAGGGGTTAGAGTACACAGAGGTGACCCAGGAATTTGAGCCGAGGCATGATGTGAACATATGGTGGTCCAGAGTTAGCATGGCTGTAGCAGTCAGTTTGGTGATGCTGGAGCCTAATGTAAAGGGTGAGAAAGGCGGGTGGGAGGCCAGGGGGCCAAATCGTATGTGACTTAGGTCCCATGCCAGGGAGCTTGGGCAAGATTGCAGGGGCCGAAGGAATGGTTGCAGGCTTTTGCTCAGGGTGAGGATGGAGGCAGGTTGTATCTAGAAGTGAGCTTTAGGTTACTTGGGAGCCAGGGGAGCCTAGAGACCGGGACAAGTGAAGGCCAGAAGAGCAGGGCTTGAACTGAGGCTTAGGAGCAGGTGGATGGTGGGGAGCAGAGAGGGGAGCTGTGGGACCTGGAGAGACTTTGCAGTTGTGTGAGGGAAGGCCGAGAATCATCTGCGCTCGAGTGTCTGGCTGGTAAGGGGCTTGCAGGTTTGGCAGCATTGTTCATGGATCTGATTTGGGACACAGTGATTTTGAGGTACCTGCTGGACATCTAAGTAGACTAACAGGTAGGAGGCTTTAGAGAGTTCTGGGCAGAACAGTAGGCCAGGCACATCTTCATGCTGAGGAAGGGGTGGGCTGTCACTGCAGAGAATACTGGTGTTTAGGGGCAGACTTGTGGAGGGATAGTGGGAGGAGATGGTTCTGGAACCCTTAGGCCTGGTCTAGCCTCTCCTCCTACTTGCCTCGTGGCCTTAGTGGTGGGCTTTAACCCTTTCTGAGCACGTTTGCTCCCCTGTCCCCTGCAGTGATTATGATTAACCTTGTAGGGCTTTATAAGGTGACACCCCCAGTCCTTGTCGCCTGGCTTATGGAGGGGCTCTGCAGGAAAAAAGATGCCACTTGGCCAAAAGGCCCATTTGGGCTTCAACACTTCTGTGTACAGTGAATCTAAAACTGCTAGGAACACATTTGGAGGCTCTTTGATCTTTGATCATCTGAAACGAGGCCCAGTCCCTAAATAAAGCAGACTTGACTGCAACCTTAGGAATGAACCTTCAGGATTCTTGTCATTTGTTGCTTTTCTCCTAAACCTTGAGACTGTTATAGGTCTACTGAAGACCTCCCGGGAGTGAGGGTTTGGAGCTTGGAGCTGCAGCCACAGGAATTGATGCCACTCAGGAGTAGTGAACGGCAGGCCGTGAGGTGGCCACTGCCAAAGATGCTGGGCTGAGCTGTCTTCAGTGCCCCGTGGAGGTGTTTGGGGCCTGTCCCAGAGGGCACTCCAGGCAGTGGCGAGGAAGCCAGGGACAGAACAGGGCGTGCTCAGGACCTGCCCTGGAAGCTGACGTTGCAGAGACACTCGTTGCTGGTTTTGTCTTCACAGTGTCTGCAGCAGGTGTAAATACCTCTTAGCACAGAGGAGGCTGCTGATTCAGTGGGACCCTGCCCAGTCACACCCGGAGTGAGCAGGCCAGGTTGGTCAGATGCCAGAGCCTTTGCTTTTTCACTCTGTTCCACCACCTTCCCCAGAGCCTCATCCTCACCTTTAGCAGGGATCTGCCTTGGAATTGCTTGCGCCAGGTGGACCTGCACAGTGCATGGGTTCCTTAAGACAAGGTAGGGCTTAGGCTTCCATTTACCAACTGCCTGAGGACGAAGCCTCTCGTTCCTACCCAGTGTCAGAGGGTTGAGCCTCTTGCACCCACCCTGTGTGCCTTGGCTGGCTGAGTGTCCTGAGTGAGCTGTGAGGGCACGAAGATGACAAAATCTCCTTTCCTGCCTCCTTTCCACCCACCAGAGGCCAGCTGGGAATCACTCCAGCTTCATTCGCAGGACAGTTTCTCTGCCCCATGGATTATTGCTTTATAGCTTTATTGGCCATTACCCAGCACAGCTGGAGAGTTACTCCTCCAGAATGCTCTGGTCTCTCCCCACCACTGCTGTGCCTTCTGCTTACCTCTATCACAACACTGACCTCTGAGGGCAGCTTCTGTTTCTTGCCCTTCTGGTCATGGGCTGAACTTTGTCAGTGTCCTCTGGGTCACCTGTCTCTGGCCCCGTGTGCAGCTCCAAGTCCTAGATCAGGGAATGCATCTGTTCCCAAGGGGCCCCTTCCTGGGTTTAAATTACACAGAATCCAGCCAAAGGTGTGCTCAGGTGCTGGGGAACATTGGCGCAGAGATCTCCCGGCTGAGAATGAGTTTTCCTGCCAGTGCTGCCTTTCTGGAAAAAGGGGTCTCCCCCTTGCTGTAGAAGGGCAGAATTATCTGGTGGTGCAAATGGGTTTTGGAGTAAATGATCTTGTATTAGTAAAAGAATCCAGCAGTACCTTCCATGTCATTATTAGTGTCGGGGGAGGGGGGGTCATAGGAGATCCCAGCATTAACACTGAATCTCTGCATTGAAGGAAGGGTTCAGGGTGAGGTATGGTTAGCAGATTGCAGTTTCTGTGGCATCTTGCACTCATTTCATTTGTAGGTTTTGAGTTTGAGGTGACAGGTCCACCCATGAGCTCCTCAAGAGCAGGGGCCTGAGTCTGGTGCACACCAGGGCCTTGGTGTATGTGTGCGTGGAAGGACGAGGAGGACTGTGAGCCCGTGGTGGAAAGCCTCTTGCAAGAAGGGCCTGCGTTGTGGTGCGGGAGCTCCTGTGCTGGGCCTGCTGGGGGTGGGGTGGGGGTGCCCACCAGAGGGTGCTCTGGGGGCACAGAGGTGGATCTCACTGCTTCTAGGGTGGGGATGGGGGCTGAACTTAATAACTGAGTTGAGACTGAGTCTTTAATGAATGTAGTTCCTATTTGGAATTTAAAGGTCTTCATCCTCAGAAACTCTAATCATCTTACTTGGCGGTGTCTAGTGTAACTGCTTGTCTCTGTTAGGAACACAGGAGCACACAGGCAGGGAAGGGGCTCAGGAGCACTTCCTAGACCAACTCTGGGGGCAGAGGCTTATAACCTGGGAAACGGTGGGCACGGCTGGGAATCTGCGTCAATCTGTGGCTTCTCCACAGGGAAGGCTGCTGGATGGTGCCTCCATCTCAGGCTCAAATCCACTTCCCACAGCCTCCCTTTATTTGCAGTTTCCTTGTCTGTAAAGTGGAGATGATTAGATGCCCTCGTGGAGATGCTGTGAGGAGAAATTGGATAAGCCTAGTAGATTGTATAAAAATAGCGCTCAGCATGGATGCCGGTGCCCCCATCAGCTGTTACCTGCTCAGGGAGTAGATCAGGGGAGGGCTGGTTTCTGAGAATGAGCCTTGGCCTCCGTGAAGGCTTTGGGAGTAGTGGAGCCCCCTGCTCCCCCTCCTGAACCCCCTCACACTTTCGTGCAGGCTCAAACAAGCAGTTAGAACAGACATCCAGATAAAGATGTTTTCTGGAAGTTGGGAGGGCTTGGCAGGAAGAATCCAACCTGTGCTCCCACACACGTCATGGGGGAAACAGATGCACGCAAGCCATGTTTGGTATCTTTTGTAAGCCCGTAGCCACTTCTTTCATTCCTCAACGTAGAAATACATTATTTTGCATTAGTTGAATTTGTACCTGAAGTTACCATTTTTGTTGTAAAGTGCAAAAACGCACAGTGGTCCAGGGAAGAAGCAGCCTTGAATTCTCTCTTGCTTCCAGGAGGAGAACCCGCAGACTCCTGGGCAGGCCCCTGGGCCCTGCTCTCCCGCACTCATGAGTCTGACAGGAGGAAGCCAAGTGCACCGGCTGCGGTGAGGGCACTCGAAGGGCTGGAAATGGGAAGGGCTAGGGGCCCCTGTGCAGAGGGCAGCCCTCTTGTTCCTGCTGCCCTGGTGGGAGCCATCCCCATCCCGGTCCCAGGGCTGCTTCGGGACCAGGGCAGAGCCTGGTGGCAGGGTTGCTGAGGGCCCTCTTCAGCTGTGTGCGTGGTGCCTGCATAAACAACTGGAGGAGAGCAGAGGATGAGCGGTCCAGTGTCCTCTTCACAGTGGAGGTTAATCTAAGGGGGTTTAAAATGCAGGCAAGTATCTGAAAGTGTGGGCTCAGAAGTGGTCTCCAGTGAAGGGGGAGGTGAGGAGCGGCAGGAGGCCCTTCTCTGTGTGAGCAGTGCTGCTGGGAGGAGGGTTGGAGGAGGGGGAGGTGCCAGAGATGTCTGTCTCAGAGCAGGAGGGGACAGAGCGGTGTGACCCTTGGCTCCCAAGGGGGCAAGGGGTGAGCCCTGGTTGCTGAAAGCCTGCAGAATCTACGGGCTCAGAGGGAGCAGTGAGGAGGCAGATGGCAGGGTCCGGGTGGCAATCACAGGGCTAGGTGTGGAGGAGCTGCCTGGTGCCAGGACTGTGCTATCTTAGGGACACTGTGGGCCCGCCAGTGACTGCTGGGAAAGATGAAGGCACAGTGCCAGCACCGAGTGGGAAGCCCACTGAGCCCAAGGTCCAGGAAATGGCCTTCCAGGAGTGGGAGGGCCTTTAAAAAAATGTTCTATTTTCTTTACTTACTTGTTTTTTAATTTATTTATTTGACAGAGAGCACATGCACATGTGAGCTGGGGGAGGGGCAGAGGGACAAGCAGGCTCCTCGCTGAGTAGGGAACCCTGTGTAGGGCTGGTTCCCAGGACCCTGAGATCATGCCCTGAGCTGAGGTCAAACGCTTAACCTATGGAGCCACCCAGGTGCCCCCCAAAATGTTTTCTTTAAAAGGCATATTTTAGGGGTGGCTGGGTGGCTCCATAGGTTAAACATCTGCCTTCTGCTCAGGCCAGGATCTCGGGGTCCTGGGATCTAGCCTTATTATATCTGGCTCCCCGCTCAGAGGGGTGCCTGCTTCTCCCTCTCCCTTTGCCCCCCACCCCACTATGTGAATATACTCTCTTTCTCTCTCTCTTTCTCTCTCAGATAGGTAAATAAAATCTTAAAAAGTAAATAAATAAAAGGCACATTTTATTTAAGAGGTAACATTCGAGGCCTTACAATTCCACGTTGGTCCATGAAACGGTAGATAATAGAAGTGTGGTCAAGCTCACTTTGTAATGAAGTACATACCGGTGATCCGTTCAGCGATTGCCATTCTTCCCTCTCTGATCTTGGGGTACTGCCTCTGGTACCATCGACACAGACTGTTACCAGCCCAGAGCCCTCCCCGATCTCCAGGTCATAAACAGATGATGAGTTCATGTAGCCACTTGGATGTCTGACTTTTAGACACCATGATGACTCTGTTGCATTTCCCCTGAGATTAGTCCACCTTGGAGTCCAGCGTCCCTCTGCTCTGGCCACGTCTGGGGTGGCTGTCCTATGAAGTGGATGGGACCTTACAGCAGTCTATGAGGCCCATGCGTGCTGGGCCTGGTCTCCACAGGCATCCTCGTGTATTCTGTCCTCCGCTCTTTTTGCCTTTAGCCCAGTGGGTTCATGTTCTTTCTTGGCTGTGCCAGGTTTACTGCTGCCTCAGGGTTTGGGAGCTCCCTGCTTCCTGTGGCTGGACGCTGTCTCGACCTCTGCCCTTGGCTTGCAGCCTCTTTTTCAGGGCCTTATGGAAATGTCACTTCACAGTGACACAGTCTTCCTAGACCATCCTCTTTCGAAGAGTGTGTGTGTGTGCGTGTGTGCACACTTGCATGCACATCCAGGCTGGCAGCCCTGCCTCTCCCTGCTTGTGCCTGTCACCATCTGACCTATCGTGCACTTTATCCCCTCTGCTCTGGAGGGCAGGAGCTTGGTCCATTTCGTTGGATGCCACGTACGCTTGTCCCCTCAGAACAGTGATGAGCATGTGGCAGTAGGCTTCAGAAGGTATTTTGATGGGTGCATTGGCTGCTTGGCATCAGAAGGGCTCAGGTCTGGGCACTTGCCTCATGGAGAAACAGTAGGTGCCTCGGATGGATGTGAGGATGGAGCAGGGGTGCGTGGTAGGCATTGACTGGCGTTTTTAACTTTACAGAGTTCAGGACGTCTGAAGTAATTTGTGGAGATGCATACGTGAAACTGAACCTGAGAGTTTCACATCACCGCCATTTCTCTTGTTGTTTCTCTCTTCTTTGCTCTATAGCTTTGTCTGTTTTCTGATTGTTTTTTACGTGAGACTCTGCTTTTAAGAGGTTAAGGGTTTGCTTTCCATGGATGAGCTGGCAGGTGGGAGACAGCATCATGGGCTGGTTAGTTCTTTTTCATGTTTTTTTTTTTTTTTTTTTTTTTTTTTTTTTTATGATAGTCACAGAGAGAGAGAGAGAGGCAGAGACACAGGCAGAGGGAGAAGCAGGCTCCATGCACCGGGAGCCTGATGTGGGATTCGATCCCAGGTCTCCAGGATCGCGCCCTGGGCCAAAGGCAGGCGCCAAACCGCTGCGCCACCCAGGGATCCCTCTTTTTCATGTTTTATATATTGTCAGTAATGTATGGGTGGCAGCACCGGGGACTCCGTTCCCTCAGGTAAGGTGAGCGAAGAGAACTCGCCTCCCAAAGTGGTCCTAGCTATTGAATTAGGTGTGCTCCTGGTGTGCCCCATGTGGTACGCAGCACATAGTGGGGCCTCAGTTTAAGGTCAGCTGTTGTTTTTATGACGTAGGGGTTTTGGCATTTGTCTCGCTACGTCATCACCTGAGTTGAATGAAATCTAAACTGGTTTGCCTTCCTTAAGTGTCTTACTGGAGTTTGATAGCCTTGCATGTCTTGGGGTCTTAACTAGCATGCTGTGTTGAACATGTGCTTTTGACCGTGTTAAATGTCCCTCTGGGTCCTGGCGGAAAGGCCGCAATGGAGAATCCCCACTTCTAGTGAGCACTGCCGCTAGTGAGGACATGGTGAGATCCACTAACATCTAGGACACCTAGAGCCAAGTGGCAGCGTGTCCACCCATCTACTTCCTCGGCAGAGATACCAGGTATTGTGCTGGATGCTGTGGTGGAGGGAGTTGGCCAGGGTCCCTGCTCTGGAGCATCTCCATGGGGAGGACCAGAGCAAACACACGTTATGATCAGCACCAGGGGCAGAGGGAGCATCTGGCGGGTCCGGGGGTCAGCAGACACCCTGAGGACGGCACCCAGGCTGTGCTTCACAGTCGAGGAAGGAGCATGGGTTCACAGAGAATTAGTTTGGCCTTTGTCCCAGCCTGGCTTTGCCTCACTTTGTGACACAGGCACATTCCAGATTAGAAATGCTTAAACCTGGAGATGCCTGGGTGGCTCAGCAGTTAGGCATCTGCCTTTGGCTCAGAATGTGATCCTGGAGTCCCTGGATCAAGTCCCACATCGGGCTCCCTGTATGGAGCCTGCTTCTCCCTCTCCCTGTGTCTCTGCCTCTTTTTCTCTGTGTCTCTCATGAATAAATAAATAAAATCTTAAAAAAAATGCTTAAACCTGCTGATACACTCGATCACCCAGGATTGTGTTTGTTTGGTAGTTTGGATGCTGATTATCACATTTTAAGATAGTGCATATCCGCATTTCATTTTTTCATCTGATTGTTTGCATTGTTAAATAGAAGATCAGTTTCTTGTAATCTACATTCACATTTATTTGGACAGTTTTGCTTTGTTCCTTTGCAGACCCGTTGTGGGAGAAAAGTATGCTGTACTCTTTAGAAGTGAGGTGTACCTACGTACACTGAGTACATTCCGTTGACTGTTTTTATTCCTCTCAGACTCTAAGGTCTGTCCGCCTTATTTTAATTTAATTTAATTTAATTTAATTTAATTTAATTTAATTTAATTTAATTTAATTTTTTTATTTATTTAATTTTATTTTTTATTTTATTTATTTATTTATTTATTGTTTTCTTTTATTTTTTATTATTTTATTTATTTATTTATTTATTTATTTATTTATTTATTTATTTTATTATTTTTTTTGTCCGCCTTATTAACCTTGTGTCCCACACCTACTACAGCGTAAGCACATGGTAGAGTCTCGGTAAATATTTGTTGCATATGGATGTAAACAGAATCAGCAATTCAGAAATTGCACAGTGTTTGGGATTCTGCGTGAAAGCTGAGAATGTCTTTTTATAAAATTGGCCTTCAGAACGAATGCAGGCCTCCTGCCTGCCCACCTCACCCCACCCCCCAACCTGTGTGTCTTAAGTATGAAAGTAACTAAGAGCATTTTTCTGGATTACACCTGAATTCAGAGCTCTTTGTGCCATCCCAGACCTGAAAAACTCAAACTTTTTTTCCAGGATTTTTACCTTGTATAGTAAGTCTTTGCCCCTTGATCTGGCCTGTCGCATATGGGATGTGTTCTGTCGTGATGGGGAAGGGTTTCTGTTCCGGACGGCCCTGGGCATCCTGAAGCTGTTTGAGGACATCCTGACCAAGATGGACTTCATTCACATAGCCCAGTTCCTGACAAGGCTCCCAGAGGACCTGCCTGCAGAGGAGGTGTTTGCTTCCATAGCAACCATTCAGATGCAGAGTCGAAACCGGAAGTGGGCTCAGGTAAATGGATCTTTTGTTCCCTCTTTCCCTGTAGAGTGGCCTGGCTCTGTAGCATGACTGAGAATTAGTTCTCCAAGTGCCTTTTGAGAAAAGAGCCCTCTCTAAATAAAATCCTTCTTGGACTGGGAGCCAGGAGCCTGGGTTTGAGGCTTGGCTCCGGCACGCAGTCTTGGGCAGTCCTTCCTTTTCTGAGTGTCCCTTAGATGGAGGGAGGGTAACAGAAGCCTCCCCACCCATCCTGCAGTGGCATTGGGAGGTCAGGGTTTCTCACTTGCCATCCCTGTGCTATCCACAGGTCAGAAGGTGTTTTGTAGACCAAGCACCCCTCCCTGCCCCCTGCTTGCCCTGGGGCAGGGTGGCGAGATTGTCCCCCATCACTGATAAAGAAGACCCACGGAGGGAGGTCGCTGGAGGGCTGGAGGAAGGCTTCCCTGGGGGGAAATGTTGGGCTGGCCCTCTGCTGGCTAAGTCAGGGGAGCTGCAGCCCAGCTGATGGTGTGGGAGCAAGTCTAGCCTGGGCCTGCTTCTTCTAGATTCTTTTCATCTCCTCTGGATGTCCTGCCTAGGGTTTGTCTCCTGTGGGATTGGCCAGTGTTTCTGGTTCCAAGTCTTTGTGGTACAAAAAAAAAAAAAAAAAAAAAAAACAAAACAAAAATCAAGGCTTGCTTTGTGACCCCGTTTAGGCTCAGAGCTTGTCTGGCATCAGGTCGTGGTTGGAGACCATGGAGGCTTGTACTCTCCTGTGTATGCTAAACAGCTTATCCCTTGCTGACCTTTTTTTATTAGTGGGAGAGTTTAAATCATACTAATATAGAGTAAAACAGATAACAGACCCCATGCCCTTGTCAAATATGCAGGTGGTTTCAAACTTCTGTCTCAAGTGTCAGTGGCTTTATAGTTTGTTTGAATCAAGATCCAAATAAGGTTCACACTGTCGTTAATGGAAAGATCCTTTTAGTCTCTTTTAAATATATAGATCACTTGATCTCTCCTTGTATCGCTTGTTCTCTATTTATTGAAGACCCAGTTCTTTGTCCTACAGCGTCTCCTGAGTCTGGATCTTGTGGTTGTATCCTGGTGGTGGTGTTAATGTGGTCTCCAAAACTTTGTTTCCCGTAAGGTGACTGTTAGATATGAGAACTTCATAGGCCATTAGGCTGTATGTCTCTAGCAGCCTCTCCATTTTTATAACAGTAGCAGCTTTATTGAGATGTAATTTACATAGCATGTCCAGTTCAGTGCATTCATGAACCAGAGAGTCCTCACTCACCTGGGCCCTTTTATCCTGGCCCTGGGGCTGGCCCTTCCTGTCCTGTTCCATGGTGCTCTCTCTGGCTGGCTGACTCCCTCCCTGTTTGGGTCTTTGGGGAAGAAGCACGGCTGCTGACCTTGGGTAATACTAGGATAGGGAGAGGAGGCACTGTTTTGTGCTTGGGCGATAGGATTTGCATTTCTGAAATATTAAAAATACAATATCAATTCCCTGTTGATAAAAGGGAATGACATCCCAACACATACTACAACACAGATGACCCTTGGGAACACCCTGTGAAGTAACAAAGCCAGACACTAAAGACCATGTGCTCTGTGATTCCATCTGTAGGCAAGTCCAGAACAGGGTCATCTTTTGAGACAGGAAGTCAGCAAATGGTTGTCAGGCGGTGGGCGAGATGGGGCCAGGAGGGAGGGTGGAGCTCTACAGGTTACAGGGTTCTTCTCGAAGCGTGAAGGTGCTCTGAAACAGACCATGGTAATTTAGCTCACATCGATGCATACACTAAAATCCACTGAACTGTACACTCTAAATGGACAAATTATATGGTAAGGAGTTCTATCTTAATAAAACTTAAAAAATTCAGTCAGTTCATGTGTGAATAGGAATGGCTATATAACTATTAGAGATCTGGCAAGAGGGAGAAAGAGCCTTTCTCTGGTTGAGAAACCAATGGACAATACAAGATGAAAATCTGGGACCCATTGTCCAGAATTACTAAGAGTTTCAAGAAGGTGACTGCCTGGGGTGGCATGCCTCTGAAGTTTGCCTGTGCGTGAGGGCATGCTGTGGGCTCCATGATTCACTTGCTTAGGGGGGATTTTCTGAAGTTGCTGCAGGGCCACGGCCTTTCCTGACAGCCTTTGTTCCACATGTAGCTTGGTTACCACCATGATTTCATGTGTGGTCTCCTGTCCGCTGACCTGCCTCTCCTTGTCCCTGGTCTTCCCACCCCACATGTCCCCCACACAGGCACTCAGAGAGGGCAGGGGTAAACCCAGGCCTGTTGTTTCCCTTGTGTTTTAGGAACAAGATAAAAGGTTTGGTTAAAACCAGCTCAGAGGGACGCCTGGGTTGCTCAGCGGTTAAGCATGTGTCTTTGACACAGGGCTTGATCCTAGAGTTCCAGGATCGAGTCCCATGATTGAGTCCCACATCGGGCTTCCTGCATGGAGGCTGCTTCTCCCTCTGCCTAGGTTTCTGCCTCTCTCTATCTTTCATGAATAAATAAATAAAATATTTAATAATTAATTAATTAATTAATTAATTAATTAATTAAAAAAAACAGCTCAGCGGTTATTGGATCGAAGGGCATTTTCTGATCACAGGATCATGATGGGAGTCAGCCTGAGGGTGGGGGTGGAGGTGGGGGCGAGGGTGGGCTTCAAGGAGTTTATACGGTGCTAGGCTCCATGAGACTTGTGGTCTGTACACATTCCCCTTAAATGCTCCGCTTTAGGTCAGAGCTAAAGCTTTACAAGGTAAGTAAGTGTGTATGTTTGCCTAGCAGTCCCGTTGACTTAGGGGTAGAGAGGGGACTTCCCTTCTGTGCAATTTATCTGAAACCTACATAAAGTGTTTTCTCTTCACCCTTTGTAATTTGTAATTCAGTTAAAGTGACATAGTGGTAACCTGGTAGGTTACTGCTTGGTTTTGTGTTCTAACCAGCCTAGGTCTGAATGCATCCAGGCTGTTAGAGCAGCCACTCCTGTAAATGTCCGTGGCTTAGGTGCCTAACTGTGAGGTGTTAACCATCCTCAGCTTGTGTGCGCTGACAGGTGCTGTGCATGAGGTCCCTGGAGAGGTGCCCCTCTTGTGTGTTCAGTAAACAGAGCCCGTGTTAGCACCATTCCTGTTCTTAAGTGGTCAGAGGAGGATGTGTCTTGAAAGTAAAACTGTTAGCCAGGAGCTGGGAAAGCAGAGTTGGGAACTCAGTCACTCTTGGAAGGCCCAGGAGGGCTCGAGAAGAGCCCACGTTTGTTAGTCTTAAAAGTACACATGGTTGGCTGGTGAAGAGGAGAGGCAGGCAGGGGAGCAGCTGTGTGGAAAGGCCCAGGGGCACTTGTCAGCGTCTGTCTGGGAGTGGGTAGCCTGGCTTGGGTGGTGGTGAGCACAGGGGCTGGAGCCAGATTGTGGAAGGAGAGCCTTGCAGCTGTGTGCTGATGTCTCTGCAGCAGCCAGTGGGACATGGTTGTGGGACATTGGGCCACAGATGGCACGGTTGGATTTCCACGTTAAGAGGAGGGCTCTGGCTGTGGGTGTGGGAGGTGGAACGGGGGAACAGCAGAAGTGTGGGGTGGGAGGGCAGAGACCAGCCAGGAGGCTGCGCATCCTGTCACCACGCCTGGCAAGGCCTGTGTTCAGTGTGTTTGCAGATCACCCACGGACGTCTCCTCTATGATCCCCAGGTATTGACCGCACTGCAGAAAGACAGTCGGGACACGGAGAAAGGAAGCCCGTCTCTCCGACACTGAGACGGCCGGCAGACTCGCACTCGGCCCCAAAGCAAGCAGATCTCCGGGTGGCACCTGTGTCGTTTCAGGCAGGCACACGGACCGTGGAGAGGAATGGGCTCTTTTCATGTTTGATCCGGACACTGGAGTTGGCCTTAAACAAAACAAACAACTTTAAAGAATTAAACCAAGGCTTAGCCTTAAGAAGCTCAGTGGAACAATGAGCTGGTGTTGACCACGGCCAACACTGCGTAGTCTGCATGGTGTAAAACGAAGGCCGTGGCTAATCCTCCTCCCCCCTTCACAAAAGTTAATTAAATTGTCATGCTTTTATGTCAACTGATGAAAAGTACATTACAGTTTTCCTTAGCCAGGGTGCGTGAGAAATGCTACCTAGGAGGCCTTGGAGGCGTACTGGCCCATTGACATACTTGAGTGAGGAAGGAGTGCTTGATTTAGTTACCGAGAGAATCTTCCTGGGGCCGGAGGTCCCGTGTTTAAAGCCCACCTACCAAAGATAGCATGAACGGGAGATGGGCTCCCACCGGGCGGTCACTCAGAGTGCTCGGGGCTCCTTGGGATTCCACGCGACCTTCAGTGGGCCTTTCTCATGGTCTCCTTGACAGAATCATAGCACGAGGGCTGTGAATGGCCATGTAGGTTCCGGGGGACCCCTGCTCTGCCCCCTGAGATTGCTCCCTCTGTCTCCTGAACAGGAAAAGCTGCTTGCACCCGAGGCCCGAGACAGGAGACGGGTTCAGACCCCTGCACGTCCTGTCTGCCGAGGCCGGGGCGGCGGGGGCAGCCTGCGCCCTTGCTCTCACCGAATGCTGCTCTCCCCTCTGTCACCCGAATGGCAGGACCAGTCCTGAGAACCAGTGCTTCCCTCCTCACGCATCCGGTTTACAGGCAGACTGTCGTGAGGGCTGAGGAGCGGGCCGCACAGTCCAGCGCACAGACGGCCTTGTCGGCCCCCACTGTTTGTCCTGTCGGCCTCTCCCTGTTTTAGCTGGTTTTCCCCCAGGTTCAACAACCTTCTTGTTCAAACTTTTCCTTGACTAACTTTAACAATTGTGTTGTAAGTGCTTTGGTCATGCGGATTTGGAGACATGAATAGGTTTCACAGCGGAGAGCCCCCAGGACAGGCGACTCTGGAAACCTGCTTGCACGCGCCGCTCTGTCCGTGTGTGGGTCTCCGTGAGTGCTCGGGAGACCCCTTGGCTGCACCCTCCCCGGGGGTGGGGGGTCCCCCGGACACTCACTCTGGGTGCTGACGTGTGGAGCGCCCGCAGGGTGGGGCCGGGGCCTGTCTGTGGGCTTGCTCTTCTAGGTTTTCTCTGTCCACTACGGCCGTGCATCCTGTTTTCTGGAGTGGCCTTTTGTGTGTCGTCACCCCGCCCCTGCCCCCACCCGGTCTTCTCCACTGAGTTTTCCAGGGAGGTTGCAGAGCATCTCAGATCCACGTTCTGCCTCAGCCCGTAAGCGCCGACCCTCCTGGCTTCTCGGAGGAGGCATCCCGTCTTCACCGAGGGCTGGTGCATCCAGGCGCTGCCATGCAGCCACCACATGCCGAATGTCACCCCGCCGAGCCCGGGCCTGGCCCTTCCTCCCACGCGTGCCGAGCGTCCTTCCGGACGTAGGCTTTCTGTTCTGAAAGGTGTATATATTTTCTTACTGTACATACAGATGTTCTTAAGTCGGGACAGGAAGCAACGCCGCCAGGGCCACGTTCGTGGCACGTCACGCACGTTCAAAACCCAGCCCTTAACACTTCTGTCAGACAGTTTGACATAAGTCTCTGGGGATTTACGTCACCACGTATGCATTAAAGTTTTAAACAGGATTCCGTGCCAATCTGGAACACTTACCAAATCTCTGGTTCACAAGAGGTTCGCGTGACCTGATGTTCAGGGAACGCATGGGGTCCTGCCGGTTTGCTGTGTCTGCCTCAGCGGTCGGGCGTTGGGGTCGTGTGGCCCCTTTCCGTGGGGGGGCTACCAAGGGCACAGGGTAGTGCTGCTCTGTTACGACCTCTGTTGGGCTCGACCTCTTTTGGGCTCGTGCTATCATTTAGGAAAATGGGGGAGCAAACCGAAAGGCCGTGCCCCCTGAAGTCTGCACTTTCCGCCCCCTGTCCCACGCCACCGACTGTCAGACTCCGGGACTTCGGGGTCGGGACCTTGTGCATCGGCACTTTAGTCGAAGGCGTGTCCCCACCAGCCCCTGAAAGCCCATCTAGAAACAATGTTCACTTTCAAAGGTACTTTTTAACTGCTCAGTTTTTGACTATTTTGAATAGTTTGCTGATAGAAACTTCCTGGTAATACTTGCTACATATCATGTTTTAATTGCTTGTACAGTTAACCTTTAATTTTATTTAGTAAAGTCTATCCGATTAGGACTTTTTGAATTGTAAATACGTGATTTTATTAAATAAAAGTCATGTAAAATTGTTACCTATGTTCACTGCAGTTTGGTTTGAAATTGACGTTCTCACCTTCTGAGTATGGCAAATGTGACTTTGTCGCGTTATTTTAAAACCCACTGGTTTTGCCCAGTTAAATAAAAAAGGTAGTTATGTTAATTTGGTGGAGGGATTTGGGAGTTGAGCGTGCCCCTTGCAAGCTGAAGGGACCTCCCACTTGGGGACCCTGTGTCTGCTAGGCTGGCCGCCACCCATCCCGCTGCCCAGCCCCCCCAGCCACTGGGCTGTTCACTCTCCTGGGAACCTGCTTCAGGCCTGGGCAGCCCCCCAGCACCCGTGATGACCGTGGGCTCCTGGGCCATGTGCCCCCCACCCCAGCTCTGCTGCCCCACAATGGTGGCTGTGAGCGCAGAGTGGTTCGAGGGGTCACGTGTCTCACCGGTGCCTGTTGTGCCAGCTGTTGGGGCTGAGTGCTGGAGGCCCAGGGAGAAGCCTGCTGAGTCCCAGCCCGAAGGTTCCACGTGGAGCCCTGAGGGCTGCTGCCACCTCTTCTGTCCCCTGGTGCCCCTGGGGAGTCCCTGTTCCTCCACTGTGCGCCCAAGCGTTGCTGCCCCTCCTGCATCAGGAGGCCTAGGCCCATGCTGGGGAACTCAGTACCCTCCGCTCCGTGACGGGTCTCCCGGCCTACCCTCCCCAGAGACCACACAGCTCCGGTCAGGGTGTTGGCACCCGGGTCTTTGGCCCCTGGCACAGGGCTCCCATCTTTCTCACAAGGGGATCCCCTGGCAGCCCTGGTCTACTGCGAGAGGCTGTGGCCCATGAGGGTGGCCGTGCTGGACAGCAGCCGTGTCCTGGGACTTGGCTGCCCCACCCGCACCAGGCCTGGCTCAGATGTGCGACTGGCCTCATTTCTCTCCACAGCAGCTCCGACACTGTCCCTGTTCAGAGGTGTGACGCGGACAGCTGATCTGCTAGGGTTCCGGCCGCCACAGAGCCGCAGGGCTGGGGTTCAGACTCAGGCCTGCTGGCTCCTGAGCCCTTCCCGACCTCTCCCCAGGGAGCGGGTTTACTCTGGGGCCTTTAGAAGCCTTCCTCCTCTCTCCCTGGCCTCAACTCCCAAGGGTGGTGTTTGGGGTGAGGCCTGGATTCATTCACCTGAACCCCTTCTGAGTGCAGGGCGCCAGCCTGCTGAGAAGGCCGCAGCCACGCATGACTGCAGCGCGGGGAGGGCCTTGGGGATGCACCTGCTGTGGGAGTAGAGGTTGTGGACTGTCTTCCCAAGAGAAACCAGGGGGGCCGGCAGTTAAGAGACCACCACCTGAAGTGTGGAGCCTGCCACAAAGGCCCAGGGAGGGAACAGGGTTCTGCCCCAGTCCAGGGCAGGGACCAAGTTGGACCTTGAGATGAGCCAGTGGTCGGCAGAGGGAAGCCTCAGAGCCAAGGCGGGACCCAGGCAGGAGCTCGCTGCCACTGAAAGTCCCCAGGTGCTTCCAAGAGACCTGCAGCCCCTCCGTGAGCACCACCTCACCTGCAGCCAGCTTGCTCTAGAAGGTTGCTGCTCCCCTGGGCCCGGCCACACCAGGCCCCTTCTCCCAGAATGCCTGAGCCCGTGGAGGGAGGGGCAGTGGCCAACCGCCCCCCTGGCCTGACCCGAGTCTCTCCATTCCTCTTAGACACCATTCCTGCGGCTTCTTGGCACCACTCTGAAGCTCCTGGTAGAAGCTGCTCCAGTCAAAAACGACTGTTGCAGGTCTCATTCAGTTTGAGGTCAGAACAGGAATATTAAAATTCTCTAACCCTCTTGTTTCTTTTCTGTAACCAGAGGTAAAAAGGGTACCAGCACCCATCCACTGGCTGGTGAGGATTAGAGTAAGGTGTTGAATTAGGGACGCCTGGGTGGCTCAGTGATTGAGCATCTGCCTTTGACTCAGGGCATGGTCCTGAGGTCCTGGGATCGAGTCCCACATCGGGCTCCCTGCATGGAGACTGCTCCTCTCTCTGCCTGTGTCTCTGCCTCTCTGTGTCTCTTATGAATAAAAATATTTTTAAAAAAATGAATTGTGTCGTTAAGAGAAACCCATCACCATAGGTGGCTAGAATCATGCTTTTGACAGGTCAACTTTTGGTATCTGAACTCTTGAACTTAGGAATTTTAAAAATTGTTATTTTCCCCCTAATTTTTTTTTTTTTTTTTTTTTTTTTTTTTTTTTTTTTATTTATGATAGTCACAGAGAGAGAGAGACAGAGACAGAGACACAGGCAGAGGGAGAAGCAGGCTCCATGCACCGGGAGCCCGATGTGGGATTTGATCCCGGGTCTCCAGGATCACGCCCTGGGCCAAAGGCAGGCGCTAAACCGCTGCGCCACCCAGGGATCCCTCTCCCCCTAATTATTAAAAATGCACGATCATTGTATTTAATTTGGAAATACAGAGAATGAAAATGGTAATTTCACCACCTGGGGAAGAGCTACTTTTTTTCACATACTGATTCTTATAAATTTTTACCCATTTTTTACAAGGGACATGTTGAGGTTTGGAAAGGTGAAGTGTTTGGCCCAGGTCACAATCGGAGGAGATGAGAAGCCAGGTCAGCCTGATTCCAAAGGCCTTATTTGCAAGTGCTACCCTGTCTTCTTCCTGGAGGCACCTCTGTACTCATCGTTGGCATCCTTTGGGTGAAATATTAGAAGCCTGCATCAGTTAAAGAGTTGGGGGAGGGGGACGCCTGGGTGCCTTAGTGGTTGAGCGTCTGCTTTTGGTTCAGGGCGTGATCCCGGGGTCTGGGATCCACATCGGGCTCCCTGCAAGGAGCCTGCTTCTCTGCCTGTGTCTCTGCCTCTCTTTGCGTATCTCTCATGAATAAATAAAATCTTTAAAAAAAAATAAAATAGAAGTTCCAAAATGAGGTGTGTTAACTCTGCTGTGATTTTATCAGACAGGCATCCCCAATCAGTGGCAAAAATCTAAATTATGGCTTCAGACCAACTTATAGAAAAAGCAGGTTTCTCCACTTAGGTAATTTTAAAATCTCAAACGTGGTAAGTCACCAGAAACAACTTTCACCTACCAATGAAAGCGGTTTCCTTTTCAGATGCCTTCGCAAATTGTACATAGGTTGTGATTCCCTTCCTGCCCTTGCTGTGACAGCTGCCCGTGACACCGAGGGGAACACTTCCAACTCAGACCAATTTTAAAAAGAAGTCATGAGGGCAGCCTGGGTGGCTCAGTGGATTAGCGCTGCCTTCAGCCCAGGTCATGATCCTGGAGACCTGGGATCGAGTCCCACATCGGGCTCCCTGCATGGAGCCTTCTTCTCCCTCTGCCTGTGTCTCTGCCTCTGTGTCTCTCATGAATAAAATCTTAAAAAAAAAAAAAAAAAAAAAAACACAGTCGTTTCACGTAACGCCTCAGATTTTATTGTGCCTCTATTTTGCAGGCCCTCTCTATTGGCAAGGAGATGACAAAAATCTTTAGCCTTTGATTTCAGAGATTTCTAGTCCAGCTGCCCCATCTTATCTTTCTAGAGGGAGGGAGGCTACCTGCTAGAATGGACTGTTTCCTCATTGGTTCTACTTCTGGAGAGCTCCTCTTTCTACCTGTGATTATTTTGTCTCATATAGGACTTAGCAGCAGCTGCCTACCCTAGGCATTCAAACAACACTTAGGGCCAGAAAATGAGAATGCCATGACGTTGGCGTGTTCATAAGCCAACAAACTATTGAGCATTGATTATGATTACGTGCTAGGCATCGTGCTGGCTCCGAGGGAGAATGGAAGTCCTTACTTCCCGGGCCTCTGTCTCACTGGGGCCCAGTGGGTGAAGCACACAGTCACAAAGCAGTGGGTCGGAGACTGGGATGGGGCACGCCAGTAAGACTTGGGGCAGCAGGGGTGGTGTCTGTGGCATCCTTCCTCAGAGGCGAGGTAAAGAAACACTTCATGAATGGGTTGCTATTTCGTGATCAGGAGCTTTCCTGTAATTTAATTAGAGGGAGCCTCATTATGAAGTAATCGACAGAAGATTATTTATCTTCTAATTAATTGTAACATCTCTAGCATGAGATAATGTGGTAATTTGAGAGAACACTGGTAATGTTGCAGCTGAAAGCAATGCCAGCTTCATCTGTCGCTGTATCTTGTGCTCTCAAGAGGCCTGTCTGTTCCGGGTTCGAGGTTGGTGAGGGAGTGCTTGGTTCAGGCTGGGTAATGGCCAGTGGGGCAAGGTCAGCTGAAAATACCTGCTCTCCCCCTAGTGAACCAAAGGGACAGACGGTCTTGCAATGACAGCTGCTTGCTTGGGGAAGGCCTCAAACACATTGTCAGGTTCACTTTGAAGCCTTCCCGGCCACAAGAACCCCCTGGGCCTGTGCAGCTTTTGGCAGGAGGCATAATAGAGCTGTATTTGGGGGTGGTTTCCTACTTTCCTTTGGACTTGATGAACAGGGTGGAGGGAAGATGACAATTGTAGAGGAGAAAGATGATGGGAGCGGGAAGTAGATGCGTTTTACACCCCTCATTGTTACGTCTGTGTGGTTGGTAAGTGTGATCCTATAAATGAGTGTAGTGTATCCAAGCTATGAAAGTCAGAAAAGGAATTTAGTCGTTTATTGGCTTCAAAGGGAACACACATTTTATGAAACAATCGCATCACTAAAAGAGAAAGTAATTGTGTCATTCTCCCGAGGAACTGACCCATCTGCCTAGAGGGGGCTTCCTACCATTCTTTACAGGTGTTCAGCACCAAAAACTAGATCACCCTTCTTAGGACCTACTTAAGCTTAGGGATGGGAGAATGCTTCTGAACCCAAATCTGCACGTCCTAAAGTTCAATTTAAAATGAAAAAGAGGGATCCCTGGGTGGCGCAGTGGTTTGGCGCCTGCCTTTGGCCCAGGGCGTGATCCTGGAGACCCGGGATTGAATCCCATGTCGGGCTCCCGGTGCATGGAGCCTGCTTCTCCCTCTGCCTGTGTCTCTGCCTCTCTCTCTCTCTCTGTGACTATCATAAATAAATAAAAATTAAAAAAAACAACAATAAAACTTCCTTTAAAAAAAAATAAAAAATAAAATGAAAAAGAAATGAAAACAGGCCCCTAGCTCCAAGAGCATCAAGGAAAACTGGAAATGTAATCACTGATTCTGGATTAAAGAGGTAGACCTATCAGGTATTTCCTACACTGACACAAGGAATAACAGACATTTTAATATTTGATACAGAGTAAAATCATGTGCGGAGTGCGGTCCTGTTGCCAAGGTCCAAAAAAATCTTGCCCGGAACAAAAGGCTTACAGTCAACAGTCACTACTCTGCATATTTTGCACCTGACCAAACACTATACAATTATCATTTTGTCTTCATTGGAAAACAAAATGTCATGTTTTTGTATAGATAAATGCGTCTCTTTAGAAGATCCAAGAAAACGTTTCATTAGAATCGCAGATGGTCGTCGAGCCAGAAACAAACGTTTACGGTCAAGCCGACCGAGCCTCCTCTCCTGGAAAAAGGAAAGATGAACCTCAGCTCCTTTTCCTAGTTATCATTTCTCCTGTCTGCCTCATCCTGTTCATTACCTCAAAGCTGGTGCTGCTTACATACGTTAGATTCATCTGAGGAAATTAGCGAGCTTTGAGTTGAGGATGCGACTCAGGACTACATTAATGAATTCAAAGGGGCTTTAATAATTCACTTAATGCACAGGAACTTTCTTGGTCCCCTGCCCATTTGTAGAACCCTCTGACATATGGAAGAGGAACAATTTTCCTCAGGATCAGGTCCTTGAGATTATGGAATTGCTCAGATACAAAAAGGCTTCTGATAGCTTTTTATGAGCAGCCAGGTCCATGAAGTCATCCCTGTTGTTTCTCTGGACCTATTTTACATTTTACTCAACCCCACGTAAAACCGATTACTAACCCAGTTTTGTTCGGGACTCAGTTAGAGGTTGAAAATGATGAGATTAATGCAAAATATAGCTCCAGTCCCAGGATCACAGGCCTTTTAAAGAAGGGCCATACATGGAGAATAAAAGTTAACTCAGGATAAAAGTTGCTGAGATCAAAGATGTTCTGGGGACTCTCCCATCGTCAGTGTTAAGATGGGAGAAAGGCTTTGGCTTCCCTGATCTTCTGCTTCATGCCCCTGCAGGACATAGTAAGCCCTGCGTGACGGCGTTTCAGGGACTCTAAACGCTGCTTGAGCAGTTCCGTCTTGTCCACCTTCTCTTCCATGTCCCGAAGGAGCAGCTCCTTGCCCAGAAGCCCACATTTCTGGTTCAGCTTGGTGTTGTCAACCCGCAGGCAGTCCCGGGCTTGCTTGGTCCTGGTCAGGATGTCCCTCCTCAGGGCCACCCGGGCCTCAATTTCCAAAAGCTGTGTCTTCTTGCATGCGTTTTCTACATCCACAAAATGTAACTTCTCCTTCACGTGGGTTATTATTTGCACATTGTTGGTCACCTTGTTGTGCAGTTTTAAAAGTTCCTCATTTCGCTCCTCGACTTTTTCATTGAAGGTCTGGTTCTCAATCTTAAGCTGCTCAAAATCAATGAGGAGCAGACCCTCCGTCAAGTCCTCCTGGGCCCTCATCCGGGTTTCAAAATGCATCAGGCTCTGCTTCAGCTGCACGTTCTCTAGTCGCACAGCACTCATCTCCTTCTCCTTCTTATCCTCCAGCGCCTGGATCTGCTCCACCTCCCGCAGAGCCGCCTGGCGACCGCCACGCATCCGACAGCTGCCCATGGCCTGCATCACCACCTGCTTCTTGAGCGCCTGGAAGCCTCGCCACTCCTTCTCCACCCTGGAGAGCTCCTCCCTGCACTGCTCCTTCAGCTGGCTCAGCTCCTGGTGATACCAGTCCAGGTCGTCTGTGCCCTGCTTCTTCAGCTCCTCCAGCATGGCCAGATGGTGGAGGTAGGCTTGCTCTTTCTCTGGGGCCTCTGGCTCCGGGCCCTTGTCGGGCACCTCGGCTGCTTCCAGACCCTTCTTCTTGCGCAGCGCCTCAGAGATCTTGTGCTGCAGGTACAGGTTGTAGCGCTGGTAGCTGCTGCGCTCCATCAGCAGCGTCTGGTACTGCTCCAGGAGCTCAGCGCGCAGCTGCTCTTCCTGCAGCCTCTGCATGTCCTCGGTCCACCCATCATCCTCGTCCACAGCCTCACCGCTCTGCTTTTCCTTGTCTTTCGCCGGGCTTCCTCGCTCGCCCCTCTCCTCGATTTCCTGGCTCTCCTCCCCCTCCTCCTCCCCGTCCCGCTCAGCCTCTTCCCGGCCGGCGGTGGACAGCGGCGGAGACACGGCCCAGGTGGCTTCCTTCCTCCTCCCCTCCACCGCCGGTGCTGCCGCCTCCTCCCCCTCCTCCACGTCCTCCCCCGCCTCCCCCTCCCCCTCCGCCGTGTCCTCCGCCTCCGCCGCCCGCTCCTCGGGCTCCGCGGGCCCGCCTTCGGGCCCCGGCTGGGCTGTGTCCTCAGGCCCGGTGTCGGCCGGCTCCCCGGGCTCCCCCTGCTCCGGTTCGGCCTCAGCCTCGGCCGGCTCCCCCGACTCCCCGGGCCCCGCCTCGCCCGCAGCCTCGGTGGCAGCCGGCGGCTCCCGGGGCTCGGCGGGCTCGGCGGGCTCGGCGGACTCGTCCTCGGCGGCGCCTCCTTCGGAAACCTCTACGGTCCTCGGCTCCGGCTCCGGCTGCGGCTGTGGCTCCGGCTGCGGCCCCGGCTCCGGCCGCGGCTCCGGCTCCGGCTCCGGCTGCGGCCGCGGCCCCGGCGGTTCGGCCGGGGAATGGGGGCCAGAGATGGCCTTGGTCCCGGACGGCCCCGAGGACAGGCTCCCCACATCTCCGCCTTCGCCCCTGGGGTCCCGGGGCTGCTCGCGGCCGCCGTCCATCTCCCAGCCCCTCGGCCGGCCCGGCGGATCCCCGACGCCCGCTGTTGGGTTTCCAGGGGCAACCAGGGGCGCGCGCGGTGGGCCCGCCGATTGGCCAAAGGGCAGGCCGACGCCCGGCCCCTTCGCCCCGCCTCCGGAGGGAGCGGGCCAATGGGAGACCGCGAGCGGGCGGCGGGAGGCGTTGATTGGAGGAGGGCGCGGGCTCGCGCCGCGCGGCCTTCCCGCCCATTTCCCAGCGCCCCGCCTGGGGCCGGGAGGCCGAGAGGCGCGGGGAGGGGCGGGCGGCCGGCGGCGAGGGGCGCGCAGGCGCAGGCGGCGGGCCGGGTCCCCGCGAGGTGGCGCGCGCGGGGCGCCTGCGCGGTGCGGCGGCGGCGGCGGCGGCGGCGGCGGCGGCGGCCGGGCGCGAGGGCGCCTGCGTGCTGAGGCGGGACGCGGCCCGGCGGGCCGGCTCCGGCGGCGCCTGGGCGGGGCGGCGCGGTGGCGGCGGGCGCGGGTGGCGGTTGCTCGAGCGCGGCGGCGGGCGCGGGCGGCGGCGCGCTGACGGCGGCGGGCGCGGGCGCGGGCGCGGGCGCGGGCGCGGGCGGCGGGCGGGGGAAGATGGCGGAGCTCGGTAAGAAGTACTGCGTGTACTGCCTGGCCGAGGTGAGCCCGCTGCGCTTCCGCTGCACCGAGTGCCAGGACATCGAGCTGTGCCCCGAGTGCTTCTCGGCCGGCGCCGAGATCGGCCACCACCGGCGCTACCACGGCTACCAGCTGGTGGACGGCGGGCGCTTCACGCTGTGGGGGCCCGAGGCCGAGGGCGGCTGGACCAGCCGCGAGGAGCAGCTGCTGCTGGATGCCATCGAGCAGTTCGGCTTCGGAAACTGGGTGAGCGGCGACGGCACCTGCTCGCGCCGGGCTCGGCCGGGGGCGGGGGCTCGGCGGGCGGGAGGCGCGCCGGGGCCGGGGTGGCGCCCGCGGGAGGGCCGGTCCTGCCCGGAGCTGCCCGGTCCCGCCCGGAGGGGGCCCTGCGCGCCCTCGCGCCCCGGCTGCCCCTGCCCGGCTGTCAGGGCGGGTGCCCGGCGCCGCAGGTCCCCGGTTGTGCCGGGCTCCCCGCCGGGCCGGGACGTCCCGGAGGAGCGCTCGGAAGCCCTGAACAAAGGAGCACGGAGCTCGGGCGTTGGTCCCGGGCTTCGCCCCCGCCGCGGGGGCTGTGCGGAGGCCGGGCCGGGCGTGGAGGGCGAGGGGGCTCCTGTAGGCCAGCGGGGCAGCGAGCTGGGCCCCGCGGGAGACGCGGAGGCAGCCCCCCCGCCCACGGGACAGGAGGCTGCGGGCCTCGCGGCCAAGAGGGTGTCCACCTGCAGGCACCCGCGGAAGCAGGGAGGGGACACAGGACCCCGGACCCTTCCTCCCGAGGTCCTCCTGCTTCCCTGAATCGGGACTCACTTGGTTTGGCTGCCGTGTCTCCAGCAGCCCGCCCCTCCTCCTGGGCTCCCTGTGGAAGACTTTCCACACTTCTTCCCTCATGCCCAAGCCTGGCCTGCTTTCCTTTCCATAAAGTGAGCCAGCCTTCGGGGGCAAACCCCCCCCTTCTGCGGCCCAGGAATCCTTGCTCTTCTCTCAACTCTGCAGAGATGCACTGCTCCGCGGATCCGCACCTGAGCGCCCACATGGTGACCGCCATCCTCTGAAATCCTCTTTTTGTCTAGAAGTGCCTTGGTGCACCTCGGGCCTCAGCTCTGTGCACATTGTACAAGGGCTCTGTGGAAAGAAGGGCAAGGGGCTCGTCTCGTCTTCAAGGGGCTTACAGTGTCAGAACCGTTTGAGTTCCAGCCTTCCACAGAGAGCTGCTGGCGGACCTCCTCGCTGCTGAGCCCAGACCCAAATCTCCCACCACCTCACGCAGTTACGCAGACTGCAGACTCACGGCCATCCCTCCTCAGGTCCTCCTTCCAGGCTGCTGCGCCTTCGCCAGCATATGTCCAGAATCTAACCAGAGCTCACGACCTTAGTCCAGGCTGGTGTTTATCTCTTGACCACTTCTGGGGCCTCCCAACTGGTCTTCCTGCTTCATCCCAGTGCCCTCCAGCCCATTCCGAAAGCCATAATCAGAGTGATCTTTGAAGACATGTCGCATCACATCAGCCTTCAGTGGCTTCCAGGCCTCCTTAGGTTAAATTTCAGGGCCCACGATGATCTCAGCTGTTACCCCCTTGATCATTTTTTATTTCGTCTGCTTAGAGTGCCCTTCTTCCAGATCGTGGCTCGTGACAGGCCTTTCTGCTTCTGTCTCAGTGCCTCCAAGAGGCTTCCTCTCTCCACTCCATTCTCACAGCCCTTATCTCTATAGCCCTTGCTAAAAATAGCTGAGGTGGCCTGAGAGCTTCGCTGAGTGCCAGGCACTGTGCTGGGCAGCACGTGTCTTGTGACCTCTTCCCGGCGGCCCCGTGCAGCAGGCTTTGAACCGAATAGTTTGACGTCAGAGTCTGCTCCCTGCAGCTCGTCTACCCTGCCTTCTCTGCGACTCTGTGGGCACACAAGGGAGGACCAAGCCTCTTCAAGTGTGTTGGAGGAAGCGTGGGGCAGGAAGGGGGGCATTCTCTAAAGCAGTGGTTTTGGAACTGGCCTGTCCATAGGAATCACCTGGGGAGCCTGTTAAAATGCAGATTCCTACTCCAAGCTAGCAGCAATCTCAGCCATTGCAGGAGACAGAGCTGGAGGAGAGGGACTTGGGCCTGGGTGCTGAGGGTCCTCTCTGCTGAACCCACAGTGGGTGCTGGAGAACCCATGGTGGGTGCTGGGGGAGGCCGGAGATTCTGCATGCTAACCGCGCCTGGAGCGCTGCCAGGCTGCGGGCTCTAGAATCTAGCTGTGCTCTCTTGGGCCACCTGCTCTCGCCACTAGACTCCATTGTGCTTCACCCGAGGCGCTCCGCAGCTCTGAGATGTGCAGTGCCCTTCCAAGCGGATTCCCAGATGTGTGCCCCTAAGGGGTATGCCCCATGGACACCCTGTGTAGCCTGTGCCAGTCCTGAGTGACAAGTTAAAATACTTGTCTAGGATGCCCTGGTTTTACCATGAGAAAAGGTATCAGTTGCAGGCCTGATTCCCAAGTCTGGGCCTTAACCTCTTGGTGTAAGACCATTAACTACAGTGGGGCAGAGGCTGGGAGCTTACTGGTGCAGCTAAAGGTATGGCTAGCCTGGAAGGACTCCTCAGGGGAGCAGAGTGTTGACCTGGTTCAGTGGGTGGTCCACGTATGGGATGAGAAGCGGGGAGGTGACCCGGGGGCGGGGTGCAGTGTGGAGAGAGAGCACACAGGTCAGTGGCAGTGATGTAGAGGAAGGTGAGCCTGTCCGCTCTCATTTTTCAGTTGGCACATGTGACCTGCCCCCTTCGGGTGGCACTGCTTTGTGTGGGATTCATGGGGGTGGGGCGGTTTCAGCAGGCCTGGGGGAGAGGCTGCAGCTGAAGGCTGGGGCCATTTGCTCACATTCTTCCTGGGGCTGAAGTATGGGGTCCTCCAGGTGTGGGTGTGGCTGAGGGATGCTCGCTGTGAGCCCAGAAAGCTCTGACACCAAGCCCATGCCTTTGAGGGTGGGTATGGAGATGCCTGTGAATAGGACAGTGGGAAAGGGTTGGCAGGTGGACAATGAGCCAGTCACATAACCGGGGGTATTGAGAGCCTCGACGCAGCCGGTTTTGTGGTGGGTGCTACTTAGATTCAGAGTTAGAAGTTCCAGATCTCGCTGGAGAGTGCTGTGGTTGCTGAAGGAACGTGGCAGAGCCAGAAGTTGATGCAGGTCCTCTGACTCCATGCCCATAACCATCTTTTTCACTGGTTCACTGAGTGTGGGCAGACTCCCCTGAGGTGTCTCAGATTCCTGGGGGCCTCCTGGATCTCCTGAACTGGCATCTGTGTGCGTGAGGTCTGGAAACGTTTATAGAACGACACCCCCTGCCCCCACCCCACGCAGTTCCGATGGGGCCCTTGGAGCCCTGTTGGGGAAGCATGGAGACCTTCACTTCTCCCCGAGGCAGGAGGCCCTTCCGAGTATTGGTGGGAATGGCCCATCACAGGCCCATCCTGCCAGCCTCCCGACCCAGGGTTCTTAGTTGCTGTTAAGGGGGGGGGGGCGGTAAAGGAGGAGCCTGAGTGGAGAAAGTAGCTAGAAGCAATAGGGTTATGCAGGGCAGTGGTTTTCAAACTGCAGCATGCTTCACAACACCCTGGAGGGCTTGTGGAAACACAGGTCGTGCCCAGCCCCCCTCCCAGCTCTGCGTTGGTAGATCTGGTCTGTCTGGGATCCACATGAGAATTTGCCTTTCTAACAACTTCTTCCGGTCATGCTGGTCCAGGGACCCTACTTTCAGGCCATCGATGTGGAATAAGGCATGCCACTTTTTTGTTGTAAAATATACATAACATTATTTTACCCATTTGTCTTAAGTGAGCTCTATGCCCATCGTGGGGCTCGAACTCACAACCCTGAGATCAAGAGCCTCAGGCTCTACCAACTGAGCCAGCCAGATGCTCCTTGTTTTAACCATTTTTAAGTGTCTGGTTCAGTGACATTAAGTACATTCACACTCTTGGGGCCCCATCACCACCATCTGTCTCCAGAACTTTCTCATCATCACAGACAGAACCTGTTCCTGTTCTGCAACTCCTCCCGTTCCCCCCCCCCCCCCCCCACCATCCTTGGGGGCACCTACCACCCTGCCTTGAGTCTGTTTGAATTGACTGCTCTGGAGACCTCACATAGAGGAATTCTAGAATATTTGTCCTTTTGTGATTAGTTTGTTTTGCTCAGCCTAACACCCTCAAGGTTCACCCATGCAGTGGGTGTCACAGTGTCCTGGTTGTCAATGGTTGAACAACACTGCACTGTTTTTCCATCCATCTGGCTGCCGTGCATGTGGCTGCTCCGGCCTCTGACTGTGGGCGTCTGCTGGGCAAGCATAGGTGCGCACAGGTCTGCTGGAGCCCGTGATTGCCATTCCTGTGGCTCAGTATCTGGATGTGGCCTGGCAGGGCCACCTGTTTACCATCTTGAGGCCCCATTCTGCTCTTAGGCATGTCGTGAGGCTCTCTCTTGGGTTTATCTGACCAGAAAGGCTTCTGTCTCTTGGAGGGCCAGTCACAGTTGTGGGAGCTGGTGTATTCTCAGAGGTTAGAGAGGAGGTCAGGGAACCTGGCAGTGAGGCCTGCGGGACTCTCCAGGTAAACAGATCCAGTGAACAGGAGCCATGGCCAAGGTAAGGAGGGTCCTTGGAATGGCTGGTGACCTGTAAGGACAGAGGACAGCCACTGTTCAGAGGACAAGCCACTCTTTGTCATCAGCATCTGATGTGGGGCGTGGCACCGACCACCCGTGTGTGTGTGTGTGTGTGTGTGTGTGTGTTCGTTCGTTCACACCCCCCCCCCCCGCCCCCGCAGTGAGGCAGGTGGCTGTCCTCTTCCCTCTGAGGATGACCAGACTGCATCTAGAGCAACATAGGGGTCAGCCAGGAGAGGAGGGCAAGGTTGGTGACTGGTCAGGTGACACTGGGCCCCGCGGGTGCTTGTCCCCCAGCCCAGGAGGAACAGGCGGGTGCCCCGCTGAGCTCCCTGCACAGACACTGCCCAGGAGGGAGGCCACAGGGCTCTGGGCTGCTGCTGGATCTCCTGCTGCCACGGAGGCCGGCCCCTCCTCTTCCCTCTGGGCCTGAGCAGTCCCTCCTTGTCCCCTCCTTGTCCTTTAGGACAGAGCACCTCCCCCTGCTTCTCGTTCTTCCCGGTGCAGGCCTTGCTCCCTCCTGCTGCCTTGGGCTGCCACCTTGCCCAAGCTGCCCCCAGCTGTCCCTGAAGTCCCTGCTCACAGGCCCACTCTGTCTACAGACACTTCCCCCCCGCCTCCACCCCAGAAGCCGCAGGTTGGGGTGCTGGGCCTTTTGGAAGCTTATGTCCCTTTGGAGCTTCTCGCTTTGAAGAAGAAGGAAGCCCCAACTCCAAGTGCGGCTCCCAAGCAGTGGGGAGGAGAGGTGGCCCAAGAGGGGGCCACAGTGGCCCTCGATGCTCCTACATGGCAAGGGCACTCTGAGAAGCTAAAGGTAGCTGGCATTTTGGTGAAGGAGGCGGTTTGTACGTGAAGACTGAATGTCACTCTGTGCCTGGGAGGAGGCAGCTAGTGCAGGGCCCCTGCCCTGTGCCCCAGACGACAGAGGTGGAGTGGCTGAGCAAGAAACATGGCATGGTGGTTCTGGGAGTGTGCCAGCCGGGTGTCTGGCCTTGCTCTGCCTTTTTAAAGGATCAGGAGGCATTTGATCACTGAGGTCTCCCTGTGGTGTGCACTGTGTCACCACCGTGTGAGAGACCCCGCGGCGACAGGGCCAAGTGCTCTGGAGCGGGACTTCTATGGAAACCCTGGGGGCAGTGTCACCTGAGGTGGCTGTTCAGCTGAGCAGTGGGGCGGGGGCCACTGATCCGGCCCATGGGGCTGCTGGGGGCCTGAGCTAGATGCTGCATGCAGCAGCACACACCTGCTCACTGTGACAGGTTTTATTTCCTCCTTATGAGGCCGTGTAATGGGAGAGATCGCAGGCCAGAGTGCTGGAGCCAGAACCTGCACCCAGCCCAGGGCAGGGGGGTTAGCAAGGCTCCCAGAGGGGATGACTCGGGTGTAGGGGAGGCCTGCATCCAGCCCTGGGGTAGAGGGGTCTAGCACAGGCTCTCAGAGGGGATGACCCGGGCGTGGGGGGGCCTGCACCCAGCCTTGGGGTAGGGGCTGCTACACAGGCTCCTGGAGGGGAAGACTTGGGCATGGGAGGTCTGCTCATGGCTTCCCAGTAGCAGCGTTAGAATGTGTGCATCACTTCTTCTACTGTAACCATCACTGGGCGGGTAGCAGTGGTGCTTCTGTGATTCAGATGAGGAGACGGAGGCATAGAGGTTAAGTCAGTTGTCAGGGGTCCTCAGCCGCTAGAAGCAGAGCTAGGACTGGAACCCAAGCCTGCGCACACAGAGAAAGGGTGCTTCCAGCAGGGGTTCCAGAGTGTGTGGGGTCTGGCTCAGGCCCTCAGAAAGCACACCACGCAGACCTACCTCACAGGGCAGGGCGGCCTGCACCCTCAGACTTCAGGGACCTCGTCCTGCTGAACAAACATTTCTGGGGCTAACATAGAGTTACGGACTCAAAGTCTGCCAAGTAAAGCTGTTAAAAGATTGAAAAGATGCAGTTAATAATCTGTCACCATTTCACAGGAAGAAAGATGATCTTAGTACTGCCCACATAGGAGTGATGCATCTGGGAATGAAGGACTGTCCTTTGAATGGAAAAGTTTAGCTCTAAGGGAAACCCTGGTGGCGTCCCTGGGTTTTTAAAATCTCCCCTTGACCGTGGGCTTGCCCAGTGTGAGAGGTGGTGGGTGCACTGATGGGAGCCTCTAAAGGTTGGTCATCAAGGAGTGACTCTGTGGGGTTTGCACTCGTGGGGAGGGTGTGCAGGCACAGCAGCAGCAGACATCTGGGCGCAAAGCGGGAGGCGGCGGCGGGTGTGTGCAGGCCGCGGCACCCGGGCAGGGAGCATAGCAGCTCCGGTGCGGCCCACACGTTTCCTGGACTGTCCTTCCTGTCTCTGCTCAGGTGCTGGCGGCCAGCTCCCGTGAGCCATGAAAAGGCCGGAAGGAGACCAGACCGGCCAGAGAAGCCAGGGGAGTCCTGACTTGCCGGGATGCTCACTTCCTGTCGTGGGGAGCCAGCATCCTGGTGGGGGTCGGGTGACCTCAGGGAGTAGTCGATGGCCCGTTCAGTATCCTACAGTGTATTTGCCTTCATTTCCCAAAGGGCTCTAGGGAAGCAGCATACTTCTCTTTATCTTTCTACAAGGGTGTTTGTTTTGTTTTGTTTTGTTTTGTTTTGTTTTGTAATTTTATGCTTTTGTGAGCACAAAGGAACAGAACCTGTGATTCGGTTTCTGTGGACTGTGGGCTACTTAGCCGTGTGCTGCTGTGTGTTGGGGAAAGCCAGCTGTAGGATACAGTTGTGTTCCTTGTTTAATTTTAGTTGTACTTGACTCAAACTTGTCTCACTAAATCTGTTATCCCCAAGCCCACTTTGGTGCTCCTGCCTGCCCATCTGTCTGCTTATCCATCTGCCTGCCTGTCATCCCCACCATCTGTCTGTCCATCCGTCTGTCATCTAGAGTAAGTGGAAACTGTGACCTTGAGCACGTGATGGGGAGGCCTGCCCTCCCAGTGCTCTGCTGCTGTCATATGTGACACGAGTACAGTGATGGGACCTTCGTGCCCCTCGCAGGAGGTGGGCAGATCTCGTGTGACTACTGCCACATGAGGATGGGAGAAGACACAGAGTGTGGTGGGCAGCCTGCAGGCCTGGGGTTGGGTGCTGTAGCTCCTGCTATTTATAATCATCTTTGAGAGTATGTGTCTCACTGTAATTTAGCTCCATCAAACCTGTCGGTCCTCTGGATTCTTGTTGGAACCAGAGCTGTGTATTGCTCTCATTTAGACTGTTCCATGGTGATCTTACTCTGTTTCAAAGTGATTGAAAAATTAGGGTTTTGTGTGTTTTGCTGGGCCTTTCTCAGTGGTCATGAAACTGACATGGTGGCTCCCGGGGGCGAGTCGCCTCAGCGGCAGTTCATGGCCAGTGTCCGTGCTGGCCTCGGCCTTTCAGCTGTTGTTGGGCAGCAAGTAAGCTTGACTGATGATGGCGATTCCTAGGCTCCTGGTGACGAGGCGCTAGCCACTTTGATCTGTGGCTTCATACATACTTATAACCAGGGCCCATCCGAGAGCCAGAGTCCTCCTGTTTATGCAGAGAGGGTCTGGGCCACCGAAGTGCCGGTGTACTCGTGCAGCTAGCTGGCCTGCCCACTGGCCGGGTGTGGGGCCCAGGCTGCGGGCGTGAAGTGGGAGAGATGCCTTGTGTTCCCAGCTGCTGTTGCCAGTCACCCTGCGTCCCTGTGGCCCTAGAAGGTGAATGTTCGCAGAACAAGACATGGCTGTGGTACCTGCCTGTGGCCGTAGTAGAGCAACCCGTCCCACCATGGCCAGGGGAGCTTTTCCACACAGCAGGAGAGTCATCACTTGAGTACCCTGTTTTCGTTTCTAATATTTAGATGTAAATCTCAGACTTCTAAACAGATAAGTATAAGGAAGAATTTAACTTTACTTTTTTAGGGGCACCTAGGTGGCTCAGTCGGTCAAGTGTCCAGCCCTTGATTTTGGGTCAGGTGGTGATCTTAGGGTTGTGAGGTTGAGCCCTGAGTTAGGCTCTGTGCTCATTGTGGAGTCGGCTTGAGATTCTCTCTCTCCTTCTGCCCCTCCTCTACCTTACTTTTTCTCTTTCTCTACAAAAATAAAAATTTAACTTTATTTTTAAAACAATTTCTTTTTTATTATTTTTTAGAACAATTTTTATTTTAGATTTACTCAAAATGAAAAAGTGGTATGCAGAGTTCCTGTATATATTCATCCTATAAGCCTCCTGAAATATTAGCATCTTGCACAGGTACTGTGTGGTTCCAGAGAGTAGGATGCTGACGCTGACTCAGAGCCATTCACTTCTGCACAGACTGGCCTGGGGTCCCACCCAGGAGCCCGCAGTGATGTCGCTGACTTGTCTCCTCCAGTCCCAGTGGTTGTCTCTTGTGACTGTGACACGTTTGAGGAGTGCTGGCTGGTATTTTGTAGAATGTTCCGTAATTCAGGTTTGGCTACTGTGTGCTGGTGCTGAGGTGCCTGGTTCTGGGCCTGCAGCCGTGAGTAGTGTGGGACAGGGTCACTCTTCAAACACTCCTCCCATTGGGGGATTTCTCCTTACAGTTTAGAATTGGACACAATATAAAGATGAAAACAGGCCATAAGCAGGTGCTTAAGCACAGTGGAGTGGCTCCTTCCCAGCTCAGCCCTGCTGTGCTAGGTGGCCTCTATAGTGTCTGGTGGCACAAGCACATAGCATCTTGTCTTCCAGACCTTTTGCACAACAGCAGTGATGAGTACACCCTCTTTTGTGGTGTGTTTCCAGCTGCCTTGCGTGTGAGAGGGACCAGTTGCTGGGGAAGGGCAGTGTGTCCCGTGTGTCCTGTGTGTCCCTACTTGGCTCACTGTTCTGAGGCTGCCTTGCGGTTTCCATTCTCTGCTCTTGTTCCCACAGTGTCAAAGTTGATGGGAAGAACCTCCGACAAATTACATACTTTGGTTTGGTCAGTTATGATTTAACTTTACTAGTAAGAATCCTTCTGTTTTTCAGGATTTAAGTTTTATCTGAAATGTGCTCTGAGCATCCAGTGATTTTTGACAGGCAGATTGCTGAGATTCAGGGTGAGCATTTTGTTGGGAGGGCAGCTGGTGGTTCTATATCCTCATTGGGCAGCCCGCTCTACAGGTCTTCTCATGGGGCCAGGGGTGGGGGCAAGGCCTGGGGCCCAACCGCCTACCCAGGCAAGCCTGGACTTGCAGCTTAGGCACCCCCACCCCAGCATCTGGTGAAGGGGCACCCCAGGTATCGCACCCAGGAGGCTCCCTGGACACTTGATTCTGAATCTGTAGTGGCTGCAGGCTTGTACAGAAGCTACAGTGAGGAGTGGAGAAGTCCGTTGGCAAGGCTAGGCCATACCTCTGACTGCACAGTCAGGCACTGGAAGCTCAGACCAAGCACTTGGGCATTTCCACTCTCTGGACACCATCATGAGAAAGTCCTTTCCTCCTGAAAGAGCAGGTGTCAGGGATGGTATTTTTCCAGCAGAGCTCATCAGGGTGGAAGGATGCCCACCAGCCTTCTGGCCACTCTAAGTGGGACCTGAGCTGGGTCCCTCACTTGTGCAGAGTCCACTCCAGTGCACCAAGCCTCTACACCTTCTCAGTTGATGGTGCTTGGAGCAAGGGTAGGGCTGACTCCTGCCTCCTTTACTGGTACTAACTGGAGGCCCACAGATGGGAAGTGACCAGCTTGGGTCACACAGTGGCAGTGGATGCTGGGGACAGTTGTGACTTGGGTTTTTTTTTTGGTGATTTTTTTGTTTTTTGTAGGGTGGGGGGAGGCAAGTGTTCCCTGGGAAAATATAATGAACAGATTTGATGCAAGTAGTAATGTTTTAAAGAAGTTAACCTCGTACACAGTTCTTCCCCATAAGACCAGAATCTGGTGTGTACTCACCTTCCTTTTCTCCGATTCTCAGAAAGGGTTGTCCCCCCACTAGGTCCCAACACTGCCTGGGCCCCTGCCCTGGAGCCCTACCCTCAGCACTCCGCATCTGGGGGAAGAGTGCCAGGCACTCCGTGTGCCTGAGGCCAGACCCAGGAACGCTTCCCTCCCATAGCACCCAGTGAGTCATCTGTTGTCAGCCCGAGTTGATTGGCCGGTTTCTTGGAGTCCAGTTTAGCCTTTAGGGGTGCAGAGACCAACCTGATCTTGTGGGGGGTGAGAGTGTTGTGGCGCAGAGTGGCTCGTGTGGGGCCCCAGTGGCGGCCAGAGCCACAGAGCAGAGTGCAGGGTGAGCAGGGCTGGGGGCAGGGGGCTGAGTGGCTGCTGGTGAATGAGTGCGCATTTTGGGCAGCTACTTTGTGAAGTGGCTTTAGCGGTTGACTAAGGAAGAGGCCTCTTGGCAGAAGGAAAAGATTGGGGGAGTTGTATAATTTCCTCTCGTTAATAACCCTGGTGTTCATGGGTCACCTTCTGTAGGAGTGAGCAGCACTCGCAGTGTGTGGCAGGTTTCAGCTAGGGAACTATGGAGGCTGTCGTCAGTGACGGTCCCCACCCCTGCAAAAGGCATTTACCTGGTCCTCTGCTGCACCACCAGCCAGGAAAGGGACAGGCTGCCACCCCCTGCTCCCCTGGGGCCGTGTCCATTTTGGTTCCTAGAGGCAGGCAGCACTGCAGAACAGGTCTGTCCTGTGTTGGGAGCCACGGGTGGGGAGCCCTGGTGGCACCAAGAGAAGGCGGGGCACCTTGGGAGCTTGGGGGTCCCCCCCCCTCCAGTGCAGGGTGGGGCCGCGGCCAATATATGTGAGCTCTGCTAGTCCTTTGTAAGAAGGACCCAGGAGAGATGTGGGTTCCAGAGTCAGTGCCCCTCCCGATCAGGCGGGGAGCCTCCCGGGCGGGATCTTCCCAGAGCACTAGCCCACCCCCGTGGCTCCTTCTAGGGTCTACAACCCTGTGGTGTGTCTGGCTCCAAAGAATGCGCCATCAAATACCCTTTGGGAGGGAGGATGACACGGACTGGAAGGGGTCCAGGGCGGACCCTGGCGTTACCCTGACACTCGGAATAACCTGTAACCCCTGTCCTTATAGGAAGACATGGCTGCTCATGTGGGAGCTTCCCGCACGCCGCAGGAGGTGATGGAGCATTACGTAAGCATGTACATCCACGGAAACCTGGGGAGAGCCTGCATCCCTGACACCATTCCCAACCGGGTGACCGACCACACGTGCCCTGGCGGAGGCCCCCTGTCCCCCAGCCTCACCACCCCCTTGCCTCCCCTAGACATCTCGGTGGCCGAGCAGCAGCAGCTGGGCTACATGCCCCTGCGTGACGACTACGAGATCGAGTACGACCAGGACGCTGAGACGCTTATCAGCGGGCTCTCAGTCAACTACGACGATGAGGATGTGGAGATCGAGCTGAAGCGCGCGCACGTGGACATGTACGTGCGCAAACTCAGGGAGAGGCAGCGGCGCAAGAACATCGCCCGTGACTACAACCTGGTGCCCGCCTTCCTGGGCAAGGACAAGAAGGACAAGGAGCGGCCGGCCAAGCGCAAGGTCACCAAGGAGGAGAAGGAGCTGCGGCTGAAGCTGCGGCCGCTATACCAATTCATGTCGTGCAAGGAGTTCGATGACCTGTTTGAGGGCATGCACAAGGAGAAGATGCTGCGGGCCAAGATCCGAGAGCTGCAGCGCTACCGGCGCAACGGCATCACCAAGCTGGAGGAGTCCGCTGAGTATGAGGCGGCCCGGCACAAGCGCGAGAAGAGGAAGGAGAACAAGAGCGCCGCCGGTGCCAAGAGGGGCAAGGAGGATGGCAAGGACGGTGAGTTTGCAGCCATCGAGAACCTGCCGGGCTTTGAGCTCCTGTCGGACCGCGAGAAGGTGCTCTGCAGCTCCTTGAACCTGAGCCCCGCGCGCTATGTCACCGTCAAGACCATCATTATCAAGGACCACCTCCAGAAGCGACAGGGGATCCCCTCCAAGAGCCGCCTCCCAAGCTATTTGGACAAAGTCCTAAAGAAAAGGATTTTAAACTTCCTCACAGAGAGTGGGTGGATATCCAGGGATGCGTCCTGAAAGTGTGGGTTTGTGGGCAGCCACCAGGCGCTCTGAGCCCAAGGGACCCGGGCGAGGGAGGGAACATGCTTCCCCCCACTGTTGCTCCTTTTTTAAACAAAGCGAGTTCCTTTCTTTTAGGCTATAAATTCTTTTCCTGGTTCTCTGAAAGAAGCAATAGTAACGATTTTATGTCGGATCATGGGGGAAGCCGACATATGTATGTTTTAACTTAGTCCAAAAGTCATACCTTAAGATGACGATTTGCCTTTACATGTTCAGTTTGGGGACTATTATGAGATTGGGTCATTTCGTGTCTTCCCTTTGGTACGCAACTCTTGGGCTGCGGGTAAAAGGGGCAGCTTTCCGCCGGCCCCGGTAGCCAGCTTGACCCTGTGACATGATCTTTGGCTGGCTACCGGGGGCACCCCTGGCCCCCCCCCCCCCCCCCGGACACTCCAGCACAGCCCTAGCACGCCGCACTTTAGGTGGGGGCCAGGGTGGGGCAGGTGGGAGGTGAGGCTGGAGAACCACAGGATGTTTCCTTGGGAGCCTTAGAGGAAGAGTCAGGTCGAAGTGTCCACGTGAGCTTCCCCCTGACTCTTGGCATCGAGAAGCTGGAGCTTGTCCTTTGGAGCCCCAAACTGCCCCTTGCCTCCTTTGCAGGGGGTAGAGCCTGCAGGCTCACCTCAGGCAAGCACCCAGCCCCTGGGCAGGCTCCCTAGTATGTGGAAGGGGCTCCAGAACTCTGAGCCAGCTTTCCAGGGGGCTGCTGCTTGCTGCTCCTAATACTTACAGGACTAAGTACCCCACTTACTTGGGAGAACTCATTTTAGAAAGTGGAATGCTGAGTTCTGGAGTCCACTTCCTCCAGGATTTTCACCGTGGTTGCAATAACCTTTTTCACCGAAGCTCTAGCCTTCTCCCTGCAAGCCTGGCTGAGCGTTGTATTTCAGGGGGTGTGCAGTGCTCTCTGCAGCCCAGCCAGGCTGGACTGGGCTACCCCACAGCAGGCTCTGGCCAAGCAGGAAGGGAGCCTTCAGGGTGAGGCACTGTGTGTGGCTTCTCCGGTCTCGGTGTTGGATCCCTCAGCTTCCACTCCGCTTCCGCCCAGCCCTACTGTTTCTGCAGGGGCCCTCTTCTGTCGGGGGACACGGTACCTTCCTTCTAGAACTTGAGTCAGTTCTTTGCCTTCCTGCTGCTCAGGGTTGGTTCTCATGGTGAAGATCCCACTTTAGTTGGGGTGACTACAGACCCCCAGCACTCCCATTCTTCGGGGAGCTCATCCTGCAGCTCCTGCCCCATAGCGACCAAGAGACTGTTTACCTCCCAGAATGTTTGGGCTTGAAATTACATTAAAGTGAAGTTATTTGAAAGACAAAAAGACCCTCATCATTTCCAAGGACTTAATTAAGGTGCCTTTTCCTTTCTTTTTACATCCTCCTGTCCCCCAGGGTAAATTTTTCAGCATTAAATAAAACATTTCAAATACCTTGTCTGTGGCTTTAGTTGTAAAGTATACTGCATGCTGGCAGGAAGTGTTCCTGGTTAGCTCAGCCCAGGAGTTTGACAGAAGAAACAGCGAGCAGAGGTAGGACTCCTGAGGCCCCTCCATGTGTCCCCCTGCAGGGTAGCTGCTGTCCCCAGAGTGCCGGTTGGGTCTGCCACTGAGTGGTGATGGCGACGGGACTTCGTTTTTACAGGGTCTTAGCCAGTGGTTCTCACTTGGGCTTCCTAGACCAGCAGCGTCTCTGCCCTGGGAACCCGCTCGCAAACCTTAGTGGGGGGCCTTTGAGCCGCTGGGATGCTGGCTGGTTGAGCAGCGCTAGCTGTAGCTCCTCCGGGGCTTGTCACTCACCTATTTCCTCCATCAGGTTCCTGGTTTGGTGAGGTTCTCAATTTGGTATTTTATTATGAAATGGTTGCCCAACTTAAGCTTGAGAAGCACAAGGTCCCTGTAAACGAGTGGCCCAGGCTGACACAGGCTGTCCAATGGGAAATTCTGTGCTTAAACAGGTTTTCAGTATGTTATCTTTTTGGGGGTATGAAGAATTTCTTTAGGTTTGACAGTCTTAAAATTCCATGAATGTTTAACTTAAAGTATTAGCAAGCTGTCACATGGAAAAGGTCACTTTGTCATTGGCTATCTCTTACCCCCTTCCCTCCAGCTCTGTGGGCCACATCAGGCCTTCTCATGGCCCTTAAACCTCCATATTTAAAATGTGTCCCCTTAATTCCCAGAAATTAGGGTTTTTCAAAATTTAAACTGTCTTGGAGTCCAAAAACCTAGATAATTCAGCCACTCAAAAGAATGCTCTCTGGATGGCCCACATTCCAAGGATATGTAAAAACGCTAACTACGATTTTTATCATTCTTTACACATTCAACAAGTTGGGAACAAAGCAGTGTCATTGCTGCATGTTGGCGCGAGCCAGCTTGCAGGGTTAGGACGGGGACAGCATGTGACAGATTTTAGCTCAGCACTTCTGTGTCAAACCAGTTTTTCCTCCAAAGTAGGAGTTAAATTTGCCATTAGGCAGAAATCCCTTCACACCTGCCCTCCTTCCCTGCAAGCGGCAGTTCAGCTGGGAAAGGGCAAGTCTTGCACAGATCCCGGTGGTGAAGGCCCAGTTGTCTGCACCAGATGTTGACGTCTGGGCTGAGGCCCGGCAAACCCTACGCCCTGGACGGGAATGCGGTCACCAGGTCTGACCCCCCAGTGGAGGCAAAGCACATCCCCATCTGCCTCTGCAGCCTCCCAGTGATGGTGGTTCCAGCTGGACAAGGGAAGGGCTGCACACACTCAGAGAAATTCACTTGAAAATTACTTTATATAGTTTCAGTTTCAAGGAGTTGCAGGAAGGTGAAAGGAGAGCCTCACAGCTACACAGATGAAAAGTGGAGCTCTGACCCCAGTTGGGTTTTCTCAGTGCACCACACTGCCTGCAGTTCTGGGGCAAGTTTTTGACCAAGAACTTGAGATTGCTTAAAGGAAAAGAAAAGAATATTTTGAAACGGTATAAATTAAAATTTTAATTTTAGGAATACTATCTATATCTGAAAATTACGAGTAAACTGCCCCACCTTCTTTATGCAGTGAATGAATTTAATAGCATTGACCTTCAATTGCAGAAGTACCTATTAGCAGAGACTAGAAGGTGGTATTTTCTCTGCTTTATGACAGATTGCTCATTTGACTCTGTGTGAATGAGGAATGGCAGGGCCTACGGTGCGGTGTAGACCCATGGGTAATCTTGCCCAGCTTCTGAGTGTGGGCAGGCCCTTGCCTGGTCGCCAACCCGAGGCGCTGTGGGACATCTGCCCCCAGCAGAGGCCAGGTCCTGGGCCAGCCTGTGGCAGGAGGGAAGCTAACATCTGAGCGCGCATCTAGTGTCAAGCACTTCGCTTCAAGATGTGAGTGTAGAATGGAAAAGCTAAGTCACGCTTAGTGGAGGTGGGTCTCCTCCACCCAAGGACACAAAATAGCTTCTAGAAAGTAGGAAAATAAACATAGTAGGGTTTTAATCCTCTTAAATAAAATTTAAAAATTAAACATTAACATTTAAAGTACACCAAGCGAGCAGTCCTCGGATTTTGAGAAAGTCCATCTTATAAGGGAAAATACCTTCAGGTCTCCGGTAAGTAGCTAATAGAGATCTGAAAATTTCTACAAATGGATGAACAACAGGGCAAAAAAGATTTTCTCAAATTCAGTAACCAGCAAAATAAGGCGGTTGAGACCTGTTGAGATGCATGTGCTCACTCCCGGTCTCCTGGGGGAGCCGGGGCTTGGGCATTTCAGCAGCTGGGACAGTAATGAACTATAACTGAACTAACACGTGTTCTTCAGCAGGGGCATCAAGAAGCTTTTCTGGGCGGGAAGGAACGTGCTTAGGGTCTCACCTTCCCTTCAATGAACGAAGGTATGGGCTGAGCACCCAGGACCCTGTGTGCCAGGGTGCCGGAGGGCCTGGTGAGGCTGGGTGGCCGGCCAGCCAAACAGCAGGGTTCCCGAAGGTGTTTTATTTGTTCATGGGATTTGGATACCACCAGGCTTTAAGCAGCTGGAGCTTTATCCTTGACACCCACAGTCCAGTAGTGACCCGCCGGCCTGTTCTCTAAGCGTGCGCAGCTATTAAAGGTGTATTAGAAATCAATGAACAGACTCCCAAATTAAAGTTCATGAACACATCTGCGCAACCGGCTTAATTTTCTGTTTAGCCACTGGTTACTAAAGCTTTCCAACAAGGTTTGGGAAAGGGTCAAAAGTACTCATAGAGAAAATGAACCAGGCTTTCAAGAGTGACAGCAAGTGATTACAAAAACCCCATGGAAGCCCTTCGGAGGCAGCTAAGCCTCCTTCACCACCCCCACCAGGGCAGGTCTTAGAGTGCGCCCATGCAGCTTGTACCCCACTTTGCTGACCAGTGCCACCGTGCCTGGCTCCTTCCCTTCCACCGGTGTGTGGAACAGGGCCTCGTGCTCGTAGGGATCGAACCTGGCCCCTACGGGGTTCAGCCGGAGTAAGCCATGCTTTGTGAACACCTTCTGGATCTGGACCTCGGTCATTACGAGCCCCTCGTAGAGGTTCTTCAGGTGAGGATTGTCGTCTTTAACCTCTTCCTTTGGGACACTCTGTGTTGCTTTCTCCAAGATGTCCGCGACCTCCAGCAAGTCCTTGCAGAAGCCCTGGATGCCTAAACAAAGTGAAGATACCATCATTCGCATTCCCTATCACCGGCAGGGGGACTAGAAAGCTCTAACACCCTGCCGACCTCATGCACAAACTATTGAAAAATAACATTTCAAACTATTCATCTGTCCTCAAATTTCAAAGGTTTAAAAAAAAAAAAAAAAAAAAAAAAAAAAAAAAAAAAAAAAACCTACCATAAAGCCCAAAAAAGAGATCTTTTCTGGGTTTAGACAACAGCTAATTAAGAACAAAGACAAACAGCTCCCAAAGGGCAGAACCATCTCGCCATCAATCCTGGCCCAGGTGAGGACACAACACCTTAGCCACAGGACACCTCACCCCCAAGGACATGATGCCGAGGGAGGGGCAGCTGCCCTGCCAGCACTGTGGGGTCCAAGTTCCCAGGACACACCGAAGCCTTAACCCTAACCTAACCGGAAATCATTTATGAGAAGTCAAACTTCAAGGCAGTGTATTGTATCAAATTGCTTGTGGTTTCAAGAAAAGGCTATAAGGGATGCCTGAGTGGCTCAGTGGCTGAGAGTCTACCTTTGGCTCAGGGCGTGATCCCGGGTCGGGGGATGGAGTCCCACATCGGGCTCCCTATGGGGAGCCTGCTTCTCCCTCTCCTTCATGTCTCTCATGAATAAATAAAAAAAAATTTAAAGACTACAGATGCTAAATGGAAATCAGGGGTGACCGGGGGCTCCAAGTGGGCATCTGCTTCAGCCAGGCCAAGACCGGGCACAACTGCATCACCTCACACTCAACTCTGCAGGAGGCAATGCCAGTGTACAACTTTCTTGTCACAATACTTTCCCCTCCTGCTTTAAAATGAAACCGGAAAATGTCTGCTTATCTGATAAAATCATGGGCGTCTATCATGGATCAAGCGTGTACCAGTTCTCAGGATGGTCTGCCCTCATGGAATGTATGGTCTGAGATAGGCATCAAATAATCACACGAATAGACGCAATTACAAATCCCACCTCCACGAAGGAGCATTCCTCAGGGCTGAGGAAAGATTATACCAAGGAACTTAATCATTTAGACTTAGAGACTCAGAGAAGTCTGTGAACCAAGGCCTGAAGAGTTATCGAAACATTCAAGGACTAAAGGACAGCCAGTGCACAGGAAGAGGCAGACTCAGAGTAGCTGAAGGTTCCAGGTGGAGTAGCAGAATGTGTGGACGTGGTGTGGTCACACTGTGCGGGCATACCTCACAAACACTGCAGTTCTAGCTGCAGACACCCCAACACAACAAGTATCTCATAGAGGGAGTCAAATGAATTTTTTGGTTTCTCAGTACATACAGAAGTTATGTTTATGCCATAGACTATTAAGTGTGCGGTAGGTAGTATGATGTATAAAAAAATCACACATACCTTAAAAATATCTTTTTGCTTAAAAAATGTTGATTATCATTTGAGCTCTCAGTGAGGTATGACCACAGAGCATAACAAATATGGTAATAATGAAAAGCTAAACTACTGTGAGAATCACCAAAATGTGACACAGAGACACGAAATGAGCAGACATTAGTGGAAAAAATGCTTGGTCGACACAGGGTTGCAACAAACCTTTGATCTGTAAAAACTGCATTATCCATGAAGCACAGTAAAGTGAGGTAAGGCTGTATTCCAAAATCACTTTGGCTTGGAGTGTGGCAGGGTGAGTACTGACGCCGCCTGGGATCAGAGTAATGGCAGTGGAGGAAGTGGACAAATGGGGGGCCAGCCACTCAGGGCTTGTGGGATTGGGGAAATACGAGGATGAGGGACAGGAACTGGTCACCTCAGATTCCTGCCCTAAGTAAGCTCCAGGAAAAGAGGACACTATCCTCTACTAAAATAAGGAAGAAAAGCAGACAGAGGGAAAGTTAAAATACCCACAAGACATCCAGGGGAAGACAATGGGTAAACGACAGGACACATGGGACTAGAACTCACTAGAAATGTCGGAGCCTCAACCTGTGTGTGGGTCTGATAGAGGGCAGGCTGGGAGCATGTCGAGAGGAAGGGAGGCCTGGCCCCGCTCCCCAAAGGACCCAGACATCTAGAGGCCAGGCCAACAGGAAGCCAACGAATGGCATTTCCAGAAAGAGGAATAAGAAGTATTTCCAGAAGAAACTCATTACATGCTAAATGTGGCAGCACAAGACTGGATCTTGGTTCTCATGTGTCTGTACTTGTGCGTCTGTCCTTGGGCAAGTCTGTGACATGTTGCTGTGAGCCTGAGGGGCTTCTTCAATAACGTGGGAGAATGGTGCCTGCCGGTTCGAGCAGACGGTTCCATGAGGACTCAGACTGCACCTTTACATTTAACTGACACACCACAGGCGTGGTGTCGAGAGCCCTGGCCTCAGCATGGCTACCGCCACTCCCCAGCTTTGTGATGAGCGGCAAGTCATTTAAGCCTCAATGGTCTCAAACGTAGAATGGGAAGGACGGTGACAAAAGTGTCCAAATACTGACATTGCTGACAGCATCTTAGATCTTTTTAACATGTTACTGCTAAGTGAGCTCCGGAAATGACCATCAGTGAGGCTGACCTGCTGCTGAGATGATCTGCAGCCTCAGATACCCTCAGATTAACCCAGGTCTTCACGTGGAAGAGCGACACACACTCTTCACTGAAGGAATTACACTTATAATTCTAGAGGCAGGTCACAGCTGTAAAGACCCACCTTGACTGGAGGGAACACACCCAGTAGCCTCCCCACCTTCCCACCTGGCTGATTCTGTGGTTCCACATCCACAGAGGTACCCCGCCCACGTTCCCTGCCCCTATTTTTCTAGGATCAATATCAGATAGTGTGTCTAAAGTTACCATATAATTTTGCCTCCTCCACTAATTTTTGGCTCCTCTGCCTCAGGTTTTCAGTGTCTGCCAAAGCTCGCTTGTATTTCTCCTAAAAAAGGGGCAAAGAAGAAATTTACATGAATAAAGCATGGCACAAAGAAAGCAAATGTGAGAGGAACAAATTCCAAGTCCAAGTAACATCCGTTATGATATATGACATCTTAGTCTTCAGGCAGCACAGCTTACTGAGAAGCAAGCAGTTTTGCTGTGTCGCTATTTCCAATGAGGGGGGAGTAGGGGTTGAGGGGTCACTTCCTTGTGTAGCCTGCAGTGACCAGCTGGGTAGGGATATCATGGTTCTGACAGTCTCACTGGCCCGTGGATGGACCACTTACTCCCACAGAATTTTCAAGTTCAGGGAATCCGAGAATGCTGGTCGGGGTGGCTGCACCCAGATCCCACGCCTCCAGGAGAGGTTCAGGAGAACCACCAGCCCACAGAAGACATAAAACCCCATCTGTGAGCCGCTGGTATTCTGACTGTTGCCCAAAGGCTGCGTCCCAACACTGAGTGGGTAACAATCACCCAATGCTGGCACCGTCTCCACTTCTCACCAGTTTTCCTGTCATGCTGCTCACCTCCTGAGCACTTCTATCAGAATGCAGACCCACTGCTCCACGTCTCTGCCCTTCACCCGTCCTCCATCTGCAGGTGATTCTAGTGCAGTGGTGAAGAACAACGGTCCTGAGGCTCAAACCTGGGTTCTGCCACTCGGTAGCTAAACAACCTGGGGAATGTTACCTAACCTTTCTGTGCTTCAGTTTCCTTGTCTATAACCAGGGCTCTAACAGTTGACTCACAGTGAGGATTAATATCAATAAGGTGGTTAGAATAGGGCCAGCATAGAGTGTTTGATATGATCACTTTCAAATATTTAACTTGATTTGTGCCACCTATGCCTTTTCACGTCAAGTAATAACGCATCCTTCTAACTAGTTCACAAATCTCCTCCCCTCATGAGGGCACCACATAACCACACCTCTGGCCCCAATCCATCTTCCCCTAAGACCCAGCTTAAGTGCTGCAGTGCTCTTCACTTGTAAAGACTGTCTCAAGTCTCAATTCAATATTATCTAGGCAGCACGTGAAGACTCTCATGACAGAACCAAAGCCACATAGTTCTTAGAAAAATGACCAAACTCATCTGGCCAGAGGTCATCTGAAGAACCTCCCCTGGAGTTCAAAAGATCACACTTCCCCACAAGAACCTGCGTGACCTTACCATGGTCTCCTTCAGCTGCTCTTCTAGCTTGACCTTCTCGTCCATGAGTGTCTTCTCTGTAGAGGGAGTATCTGTCTTCTGTTCATTTTGACCCACATCCTCTTCCAAGTTCCGGCCATTCTTCTGTTTTGTAGCTGTGCACAACAGCCGAGGAGATGGCCTAAACCAAGTCCACAACACTATGAATCAAGACTATGGGTTTTTTGCTAAAAAGTCAGATGTTTAATTTCAGGAATTTGAGATAATTTAAAACTACATGCTACTGACCTACGGGGGAGAATTTATCTTAGATCTAATAAAAGTAAATGGTACATTATGTACACAAGCAGCTAACTTACATAAAATCTTCTGTAATGTGTCTAAACTAGTATGTCAGTGTACCAAGGCCATAGTACTAACCTCTTCTTTCCATTCCACATACCTCCTCCTGAGAGATGGTCATGCAGAACCATCACATATTGATGGAGTAGCTACTATTAGAGATGAGGCCCAGTGCTGATGTTGATGACAAAGATGGGCTGGGCAGAGATCTCGCCCCTAGGGTACTTACTGTCAAAAAAGACATCTACAAAGTACTATAATTTTGGGTTTTAAAGTGATAAAAGAGGAACCATGCTTTGGGAGGCTCAGAGTAGCACGAAAGGCTTTGTACAGAGGTCCTCTGAAAGATGTGTATAAGGAGTCAGCTTTGGAGGCTGGAAAGCTGGGGGATGTACAGAGGGAAACAAAGAGCACTAAACCTAATACTGGAAGTGACTCAAGATGTTATCCAATCTGATCCCCACATGAAAAAGGTTACGTGGTTAAGTCCAAGGTCACAAAGTTACTAATGTATGACAGAATGGTTTTAAAACTCAGATTTCTTCTAAAAGTTCTTCTCAATTGCACATTTCAATCTGAAAACAAACTACAGTCGATTTTCTTCCCAGATTAAAGGAAACTGCCTCAAAGACTAGGAGAGCTATCAGTACAGAAAACGTGTACAAAGACATTTCTGGCAGCACTGGGCAGCAACAAGCTGGGGGCACCGGACTGCACTGTGCTTCCACAGTCTGGAATGCAGTGCGGCTGCCAAAGTGGGCGTCAAGCTATCGTCTCTGTGATTCGCTCCAGGTGTGCTGTGCAGTCAACAATGCGATTCAGGAAAAGGGACAAAACACGAAGCCACTTCTGAAAGGGCGAACCAGAAGTCCTGTGTATGCAGACCCGTGTCTTGGGCCTGGAGAAGAACCCAAGGATCCACCAGTCGGTCACTACCGGGCTGGAACGCAGGAACCTCTCTACCATATTCTGTGATTTAAAAAAGCTAATAACTTGACCGTGGTGCGATGCGGGGTGTGGCGTCACAGCCGGCACAGCCATCCCGCCCGCGGAGGCGCCGGGAGCAGTGGGGTAGGGACGCAGCAGGGCGGGCTCGGACAGGGAGACTGAGTCAGAGAGCCCGCCAGCCCCTCCTGGGAGCTCACTCCCCGACGTGAGCCCCTTGCCACAGTACTCGCTGTCAAGGCCAGAAACTAACCCTACCTCGGCGACGCTTTCCTGGCGATTAGCTCAGGTAGCAAAACCACGAGTTACGTGGCCAAAAATAAAAGCCTCTCCCCCAGGCACCCGGGCGGTCACGGCCCTCCGGGTTACCGCGTCTCACCCCCCGCCGGGTGTCCCGCCCACGCGGGTGCGCTCCCCCGGCCCAGGGTGCCGAAGCCCCGCCGCACACCTCACGGGGCAGGCAGGAGGGCACCGGCCGCCGAGCCTCCGCGGCGCAGGGGAACGAGCCCGAGCGCCCCCCGCGGCCCCCGCGCGCGACCTGGCCTTGGAGGGCCGCCGGGCGCCGGGGCGCGAGCGGAGTGCGAGGGGCCGCCACGCGGGCGGGTGGGCGCCGGAGGCCCCGGCCGAGGGGCAGGCGCCGGGGGGGGGGGCGGCTTGCTCGTGCCGACGACGCCCGCTCCCGGGCCCACGCGGCGCAGGGCCCCGCCCGAGGAGGAGCCGCCCTGGGGACCGCGCCTCTCCTGGGTCACAGGCAGCCGGGCGCCCCTCACCTGAGACACAGCGCCAAAGCCGGGACGCCGTGCCGCGCCAGCCTCACGCACCGAGCCGCCATGACTGTCGTCGCCGCCGTCGGCACTGCGCACGCACCGGGCATGCGCGGAGGCCTCTGGCTCGCCCCCTCGACGGCCTGGCCACTCGCGCAGACCCGTGTCTCCTTCCCCGCCCAACCGCGTGTCTCCAGCCATTCCGGAGCCGCTTCCCCTTTGATGGACAGACGGTGCTACCCAATAATTGTGGGTCACTGCACAGCTCTCCCTCGCCCCGCCCCCTCGCCGCCCTGGTGGGCGGGGCCTGGGGCTTCCGGAGCCCCAGAAGGTGAGGAGGTGAAAGGTCAAGGGAACTGTGGGAGGAGACGCTCGCGGGCGGGGCGCGGTCAGGGTGCGACCAATGGGGGAGAAGCGTGGGGGGGCGGGGCGCCGGAAGTGCGGCGCTGGGCGCGCGAGACTCCGTTTGCGCGACTCCTCGGCATTTCCGCCGCCTGCGCTGCGGGAGCGGGCCGGGGCGGGGGGGGGCGGGGGGGGCGCGGGGGCGCAGCGGGGTGCCCTGGGTCCTGACGTTTTCATTCATCTGGCGACGCCATCTCCACAGGAGCCGCCCCTGGGCTGCTGCCCCGCCGGGGGGTCCCGGGCGCTCCGACTTGGCTCCTGCTCCAGCGCTGCCGGCCCGAAGTCCCGTCCGCCGGCGGGAGGGACGGCGGGAGCCCCTGCCGCGCACCCCGGGTCGGAGGGACGGAGGGACGGAGCCGTGGCCTCCCCCACTCCCGCAGGGTGGAAAGCTGGAGCCCGTGGTCCCGCCCAGGCGGAGGATCACATTCCCGAGGACCAAGCCTCTGCTCTTTGCCCGGCTCTCATTAAAATCCTTGAAAATGTCGAGCCAACACCTACTCTGTGCCGAGTCTGTGCCCGCTGCAGGGACCGGCGAGCAGCCAGATCCAGGAGGTGGGCTGCTGTGTGGAACGATGACCCGGCTTGTGGATTGATTAAGGGGCTGGAGGAGAAGGAAGGAAGTGAGCCGGTGGACAATAGACGCTTGAAGACATGATTAAACGGGTGCCTGGACCTTATTTGGATCATGATAGAGCAAACCAACGGTACAAAAGATATTTGTGACAAAGTGAGATGCGAACACGAACAGTATTAGTAAGGAGTCACGTTAAGGAGAGAGGGTGGCCCGGTGGTTTAGAGATGCAAACAGGAGTATTTGTACTATATTGCCACCGTGTTTAGGATTGGCTTGATAAATACTCTCGTAAAAACAAAAACAGGGTAGGAGAAACTCAGCGGCAAAATGTTGATAGTTGAGGCTGGATGGTGAATACCATCTGAGTCATAACTCTTCTTTCGTATGTTGGAAATTTCCTCTAATAAAATGTAACAATGATGTCATATTTCTCACTGGCTGTGACATTGGGCAAGCCACTTAATTGCCCTTGGCCTCAGTCCTGGATCCGCTCACCTGTAGAACGGTGATCATATTTATTGTGAAGTTTAATTTTTTAGAAGATTTTGCGTATTCATGAGAGACACAGAGAAAGAGAGGCAGAGACAGGCCGCGGGAGAAGCAGGCTCCCTCTTGGGAGCCCAGTGCAGGACTCGGTTCCCAGGACCCCGGGATCACGCCCTGAGCTGAAGGCGGACGCTCCATCACTGAGCCACCCAGGCGTCCTATGTTGTGAAGTTTAAAAGAGACAAATATTCATTTCCTAACTTCTTTGGGCTCAGAGGGAATCCGATGGGCATCCCAAATAGCTTACAGTGCAGCATGAGGGCAATCAACAGAGAGTTATAGCCACTTGGTCCCGAGACAGAGACAAGCACGGGTCGTGGCAGTGTGATGCCACACTGGGGACAGTTGGTGCAGGCCTGCCGGGAAGCCAAGCCCGGAGTCTGGGTCCTGCCCCTCGGAATCTCCCTCCACAGGGGCTGCCTGTGCTGCCACCTGGTGGCCGTGTTTGGAACTGCTCCAAGAGGGAGCTGGGGTGTTACATACAAAGATGGCCTTTTGCTACTGCTCTAGGGACCCAGCTCAGGTAGTTCCCTGAGGTCTTCATCAACTCAGTGCAGGTCCTCTCCACATGGCGAGGAGGCCGCTTCTCTGGGAAGAGTCCTGGATCAGCCCACAGAACACACTTTCAGCAAAGGGCACAGGTGGTCCGGGCGGGGATGTGGGAAAAACAAGCTAAATGGTGTATGGTGCCCCCAACAAGGAGGGGGTGACATTTAAGAAGGCGTCCTCAGGTGAGAGTTGTGCAGACAGATGGCTCAACAGCATGTGGCTGTGAGTGTGATCCTCACAATAGACGAGAGCTGATGGGTGCCAGGCTCTGGGCAGAGGTCCTTTCAGATCAGCACACAATATGGTGATGAGGGGACAAAGCCCAGCCAGGTTAGGTGACTTCTTCAAGGTCATGAAGGCAGAAAAAGGCAGAGTTTTTTTTTTTTAAAGATATTTATTTATTTATTTGAGACACACAGAGAGAGAGAGAGAGAGGCAGAGACACAGGCAGAAGGAGAAGCAGGCTCCATGCAGGGAGCCCAATGCGGACTCCATCCCGGGACTCCAGGATCATGCCCTGAGCCAATGGCAGGCGCTAAACCGCTGAGCCACCCAGGGATCCCCAAGGCAGAGCTTTTGTATATTTCCCTCGACCAATCTCAACTTCCGTGTGGCCGTCAGATGTGAAGCCAGATCCTGCATCTGTCCACCCAGAGTGTTGGCTCCTGCCACAAACCGCATTATTACCATTGTCCCTGAGCAGGGACATGGATTTTCATCCTTTTGTCCAACTCTGAAATAAACCAATAAAAAGCATGGTCGGGGCATCTGAGTGGCTCAGTTGGTTGAACGTCCGACTCCTGATTTCTGCTCAGGTCATGATCTCACCGTCCTGAGATCAAGTTCTGCATTGGGTTCCATGCTGGTCATGGAGTCTGCTTGAGAGTCTCTCCCTCTCCGTCTGCCCTTCTCCCACTTTCTTTTTCCATCTCTAAAACGAAAATGGGCATAACAGGTGTGGTAGCCATCTAAAGATGGGCCCCAAGATACCCATCCTCTGGTTATCCCATCCAACACAAATCCTGATGCTGCTCTGAAGGCACTTTGCAGATGTAACAAAAGGTTCAAGCCAGTTGGCCTTCCTGGAGATTATCCAATGGGGTTGACCTTGGGGAGTCCTTTAAAAGTGGAGAGGTTCCTCCAGCAGGGGTTGTCAGAGAGCTTCAGAGCGTGAGAACACGTGAGAACATGTCCACCACTTGTCCCTAGTATGCTGGATCCGAGTGGAAAGGATGTTCTGGGTAAGAAAATGCCACCAGAAGGGGCCACAGAGGTTCCCATTGAAATAACTGGGCACTTGGATGGCTCAGTGGTTGAGCATCTGCCTTTAGCTCAGGGCGTGATCCTGGGATCCTGGGATCGAGTCCCACATCAGGCTCCCTGCATGGAGCCTGCTTCTCCCTCTGCCGGTGTCTCTGCCTCTCTCTCTGTTTCTCATGAATAAATAAATAAATAATCTGAAAAAAGAAAAAAAAAAAAAGCTTTCTGCAAAAAGCCATATCAGTTGCACAGAGAAGAAAGCTAATGCAACAGTAACTCAGCATGTTTTCTGAGAACATCGGACAGACAGCAGTTAGAACCAGCTGCTCCAGGTGTGGTCAGGGGCCCGCTGTGGGTGCAGGCTTCTCTTCCCCAGAGGTGGGGAGAGGGTGGCTTTGGCTTACCTGAAGGAAGGAGGGAGGAGGCAGCAAGCCCTTCAAATCCCAGGGAGAGCTTCTTACAAAGTCTGTGGACATGAGAGATTGTTTGAATCTAAGGCTGATTGAATTGTTCACCACAAGCCCCCTGCATTTGGAACCCTCCTGTGTGTTGGTTGAATTTATCATCAGCCAGAAAGAAATCAGAGCCACGAAAAGCACTGTGGGTGAGGATTGGCAGGACGGATGGTTTCTCATTAGAAAAATAATGGGGATTATTATAGAGGCAATGGAAGATGCAAATGGTGGGGTCACCTCGGTGCAGCAGCCTTCCCCCACCTTCTGCAGCTCTCTCGCATCCCTGGGAGGAAGCTGAGGGCCTGTGTTCTTTGTTTCCCCCCTGACCCTGAGCTAGGATTGATCACAAGCCCATGGGGTCTGTTCTCTCCGTGGTGGATCTCAGCAGCCTGTGGTTATAGGGCCTGGTGCTCAGTGTGACCCCACTGAGTGGATGTAAGCCCCAGGGCCCCTGGGAAGTCTGAGTAGAAAAAGCTCACTGGTGACTAGATCAGAATGTCATCCCTTGTCATGAAATTAGAGCTGTGTTGTCACGCATTGGACCGCTTTTCCCTGAGGTGTGAAAACTCAGAAAACACCTTCTCCAAAGGGAGTTTGCAAAACTAAAGATCTTTTCCAGAAACAAAGCCAGTGATGGAAGGCCACAGGAAAGCAAACTGGGGCTTGGCCAGGCCTGTGACCCTGGGGAGAAGCCTATCCTCCTGCCAGTCCTCCGCCTGTCTGCCCACGCCATGAGCCACAAACAGCATCCTGAGAGCCCCACGTGGTGCCACAGACAGCCAGTGCTGAGCTTTGTTTCTGGAACAAGCAGCCTCTGGGTAGGAAGCAAACACACTTTGGTCCAGAACCTGCTTCTCAAAAATTGGGTTTCAAAAACACACATAATGTTTTATTTTTTTAAAGATTTATTCATGAGAGACACACACAGAGAGAGAGGCAGAGACACAGGCAGAGGGAGAAGCAGGCTCCCTGCGGGGAGCCCGATGTGGGACTCCATCCCAGGACCCCGGGATCACGCCCTGAGCAGAAGGCAAATGTTCAACCCCTGAGCCACCCAGATGACCCACATGTATAATGTTTTAAGGAGGTTTTGCAGGATGATTCTCTTTTGCTGCTGGTGGTGATGGTGGTGGTGTTGATGGCTGCGGGAAGGGAACATCATTTGCCTGTTCTTTCCGAGGACCCACTATGTGCCAGGGTCCCCACGCGAGGAGACGGGTGTCTGGAGCCCCATGATCCTGCCCACCAGGCCTCGGGGGAGGGAAGGCGGGAGACCCTGGTCTGAGGGTCCGAGTCCCCGTTCCAGAGCCAAAATCCTGGAAGTCCTTTCTTCATTCATGAGGCATGTCCACACCTGTCCCCGCCGGAAGAGCCACGTACAGATAGGCACCATGTGCCTAATTTGCTTTGAGCCGGGCTTCTGTCGCTTACCACTGACGGTTGTCCCCATAGTGCCTCCTGATGGTCACATCAGGGGCAGGCGCGGCTGTAACCCCCGTGGACAGAGGAGGGACCATGCCGAGTCCAGGGTGCAAGTGCCACCCTCTGGTGCTCTGGGCCTCATGCTCTTTCTAGCACCCACTGTTCCCTGTCTTGGTAAGTGCATCGAGGTCCCACAGTGTGGCTGCTTCACCATGATCTCGATGACAAGGCCAGAACCCAGGGCCAGAGCTTGAGCTGGAGCCGTGTCTGTGTGTCTGTCTCTGTGTGTGTGCGCGCGCATACATGCATGTGTGCTCTGGCTCTGGGAACCTCAGTCCCCGTGTTATTTCACTTTTCAGACCCAATGGACGTCTGACTCCCACTGTGACTTTTGCTGCTACTTTCCCCGTTTCCCCATCTGGGGGTTCATCCCAGCTGCGTCCAGACAGTGTGAGCGAGTCCTAACATCCGTTCAATGACAAGACTGTGCGCCTGCTGCAGGGAAACCCTCCAGCCTGCCCCCAAGCATGACGCTTGCTTGCATCAGGGGCTCTGGTCCCCCACCTCTGGGCAGGTCGGTGGGGTGGAGGCAGAGTGAGTGGGGCCGAGTAGAGAAGCCGAGGAAGGAGGCCAGATGCCAGGCCTCACCCTGCCCTCCAGAGAACTGTTGAGTTTCCACAGTTTCCATCTAGAAATCCATGGAGAGATGTTTTGGTTTCTACCAACTTATCAGACAATCAGGTAAGATCCAAGTGCCTAGGCCTAAAGACTTTTTTTTTTTAATTTTATTTATTTATGATAGTCACAGAGAGAGAGAGAGAGAGAGAGAGGCAGAGACACAGGCAGAGGGAGAAGCAGGCTCCATGCACCGGGAGCCCCATGTGGGACTCAATCCCGGGTCTCCAGGATCGCGCCCTGGGCCAAAGGCAGGCGCCAAACCACTGCGCCACCCAGGGATCCCCGCCTAAAGACTTTTGAACATTAAAGGTATCTGGGATGAGAAATTGCACTCCTAGGTGTTCACCTGAAGGCACTGAGAGTAGGAACTCAGAGACATTTGTCATGTTTGTGACAGTACTGTTCCCAGTAGCTGAGAGGTGGAAGAGGCACCAGGCCCTTGGATGGAGGTACAGAAACGCAGTGCGGCCCATCCGTGCGACGCGATGTTATTTAGCCTTAATGAGGAAGAAGATTCCGACACCTGCCATAACATAGTTGAAACTGGACAACATTGTGCTCAGCGAAAGCAAGCCAGGCAATAAAAGGACTAATATTATGTGATTCCACTTGTAGGGAATACCCCGAATAGGCAAGTCTGTAGAGACAGGAGTAGCGGTTACGAGGGGCTCAGGAGGGGACGGGGGAGCGAGTGTGTCATGGGGGCAGAGTTTCTGTTTGGAAAGTTCTGGAGATGGATGGGGTGATGGCTACACAACAAAGTAAATGTACGTAAAGTCACTGAGCTGTACTCTAAAAAATGGCTAAAATGGCTAATTTTAAGTTGTATATATTTTGCCGCAATTTAAAAAATAATGTAAAAAAAATAAAAAACCTGATACGGGTTTGGAAACATTTTGCCAGAAGTGGGAATGGACATGCTTAGGGAAACCCTGACAGAGAATCAGGAATGGAAGGGCGTCGCACCTGCTCGAAGCCTCTTGCTTTGGGCAGGTCCTCTGCATCGTCATCGTCAAACATGCAAGACCAATAAATTACCTACTTCTCACAAAAACAAGATTGATCCATGTTATGGCCCATTTACATTGTAAATCTACAATGGATGAGAAAATACAAACAAAACTACCAGGTCCAGAACCTTATAAATTGTGCCCTCTCAAAATTTAAATGTTGAGGTCTTAACCCCCAGGACCTCAGAATGTGACCTGATTTGGAGACAAGGTCTTTGCGGGGTCATCAAGTTAAAATGAGGCCACCAGGCTGGGCCCCAGTCCAACACAGTAGGTGTCCTTATAGAAAGGGGACATGTGGGGGCACCTGGGTGGCTCAGTGGTTGAGCGTCTGTCTTTGGCCCAGGGCATGATCCCGGAGTCCTGGGATTGAGTCCTGCATCAGGCTCCCTGTAGGGAGCCTGCTTCTCTCTCTGTCTGTGTCTCTGCCTCTCTCTCTGGGTCTCTCATGAGTAAATAAATAAATAAAATCTTAGGGAAAAAAAAAAAAAGAAAGGGGACATGTGGACACAGGGAGAGCGCTGTGTGAGGATGGATGCGGAGATGGGCAGCATGTCTGTGGCCAGGGAGAGTGAAGGAGGCCCGCAAACCCCAGAAGCAGAGTGGTGGAGAGGCCGGGAACAGATCCTCCCTCAAGGCCCCAGGAGGAGCCAAGCCTGCCCACCTTCAGCCTCCAGCATTGTGAGACCAGGAGATCCTATGGTTAGAGCCAGCCAGTTTGTGGTCCTTTGTCACCTACCTAGGAAACTCAGATGCTCGGCTTCAAACAACAGAAATTATTTCTTGCTGCTACGTCTGCATCCAGATTTCCCATTTCTTTTAAGGCACCAGTCATATCAGAGTAGAGCCCGCTTGACTCCACTGGGGCTTTGTCCTATCTAATTACACCTGCAAAGTCTTCTTTCCCAAAAGGTCACATTGACAGGCACTGGGGCTTAGGACTTCAAAGTGTCTGTCGAGGGGATACCATGTAACCCACCACAATCTGCCCACCAAATGCATGCCCTTCTCATATGCAAAGTACATCTCCATCTCTATCCCACAGCCCCCCATCTCAACCCTTCTGGCACCTAAGTACCGTCAGATCAGACTCAGACCTTTACTCCTTTCGGTGTCTTGAGGTCTGGGCGGAGGACACGCTCAGGGAATGTTTGGTGGAGAATACAGAATTCCTGCTCCCATTCCAAGAGCCAACTTCTGTGCCACGCTCTGCCCCAGGGCAAAGTAGAACAGCCGCCACCACCACAAGCATTTACTGGCTCTTTCACCGGTCCCCGCCCACCTACAGGGACTGCTCTTGGGATCCTGCCTTGTGTCAATCAGAGGGAATCCTGAGGCTGGAAGGAAGTACTTGGCTTCTTCCATCAAGATGCTTATCTCACTGTTTTGTGATTGTTTACCTAAAACAACCTGAAAAATGTGCAAGGTTGCATTTTGTAAAACTGAAACTGTTTCTGCTGACTTTTGTTTCTTCTTGCAGAGACTTCATGTCGCTAGACAGAACTGAAGTGTTTTTCAGTCCAAGTCTGGGGTTTGGATACAAACTGAGCAAAAATTAAAAAAAAAAAAATCTGTAGGATCTGTAATGATGTCATCTTTCAGTCCTGGTAATTAGCACTTTCTCTCTTTTTTTTCCTGATCTGTTTAACTAGAGTCTGTAAATTCCATCCACCTTCTCAAAAGACTGGGTTTCGATTTTACAGATTTTTCTCTATATTGTTTTTTCTATGTCTATTTCATTGATTTCTGCTCTCATTATTATTTCTTTTCTGCTATTTACTTGGAGTTTCATTGGTTCTTCTATTTCCATTTAAGGGAGAAGATGAGGTCAATAATTTACCTTACCTTTTTCCTTAACGATATTTTCTTAGGCAGCTTTATTGAGATATGATTCACACACCACAACTCACTTTTTTAAGGTGTATCCTTCAGTGGTTTTCAGTATATTTACAGACGTGTACAACTATCACCACAATTAGTTCTAGAACATTTTTGTCACCACCAGAAGAAACCCTGTGCCCATTAGCGGTCACCCCCCTCCTTTCCACCCCTAGCTCCTGGCTACCTCCTATATAGATTTTCCTCTCTAGGACATTTCATATAAATGGAGTCATATACTATGCAGTCTTTTGCGACTGGTTTCCTTTATTTGGCAGAATGTTTTAAAGGTTCATCCATATGGTAGCACATGTCAGTACCTCATTCCTCTTTTTTTTTTTTAGTTTTTTATTTTTTATTTTTTATTTTAGAGGCAGAGAGAAAGAGCACAAGCAGGAGGGGCAGAGGGAGAGGAAGAGAGAGAATCTCAAGCATCCTCCCTTTGAGCACAGAGCCCCATGTGGGGCTAAATTCTGTGACCCCAAGATCATGACCCGAGCTGAAACCAAGATTCAGATGCTTAACTGACTTCATCACCCAGGCACCCCAGCACTTCATTCTTTTTTTATGGCTGGGAATATTCCACTATATTCCATTGTATGGATCTAGTCCATTTGTTTATGCATTCACCACTCAGTGGACCTTTGGATTGTTTCTATGTTTTGCTACTATGAATCATGGTGCTATAAACATTCATGTACATATTTTTATGTGGACATATTTCCATTTTTATGGGGCACATCCCCGGGAGTGGAATTGCTGGGTCATATGGTAACTCTGTTTAACCATTGAGGCAGCACCAGATGACTTTCCAGAGCAGCTGTACCATTTTCCGTGCCCACCAGCAGTGCGGGAGGTTGCCCATTTCTCCACAGCCACGCCAACACTTGCCGCTACCTGACGTTTAGACTGCAGTCATTCTGGAGCTGCTCAGGTGCTGCCCAGGATGACAGCTTCAACAGCTGTTGATAAGCATCCACAGGCGAATGCTGTCTTTCATCTTTTTAGAGCTTATGGCATTGTCTCTTCCTGCTGGGCCTCCTCCTCTCTCTTCTCCCCATGACTGGTCTCACGGGGGTTCTTCCCCCTGCCCACCCTCGAGGATGCACTCACATCTCTTATCCTTTATCATGCGCTGTGAATGCCAACACGAGGCCAGGCCACTGTCTTTGGGGAACAGCTAAGGGAACAGGTGGTTCAAGTGCAGACTACCATCCCAGATGGTGGAAAGGGAGGAAACAGAAAGAGAAGGTTCTGGAAGGCGGAGCATGGAATGCATGCAGGGCAGCTGTTGGGGGAGCCAGTGAGAAGAGGGGCTTGGAGGGTAGATGTTAGCTTCTGCCTCTGCAGGATATTCTCTCAGAAGGGGCAACGTTCTGGGTGGGAGGAAGCATGGCTTCCAGTGTCGCCTCTGCCACTGGTTTGCAGGGTGACACTCTCTTGACTCTCTGGGACCCAGTCCCTGTCTGTGAAAAGGGATGAGGACAGCCTGCTGAGACTTCACACAGTTGCTGTGGTTCATTCATTTGCTCATGTACTGAGCCATTTCGGGACCCGGGGGGGGTGAGGTGGGTGTCAGACAGGAGGAGGGATGCCAGGTCTCAGTCTGTGGTAAGTAGCTATAGTTATTGGTTGATGTAGGGCCTTTCAAGTCAAGCTTGCACCATGAAGGACCTGTGGGTAGAAGGGAGGGGTTTGGGACCCACATAAAGAACGTGATCACCAGAGGTAGTGAGCTTGCTGTCAGTGGAGGAAATCAGGCAACTGCTGGCTGACCTAGCAATTACAATGAAAGGTGATGCATAATGTGGTGAGGATGCGGAGGAAAGACCCAGAGGGTGAGGGCAAAGTGACAAGGAGGTCACTCAGATCAGACTTTAATCCTAGCCCAAAGTAATGGGGATCTGGGAAGCCACTTGGGTAGAACTTCCGAGTCATCAGGATGGCAGGTGGATTTTGCAGGTGTGGCAGCAGCTGTCTGCAGGCCCCTGGAGGGAGAGGAGCCTGCCTTCAGGCTGAAGGGAACCCCAGGTGGACCACTGATGCCTGCTGTGGTGGCGGGAGGGGGCGCGACAGCTCTCGTGCCACAGGCCGGCTGACCCTGGTACATTGTCCCCAGAGGGAAGGACTAACCTGTGTGTTCCCTGGACCATGGGGTCCTTGAAGGGAGGGAAGGGATCTTTTATTTTCATTTCTGGATCCCCAACACCCAGCAAGCAGAGGGCCAGGTACACCTTAGGTCTTTGGAAACAGGGGGTGGGTGGCTGGCTGTCTCGGGGGCACACGGTGTTTTGTGATCAAATCAGAGCCAGGACCTTGCAATGGTCAAGCTTATGCGTCAGCTTGGCTGGCCTCAGTCAGGGATGCTGGATAGATGGTGGCACGTTATTTCTGGGTACGTCTGTCTCTGGAAGAGATGAGCACTCCCCAACACGGGGGGCTCTCTCCACTCCACCGAGGGCCCCAGGAGAAGGCACAGGTGGAGGAAGGGCAAATTTGCTCACCGTGCTTGAGCTGAGACGTCCCCCTCTCCCGCCCTCAGACGCTGGTGCTCTGGGTGCTCCGGCCTGACAACCTGCCAGCTTGCCTGGGCCTCTAGCAGGTGGCAGATCGTGGGACTTCCCGGCCTCCGTGAGCTCCTGAGCCGATCCTGCAGTACATCTCTGAGATGTGTATCTCCACACATCCCACTGCTTCTGTTTCTCTGGGAAGCCCGACTCGTACACACCTGCACCTCTGCTCCCGGCCTGGCCTCTGCTCCCGGGCTGGCTGTTCTGTGCAGCGGCGGCTCTGAGCCAAAGCAGGTCTGGCTGGGAAGCCTTGGGCCTGCTTCCCAGGGCATCCCGGCTGCGTATGCAATTCAGGGAGCAGGGATTTCCTTTGGGCTGAGGATCGCAGGTCAGGCTGCCTGACTGGTCCTCAGTGTCCTGGTTACGTGGTGGCTGGAGCCCATTGTGTCTCCTGACAACACATGAGTGCCGGGCATGGTGGGACAGACCCTGCCCCTACTTCCCTGGGAGGCTCCGGGCCTCTATCCTCAGGCAGTCTGCTCTGCCAGGACTCAGCAGCTGATGCCGTCCCCTTCCTGATGTGTCCTGCTCTTGGGGAGGGGACTCCAGCATACCTTGGCCAGCCTCCCTCTTCCTGTTAAGGGGAAGGGAGCTCCCGTAGGAGGTCTGCTACCAGGGACCCCATTTTCTTCTCTGGGCCCCATGGTGAAAGCCTGCCCACACTGAGGAGGCTCAGGCCTCAGTGTTTGGAGACCCCCTGGCCAGCAGATAGAAACCACATTCTCCAAAATCAACTTGCTAGGCAATAAAGGGAATATTCTGGTTTCCCATCTGCCAAGTGGTTTTCCTGATTTCACCCCTTGTTCAGAACAGAAAGGAGCCATTGGTGGGGCAGCAGGAGGTTGGGGGGGTTGGGGGGGGCTGCGCTGCAAACTTCTGATTAGGTAGTTCCTTTTCACTGCCTCCAGGTGGCTCCCTGCTGCTGCCAGGATGCAGCTCACATCCTAGGAAGGCTGGCCCCAGGGACCCCTGCCTCCATCAGCACACTGAGCATCTTGCAGACCCTAGGTTCTCTCTAGAGTCTCAGCCTGGAACATTCCTTGCCCCCCCCCCCCCCCCAAGTTCCTTTGCCTGGCTAGTAAATGTCTTTTGACCCAGATATCTTTTGCCTGGCTGTCATCTCCTCCAGGAAGCATTTCTGGATTGCCCAAGCTACTTCAGGTAGCTTCATGCCTCCATCCATCAGGGTGCTGGCCACACTGGGAGGTCTTTGTTCTTGTCTGGGCTGAGAATGAGAGCTGGGCTCAACTCCTCTGGGGGCTGTTGGCCAGAGCTAGCAGCTGCCCTGGGAGGTCTGAAGGCACTGTGTTTCCCTCCATCCTTCCTCCATCACTGCTCCCTCCTTTTTTTTTTTTTTTTTAAGATTTTATTTATTTATTCATGAGATACACACAGAGAGAGCGAGAGGCAGAGACACAGGCAGAGGGAGAAGTAGGCTCCATGCGGGGAGCCTGCTCTGGGACTTGATCCCTGGACTCCAGGATCACAGCCTAAGCCGAAGGCAGGTGCTAAACCGCTGAGCCACCCTGGGATCCCCCACTGCTCCCTCCTTGTCCCTTCCTTCCTCCCTGGGTTCCTTTCATCTTCCCTCATGTGCTGGGATCAGGAGAGCACTCCCAGGAGGTCTCCTTTGGGGCCCCTGACACCCCCTCTTGGAGGCCAGCCTTGTGTCTGGGCCGCCCCCACGCCTTCGGTTCCCTATGTCAGCCTTGATTTACTAGACATGCTGGGCCTGCTTGCTGGGTGTCTGGCCCCGTCTGGAAGTAAGCATTTGCTTCAAGGTGATAAACAGGGCTCACCGGGGCTGGGCCCCCAGCCAGCGCTTCCAGGCCAGTCTCCTGCCACCCTGCTGTTTTCCCCAACTCCGTTGAGTTCAGCCAAGAGAGGTGATTTAAATAAGTTGTCCCCAATTTTTCTCTGTTCCTTCCAGGAAATATCTTGCACACACTATTTGTGTTTTGAAAAATCAATGCAATAAATGGCATTCAACATGCTCCGTAGCTGGGAAGGATGGAATCCTTTTCGTCCCTCTATTTCTATTCCTGCCAATAGAGAAGGCACCTGTGGCAGATAAATCCCCACATGAGAATGCTGGAGGGGGTTGGGATTTGTCTTCAGGAAGCTGGGGAGGAGCAGGAGCTCCAATTGCCTTGCATGATGGGAGGGGAAAACAGGGGGGCAGGGGTGGATATTCATGCCCCTGACCTCATGAGTGAAAAAATGTGAGTATGTAAAAAAAAAATTAAAAAAAATTTTTTTTTTTTAAATGTGAGCATGTGCCCCTAGAGGCCCCCTCTTCTGGGCCCCAAGCTCGGGTGGGGGCCAGGACATCCCTGTACCCCGAATCCATCTGAGCAGGGATGCCCACCGTAGCAGACACACAACAAACACCACAGAACACCTGCACACGAGGCTCGGGAAGGCACTAAGCGCATCCTGCAGCCCTGGGTGGCTGGGTGGGGAGCACATTCTACATCAGACGGGTCACACTGTGGGTTACAGTTTTCGAAAAGGCAAAACGTAGGATTATTTAGCAGTACTCTAACTTTGTGGACACTCGTTTGGTGAGCTTCGCAAGCTGTCTGGGACACGGAGCAGAGGGCTCCCCCTGGATGTCCCGGGGCCTCTGGCCGGGCCTCCCAGGGCCAGCCTGACTTCCAGCTGCCTGCACCTGCGCCTCCTTGCCCGGCCCACCCTCGGGCTTCTGGGCCCAGCTGTCTCTGTGCACGGGGGCTGCCTGCGAGTGTCTGGGGATCAGCCCATCCCGGGGTGCGGGGGGCTCTGAACCAGCGGCAACACCCACTCAGCAGACGTGTGACCTGCACGGTGCTGACACTGTGGGTGCTGGAGGTCAGCTCCTGCCTTCAAAGTACTGACCGTCTATGGGTGAGACCGTTAGAAAGGGGATTTATAAGTGAGAAATTTTCCCCCACAGACCTCCTCTACAGGGTCCTCCATTGTGGGCAGGGCCAGCCCCCCTTGGAGGCTCATTCCCCAGCCCCACACAACCATCCTCTCCACCCTCTCCTTCCACCTCCAGTCCCCCGCAGACCCACCTCCAGTCTCTCCACAGCTTAGAGCACTCTGGGTTTGCTGTCAGTGGGAAATACCCATTTCTTTTGCTTGGGTGCCTTACTCATCCTTTAAGAATTGGCTCTGGCACTACCCCCTCCAGGAAGCCTTCCTGGATAGCCCCTATGGGGGTCACATGCCTCTTGGGCCTCCACAGACCACAGTACTTCTCTGGCACAGCCCCATCAATCTTCATCAATATTGTCTTGTTGCATTTCTGTTTTTCTGGCCTGAGCTTCTTGAGGATGGCTCTCTGCACAGAGGAGGTGCTTAGTAGTAAGTTCTCATGGAGACAGTGGATGGTGGGTGGATGATGGTGGATGGACGGACGGATGGACAGTGAATGGATACATGTACAGATGTGTGGGTGGATGAATGGATGGGTGGGCGGATGGGTGGACACACAGAAGATGCATGGATCGATGCTTGGCTGTATGGATGAGTGGATGGAAGGATGCTCGAAGCCAGCACATTTCCAAGCGAATATGCCCTCTTCAATCTCAAGTTTGCATCCTGTCTAGCTGAGCCATCCCATACTCCCCCTATGTCAGCCTCCCTCTTCCTTCACACATCCAAGTCATGGTTTCCTGGGGGCTTTACTGGATGGTGCAAGTTCTCTTTGCTGGCTGTCCCAGGAGGCCTGCGGCTCTGTAGCCCTGGACTTAGCAGGGTGGGCGTGCAGGTGTGCTGCTGGATTCCTACTGCACTGCCATCTCCCACACTGGGTGACCCACTGAGTCTGGGGCGGGGGTGGTAGAGACGGTGAGAAGGTTGGCTCCACTCATCTTATTTGAAATATGCTCTGTTTCCTCCTAATGGCAGCCTTGGTCTCTGGACAGGAACCTGAGTGGCATGGTCATCGCATCTGAGGGGCGGAGGAACCTAGAAGGAGGAAAGAAGGAAGCAGCGGGACCCAGGGCTGAGGAGCAGGGGCAGTCATCCAGCACCCCTTCCTGCGGGCTTGGCTATTAGGCACACAGGGCAGTGGGTAGGGGTGTATCACTGGGTCTGAGCAGACCCTTATCAGGTGTGTTAGGAATGTGTTTAGCTGCAACTGAAAACCTGGCCTCTAGTGACCCGAGCCTAGAGGAGTTCCGTCCCTCCTGTAACCAGAGGTCTGGAGGGAGCAGCAGGGAGCACCCCCATCATGATGCCATCAGTGCGGAGGCTGCCACGTATCTGGACATCACATCTGCATCCCAGGCAGGGGGGTGGAGGCAGTGGAAAGGCCTTCCTTCTTCCTCATATGGTCTTAGCATTTGTGGTCCAGAAAGGAAGCTGCTCCCCACTCCACACCCCCCCTGACTTTCCTTCACATCTCATTGGTCACCAGTGGGGCATCTGTCCACCCTTTGATCACAGGCCAGAGGGATGGGGTGGCACAGCTAACGTGAACCAATCATGACTCACCGTTTTCCCAGCATCCGGAAAGCTCAGGTAGTTGGGGTGTGGGGTGGTGGCTGGGATGGGGTGGTGGTGGGTGGTGGTTGCTTTGAGAAGGTAGTGCGACATCTGTGCACACGTGACCGTACCAGGTAAGAGCGGGCCACGTCCCCCTGTAGTGGTGGAGAAAGGAGGGTGAGGTGATTAATTCCACACCCAGGGTCACACCTGGCTGAGATCTCCTGAGCTTGCCTGGTCTGTGCCTCCTCCCAGATGCTTGAGTTGAGCCTGGCAGGGAGAGTCCCTCTTGAGGACACCTGACCTTCTCCACGAGTGGCATTTCTGCTTTACAGGCCTCCTGTGATGGGGAGCTCTCTACCTGTCCAGGCCTGGAGGCTCTAGCCAGGCACCGTGGGCATAGAGAGGACGTGTCTGTCCCTGGGGAGATGGACACTGGACCCTGGGCCAGGAAAGTCCTCTGCATCATCCATACCTGCCCATCCATACCTGCTCATGGCGTGTAGAGAAAGAGCCTAGGGAAGAGTAGCCTGTGACCCTGCCCTGCTGCCCAGAGGCCAAGAGGTCGAATTATCCAGTCGCAGTTTTCAAGAGGTTACAGAGAACACTTCTGCCATCCCCTGTGCCCTCCGCTGCCCTCCGCTGCCAGGCTTGTCCTTGACTCACGGCTGTGGGGGTTGAATCAGATCTAAGACGGTCTTCAGGACACTTCCCTCCCTCCCTCTCTCCTCAGCCACCCTCTTTAAAGCTATGGGGGATACTTAAAAAGCGCCTTGAGAATTTCCAGAGCCTGCAGGGAGTTGCCAAGAAACCTGTTGAGACTGGAAAACAGACAGATGGCAATGATCCTTCAGCCCAACCAAGGAGGGTCTGAGGACGATTCACCCTCAGCCTCCTCCTTGACTCCCCACCAGAGATAGAACCCGGCCTCCAGGAAGGTCCCACAGTGGGGACCACGCTGTCCTCAGCGGGGTGCTTGTGTGCTGAGGCTGCTGGCACCCCCTGGCCTCCTGCCTTCCCTCCTCCCTGTGGCACAGAGTGGGTGGTGGCTCCAGGGCGGCCACTCAGCTACCTGAGCCTCCTGTCCTCTTCTCCAACCAGATTAATTATGTTCCCAGCTTGGTGGAATTATGCCGCTGTTATGCCCAAGCCCTAGGGGCCTGGAGCAGAGGCTAACGTCTGTTCAAATCCCACACTCCTCCCAGGCCAGCTGATGGCTCAGGTCGGGTCCCCCAAAAGTCGGCCTTGAGATAAAGCTTTGACCTTGGCAGTCACCTGCCCAAACGCTTCCAGGCCTCTGCCCTCCTGCTCCCTCGACGTCGGGTCCCGGAGACATGGACATGGGGTCTGGACCCCACCTGGAGACCTGTGTCTGTCCCAGCAGCCCCTCCCCGTGTCCTCCCCGCCGGGCGGTCAGGCCCCTCTGTGCATGGCTCTGGGCAGCCTGCACGCCCAGGAGAGGTGGTGCGGCGCCACGTGGCTGCGGGGGGCCTCTGGAGCTGGGCTGCCGGCCTCCGGATCCGGTCATGCTGTGACTCGTCTGCTCCCATGGTGTCGCCAGACCCCAGGAAGTGTGTGCAGAAGGAGCAGGGGGACTGTTGTCCACACGGCCGCCTCACTGCACGGCTGTCGCTGGAGGGTAGGATCCCCCGTGTGACTGCACTGGGTTCATTTCCACTCTCCTGCCACAGCCACCGACTAATACTTTATTTTATTTAAATTCAATTAGCCAACATGTAACACCCAGTGTTCATCACATCATGTGCCCTCCTTAATGACAAACTAATACTTTTGATGATGACTCTATTTTGCCCCGAAGGACTAGCAATTAGTGGTATATGTGCTAAGCCCCTGTTAGGGTTCCCTGGCCCGGTCTCTCCTGGGTCAGTACGATGCCGAAAATTGTCCCCCCAATCTCATCCTCTCCCTCCTGCTTTGTCCCCACTTCTCCACCCCTCTTTTCTGTCCACATTTATTTAAGCCTTGGTTTTGGTGTTGGGTGATTGGGGGTCCAGAGGTGGAGGAGCCACCGCCCTGCCCCTGTGCTATGATCTTCTGGGACGACTAGTCATAGAGAGATGATCCCCACTGGTTTCCAACCCAGGCGTCAGAGCTGGAGAGAGTAGGAGAGAGCCCCGTGATGGTGTAGGCGGGGCCTGGGAAGGTTGGGGGGATAGAGGGATGAAGGGGAGAGGCCCGGCTACCCAAATTAGTTTATGTGCTGCCCAAGCGAGCACTGGGCTACCCAAATTAGGAAGCGCAGGTGTACAGCAGGTTTCAGGCTCTGCTGAAAGTGCATGGCGGGCTCTGGGTTGTGCCAAATGTCACATTCTGGGTGGATGGTGACCTAAGTCTTATCTGTGCCTCTTTTCTGGTCTCTTGTGTGCCTCCCAGGGTCATTCTGAAGGTCAAATAAAACAGTGGCCGTGTAAAGGTCTCTCTAAATACAAAGGCCTGTACATAGTTTTGATTTTAAGAATCCTACCTTCCCATGTGAACGAAATTTTCTTGTTTAAACTTGTTTTCAAGTTGTGAAACTAAACTATGCGATTGAAAAAAGTTGAACAGTAAAACAAGATGAAATCAGAGAGGGAGACAAACCGTAAGAGACTCTCTAAGAAACAAACTGAGGGTTACTGGAGGGGAGGGAGTGGGGGGACGAGGTGAAGGAGGGCACGTGCTATGATGAGCACTGGGTGATATATAGACCGATGAGGGGACGCCTGGGTTGCTCAGCAGTTGAGAATCTGCCTTTGGCCCAGGACATGGTCCTGGGGTCCCGGGATCGAGTCCCACGTCGGGCTCCCATCATGGAGCCTGCTTCTTTCTGCCTATGTCTCTGCCTCTGTCTCTCTCTCTGTGTCTCTCATGAATAAATAAGTAAAATCTTAAAAAAAAAAAAAGCCTGTTGAGTCAGTGACCTCTACCTCTGAAACCAATAATACGCTATATGTTAATTAATTGCATTTAAATTTGAAAAACTTTTTAAAAAAGCTGAGCCACAAGCTGATAAAATGTGGAATGTGGAATATGAAGAGTTTCCCTTGATTCCCAAATTCACCACTGTGAACACTGCATATGCTGTAAAGACAGAAACATCTAGAGGGTTGAGAAAGCTCCAGCCAGACAGGCTGGGCTTGGCTCTGCCCACCACCCCTCGCTGGCCGTGTGCTCCTGGCGGGGCCCAGAGCTCTTGGAACCGTGGTTTTGCCAAGTTCACGTTGGGCTGAGAATCGTCTGTACCTCGCTGTGTTTGTGCGGGGATTAAATGGTCTTTACCGGGCCCAGCCTGACTGCAGGCAGTGTCAGCCAGGCCCGTGGCCGCCGTCCAGAGCCAGGGCGAGCATGTAGCGGAGCAGGCGTGAGTTGTGACTAGTCTTGCAAATGCCAAAAAAAATCATGACTCCTGTCATGATTCCAAGAGCGATTTCCGTGGCTTGTGAACAAGCTGTGCTGTTGGGCTTCCCCACTTTGCTTGCTGAAGCCATCTACCGTGTCCCGTTCGGCTTATTTCAAGTCACACTTTCCAGGTTTTAAAAAACACTGTGGTAAAATCCACATAACCTAAAACCATCGAGCCAGTGTCGAGCGGCCCATTGGGTGGCATGAGTGCATTCAGAGCGTCGTGCAGCTGTCCTCACCCTCCAGAGCGTCTCCAGATTTCCAAACTGAAACTCCGGCCCCAGCAAACAGTGACTCCCGGAGCCCTCCTCCCGAGTCCTGGCAACCCCTCACCTACCCATCCTACTTCCCATATCTATGAATTTACCCCCTGCGGGACTCCGTATTTGTCCTTGCAAAGGGCTTATTTCACCAAGCTGGATGGCTCAGCCACGTGGCACCGTGTGTTAGGATTTCCTTCCTTTCTAAGGCTGCACAATATTCTGTTGTCAGGAGGGACCACGTTGCACTTAGCCACCCATCCACATCGACAGGCACCGGGGCTGCTCCCACTGTTGGCTCTCAGTGAGCGCGGCTGCGGATGCAGGTGCTCACAGGCCTGTCCAGGCCCTGCTCTTCCTTCTGTCGGATGCCTGCCATTCGGGTACATCAGGCCCCTCTGGGTGCCAGGCCTGGCGTCAGGTGTGTGTGTGGGGAGGTGAGAGGGTGGATGGTGATTGTGACGCAGGCACCAGGCTTCAGGTCTGTGGAGGCCTGTCCACCGGGCTGCTCCCAAGACATTCTTGTCTGCACTTGAAGATGGCAGGAGCCCAGTGCCCACTGGCTCCAGCAAGGAGGGAGCTGGGAGCTGGGAGCTGGGAGCTGGGAGCTGGGAGCTCCTGTACCTGGGAAGGCAGGAGCTGCTGTCTCTGGGCCCTGCTGCATCTGGGGGTGGGGCTCTCTCTGCTTATCTCCCCACTTCCTGGGGAAGAAGTTCCTGGCTTTCCTTTCATCCTTGGGCTTCACTCTGCGGTCCTTCCAGGCAGCTGGGAAGCTGAGTGCCCAAGATCCAGGCTTCTGTATCCTCAGAACTTGGGGTCCCAGGGCAAGAGAGAGCTACCTACACCCCTGGGTCCAGGCAGGCAATCCTAGGAATTTCTCAGGTCCAGTGCTGGGCCAGGAAGACAGAGGTTGGGCCAGCAGGCTCAGCCTCCTGCTGGACAGACAGACAGATAGCCCAGAGGCCCCAGGAGCAAAGAGGGAGAAGCAGGCGGGCAGGAAAAGCTTGGATGTCCTCATAAGGCACGTACAGCTTTGATGGCAGAGCCCAGACAAAATGAAAACGAAACACAAAACACAAAAATCTGCTGTGGGCTGCAGAGGCCCACAGGCTTTCATCTGGGGCAAACCCAAACCCACCGCGATGAAGGGCTGGAGTGGAGGGAGCGCCTTCCCGAAGGCCTCCCTAAAGTTGATCATCCACAGGGATTTCTGTATGAAAACCTTTCCTGTTTTGGGTACAATATTTTCACTTTGGTTTGGCGGTGTGCAGACGCGGACTTCTGCCAACATCTCTCTGAGCAGAAGGGCCTCCCACTTCCTTTGCGAGCGTCCCCACAGGCTGTGCCCACCACGGTCGCCCTGGCCAGATTGTGGCCTGGGGCCCGGCTGGAGTCCAGATCTGACCAGGGCCTGGTGCCGGCTCTGCGCCCGGACTGCCGGTCCGCCTCTGAGGTGGAGGTCCTGGTGCGCGGCTCCCCGGGTGAGGGTCGAGTCCAAGGCCAACGAGAACGCTTGACAACCACAGGGCCATGACGAGGATCTGGAGTCCGATGATCACTCCTTTCCCAGCAGGAGCTCCTCTGCCCCTCCTGGGGCTCTGGCTTCTGCAAACACACAGTCATCGGAGGAGCGAGGACAGGAGTTGGGGTGGTGGCAGCGGCGACGGGGGCGTGGATGGAGGGCGGTCTCATCCGGGGACTGTGTTAGGGTTACTCTGGTTTAGAAGGAGGGGTGAGGCAGGACCTGGGGGCGGTGGTGCCTCGGCTGAGCCACCAGAGGCCTCGCCCTCTGGGTGAAACAGGGACCATGGATGGCATCTTTAAAAAAACTAACAGCATTGTTGAGATATAATTCTCACGCTGTAACCCACTCATTGTCTAGGCAGTTAAATGGATTTTATTCACAGAGCTGTGCACCCACAACCACGGTCCATTTTCGAACATTTTCATCTGGTCAAAAGGAACCTGGTGCTTTCAGCTGTCACCCTTGTCTCTCCCATTCCCCCTCTGTGGCCCTAAGCGGCCACTCGTCTCCTTTCCGTGTCTCTGGATTTCCATTCTGGACGTCACGCACCAACGGAATCCCCAGTACATGGCCTTCTGGGGCTCCTTCCACCGAGCATTGTGTTGTTGGGGCTCACCTGTGTGTGCTGCGGCTTGGTTGCTCCCCGTGGGTGCGCATCGTGCCCCAGTGTGGATACACCACATGCGGCTCGTGCCTTCAGGTGTTTGGCTATTGTAAGCGGCGCTGCTAGGAACACGCATACGCAGATCGCCACGTGGTCGACGTTGCTCCGACTGGAGGAGGGACAGGTCAGTGGTTCTCGTTAAAGTTTGTGCTTTCATCACGTTGGTGCAGGAGCAAGGGGGTGTGGGCCTTAAACTCACGAGCGGAGGCCAGGGGGCTGGCCTGGTGGGCCTGGTGAGGGTGGGGAGCTGTCGACCCCTGCGGAACTCTCTGCTTTAACGTTGAAATAGTTTCAGGAGAGCTGAAGGTCAGCTTCCCCTAATGTTAACATCAAGCCTCATTTTTCAGAATAATTAGTTTAGAAATTTAATAAGTAACTTGTGTACATAGCTCAAAATTCAGAATGCGCAAAAGGCGTGCCCTGAGAGGCCAGCCTCCCTCCCAGCCTGCCTCTCTTGGGGCTCTTCCCGGGAGGCGGGCATGGCCGGCCCCAGTTTCAGGTCTCCCGCTGACCCTGGCAGTCTTGCCCTTGCCTGGGAGTAGGGTTGCCAGGTAGGACACAGCGCTCCAAGTTACATCTGAATCCCAGATAAACAGTGAATAAATACTTTTTTTTAAAAAAGTATATCTCAAATAATGTATGGGACATACTTACACTAAAAAAAATTATTTGTTGTTTAATCTGAAATCCAAATTTAACTGGGTGTCCTACATTTTCGTGTGCTAACACTGGCAAGCCTGCCAAGGAGAGAAAGAGGCCCATGAGAGATTCGGCTTCAAGAATAAAACAAGTGACTCACAGGCAAAGCTGCTTCTGGGCAGTATTTGTGTTCCTGCGGATTTTTGTTTGGGTTATTTTATCCACATCTAGCAAATTGTTTCTACATATCTCATCTTATTTTCCGTGTGTTCATTCCTTTATTCAGCCCAAGAAGCCTCCCGTGTTCCAGCCTGGGGAAAGGCGAGACAGCGAGCCCCACGCCGCGGCTCTTCCTCAGGTGCTGAGAGGGCCCCCCACCAGCAGGGCGGCCCCCCCCCACCCCGACCCCGCACACCCTCTCTTGCTGCCCCTCAAAGCATCAGCCCCTGAGACCCGGCCCCGCGTGCCCAGGCGCTGCCTGATCGCTGCTGCGCAGAGCAAGGTCTAGGACACAGCAAGCTTTCCACTGATATTGTTAAGTGAGTCGGAGAATGTGCACCAGGAGTTAACAGTGTCATGTGACACTCAGCGTGGCGATGGGCGAATGCCCCACCCCCCCATGCAAAGCACCCCTTTCTTGGGTAATTTCGTGCGATACCTTTGCCGGGAGATGTGTTTCTGCCAGCTTGCATCTCTCAGGGATATGACAACAGCTCGGGTTCTCTTGTCATTTTGTCGTGAACACGTCTGCTGTGCCGGCGGATTCCGGAATCTCACCCAGGCAAACGTGTCCTTGTGGGGCCCCTGGAGGCGTCATGCCCTCCTGGGTCGTCCCCTCCTCTCCCCTCCTGGGGTGCCAGAATGACCCTTCTCTGCACATGCACGGAGTGTGTGACTTTGCTGGGGACATGGACTGTGCCTTGGGCATGACATGAGGTGGCCTGGGGGAGTGGCCCACGCTGCCCCTCGCCTGAGACCAGCACCAGGTCACCCCGATTCTCCCTGGCAGGGTGCCCTTCCGCGTGTCGAGTGCTTGGTCAGCCGCTGTGTTCTCAGCTGGAACTTGGCAGACGTCACCTTGACGTGTGTGTGTGTGTGTGTGTGTGTGTGTGTGTGTGTGTGTTTGTGTGCGCGCGCTTGTGCGGAGCTTTTGGGGGAAATGAGAATCTGGCAGTGATGCGGCCAAGTAGGATTTTTATGGGGTGTGTCCCGTGTGGGGCCCTGGCTGTACCTCCTGCAGGCCAGCAAGCTCCATCCAGGCCCCTTTCCCTCCACCTGGTCCGCACTGCTGGCCACACCCGGGGTCCGAAACCAGGCTCTCTGTAGATTAAGTGAAAACCAGGACGTGTGGAGCTGGCAGCCAGCCTGGGGACATGGGAAGGGCTTTTATTTGGGAGGGGGTGACTGCTGCTCTCTCAGTAAAGTGGACGAGCTAAATGGCGTCCATAGTCCTGCAGGCAGAAAGTCCTGCAGGATCATGACCTGTTGTCCCCGTGGCCCCCATTCCAGGGAGACAGGGACTCTTTAGCTCCTTTTTTTGTCTGTCCAGTGTCCCTGACTTTTGGGGACTCCTGCGCCCTTCCCCGTGACCCAGTGGGGCTGCCAGTGGAGGGGGCATGGCTTTTCTGCTACAGGGTGGGCACAAGTCCCCACAGGCAGCTCCAAGCGTCCGTAGCCGTGCATGCGGTGGTTGGGCCAGGGCTGAGCGCAGGACCGAACAGGGCAGTATCTCTGTCCTGAGATGTGGATATTGAGGCTCAGAGAGGTTAAGCGACCTGCCTTAAGGCACACAGCTAGAGCAGAAGCAGGTGGCCCCCGGGGCTGCGGCACCTGCAGGGGAAGAGCAGGAGGTGTAAGCCTGGCCTCAGCAGGGTGGGAACAGTGGTGGGATTCTGACTCCGACCTAAGGCCCTGAAAGTGGGAGATGTGGGGGTGGCACGTGGGACCTCCAGACACAACCAGAACCTTCTGTTAGAGACAGAGGCGTCCTGGCAGCTCCCAGGGGCTGAGGAGGGTTTGGGCTGTGGGTGAGGGTTGTTGGAGGCTGCTGGAGTCACTGGCCCAGATCCCGGTGGCTCCCAGGGACCACGGGAGGTGGCTGAGCGGGAGAGGAGAGGCCAGCCCTGCCTTGCCCAGCCCTGCCTGCGTGATGACACGGGAGAGAAACTGGCCGCTGGGCCGGTTCCCGGGGCCACAGCCAGGCCGCCCTGGTGGGGTGGAGATGGGCATGGGAACGTGTAGGGGAGAGGGTGTGTGAGCGTGTGCAGTGTGCGTGTCCATGTGCGCACGTGTGTGAGCTGTGTGCAAACTGGGCATGCAGGGGGAGTGAACACAGAGGCGCTGACCCGGCAGGGCTGCAGGGGAGATCCTGGAGGGGTAATGGCAGGACAGCAGGAGAAACTGAGGCAGGCTTCAGGCAAGTACCGTGTTAGGATCTCTCTGATGGTGGCCTGGGAGGGGGATGAGGGGGAGCGGGGACAGGGCTCTGGACGGAGAAGACCGCCCAGTTCTGTCTACCCGTGGGCAAAGGCCCCTCCAGCCGCCCAGGGAAGACGGTGGGGGCAGGAGCACCTTCGGGGGGAGGGCTGAGAATCTCCCAAACAGGGAGCCTCCTGAGGCAGAGGCCTTGGCACAGGCCTGCCCGGAATTTAAACTTGGGAGTAGATCAGACAATCGGGCCTCGGGCCTGAGGCTGCTCTAAACCCTGCCCGCAGCCAGGGGAGCCGGTGGGGGGATTTCTGCCCAAGGAATGTTCCCGGCCCGACCACAGGGCCGCTCGGCCAGGCCGTCCTGCTCAGCCCTCCCCACCGGGCCCCTCCTCCACCCGGGCCTGGGCTGGGCACCAGGACAAGGGTGCCTGGGGACAAGCCGGGGAGGCTGAGGCAGAGACAGAGGACGGAGGGTGGCCGGGGAGGGGCTGCCGTGGAAGCCCAGGCGGCCTGTTTCACCATGTCCGGGGCTTTGGGGCGCCAGACTCCCCGCCGGGGCCGGGGCTTTGTTCAGCTCACTCCTTGCACGGCCCAGGAGGCTGGTGGCCTTGCTGTGCTGTATGCTGGCCTCTCCTCCCGCCCCCCTCCCCCGAGCTTTCTCAGCCCTCCCCCACCACTGCCCAGCCCCCGCCACGGCCACACAGCTGGAAGGGGATGGGTTGTCTACCCAATATTCCTTCTGCACTTTACATCAGCCAGAACCCCGTTTTTGTGTTGGGTGGCAGTGTGCCCTGATAAAGGACAGACTCCCAGGCTCTCATGCAGTGTGGGTGGCCATGTGGTGCACTGCTGCCCTTGAGAGCTGAGTGGATTTCTGGGACACACTCAGACTTTGCTCTCCTGCCTGGAATGGTGATGTGATGCCTGGTGTCCTGGCAGCCCTCTTGTGAATGCAAGGAGGGAAACTATGTGCTGAGGATCCTAGAGCAAGAAGATAGGAAAAGCCTCGGTCCCTGAACAAATTCTGGAAGTTCCTAATGAGCCCTGGACTGCCACTATCTAGCCTGCTTGTCCAAAAGGTGGTGGGAGAGTCTTCTAGAGCCTTCCAGTGGATGGAACAGCCCGTGAAAAGGAATGGAGATTAGAACATAGCTGGAGAGTCTGGGGGATGGGATGCATCCCCTTATTCTTTCTGGCTCTTTGCCTGAGTCATTCTGCTCTGTTCCCTCTGGCCCTTGCTCTCCCTGACGGAGGCCTGTCTCTGTGCCAACCCCTCTCCTCCTCTCCCTCCATGCACTGCCAGGCTTGCATGTAGCCTGCCTGTACCCTTGGCCCTGGGACCTATCCCTCCTGGTCAGATCTGGTCCCTGACTGCTTCTGGTCCCTTGTGTGGCCCTGGGACTTCTTCCTGAGTCTGTGTAGAGCCTCGTTCCCCAAAGTGCTCACAACAGACAGCTTCCACCACATTCCTTGGGGTGCAAGTGATACATCTTGGTGCCCCAGGCTGGGCTTCCCTGGGAGCCAACTCCAAGGTGGAGAGTTGCGTGCCAGTGGGGGGTAGTTTAGGGAGTGCCCTTGGGACCCAGGTCCTGGAAACAGAGGGGAAGGAAGCAGATTCAGCAGAGGAGGGCGTCCAGCTGAGATGCAGGTCCAAGGCAGCCCTACTCGGCCCTATGGAGAGCTTCAGAGCCAAAAGGCCCTTCCGAGTTGTGAAGTGTTGTGTCAAAATGGTGGGGTCCTCCCACCCCAACCTGATTCATGTCAGATGCAGCTGCCCCTGGAAGGATGTGGTCCAGGTGTAGAGCCTCCCAGCTGAGGCCTCCTGAAGGGGTGGGAGTTGAAGTCCCACAGGAGAGCTGTGAACTGAGGACCCAGCCCATCTCTGAGGACACAGAGGGAGAGGCCTGGCTGGTGGTGATGGCGACCAAGCATCCTACCTCCAGGGTCTCCCCAGTGCTGGGAGGGCCAGTGCTTTTTACCCCACGCTGACACGGAAGTGAACAGCCATGTGGGGCTGATGCCCACTCCTTCTCCATGCCTCTTGAGAGAAGCTGCCAGTCACAATCCACTTGGGGAGGTGTTTCTCTCTGGAGCTTGGTGTCTTGAATTATCTCAGGACAAAGGTGACCAGGCCAGGGCCAGGGCAGTGGCGAGCCGCAGGGCAGGAGACTCTGAGTCTTCAGGCTTTGAGCCCAAGCTTAGACAAGAATGTGGATGGTGGACACATGCACATGAAATGGACTTGAGGGTAGCCTGGGTGGCTCAGCGGTTTAGCGCCACCTTCAGCCCAGGGCGTGATCCTGGAGACCCGGGATCGAGTCCCACGTTGGGCTCCCCACATGGAGCCTGCTTCTCCCTCTGCCTGTGTCTCTGCCTCTCTCTCTGTCTCTCATAAATAAATAAAATCCTTAAAAAAAAAACAAAACCTAGACATTAAAAAAAGAAAAAAAGAAATGGACTTGAAGGTTTCTAGGTTTTTGAGGGAATTAGATTGCTGAGAGGCCCTGAACCTGTCTGTTCTACCCCCAAGACTGTCCCTAGCTCCTCAGCTGCGCCAGGAGGAGGTGGGCGGTGAAGGGGGTCAGCCCCCGGAATGAACAGCCTTCTCTTCAATGCCCTACTCAGAGGTCAACATGGAGATTTGTGGGCCAGCAGATCCCCTCTCCATTGTACACTGGACCTGGGCCGTGGAGAACAATTGAAGATGGTATGTCTCCCGGGGGCAGGATGGGGGTGGCCAGATGGCCAACCAAGGAAGCCGACTGCTCGGGCTTGACAGTTGCCATGAACCGTGTGGGTTTCCTGTTTGGGGTGCTGTAACTGGGGCTGCTCCTGTGACCACAAACCCCACAGCATGTCCTGGTGACACCAAGCGTCTTGCAGTGCAGCTGCCCTTCCAAGCCAGTGCTCATCCCTGCCTCGGTTCCTCTCCTGTGGTTACTCCATCTTCCTGGAACATCACCTGACTTTCTCTCATACTTGTCATTCAAGGTTCCACATGTCACCTCCTCCCAGAAGCCCTCTCTAACTGCTTAGGATTTCCTCTGAGCTCCAAGTATACCTCCAACCAAGCCATTGTTGTACCATGGTGCCATTATGTGTCAGTCAGCTAATGCTGCAATGATGGTGTGTAACAAATTACCCCCATGTTTGGTGGCGTACTACAGGAAATCCTGATTTTGTTGCTCATGGACCTTCAGGATGGCTACAGCAAGTCTGGGCCAGCAGGGTTTGACTCCAGGCCTTGGGTTGGTTTCAGGTCTCCTCTGTATGTCTTGTGCTGGGTACCAGGCTCATGATGGATCACCAGAGCACAAGAGGCCAGGTCTCACAATGCAAGTGCATTTAAGGCCTCTGCTTGCATGACATCTCTGACACACCGTTGCCCCCAGCTGAGGTCCGTGGGGCAGGCAGTGTCCTCCAGCTTGTGCTGTGTCTGTGTCATTTCCACTGGACTGTGGGCTTCTTGAGGCCTGTGTCTGAGTCTTGTGCCGTCTGGGTGCCAGTGAAGACTGGGTGCGCCCCGAGTCTGTGAAGAACAGAGCCCGCCGCCTGGGGCCGCCTGCTGCCCTCACCAGTGCTGTGGCAGGCCACACAAGACCCTGTCCCCTGGGGGCGTCTTTAATGAAGTCCTGTCCCCTCTTCCCCACACATCTGATTGCTCTAAGTCCCTCTGGTAGACTACCCCTCCGATCTAAGGAAGGAAATCCGTCCTCCTGCTGGGGAAAGGAGTTAGAGGTTTACTTCCTCTGACCAGCACATAGTGGGGTCGTGCACGCAGCAGGTGCTTTGTCAGCACTGGCCGCTGAAAGGCGGACTGGGGGATGGAGTGTCATGTAGTCCAGGCAGGCCACCAGCGGGCAGTGCGGCAGTGCCCAGCATGTGTGCACCTAGCTGGCACTCAGGGCACCACTCTCCATCCCTCTGATGGCGCACCTCAGAGCAGAACCCCTCCCAGGCCCCTGCCCCCCCTCTTTCCCTGCTCCCACCCTGCTGGCTCACCCCCACCCTGGCCTCCTTCCCTGCTTGGTGGCTGCGCGCCTTCCTTCTGAGCGCATCGCTTCTCCTGAATGCCGAGAGTCAGGGAACATCCTTGCCAAGAATGCAGGCTGGAAACCAGAGGGTTTTTTTTTTTTTTTAAAGATTTTATTTATTTATTCATGAGAGACACACAGAGAGAGAGAGAGGCAGAGACACAGGCAGAGGGAGAAGCAGGCTCCCCATAGGGAACCCAATACAGGACTCCATCCCAGGACCTCAGGATCACAACCTGAACCAAAGACAGACATTCCACCACTGAGCCACCCAAGTGTCCCGAGATGTTTCTTTCAAGAGAGAAGAGGATTTAAAAATCTTGGCCCGAGGGGTACTTAGGTAGCTCAGTGGAGGAGTGTCTGCTATTGGCTTAGGGTGTGATCCCGGGGTCCTGGGATCGAGTCCTGCACTGGGCTGCCTGCGAAGAGCCTGCTTCTCTCTCTGCCCTCTCTCTGTGTCTCTTATGAATAAATAAATTAAAAAATCTAAAAAAAACCAAAACCAAAACCAAAAAAAAACTCTTGGCCCGAGAGTTTTGTGAATAGCAAATCTTTCCTTGCAAGTTAGTTTCTTTCTAGTTCCCCAATTTGAGATGAGTTTAAAAGGGAGATTTGTTGGGGGCTTGAAGGGGTCTTTCTTTTGACCTGCGGCTTTGCCCTCACCTCTGAGCCATGGTGGGCTTTTCCCCTTTTAGGGAAAGACCTTTCCCTACTCTAAATGCCCGTGGCTCCTACTCCCGCTTTGGTGCGCCGTGTAAATGTCTCCTTCTCCGTGAAGCCTCCCGGATCACTTCAGCCTCTCTCTGCCCTCAGTGCTCACTGGTGAGGGCAAGTGAGTGCACTTAGAATCAGACAGCACTGGGTTTAAGTCCAGGCCCTGCCAGCACTGTGAGCTTCAGCAAGTCCCCCAGCATCCTTGGGCCTCAGTTCCCTCTGATGATGGTGATGGTGATGGTGAGAGCAGCCCTTCCCTCAGGGGGTCACTGAAAGAATCCAACCACACCTATCTCCAGAGCATCTGGCCATGGCAGGTGGCAAAAACTGTTGCTTCTCCATCGTGTCCCTGGGTTTCTGCAAAAGTCTCATGCCTTCCACACCCAGAGCAGTCTGCTCAGGCTGAGGAGATGTTCGCAGTGAGCCAAGCACAGGGTGTCCCGGCAGCCTCCCTCTGCTGCAGCCACCTGTGGAAGCAGAGGTTTTTGGGCTCTGCCTCCCCGGCCAGGGTTTGGGATCTCTCCCGTGGTTTTTGAGACCCTAGCAAAGTTTGATCTTTCCCTCTCCCTGCTCCCGCAGAGCTGTAAAGTTTCTTCAGCTTTCTGTATTGCACATGGACAGAGATTGTCTTCTGGCAAAGGCTTTATTTAAATTAATGTACCATAAAAAGATGGAATGTCACTTATCTGCCGTGGCAGCTGTGAGATGAGACAGCTTTAAAGCTAGTGACCTGGTCACTGGGTTTTAAGAATCGCAGAAACATTTTGCTGGTCAGTGTAGGGGTCTGTCCCTTCCTGGAGCAGCGTGGGTGAGTCTGGCAGGATCATACCTGGGTGCTAACTCACTCCTAACTTGGGGCGGTGGGACACGGGGAAACAGTCCGGGTTTGGTCCCTCTGAATTCCTGCTGTGCTCCTGACCAGCTGGGGGCTGTGACAGTCGCTTCCCTGATTCGTGCTCCAGGCCTCATCTGGAAAACAGAGCACCCTCTCCCTGGGAGGGGAGCTGTGTGCATGTGCTGAGATGGCACCAGCCCTGGCTGGCTTGAGGTAGAAGCTTGGAGGATGCCAGGCCCTTCTCTGGGACCTCTAACTACCGCATCCAGATAAACTCCCTAAAGTGACAGTTTCATCAGATGACTCTTTTGGTCAAAATGTTGTGACTTTATTTTTTTTTAAGTAGGCTCCATGAGCAGTGCGGAGCCCAACATGGGGCTTGAACTCATGACCCTGAGATAAAGACCTGAGCTGAGATCAAGAGTCAGATGCTCAACCCACTGAATCACCCAGGTGACCCCAAATCTCATGACTTAAAAATACAGTCAACATTCTTCCGCTTGGCATTCAAGTCGCCTGGGATCTGAGCCCCGCTATGCCCTGTGTTCCCACCCATGTAGGGGTGCTTATCTCTTGGAGGCCCAGCCTCTGTTTCACCTTCTCTCTCATTTCTGTCTCCAAATACTCCTTCATTCCTGTCTTGAGGCCCTTGCTCATTGGCAGGCAGGCCTGAGCAATGACCCTCCTCTCTATTATTAGGGTTCTAAGCTGCAAGTAACCGAGACCAGCTGTGGCTGGTTGTTGGTTTTTATTGTGTGTGTGTGTGTTTTTTTTTTTTTTTTTAGATTTTTATTAATGTATTTGAGAGAGAGCTCATGAGGAAGCACAAGTAGGGGGAGGAACAGAGGGAGAGGGAGAAGCTGACTCCTTGCTGAGCAGGGAACCCCACGTGGAGCTCGATCCCAGGACTCCAGGATCACCACCTGAGCCGAAGGCAGATGCTTAACCCACTGAGCTACCCAGGGGCCCCTCAACTCTGGTTGTTTTAAGCAGAAAATGAGTTTGCTAAAAAAGGAGAGTGAACAGCCATGGGATTCCTGGAGAACAAGTCTGCGAGGCAGTCGGCGGGGCACCTTTGGCTGAAAGCAACAGCAAATCCGACTCAGAGTGATTAAGACCACAAGGAAATTCACAGTTCCCTGCAACACGCTGCATCCGAGGGCAGGGCAGCCCCGGGATGGTTCAATCAGGGGCTCTGCGATGGACGCCCAGGGCCCAGGCTTTCCATCTCTCTGCTCCGCCCGGCCTCCTGGTGGGCGCAGGGGGCTGCGGTGCCATGTGCAGACGCAGAGTGGAGCCAATGAGTAGGGGTTGAGGTAGGGGTAGGGGTAGGGGGTAGAGGCAGGCATTAAGCATAGGGCGTAGGGGTAGAGGGTAGGGGGTAGGGCTGGAGCTAGTCGGTCCTGGGGTGTAGAGGAACTGACAGCAGCCCCTGGGCAGCTCCCTTATTCTCATTGGCCAGACGGGCATCAGGTGCCTGTGCGTCCACCACTCATCGGCGGGCTGTGGGCCAATCGGACTTTTGTGTGCAGCAGGTGCGCTTGCAGGCAGGTGCCGCACCTCCGGAAGCAGGTTGGGCAAGACCTCGTGAAGGTGCGTGTGCAGGGGTCTCACCCTGCAGCAGGAGCCTCGGGCTGGGTGTCCTAGCAGCTCCTGGGCGCCACCCCGGGGCCCCTTACTTACGCGCCGGAGCTGGTGACTTCAATGACGTGGTATTAAGAGACGGGATAGGTTGGAAAGGCCATGAAGTACTGAAGGATGTTTACTGCTTCAAATAAAAAAACATAAAATACGTAGGTTTTGGCGGTGCCTGCGGACGACAGCAGTCCGCCTGGGAAGGAGAGCCGGGGAGGTTGCAGCCCGGGCTGCAGTGGGGCAGACCCTCCCTGCTGGGCTCTCATTTCCACCTGCCCCACATGGGTGGGTGTGAGGATCCAGATCCAGGGAGGCAGGCATGGTGAGTCTGCAGGTGCGACCTCTGTCCCCCCGCCCCTGCCAGGGTGGGACTCTCAGAGCTCCCCTCCCAGGTGGCTCCACCAGGCTCCACCTCCAGGCCTTTTGAGGGGTGGTCACTCCTGCTTCTCGCCTCTCCTGGGTGTGAAGCACCATCCGATGTCCAATCCCTCCCTGAAAGGGCCTCCCTCCAGGGACCAAACCTTTCTCATCCTTCAAGACCTAGTTCAAAGATCATATTCTCTGTGACATTGTCACCAACTGAACAAAGCCCTGAAGGAGGTGGGAGCCAGCCCTGCTGTGCCAGCGGGAGCGGATTCCTGGTAGAGGGACAGCAGGTGCAAAGGCCCTAAGGCAGAGGAGTGTCAGCGGTGTTTCTGGAACAGTGAGCAGAACAGTGTAGCTGGAGCAGAGAGGGGAATGGGGGGAGAAGGGCTCACGAGATGGGGTCAGGGTAGTATCGGTTGTGGGGTCTGGTAAGGACCTGGCTTGCATGCTGCTGCGATGAGAGAGACTGGTCTGACCTTGGGATTCAAGGGATCACTTCGGCTGCTGAGTTGAGAACAGATTGTAAGGGGCAGTTAGGAGGTGAGGATGGAGCCAAGCCCTTGGCTGGCATGCATGGCTTTGCAGCTGCAGGGCCCCAGGCTCCTCTCCAGCATCATGTCCCGCCTGTCCTCTGTCCCTCAGCATCTTCGTGCATGTGGTGACTGTGCCTCGGTGAGAGCCACTCAGGGGATCACCGTGTGTCACCGTCCTTCCTGGCCTTAGGACCTGGTGAACTTCGGCCTTTGAGGTGGGGTGGACGTCCCTTCCCTGATGAAGTCTCAGCTTCTGTGCCTCGGATGGCACACTCACCATTCCCTACTCTTAGTGTTCCGGAACTTTCCGTGTCTCTCTGCCACTGTGTACCATAATAGCAGTGACCCTTGATCGAGCATTTCCCACGATCGGGTCCTATTTGACTCTGAAACAGTCACACAGGGTAGGTCCCACCACTGTCCCCATTTCACATACAGGAGAACTGAGGCTCAGACCACCTGTGGAGGGGCACACAGCCCACAGGTGGCCAAAGCCTCAGACACCGTGTGTGTGCTTCCTCTGCAAGGCTAGGGGCTTCAGGGGCAGAGGCCTGGCCCCATTCATCTCTGGGGCCCTCTGTGGCCTGGTGGATGTGGATGTCAAGTGGGCAGCCTGTCTTTGGGTGTCAGGGCTAGAAGCATTCCCCGCTGAGCCTTGTTCTTGCTGCGCTGGGGCAGATGGAGCTGTGTTCTTGCTTCTTTGTGTGACCTCTATCACATAGCACCTTCTAGCAATCTATTGGCTTTACTTATCTTGTTTACCATCTCTCCCTTAGAATAGGGCTTCTCCACCCTGGTGCTCCTGGCATTTGGGGCGGGATAACTCTCTGCTTGGGGCCATCCTGTGCATTAAAGATTTTAGTGGCATCTCTGCTGTCCACTCAGTGGGTGCCAGTAGCACCCTGACCCCCAGGGTTATGAAAATAAAAAATGTCTTCAGACACTGCCAGGTGTCCTTGGGGGCATGAAACTGCTCCTGGTAGAGAACCATGACCTTAAAACATCAGCTCCATGGGGAACAGGGAATCTGGCCTGTTTTGTTCACTGTGGTGTTTGTTCATTCTGCCCTGCGCACCCCACTCCCCCCCGCCCAAGGGCAGGGCCTGGAACATGGAGGGTGCTAAATGCTTGTCGAGTGTTGCTGAGAGAGTGGAACGCTTCCTCGATCCTGTGCAGGGACAGTGGGTGCTGAGGTCCCATTTCCCAGGTGAGGGGAATGAGGCTTGGGAGGGTGGAGCCTGCTGCAGGTAGGAGTGTGGGAAGGAGGTGCTAGGAGCAGGTCCCAGGGGCCCAGTACAGGGAGAGCCTTCAGTGACCCGATGCCGGGAACAGAGGGACCACGGGAGAAGGTGAATGTAGGAGTCTCATCCTAGTTCTTGTATAGATGGTGTAGCTGGCGGCAGAGTGTGCAGAGTTATCAGGAAAGGGGCCCCGTCGCAGGACTACTCAGCCATCTGCAGCATCACGGGGGACCCCGGGGCATGATGCTAGGTGACATCAGCCAGAGAAAGACAAACCCTGCACGGTATCACTTGTACATGGAATTGAAAACAAAGCCAAACTCCTAGAAACAGAAGGGTGATTGGCGGGGTTAGGGGTGGGGGAAGGGGGTTGGTCAAAGGCACGACTTCTGGGCTGTCAGGTGAACAAGGCCTGAAGACCTCATGTAAAAACTGGTGACTGGAGCTGCTAACTCCGTACTGTGACTCTACACTGTACGATTGATCTTTGCTGGGAGTAGAGCTTCAGTGTTCTTGCACACGGGAAGATAGGTGAGGTGATGATGTGCTAGTCGGTCAGGCGGGGGAGTGGGGAGCCCTTCCGGCATGAGTCTGTGTATCCCATCAGCGCAGCACACTCTTTAAATATCTTGTCCGTTCTGCCTCGACAAAGCTGAACACACCCCCCACATCGAGTGGAGGTTTCGGGGGGATGCTGGTGTGTGCAGCCTGGGATGGGTTTGCACTTGCCTGGTTGGTACAAAGCCCCCCTGCGCCCTGGCTGGAGGTGCAGGGCCCTCAGAGAGAGCCACCTGGCTCCCTGAAGGGCTGGCCGGCCACAGGGGCCCCACGCTGATGGACGAGTTCAGGGAGACAGGCTGTAGTCAATCCGAAGCAACTTGGGGCCTGATTTGAAATTCAAATCCTGGCTAAACAGAAAATTAATATGAATTTCGTATTCTGTGATTCTCACAGACTGAGCTGCGTGTGTGCCAGGCCGGCCTGGGGCGCTGCGGGCTTCATGGCGTGGGACCTCCGGCTGCCTCTCCGCCCCGCCCCACCGCGGCCCCACGCCCCAGAACCGAGGGTGCTGGAAGAGAACAGCTGCTCTCTCCAGATGTTTCTCCTGCAGGGAAATGACAAAACAGAACAGAGAAATGACTGGGGCCAGCCTCCCCTGGCAGAGGTAAAATGGGACTTCTGGAATGGGGGGTCCCGGGTGGTGTTGCCAATACTGCTGGCATTTCAGAGCTGCCTGGAGGTCTGCCTTTGAACCCGGGCAGGGGCTCTGGGGCACAGGGAGGAAGAGGCACGGGTGGTACAGTGGGCCCAGGGGCCACCTGTACTCTGAAGATGGGGGAGGCTCTTGGAGCCCTGCCCCCGCATCTCATGAATGGCATGTCCGCCACCATCACGGCAGGAGCCCGAGTATAGCCTGGCTCTGCAGTCCCTGTGCTGCTCCTTCCTGCAGTGGGACCAGGCTGTGCCCAGGACTCCACCCCCAGCCTCGTCCTCCACCCCTTTCCACCAACCCCACATGGAGCACCAGCCACTTTTACACTCCATAACCATCGATGGCTCACTATTGCCCTAGAGGCATTAAGGCCTGGGCTTGTTGGGGGTGGTGGGGTGGGATGGGGGTGTCAAAGCCTGGCTCAATCAGCATATTAATCTAGTGGCCTTGGACAAGTTTCTTTGTCTCTTTGTGCCTCAGTTTCTCCATCTGTGCTGGATGATAAGATCACTCACCTCCTAGGTTTGTTGGCGAGTCAGGTGCACAGGTGTGTGAGGCACCAGGATACTGCTGGGCCTGAGCTGGGGTCCGTCCACCTCCTCTGCGTCCTCCCGTGGCCTGCCTCTGCACACTCTGCACAGGGCCTGGGACCTCTGGCCTGCTCTTTCCTGTGAGCAGCTCTGTGCAGCCTTCACACCTGCTGCCCCCTCTGCCTGCCTTCCCCAGTGAGCCTGAGCCTCATGCATCCTTCCAGCTCCTGTCCCAGGAAGCACCTGGCCCTGCAGGCGGCCAGGCATCTCCTATCCCTGCACCAGCCGTCCTGGTGCGTGGCTCTCATCAAACGGCCGGCACTCTGCCTTCTGTGCCCATCAGACTGTGGGCTCCGTGGGGGCTGGGCTGGCCCAAGTTTGTCTTTCCCATCACTGCTCCTCGCCTGGCCCTCCACTGTTTGGCAGGTCTCTCTACTTGTCCCCTCCAGCCTGGCTCAGCCCTGCTGATCTTCAGAGGGCACCCACCAAGGGTGGAGTGCTTCTGAGCCTCCTGGAAGCCCACAGTGTTGCCAGGCCCGCAGCTGGGGGATTTTGGCTGGGAACCTCTGACTAGGGCTCCTCAACGTTGGCCTTGCTCCCTGGGCCCAGCGACAGAGGGTTGGGTGTCCCCTCGGGTCCAGGTGTGGCTCTGGGCTCTGTCTTGGGCTCCGGGTGGGAGCTGCAGCCTTCTAATGGACCGTGGTCACCTTCGTTACTGCGATGAGGCCATGTTGGTGCACGTGAGGTGCTGCTTCTGAAACAGGGTTGTCAAGATGCTCTGTGAAGCAGGGTCCCGAGCCCAGGGCTGCTTCCCCACCATCTGTCCCCACCAGCACCCTCCAGTGCCAGACATGTAGCAGGTGCTCACTGACGGATGGGTGGAGAGGTCAATGGGCTTTCCCCAGAAGCTGTCCTTGCTGAGTCTTACCCTGCCCAAGTGCCCCCCAGGTGGCATCTGGGCGCAGGGGGTGGGCACAGTTGGCACTGGCTGCCTTCTGAGCTGAAGTGGCTGGACCCTGGCACGTGGGAATAGAGCTGACTCTGTTGGGGCACGGCCCCCTCTCCCCTCCGGTGTGTCTCTGGGCCGGGGGCCCCTGGGGCCGCTGACCGGCCTGCAGCCCTGCCTCTCACGGGGGTGACCATGGGAACTGCCAGCTGGCCAGTACTGGGTGTGTGGCCACAGGGAGGGTGGGGGGGCGCTGGCCATGTGTCGCTCATTTGTCTCTGCCCTGGCACCCCTCCCCGGCCTCCAGTACTGTATTTACGGCCTACTTGAGAGGCTTACTAAATTCTTCCTGGATCAGGCTCCATTTATCAGCCTCGTCCTCTCCTGTCCCAGCTTCCTCCTCCCCAGCCCTTTCAGGGAGTGGAAGGAAAATCTTTTTTTTTTTTTAAATTTTTTATTTATTTATGATAGTCAGAGAGAGAGAGAGAGAGAGAGAGGCAGAGACACAGGCAGAGGGAGAAGCAGGCTCCATGCACCGGGAGCCCGACGTGGGATTCGATCCCGGGTCTCCAGGATCGCGCCCTGGGCCAAAGGCAGGCGCCAAACCGCTGTGCCACCCAGGGATCCCCAGGAAAGTCATTTTTATTAACGGTCGTAATAGCAGTGACTTCTTGAGGCTCCCCTGTGCACCTTCTCTGCATCATCTGTTGCCATCCCCGACAGTCCTACAGGGCAGTCAAGAAGCCTGGTCATCCTGTTCACAGCACAGAAACAGAGAGGGTGTGGGCTCACACGATCTCACACAGCAAGGAGTCAGGGGCTCTGAGATTTAGACCCAGGCGTCCTGGTCCACCATCTGTGCTCTTCAGCCTCTGCGTCCCTGCTCTGCAACTGCGTTATTACCAGACAGAGGCCATGGCAAGGTGACGGAGCGCAAAGTCTCTCTCCCGAGGGAGTCACTCAGCAGGTGTCTCTGAGACCCTGGGCACTGGGGGCACAGGGATGATACCTGTCAAAAACACTTCATTTATCCATTCCATGTAAGGAAGGCGCTGTTACTAGTCCCATTTTACAAATGGGGACCCAGGCACAGGGGCATTCAGACACTTGATTAAGGTCACACCGCAAGGAAGCAGGGAAGACAAGGTTCGAGCCCAGCTGCTCCTGGTCTTGGAGACGTTTGCCATCTAGTTGGGAAGAGAAAGGAGTCTGGCCGTCACCCATGTGGTGCTGTAGGATCCCGAGGGAGCACTGAGGAATCTGAACATAGGGCCTGACAGGCCGCCCTAGGGAGGGATGGCCATCCCAGGAGGCGACGGTAGAAAGTTCTCCGTGTGGAGCCTGTGGCTGCCCAGTCGCCAGCAGTGATGCACGTACCCTGCAGACATGCCCCACTGCTACCTCGCTGGCCGCCGGGGACACAGTGTGAGTGGGCTTGGCCCTTGACCTCCAGGGCTCTTCTGGGGCCAGGGCAGTGGGAAGGGCAGGCCTGGCTGCCGACGACCTGTGCTGAGTCCCTGTGCGGAGCACTGGGCATAGAGTCCTCCAGTCCCCTGAGGACTGCCTGGTTCCTGGGTGGAGTGGGCTGGGAACCAGGTACTCCTGCTGTTGGGGATGAGGATGCTTTGGTGGCAGAGCCTGGGACTGAGGCCAAGAGGTGGCTGAGTCTTTGATGCTCCCGTCCCAGCACTTCCTCCATGCCCCAGGCGGTCCCGTGGTTCCCCTTTCCGCCCACTCCAGCCACCGCAGATTCGCTCCCCTATATTATCGTGTCTGATAGGATTCAGATGTGCCCTTTTAAAGTCATTCTTCAGGGCTCACGTGATTTCACCGCCCCCCCTCCCCCCATTACCCTCTGTACACATCCAGGGCTCCGGGCTGAAGAGAAGGATAGGGAAGAAGAGTTCATGGTGGGGAGAAGGTGTTTGCGGAGGGGCAAAGAGTTTAGCACTTTTGTCACTCATGCACTATGTGACTCTGGACACATGACTTGACCACTGTGCATTGGGGCTCTGGGTTGGTGAAACCTACGGGTGTGGGGAATGTTGTTGGCTCCACTGTACAAAAATGTCCCAACTTGGGGTGCCTGGGTGGCTCAGTGGGTTAAGCGTCTGTCTTCAGCTCAGCTCATGATCCTGGGGTCCTGGGATCAAGCCCTGTGTCAGGCTCCCCGCTCAGTGAGGAGTCTGGTTCTCCCTCTCCTTCTCCCCCCTCCCCCTGCTCATGCTCTCTCTATCTCAAATAAATAAATAGAATCTTAAAAAAAAAAAGTCTAAACTTCTCTGTGTCTGAGAACCTGTGTTTGTGTTTATTCAATAGGGTCATATTAGTACATTAGTGGAACATCTCTCCTCTATCCTGGCGTCTGTGACCACTGCCCCTGCCCCCCGCTCAGCCCTTGGTATGGGATAGTGTTCTCCTGAATATCATACACATTCCGCGGGGTGCACATGACGCTGGGCTCAAGATGACAGCTTCGGGGAACAAGGGAGCTGCTTGGGCTGATGGAAATGCTCTCTTGACTGTGGAGATGGTTCCATGACCACATGTATTTGTTAAAATTTATACAACTGTACACTAAAAAGAGTGAGTTTAACTGTATGTGCATTATGCCTCAGTTAAAAATATTCTTCCGCGGGGCAGCCCCGGTGGCTCAGGGGTTTAGCGCTGCCTTTGGCCCAGGGCCTGATTCTGGAGACCCGGGATCGAGTCCCACGTCACGGAGCCTCCCTGCATGGAGCCTGCTTCTCCCTCTGCCTGTGTCTCTGCCTCTCTCTCTCTCTCTCTGTGTCTCTCGTGAATAAATAAATAAAATCTTAAAAAAAATTTTTTTCCGTGAATTTTTTTCCTTTATTCCGTGCATATTTATTAGAGTTACTCCTAGATAGTTCGTATTTTTTTGTTGATATTATGCACGGTATCTTTTTAAAGTTACATTTTCTGTTTGTTGCTGGTGTTTATTTTATTTTAAAGGTTTTATTTATTTACTCATGAGGGACAGATAGAGAGAGAGAGAGAGAGAGAGGCAGAGACACAGGCCGAGGAAGAAGCAAGGCTCTATGCAGGGAGCCCGACGCGGACTCGATCCCAGGACCCCAGGATCCACCCTCGGCCGAAGGCAGGTGCTAAACCGCTGAGCCACCCAGGGATCCCCATTGCTGGTGTTTAGAAATGTAATTGATTTTTCTATATAGAGCTTACCTCCAAAAATAGTTTTGAATTCTCTTAATACTTTCAATAATTTGATTGTAGATTTCCTTTGGGTTTTCCGTGTAGATATGTTATTTGTGAGTAGAGGGAGTTTATGAATGTCTTATACTTTATTTCTTTTTCTCTCCTCATTGCACTGGCTAGGATGGCTAGGACAATGTAACAGGAGCAGGGAGTAGTGATTTCTTATTTTTGATGCTTTTTAGAGGGAAGATTTCTAGAGTTTTCACCCAGGAAGATTTACAATTGTTGTAGGCTTTTGGTAGATATACTTTTTCGAGTTAAGAAACTGTCTTTCTGTTTCTAGTTTACTAACATTTTTTAGTTTGTTTTGTTTCAATTAATCTTGTTGAGTTTCATCAAATTTTCTTCTGCATTACTGAGATGACCATGTTTCCTTCAACCTGACGGCCTGCTTGCTGATGCACACTTAGGATTTCTATCATCAAATCATCTGTGCATTCCCGGGATAAACCACATCCATGATGTGGTTACATTTCACTTTTCCACTTACTTTGTACAGAGGCTGAGTTCTGATGCGAATATTTTGTTTAGCATTTTTCCATCTTTGTTCACGAGTGCAATTAGCTACATTTTCCTCCCTCAGACAGTTTGTCTCTGTTTTTGGCATCAGTGTTGTACTGGTCTCAGAGATGGGAGATCTGGATAAGACTGGAGTGGTCTAGGCTCAGAGCCTTCTAGATGAGAAAGGATGGATTCTTACATCATGTTTTTAAATTGCAGGGCTCTTCAAATGTTAATTTCTTCCTCTGCAAGTTCAGTACAGAGTTTGTCTATTTTGTTTTATATTTATATTGTCATTGAGATTTATTTTATTAGCATTTTAGTCTCTCACATCATCACACCCGTTCTTTATTCCAAATATTGTTTGTAGGCTCGCTCTGTTTTTCTTGATAATTCCTGTTGGAGATTAGTAGATATCGGCTTAGTTGAGTATTTTTATCATTTGTTTGTTTTCTGTTTCATTCATTCATCCTTCTTCCTTCTGCATCCTTTGGCTTTATTCAGTTGTGATTTTTGTATCTTAAGTTGGATGCTCAGCTTATTAGTTTACCAGCCCCTCTTTCCAAGGGAAAATGTTGAGATTACAAATTTCCCTCTAAGAACAACTTTTGCTGTACTTTGCAAATTTTCATGTGTGGCATTTTCATTACCACGTGATTCTAGGAATTAAGAGCATCCAGACTTTTCCCTGGCCCCAGGAGGAAGTCTGTTTTCTGGAAGACAGAAAGTAGAGGAATGGTGTTCTCAGCGCAGGCGATGAGGGCCCTGTCGGGGCTTTCCAGAGACCCCAGAGGAGGTGTGGTGGTGTTGTGTTTTGTGTTTTAATTTGGTTTAATGCAACGGTTAGGAAGGAGCAAGTTGCAGAATTATGCTTTACATCATTCATATGCATTTTGAAAACACAAAACATTGTGAAAACACATTGTGTTTGAAAACAAAATTCTCTATTTTTTTTTAATGTGCATACAAGCAGGGAGAGTGAGAACATGGGGTGGGTGTGTACCAGCTTCTCCATCACCACCACCTGGCACAGGAGGGAGGACAGGTCCTGGGAGGAGTGCGAGGGAGCCTCGGGTCCGGGGTCTTTTCTTTCTTATAACAAGAAGATCTCAAGCCATAACAACGACAGCTATAAGAAACTGTAAGAATGTGAGAATAAGGAGAACCTTCCAAAACTATAACATAAAACAACCATTTTGAAATTTGGAATGACAAGAACTGGGTGGGTACCACCTGGCTCTGCCTATGACCTCAAGTTTTAACAACCGCGTCTCAGTGGGAGCCAGAGTGGAGGCAAAACAAAGACCATAGCTGGAGACCAGCACTGAAAGTGACCCCCTACAGTACACCCGGTGGGCTCCCCGGTGGTGGTGGCTGTGGGCGCCGCCAGCACCCAGCTTCAGGCTGCAGAGTTATAGCAAGATTTTGGGAAGTGACTTGTCCTTGTTTGTCAAGAGCCTTCCCAATTGGCTTAGGGATTCCACTTTGGGGAATGGAAGCAAGAAAAAGAGTTTGGGCAAAGAGATAAGTAGATGAGAAGATGTTTATCCGAATCGTTTACAAGAAAAAACATTTGGAGATCGAGGACAATGAGTAAGTTCTGTGTTTACGTGTTAGAAGATCTTGTATCGTCGTAACAAAAGTGATGGTGATGAAAAAGTCTAAAGACAGAGTAAAATGCTTATGGTGACATTTTAAGTGAAAAGAGCAAAAGACAACATTATGCGTACCGCATGGTGTGCGTGTATGGAAAAGATATGAATGAAAAACATCCAGAAGAAATAGACCAGGACGTTATCAGGCGAGTCTCCCCTGCTGGTCTTACTGCCGTGTACTTCCCCAAATAGAATATTTTAGGTCTAATTTAGGAAAAGGAGAACTGTGTCACGGGCAGCCTGGTGGTGCAGCAGGAGAGGCCACTCATTTCCAGCGAGGTGAGTTCTCGGTGCTGGGGTGCGTGGACCTTGTTTGAACTATAGGCCACGGTCGCCGGCTAGCACTGTTACGGTCCCATTTACAGATGAGGACGCTGAGGCCCAGAGCAGCTCAATGATTTGTCTGACGTCTCACACCTAGTAAGTGGCGGTGCTGGGGTCTAAACCCAGTGTCAGGGAGAGAGAGCCAGCACGCCCCAGCCCGGCTTCTCCTGGCCTGGCCTTTCCCTGCTGGTGCCCGGGTCTGCCTGCTGGGCCGGACTTTCTCCCCGGCCCTGGAGCCCACCTGTCCCGAAGGGTCTCTCCTCTGCAAGCCCCAACCTTCCTATTCCTGCCTCTGCTGTACTCTGAGTACCCATCTCCTGCTGGAGGTCCTTCTGGCTCCCTGCCACCCCCAACACAGCCCCGGCCCAGCAGTGGCGGAGGGAGGTTTCCCCACGTTCCCGTCATCCTCCATCACCGGGCGGTTTCTGCAGCATGAAGACCGAGGCAGGTGGTGGCCATCCCTGAGCTCCCCACAGGCAGGCTCATGCCTTGCTCCCATGTTACAGGAGAGGAAACTGAGGATCAGCCATAGCATGCACGAAGGTCTGCCAGGTCTCTAGCCCAGCCCCTCTGCTGTCTGGGCCCTCTGGTCCTCCAGGGTTCAGCACACCGACTCCGATGTCACTTCCCGTGGGAGCCCCCTCTGATCCAATCCTCCTTACTGAGGAGTAGTATGTAGGGTTGGGGCTGAGCGCCCCACAGCCTATGTCCTGATTCTGGCCACTCTACTGCTGCGACCTGGCAACTCACTTAGCCTCTCTACCTTGGTTTACTTACATGGGAAATGGGTGTTATATTGCTGAGAGCATTCAGTGAGCTGTGTGTATGGGACTTAGGATGGTGCCCAGGATGCAGTGTCTCCTGTTTGTGCTCTTTAGGATCTGTATGCATGGAGATTGAGAGAGAGAAAGAGAGAGAGAGAGAGAGAGCACTTTGGACCATGGCCAGCTGCCTGGGGTGGGGTGTGTGTGGGGGTCCTGTGCTTGTTCAGGTCTCTGGAGGCTCTGGTAAGAGTTTCATTCTGAGGTTTCATGATGGCTTTGTTGTTGAGGACGCTGAGGCCCAGAGCAGCTCAATGATTGTGATTTGTTGTGATAAAGCCCACATTTCAGCAAGGTGTGCCTAAACCCTGTATCTGGCTCTTGTTTGGTCGGGGGCAAGGGCTGCCTGCTGTTCCATGTCTCCCATCCTGTCAGGGACTCTGAGGGGGCGGTATCAGGGACTGTGTTCTCTGCCACCATGTCTCCTTACCCAGGGCCGGGCACACAGGAGACCCGAAGAACAAACGTGCACTGATTGGGACCCGGTGATGGTTAATATTATACGTTAACCTAGCTGGGCTGAGGCACCCAGGTATTTGGTCAAACACCAGTCTAGATATTGCTGTGATGATATTTTAAAAATGAATTAACATACATTTATGTATGTATGTATGTATGTATGTATGTATGTATAATTTTTAAAAAAGATTTTATTTATTTATTCATGAGAGACACACACACACACACACACAGAGGCAGAGACACAGGCAGAGAGAGGAGCAGTTTCCATGTAGGGAGCCGGATGTGGGACTCGATCCCGGGTCTCCAGGATCACGCCCTGGGCCAAAGGCAGGCACTAAACCCATGAATTAACATTTAAATCAGCAGACTTTCTGGGCAGCCTGGGAGGCTCAACAGTTTAGGGCTGCCTTCGGCCCAGGGCCTGATCCTGGAGTCCTGGGATGGAGTCCCACATCAGGCTCCCTGCTGGAAGCCTGCTTCTCCCTCTGCCTGTGTCTCTGCCTCTCTCTGTCTCTCATGAATAAATAAATAAAATCTTTAAAAAAAATCAGTAGACTTTCAGTAAAGTAGATAGTGTAGGTGGGCCTCACCCAATCCATTGAAGGTTTTAACAAAAAAGAGATGGATGTCCCAGGAGGAAGACGAAACTCTGCCAGCAGATGGCCTTGGGGCTCAAACTGCAACATTCACTCTTCTCTGGGTCTCTGGGCTGCCCTGCAGACTTTGGACTTGCCAGCCCCCATCATCTCCTGAGCCAATTCCTAGAATAAATCTTTCTCTTTCCATATGCACACCTGCATACGTGTGCCCTACTGGCTCTGTTTCTCTGGAGAACCCTGACTGCTACAGGCCTCTCTGAGGGCCGGGTCACAGAGCCACCTGCACCTCCATTAGGACCCGTGTCTTCTGTCCCCCCCTGGACACATTTTGGGCTTCTCCCACCAGGAAAGTGCACAGCCGGTCCTTGTGTTGATGGGCGTGCAGCGCGTGGGCCACTGTCTCTGGCAGGAAAGCCCATCTCTGTGTCAGAAAGCTTCTTCTTACTTTCAAACCACACATTCATTTGTCAACTTTTCTCCTGGTTTCGGCCCAGAGATCAGCCCCCAGAGGTGCTTCTGGGCCTAGTGTTCCTCTTGCCACATGTCTCAGTTCTGACACTCTCATCCTTCTGGCTCTTCAGATTTTTTTTTTTTTTTTAGTCTTTCATCATAAATCAGAACCCCCAGCTGTTGATCACATCTGTCTCTCAGAGCAGTCCTCCTACCTTTCTCGTATGGGTAATGCCAACCCCTGTTCCCACCCCAAATAGAGATGGATTATCTCCATTTGCGCGCAGGGAGGTGAGAGCCGCCGTGCTGCATGCTCAGGCGGGGCTGTGTGGGACTTGGTGCATGTCTGGCTTCCGTGTCCATGGCCAGTAGTGACCTCGTACATCAGAGCTGAGCGCTCTCCCAGGACAAGGCTGTGCCTCCAGACACTATGGGTGGTGAAGGATGGCGTCAACACGTCCACTTGCCCTTGGCCTCACTGTGCCCACCTTAGCAGGTGCCAGTTCTGTTTCTCTTGGATGGCTCTTGTCTCCACAGCATCCTCCCCCCGGGCCTGCTGGGCCCAGGTACCCACGAGCTTATACCTAGGTCCTCAGAGCCTCTGCCTTCCTCGTCGGCCTCTTACCTCTCACATCCCACTATGCCCTTCACACTTTAGCGAGAGCGACTCCCCTCATAGGCAAATCTGACTGTCGCCTCTGTTCAAAACTCCATTGCACTCAAAAGGGCCTCATCCTCTCTTGACTCTGAAGGACTGTCTTTGTCACACTTGTGCACCCCTGCTCCATGGATCCAACTCCGTGGTCTTGAGGGTGCTACCCTTCTCTCTCATCTCTGGGCCTTTGCACCTGATGCTCCTTATTTAGTTCAAGTTTCTACTTATAATAGAATAACAGCAGTGATGACAGTGATGGCCAAGACTCACTGCCCTCTTCCCTGGGGCCAGGAGCTGTGCCTAATAAGCACTTTATAGTCATTTCCTCTGACTCTCACATCACCCTGTGACTTTGGAGTGACTTTGGGCCCCATTTTACAGGTGAGGAAACCGAGGCTCAGAGTGTTTAATGAATTGACCTGGGTCTCGTAGCTGGTATAAAGAGACCTGAGGTTTCAGACCAGGTCTGCGTGGATCTGGAGTCTGCCTTCTTGACCAGCACCTTTGGGGAAGCTCCCCTGATGCCAGGGCCAGGTGTGGGTTCTTCCCAACCTTCCCTCTGCCACGGGAACCACACCTTGTGCACTTGCCTGTTCACTTCTCCTGTTGGCCGATCTGTGAGCTCCCTCAGCTGCAGAGCCTGGCCTGTCGCTGGCACTCAGACGTCATTTGTCTGGAGAAGCAGAGGAGATGCAGCCCGGCTGATGGGTGGCTATGCACGAGGTCTGTGGTGTTGGAACCCTGCACGGTCACTGAGTGAGTGTCTGGTCTGTGGGAGTGTAGGACAGCATCAGGGGCAGCAATGCAAGAACGTCCTGCCATAACAAACCCCAAGTCTCAGTGGGTTCAGTAAATAAGATCCAGTGCAGGGGTTCCTGGCTGGGCAGCTCTCCAGGCAGTGACCCAGCATCTGGGCTCTGTCCACCACTGAGTTCCACCATCGTCCACGGGCTGAGGATGGAGGGGATGGAGAGGGTGGATGCAGCTGGGGCAATCTTTGGCCAGGTGAGTGGTGCCTGTCACATCTCCCCACGGTCCGCTGGCCAGAACCCGGTCACGCAGCCCGGCCCAGCTGCAGGGAGCACTGGGGGATATCCTTCCCGAAGGGGAGAGGAGTGGGTACCAATGAGCACAAGCCTTCTCTGCCTCAAGGAGATATTGGGGGCTAATGGCCACACACTTCTGTCATAGGGCGCCCTGTTCTGTCCCCACCCTGCTGAGTGAATTGAGATGCTCAGTGTTATGAGCTGAATTATGTCTCCTCCTAAAATTTGTATGTGGAAGCCCTCACCCCCAGGACCTCAGGTGTGACCGTGTTTGGAGATGGGGTCTTTGCAGAGGTGATTGCGATCAAATGAGGTCACTAGGGTGACCCTGATCCAATCTGACTGGTGTCTTTATAAGAAGAGCTCAGGACACAGACACACACAGAGGGACGGCCACAGGAGGACCCGAGAGAAGACAGCGATTCCACGCAAGGAGAGAGGCCTCAGAAGGAACTGAGTCGGCCTCCACCTTTACCGTGGCGTCTCAGCCTCCAGGATGACGAGGGCTGCTTATGCCCTAGTCTGCGGTACTTTGGTCAGGCAGCCTGAGCAAACCAACACACTCTGTCTGTGAGGAAGGAACTGGAACTCTTGCCTCATCCCTGGGCGCCCCCTTCCACATGACCCAGACCAGCTCCTGGGTTTGGGAGATGCAGTCCCTCTCCCTTGAAAGGTATACACAGTTTCCACTGAGGGCCCAGGCGCACTGATTTGCACTGGCCATATGTGTCCACAGTGGCTTGTGGGGCCAGCAGGTGTTCTGCACGGAGTGGCTCTGAGAGGCTGAGCCAACCACTCAGGCACACACACAGTCGTGTGAGCAAAGCCCCGATACAGATCCTGGACGCGCTTAGCAGGGGCATACAGGCCCAGGGCTGGCTCTGAATCTGCCCCCTCACCAGCTCCCAGCCTTAACATGCATTCCCTGGGTTGGGGAACAAGGCCACCGAGGTAGTTCTCAGCATCACCCGCTGTTGTGGGAACCCGACGCAGTGTGGCAGTAGACACAACCTGTCCCTGTTGCAAAGGCTCTGCTGCTGCCCTTGGAGGCGTTCTGGGCCTTTCTGGAGCCAGTCAAGATTTCTGGCTGTGGTGTGGAGGGCGGCTTCTCCAGGTGAGGGAAGAGCCTTGGAATAACAGGCAGCCTCTGTTGGGGGAGAGGCAAGGTCAGCATGGGGGGGTTTGATGTCTGTGTTCAGGGACCTCCATGCACCCCAGTCCATGGGCCACATGGCACGCTCAGCCTGGCTCTCTGTACTCACTGGGTCCTCCCCGGCCCCTACTGCACACACCACCCAAGCACCAGTGTGCACTGCCCTGGGCTGCAGTGTCAGCCACTCAGTTCAAGTTTAAGAGTATTTGCTGGGGGATGGAAGCACACAGGAGGACAGGAGTTTGTGGAAGGAACAGAGGTGTGGGTGACTGTGGTTTAGGCTTTGGATGAGCGGAAATGGCAGGAACATTCGGCTGAACCTTGGAGACCCCATGTGTGCTGGGGGAAGGCCAGTGTCAGAGATGGAGTGGACACTAGGTAGAGGGGTGAGCCAAATTTTAATCAGTAATGATGACCGCGATAGAGATGAGTCCAGCGTGTCCCGCTGGCAATTTGGATCAGTGCAGGGGTAACTGACCCAGCTTTAAAGGGAGTGTGCAGGCATGGGGGCTTGGCAGTGAGGAAGGGAAAATGAGCAACATGCAAGAAGGGGCTTGGTCCAGGTGGTGCCCATCTGGGCAGCTCACCGTGTGGTGGGAGTTAGGCTCTTCCCCTCCTGTGGGGTTCACCTTGGGTCAGTTCTTCCTGTAGCTTGAGCTCGCTCAGGCAGGCTCTTTAAGGGGTGGGGGTCATCCTTGGGCCGTTAGAAATCATGTTAGTGTTTGTTCAAATCTTAATGGGCCAGGGTTGATGCCTAGAATAGTTGGGCAGACGCCTAGTCCAGTTGGGCACTTTGTCACCAACCTGGTTAGCCTTTGGGGTGCTCTGGAGATGGGGCTCCATTCTGGGGGTGGGGTGAGGGCGGGGGAGGGCTTCTGCTGGCAGTAGGGCCCCTCTGCTTTCACCCCCAGGACCTGCTGTGCCCTCGACCAAATGCAAAAGATGAAATCCCAAAAGGCCTTGGGATTCACTAAACACACGGAGGATAAAAGCTCCTGCTGTGGGCTGATGTGTCCCCCAATTTCTGTGTTCGAGCCCCAACCCCCAGTGTGGCTGCATGTGGAGACGGAGCCTTTACAGAGGTGGTTAAGGTTAGAGGAAATGGGGGGGGCTGATGGGAAGAGACACCAGAGCTCGCTTGCCCTCCACCGTGTGAGCACCAGCAGGCAGGCAGCCGTGCCGGCTTGCAGCAGGCTCCCCCCGGAAACGGGCCCCCGACACCCTGATCTCAGACTCCAGCCTCAGAGCTGTGAGAGGGGAGAGTCTGTTGTTTGAGCTGCCCGCCTGTGGCCCTGGCTACCAGGGGCTGAGCTGAACAGGACGGATCAAAGGGCAGAGTGATGGAAGGGGAGAAAGCCGGGCTGAATCTGGTGCAGCCGGGGCCAGGCGTGAGTTCTCGGGGCAGAACAGAGCCTTGCCAAATTTCGATGTGTGTCTCCAGACACACTTGGTGCTGTTCTGAGCCGCTGTAGACGGCGGGACATGGAGGTGGAGGTCCTGGCTCGAGCTGGAGCCTCCTGTCTCTGGCTTCTGGCCACAACCAGCTGCTTGGAGCCTGGTCGGTGGGGCAGCAGGTGGCTGGGCGGGCCCGGCCTTGGCCGTGAGGCTCTGTGGGGCTCCCCAAGGCGGCTGGAGCAGGGCTGTGGCCAATGAGGTGGGCTCGTCACCCCCATGTGGAGTATGGACGTCTTCAGGGACCCTGAGAGAGACCCTCGGATCTCCTTGCTGCTCCACCTCTGTGGCAGCTCCCTGCTCTGGAGAGACAGGGTCCTCTGAGCTGTGTGTCTGTCCTCCATCATGCCTTAAATTCATCTCGAAGTTCCTAACCCAATCACATCTGCAAAGACCCTATTTCTAAGCAGGTCACATCCCAGGGTCCAGGGGTTAGGCTGTGGGCATACCTCTGGGCATAGGCACCTGACCCACTCTAGAGAGGTGGGATGGGAAAAGCGTTAAGGAGGCCCTGTTTATGGAGCCGGGTGGGGACCCACAGGGCAGGTGAGGTGCAGGGGAGCAGCAGGAAGGGCTCCTGCCTGCAGGGGCCGAGGGCAGGAGGCTGGGACCTGAGCAAGCGGCCACAGAAGAGGGGCCAACACCTGCTGGGTTGGAGCTGAGGTCACGGAGTGGAGCGCAGTGACCCCAGTCCATGGCATGTTGGGGTGGTGGCGGGGAGCCCCCTACTCAGCTTTCCTCCCTCCTGTCTCCTATTGGGTGAGCCTACCTGGAAGCCAGAGGGCAGGGGAGGTGGGGATGGAGTCCTTGGGTGGGAGTCCAGTCCTGTGTGCAGGACAGTCTGGGGAGTTGGGGCAACGAGTGACTGACCAGGAGGAGCTCCGAGTGAAGCAGGAGGGTTCAACCCGGGCAGACGGGGCACAGGGCCACCCGTGTTACCTGCCAGGTGACGTCCCCCTCCCCTTCCCCCTTCAGTTCTCCCTCCTCTCCCCTCCTCTCTCCCCCCTCTTCTCCTCCCCCTCCCCTTCTAGCTCTCCCTCCTCTCCCCGTTCTCCCTCCCCCTTTCCCTCCTTTCCTTCAATAACCACAACTGAGCACTAATGTAGCCAGATGAGCTAAGCATCTGGGCACCACCCTGACCGGTAGGTATAACAGGTAAGTGACCCAGTTTTGACCCAGACACGTAAGGGCTGGGGGTGAGAGTGCTTTGGGGGTGCTGGCAGGCTCTGCGCCCACCGTAGTGCTGTCTGTGCTGAGTTCTGACGGTGAGGAGGGGTCAGATAGGCAAGGAGGGGCAGAAGAGAGGGGCAGGGTGTGACCTAGGCCTAGAAGAGCTGCCCGGCCAGGGCCAGAAGCAGGAAACCAAAGAGCCAGTTGCTCTGGGCTTGTCGCAGGTGAGTTGACCCCAGCACCCCTCACCCTCACTGTTCCCCCAGCAGGCAGGTGTGCAGGTGCAGCCTCAGGCCTCTGTGATGCTGGACCTCCGGGGCTGGAGGGCAGGCTGTGGGGGGCGGCAGTGGTGAGCTGGGGGTGGCCGCAGAGGGGGAGTCGCTGGAAATGACATTCTGCTCTCAGAACAGCACCTGCAGGCAAGCCTGGGGACCAGGGGCTGTGGGTGGGGGGCGTGGCTGGGTCAGGTTCACCCAAGGGGAGGAGGAACCCACCCCCCTGCTTCTGGCCTGCTGTGTCTCCTCTGAACAAAACCGAGGGTCATGAGTTTAAGTTTATTCTGTTCCCTCTCAGGACCAGGAATCGAACTGTCACATTCAACTAGCCCTGTCCCCACAGGTGTTAGCCGTATGGGAAACCTTTGACACCCAGATTTCATTTATGCTTAACTGGCTGAGCCATCCAGGTGCCCCTTGAGTAAAGTTTATAAGAATAAAAGGTACATGTAAAATATGTATAGCAAAATACACAGATGGTAAATATAGAGCAAGAGGATTTTCAGAATATTTACTATCCTGTGTCATCAGCACCAGATCACAAAATGTGTCTGGCACCCCAAAATCCTCCCTTTCCCCTTCATGTTCTATAGCGGGTAGTACGTGGGTTGTTTCTGTTTTAGGGTTATTAGTATAGTACTGCTCTGGCTTTTGGTGAATATGTGTGTGCGTGTCTAAGTTCTTTGTAACGGGGTTGTGGCAAACGGCTCATATGGTTTTCACTAAGTTCTGTGTTTTTAACGCATTGTCCCTATTATTCCAAACATTGTGGAAGTAAGCAAAGATCCCCCTAAATGAGAAAGGCAAAGCTGTGTTCCCGGTGCTGGCTGTGGAGGGGGTCGGCCACCCTCACTCAGCAGAGAACCAGAGGCAGGCAGAGCTTTGGGGAAGCTTTCCAGGGGAGGAGGGGACGCTTGGGAGAGCCTGACGGGGGCTGGGGGCCTGGGGAGGCTGGAAGGGGGCGTCCCACGTGGCTGGTGAGGGGAGTGGGTTGGCTTTCTTGGGTCGGTGCTGAGTCCAAAGCAGGACAGAAATGAGGGCAGGTGTCCGTTATCGATCAGGTCCTGGCCCATTGTCATAGGGGTTGTTGTTGGGTTCCTGGATTGTCCTGAGAGACGGCAGTCTGACTTCCTGCAGATCTGACTTACAGCAGGCAGGTTCCTTGGGCGGGTGGCTGCGGTAAGGGGCCTGGATCACTGTAGGTAAGGGGGCTGGATCACTGTGGGTAAGGGGCCAGGTCGCTGTGGGTAAGGGGCCTGGATCACTGTGGGTAGGGGCCAGGTTGCTGCGGGTAAGGGGACTGGATCACTGTGGGTAAGGGGCCAGTTCCCTGGGCAGGTGGCCATGAGCTGTGGGTCAGAGTTCTGTTTTTATATGTGTCCAGGCCACTGTCTTATCTCTCAGCATCTACTCTGCTGCTTCTCACTGCTCCTGTCTCCCTGCTCTAACCCACTGTGGACCCCAGATTTGTCCCCAGGTTGCCCCCAGCTCCCACTACCCAGAAGGTGCTGAAGGGAGCAGGCGCACAGTGTCCCCTCCTGGCCCAGTGTGAGTTTCTTTGGCCTGTACCACCAGGAAGGGATTCCCAATCACAGAGCAGCCCCGTCGGCCGCTTGGAACCACACAGAGGTTCCGGTGTTCTCTTCCATGGGGAGCCCTCCTGGGTGTCCCTGTGCTGGGCTTTCTACAGCTGGGGCCCAGCCCCAGCACAGGCAGGGAACGGGGTGGCTCCCACTCACTGGTGCAGAGTCAGAGCTGCAGCTCCAAATGGTCAGACACCGTAGGAATGAGAGGGAGCATCTGCAACGGGGCAGACACGTAGGATACCCTGGGTCTTGTCTTCACGTAGGGAGCGCTCCTGCAGCAGGTGTGTTGATTTGGCCCTCATATGAGTTTTATGCTCTAGTTTATTTATAACCTTATCATAGCTCAATCTAGCTGCATCCATGCATCTAGCATGACCTTCATGCTCATTTTAGCTGGCATTGTGGGATGAAGGGGATATGCTTTGCCAAAGGTGGTGAGTTTCTGTGGCCAAGTGGACACCCTGGAGGGTGGCTGGGCTTGATCCGCCTTGCAGGTTCCCTTCCCAAGAGAGTTGTCTACCAGGCAGGAGCACCACAAACAGTGATGGGGAGCTACCAGAGGGAAGCACCACCATGCAGAGGGGTTCACAGCCCCCGAGAGCTGCAAGTGGAGGAGAGGAGCCTCAGTGGTTAAGGAGGGAGGCCGCGGCGGGTCTGGGCCTCTGGGGAGCCTGGGAAGGAGCAGACCAGAAAGCAAGGGTGGGCGCAGTTATGTCATGGGGACAGGGGTCTTCCGGGGGCGAACCCACACCCTGCCTTGTCCCGGGCTCTTCCCTAGAGGTGGAGGGATGCCCTGAGAGTGGACTGCCTCTCTGTGGTCCACACTTCTTGGGATGGAATCTCCGGGGCTGGGGAGTCTTGGGGCTGCTCTCCTTCCCACCTGCCTGGAGCCACCACCCCGGAAGGCAGAGCTACTCAGCGGACTCCAGCTTTTCCTGCACTGGCTGTTCCAGCAGGGCACCTGTGTGGCCCTCACTGTGCTTCCTCCCAATGTCAGCATCAGCAGTGATGGGCGATGGAGCGGATATTTGTTCCCATCTGCCGACTCCATCGTCTTCTCGGGTGGCTCAGAACCAGGGCGGAGAACTGGGGTGCTGCTTACTGGACACTCCAGCACCCCGTGGCCTCCCAGAATGTGCTCTGAGGCTTGCCTTGACCCAGAGGTAGTGGGAAGCCATCCAAAGATCCCCCCTCCTTGCCCTGTGTTTTTATTCTGAAACAAAACTTGTAGAAAAATGAAAAGAATAAGAAAAAATGTAAATCTGAGTCCTTTACCCTAGATTCAGGGTTTGCTAACAGTCCGTCACGGCTCTGTCTTTCCCCACCCCCCCTCTCTCATGTACACGTACATCTCCAACATAGGACATACATACATAGAACACATGTAGAATATATCACATGCGCACACACACATCCCACATGGTGTTTTGCTGGCTGAGACATTGAGAGTAAGTTGCAGACATCATGCTATTCACTCCAAAATACTCCAGCTGCGTCTCCTGGGAACAAGGGTGTTCTCCTGCATAACTATGACATCATTGTATCTGTCCTCTTCCCCAGGGGAACAGAATCAGTCAGGTGGGTGTATATTACATGTACTTAATGCATAAACATTCTTTATATAATATATATAGAACATAAACCATGTATTCTATAGAACATATGCAATATTTACAATATATATTCTATGAGTTATATCGAATTTATATATATGATGTATTATAAAGAATTGACTAAAAAAAAAAAAGAATTGACTTACATGATTGTGAAAGCTGACAAGTCCAGAATCTGCAGCGTAGGTCACCATGCTGGGAGTCGGTGGTGTGGATGAAGTGTGAAGGCTCCTTACTGGAGAATTCCCTCTTCCTCAGGGAGACCAGTCCTTTTGTTCTATCCATTCCTTTACCTGATTGGACACGGCCCACCCATGTTATGAAGGGCAATCTACTTTGCCCAGGGTTCGCCGATTTAAGTGTTAATCTTATCTGAAAACATCCTCTAAGTTGATACATAAACTTAACCATCGCAACAGTGATCACCTGAAGAAGTTGAACACTCATACAATATTATCATCTGAAATACATGTACATTCAGTATCACTGATCATCTCAATAGAGCCAGGATCCAATCAAGGATCATATACTGTACCTAATTGTCATCCCCCAGCCCTATAACCTAGAATAGCTTCTAGTGCCCCCCTTTAAGAATTTATTTATGAGAGAGAGAGAGAGAGAGAGAGAGAGAGAACAAGCAAGAGAGCATGAAGGGAGTGAGGGGCAGAGGGAGAGGGAAGAGCAGACTCCTCACTGAGCAGGGAGCCTGATGTGGGGCTCGACTCCAGGACTTTGGCATCACGACCTGAGCCGAAGGCAGACACTTAACTGATTGAGCCACCTCGGTGCCCCAACCAGCCCCCCTTTCAAAAAACCTTTATGATATTGGCACTTGAGAAGAGCTCCATTTTTTTTTTTTGCTGTGTCTCACTTGGGATTTGCCGATCACTTCCTCATTGGTGGATCCAGTTAAACATTCGCTGTGTCTTTCTTGGCACATCATGCCAGGAAGCACGTGAAGTTGTTTGTCCCTGTAGGTGAAGCTGGGTTTGCTCCCGTGACCCCCGCTCCCTGTGATTGGCTGTCAGCCAGGCTGGGCTCCCGAGCTGTCGGGAGTGGCCTGCCCCTATCAGTCTTCCCCCCTGGGGGATTTGGGACCCATCCAACCCTGGGGCTTGCTTGAGGCAGTGAGTACACTGATGGTTGTCAAATATCGATTTCCTAATGAGATTATCCCACCTCCGGTTAATACTTCTAAAGAGAGCCCCCCCCCCCCCCACAATGTATGGATTCCTTTCCAACCCCAACGTGTCATCATCCATCATTGTCACTGTCCATATTAATGATAAAATTATCCCAGGTTTGGCCAGGAGGAGCCCCTCCTGCTTTTCTGACATCTCCTCATCATTTAAAGACATTCTCCATCCATTACTCCTCATCACCCATGAGATGTTGCAGATCCCACTCTGCACTGTATTTGCCCTGGATCTGGAGTCGGCCTTTACCCCAGAGCAGCTTCATTCCTTTCAGGGGATGGTTTTTTGAAGCCAGGGTCTTGGTGTTAGGTGAGCTCATCTATCAAAAGCTGTGAAACTACAGTGATTGATCTGTTATTGACCGATTCTTCCTTTCTCACTGCAAAGCACCAGAATGCGAGCCCATGGGGGTCCTTCCCAACAGCTATTTCTAGCAGGCTCAGGCTCCCCGGCAAATATTCCTCCTCTCCCCAGGGATTCTTTCTAAAAGCAGGTCCCCCTTGTCCTGGCAGCAACGTTGCTGGATTAAAGCTGCCTGTTTTTGGTTTGGTTTCCCATCTGCTCCTTCTGGCATCCCCAGCAAGTAGAGAGACGGTCCTTGGTTAAGGCTACAGCCATGTCAGGGCTCCTAGATAGAGTCTGGAGTCTTCTGGGACTCCCTGACCACACAAGGTGGCTCCGCCTGGTCTCTGTCCCTGGGCAGGTCACCTCCTCCTCACTTGGGGAAGGAGGGGGTTTGTGGAAGCAGGTGTCTGGGAACTCTTGGAAGGAAGAGTTCTCTCTCAGGTGGGTGGAATCCGTCCTGTTTCTGTGTTCTGACTCACCTGGACCAGGGTAAGCTGTGACACAGGGAGGGGCAGGATCTGAAGTGGGGTAGCCTGGCTCCCCTCATACTCACTGGGACGCCTTGCCCAAGCCTCATGTGTGCGTGTGCTCCAGGCATAGGATCAGGACACATGAAGCTTTTAGAGTCATAAATGTTTGTGTTCAAAGGGTCACTTTGCTGCTTGCTGGCTCTGCAACCCCAGGGCAGGCTGTCCACACTTGGGGCCTCAGTTTCTTCATCTCACAGTGACAACAGTGGTCCTCACACTTCAGGGTTAGTGGGAGCATTAGAAGTGAGAAAATCGGAAAGGGGCTTGCCCAGAATCTCGTGCGCAGTTTGTAAGTAAGAACTAGTGGCCATAACTATTATCAAATGGAATCCTTCACAAATCCTAAAGTGCTCTATAATCAGGAACAGTTTAAAATTTTAAAATAAAGGGTCAGGGGTCTATAGGAGTCTGCTATGAATATTGGCACCTGGAGAGCATGGCTCCCAGCCCTTAGGAGGATCTCCCTTGGGGCCTGACCCCCGCCCCCATGTCCATCATAAAAAGGATTTGATGAACTTCTGTTCTGTGGGCGGTGGAATGAACCCTTTCACAAGGACAATTAGGGACACAATGGTAATAGCAGTGCTTGAGGTTTTAGAGATGTAACAAGGCAATCAGGGAATGCTGGGCGAGATTTCCGAGCGGGGCGGGCGGTGGGTGGTGGACAGAGGCTCAAACAGCAGAGTGCAGCATTTGGGGCCATTGTCATCTTGGAGCATGCTTTCCAAGATACTGATCAGTGCCTTGGCAGGTCCATATGGTCAGGGGACAAGAGTCCAGGGCTGTGGTCAGTTGAACAGTGGCCTCCAAGGATATCAAGTGCTAATCCTTGGAACCTGTATTACCTTCATCGCAAAAGGATGTGGCAGGTATGATTAAGGATCTTAAGATGGGGAGATGATCCTGGATTATCTAGCTGGGCCCTAAATGTAATCACAGAGGGAGGTTTGACACAGAAAATGAAGGCCATGAGACCACTGAGGTATGATGCTGGGCTTTGAAGGAGTCACAAGTCAAGGAACAGGGGTCCCTCTAGAAGCTGGAAAAATTTAGAGAACAGATTCTCCCCTAGAGCCTCCAGATTCCAGAGGGAGGGCAGCCCTGTGGACAACTAGGACAACTTGACTTTGTCCCAGTAAAACTAATTTCAGGTTTCTGGTCCCCAGAACCATAGGAAAATGAATGTGTATTGTTTTCAGCCACCAAATTTGTGTTTTTTTTTTTTTTTCTTTTTGGTAGCAATTTGTTATTGGGCAGCCACAGGGAACTCATCTGAGGACCCGCCTAGGCAACCTGTCCTGGCAAACCTGCCTTGTTTTCAGTTAGGACTACAAAGGGCTGATCCTGGACGTGATGGCGAGCCAGAAGCAAACCCTGTGGATACTGCACATCACCTTCACATAATCTGAACCCCTGAAACTATGGGGAGGCCGTTTGGGACTCCCAGTACCCTGGACAGCCGGCAGACACAGATGTGAATCCTTTCTGGACAGAGGTAACATCATCCTAAACTTCTAGGTTATAAATCCGGTGTTTATGCACAAGAACAGATTACTAGGCACACAAGGAGTCAGGGTAACATGAAAGCTCTGCTGGAACCACAGGCCATGGACACAGCCACCCAGGACACCCAGCCACGGAGCTAAGAGATGAGAATTTTGAGGTGACTGTTTTCCGTGCTCAATGGGATTAGAAGCCAGGATGGAGAGTTTCACTGAAGAACTGGGAGCTGTGAAAAGCAGTGAATTGGAAATCATGGAACTCAGAAGTACAATAAGTAAAATTAGGAGCCCATTGGGTGGGTCTGTCAGCAGGTGGATGCAGCCAAAGAGAGAATTGGTGACTTGGAAGAAGGATCCAAAGAAAAGAATCAGAGGGAAGTGCAGGGTCAAAGGATAGAAAACACCGGAAAGAAGGTAAGAAGCATAGAAGGTGGGATACAGTTGGACCTCTAGTGCACAGGTGATTGGGGTTCTAGGAGAAAAGGCAGGGAGATGGGCCAGAAACAATATTGAAGAAATAATGGCTGGGATCTGTGGCGAGACTGCCTTCGTTTGCTGGGCCCATTGTAACAAAATTCCACAGCTGGCTTGGCGTAAACAACCGAAATCTACTTTATCGTGGCTCTGGAGCCAGAAGTCTGAGATCAAGTCTGTTGGCGGGTTTGGTCTCTCCTGGGGCCCTCCTCCTTGGCTTGCAGGGGGTGGCTTCTCGCTGTGTCCTCACACGGCCTCTGTGCATACACATCTCCTCTGAGAGGGACATCAGATTGGGGCACCTGAGGGAGTCAGTGGGTGAAGCATCTGTCTTTGGCTCAGGTCATGATCCCAGGGTCCTGGAATTGAGCCCCGTCAGGCTCCCTGCTCCCTGGAGAGCCTGCTTGTCCCTCCCCTCTCTGTCTCTTATGAATAAATAAATGAAATCTTAAAAAATAATAATTAAAAAAGGGACATTAGAATGGATTGGGCCTACCCCAAAGCATCAATTTAACCTAATCACCTGTTTAAAGATACCACCTCTGAATAGTCACATCCAGAGGTGCTGGGAGTTAGAGCTTCAACACATACGTTTTTGGGGAAGTGGAGTAGGGGAGGGACACTGTTCAGGGCATAGCAAAGATAGTAAGCCATAGATTCAGGAATCTCCGGGGACCCAGAGCAGGACAAATAAAACCACATCTCTCTACCCCACACCAAAACGGCCAAATAAAGATACAGGGCACCCCTCAAGCCAGCCAGAAATAAAAGATGGTTTGCCTTCAGGGGAGCAACCCCTGGAGCATGAACTGACCTCTCAGCAGAAACGATGGAAGCCAGGAGAAAGTGAACACTCGTTCCTTAACGAGCAGGAAGAAGGAAATGCCAGCCTGGACTCCTCCATCAAGGATGTCTTTCCAATTTCAGGCCGAAGTCTGTATAGCAGCCTGGATCCTGGAGGGTTCGATAGGATGTGTGACGTGAAGGACCTACAAACCCCGGTGAGTGACTGTGATGTGTAAGGGCTCCACGTGGTACCTGAGGGCTGGGAGAGAAAAGGCAAGCAAGAGCGAGCTTGGAGGGGACCTCCAGGTGGGGTTCGGACCTTAGTGCAGAAGGTACGGTCCAGCCCTCTGGACAGTGGAGAAGCTTGCTGGGTTTCCCAGACGGGAGCTGGTCTACAGTCCTCGGGCAGGCGGCCACCCTCCAGTGTGCAGTCAGGGCACAGTGATCGGCAGTAGGGGGGTGGGTGGCGGTCCAGAGAGGGTATGTGTGTGTGTGTGTGGGGGGTCTGGGGTGCAGGTGTGCCACACGGGGGCTTGTAGAGGATCCACAGTGGCCTGGTGGGAACCCTTGGAAGAAAACAGGTCAGCGGCTTCCAGGGAGAAGAGGGGATGGGGAGGAGGGAGAGACCCGTATACAGGGTCAGGACTTATCACATTTTTTTTTAAAGATTTTATTTATTTATTCATGAGAGAGACAGAGAGAGGCAGAGACACAGGCAGAGGGAGAAGCAGGCTCCTCACAGGGAGCCTGATGTGGGACTCGATCCCCAGACCAGGATCATGTCCTGAGCCAAAGGCAGAAGCTCAACTGCTGAGCCACCCAGGCGTCCCGGGACTTATCACATTTTATGCCTTAAATTAGTACGATTCGTTGCCTGTCATTGATGTTGCAATAATGCCGGTTAAGGACAGCACTGTGTTTAAGGAGGCAGGCCTAGTGGCAACTCTCTACAGAAGAGGACGTGTTTCACTTAAGAGTTAGGATAGCGTGTCACCTTTGGGGGAAAGGTTGGGTCGGGATGGGGGCCTGGCTTGGGGAGGGGAGCTTCTGGAGCCCTTGGTAATGCCCTATTTCTTGACCTGGGTTGTGGTTCTTACTTTGTGATGAATTTTTGATCTTCGGAACAAGGACAAAGCAGCGCCTGGTGTTGCAGGAGAGACATCTGTGCTTGGCTCCCTTCGCAGCTTTCCCCGAACGCAGACCCTTCCCCTTCGCCGCAGCAGGACAGGCATGGGGAGAGTGTGAGAACAGAAGGGGGACAGTGTGGACTGGCCTCTCCCACACTGAAGGGTGGGTGCAAAGGGGAAGCTAGGATCTCACGGCCGAGGAGGGTCACATGCAGCAGGGCATCAGTAGTCCCCAGAGAAGGGTCATAGGCAAACAGGCAGGGATGTCTCAGGTCAGGGGTGAGGGTTGCCCGCTCATATGGGGCACTTAGTGGCTGAGGATGACGAGGAGGGGCACTTGAGAAGGAAGGTGACCACCCACTGGTCCCCGCTGACACTTGTGCTCATAGCTTAGTTACTGATGGTGCTTGCTTTCATCTCAACAGTATCCCGGTTTGGTTTGGACAGTGAAGGTCCCAGGCATTCTAGTCACAGGGATGTCGTGACAATCAGCAATGTGATGTATGCCAAGTGCCTCACTCACTACCCAGTGCACGGGTTGTGCTCAACTAATGTGGGCTCTGAACCAGCTGCCTCCAAGTCTGTCCCCTGGGAGCAATGAGGCTGCCCAATGACCTTCCCTGGAAATTTGCATCTTAAGAACTTAGAGCATCTTAAAACTTCTGAGAGGAGCCACCCACTCGTCCTTTCTTGTGTATCCAACAGACATTCACATATCCGGGAAGTATCTACTTAGCCCAACTTCCAGTCAACCAACAGCCATTAATGTTCACACCTGTCCATCCATCCATCCATCCATCCATCCATCCATCCAACTATATCCATCCATTATGACACTTGTGTGTTCATCTATCTGTCCATGTGTCCATCTATCCAACAAATATCCATCCATTCTAGTGTCTGTCTTTCCATCCGCCCACCTGCCCACTCAGCCATCCGTCTATCCCACACATGTCCACCTGCTTTAACATCCATCCACCTGTTCCTTGGAAATGCCACCAGTTCAGTCGCAGTGGATGGCCTTACCTTTTATTTTGTTGCTAAATAAAAGCAGTCAGCAGTCCTCTTCATTCTTTGGACGGCACTTCTGTGCACTTACCAGCATCTGTTCCCATCACTCCCCCTTCCCTCTTCTTAAGAGGCTAAACTCTCTCTTCTCTCCGAAGTGGTGACTGGCCCTCAGCTCCTGCCCCATCCCATCCCTCCAGCCCGCCCTCCGCCTGTGCCTCCCTCCTGGAGCATTCCAGTAGCAGGCAAACTGTTTATTCCCGCCATCGTCAGCTATCTTCATATAAAACTCTCCTTGTCCTGGTTCTGCGGCACCAGCCCTTCTCCCAGTCTCCGGGTATTCTTTTTTTAACATTTTATTTATTTATTCATGGAGACAGAGAGAGAGACAGAGACTCAGGCAGAGGGAGAAGCAGGCTCCCCTTGGGGGAGCTTGATGTGAGACTCGATCCCAGGACCCCAGGATCACACCCCCAGCCAAGGCAGACACTTAACTGCTGAGCCACTGTGGTGTCTCCCGGTCTCTGGGTCTTACGGAAGCTCTTTGAAAGTATTGCTTGTGCTCGGCTCTTTCTCTCTGGGTGCCCCCCCACCCCACTGCCCCAGGGAAGCTGGTGCCTCAGGCTCAGCAGTGGTGTCCACGTTGTCCACTCCCTGAATATGTTGCCTGTTTTTTTTTTTTTTAAGATTTTATTTATTTATTCACAAGAGACCCAGAGAGAGAGAGGCAGAGAAACAGGCAGAGGGAGAAGCAGGCTCCATGCAGGGAGCCCGATATGGGACTCGATCCCCGGACGGCAGGATCACACTCTGAGCCAAAGGCAGATGCTCAACCACTGAGCCACCCAGGCATCCCAATATGTTGCCTTTGACTTTGTCCTTTGAAATAGTCTTTTCTGGCTTCCAGGCCATCATGTGCCCCCTGCCCCTGCCCCCCATTTACTGATCCTTTGCAGTTTCTTGTCTTTCCCATGCTCCCTACTCGTGGACTCTGAGGGGCTCAGGAGGAGGTCCCCAGACTCTCCCCTCATTATGCAGGACTTGGCGTCTTATGGTCTTGTCCAGTTTCAAGGCATTCAGTGCTATCCAGGAGCACGGACGTCCCCACGTCCCTCTGTGTCCTGGGTCGCCCCCCTTGGCCACAGCCTTGTGTGCCCTCCCCCTGGGGTGTATGATGGACACTCAAACTCAACATGTGTGAGCACAAGCTTTTGTCCTTCGCCACACTTCTCTGCTCTCTTCCCATCTTGTCGATGGCGACCCCATCTCTCTAGTTGCTCAGGCCAAGAGTCTTGGAGTCACCCTTGAATCTGCCCCCTGCCCCCTGCCGCTCCCTGCCCCCCACCTTCAGGATGGCAGCACAGTCTGCTCGCCTCCCATCCAAATCTGTCCAGAATCCCCCTTCTAACCTCTCCTTTTCTGCCGTGTCCACCGTGGCTCAAGCCAGCACCTGCTGAGCTTGGATTATAGAAACAGCCTCCTGTCCGGCCTCCCTGCCTCCATTCTTGCTTCTTGCAGTCTGTCAACTTAGTGGCCAGAGGCAGACTGTGTCACGCCCTGTCAGAGACCTCCAATGGCTCCCGGTTCACTCAGACTTCACCCTCCTCACCGCGCCCTTCCTCCCTGGTGGCATACCCCACTCTTCCTTGCTGGCCTATTCCCGCCCCACTAGCCTATTTGCTGTTCTTAGAAACCGCCAGCAGCGCTCCTGCCTCATGGTCTTTGCACTTGGCTGTTTCCTCTGCCTGGAATGCTTTTTCCCCAAATATCCACAGGGCTTCTCTCACTTCCTTGGGGTTTTTGTCATGTGGCCTCTTGAAGTGAGGATAGTGCCATGTGGTGTGTTTAAGATCGCATCTTGTCTGAGGTCTGGTCCTCTGGAAAGCGGAGCCCGAGGCTGGGATTGGGGTGTGAACACATGTCTGTGAGCTGTGAGTCCGGGTGGTGAGCACGAAGGGGGAGGGAGGCCTCTCGGTGCCAGCTTTTCAGCGACCTGGGGTGATGTCCAGCAGGCTGCCCGGCTCCCCGCGGCTCTCCAGAAAGCGTGCAGGGTGGGGCCGTGATTTGGGGGAGTCTGCAGGCAATGGCACGGGGAAGGCAGGTGTCTGCTCAGCTGTCACCTCCTGCTTCTCTCTGGTTGAGGTCCACGCCCGGAGCTAATTCACTCACAGGTCTGGCGTCTTCCCAGCCACTGGGCCCTGGCTGGCCATCCCATTACCAGAGGCCCGGCTCAGGATGTGCGGCTTCTTGTCTGGAAGGGCAGGGCCTGGGCACAGGTGGGCACTGCTGGGAGGGAGGGGCCAGAGTGGCTGCGGGCACACGCCCCACCCCTGCTGCGGGCACATGCCTCACCCCTGCTGAGGGCCCACCCCCACCCCTGCTGTGGGACACACCCCACCCCTGCTGTAGGCACATGCCTCACCCCTGCTGGGGGCACCTGTCCCACCCCTGCCGCGGGCACACACCTCACCTCTGCTGGGGGCACACGCCTCACCCCTGCTGAGGGTACACACCCCACCCCTGCTGGGGGCACACGCCTCACCCCTGCTGCGGGCACACGCCTCACCCCTGCCCTAGCACCTCCTTGCATTCTTTCCTGTCTCATTTTGTCCCTTGGACTGTAGTGTCTCACATACCCAAGTTTTATTTATTTCTGTGTTTAGTGTCTCCCTCTCTCCACTTGAAAAGAAACTCAAGAAGGCAGGAATTATCGCTGTGTTCCCTGCTTCTTCCTGTCGGTTAGAGCAGCGCCTGCTCCGTCGTAGGTACTCTGTAAATATTTGTTGAATGAAGGAATGAAAGAAGAGTCTATTTCATCGACCCAAAGAAGATTCTCTTTTGAGTAGTAGGTTTAATGCCACAGAATTACATTTTTTTTCTGAGTCTTATATATTTCTTGACTCTGTACAGTGGATAATATTTATTTAGCCACATCGTTACGAATGTGGAGTATTAGATTCTATGTTATAGAGTCTACCTCTACAGACAAAGCACACAAGACTTCGCTGGGGCCAGGCAACAGGATGTCAGTGTTTAAACCCTGCCACTGTAAAATAAATAAGTGTGCGCATGTGGTGGGGGCAAGTATCTGGAAGGATCAATGCCCACTTCATAGCACTGGGCTGGAGGCAGGCAGGACTTCCATGTTTACTTTATGTACTTCTTTTATGCCTCTTTTTCTAAAACAAGCATGCATTACTTCTATATTAAACATTTTGTTTCTAAATTTAAAAAAATGTCCAATTGAGGATTTGGAAAAATGACCTTCAGTCCGGAGTCCAGATGAGGCCCCTGGGGTCAGAGGCTGCAGAAGAGCCCTGGGCAGAGCGGCCACTCCCACCTCTCTCAGACCCTGGGTGTCCCTGGAGATGTCCTCTCTCTGGGTGTCCCAGGGGAGGCTGCCTGGGGCCAGAGCCCTGGTTCCTTCTGGAGGGGGCATCTCAGAGGCCGGCTTATTTTCCTGTTCGTGTGGCTGATCGCTGGCAGCCTCCCCACCCTGCTGGTTGCTCCTGCTGTTAACACAAGGCCTGACTATTGATGCAGACAGTCAGGATGCCTGCTCAGGTGGAGCAGGTGCTACCTTGGACAGGTAACTTCACTCATTCATCATTCCCTGCAGGTCTGTTTTGCCCTGAGCCTTGTGCGTGATGAATAAGACATGGGCATGGGCCTTAGGGAGCTCATAGGCTAGTGGGGGAGACAGCCACACAGCCAGGTTCACTCCATGCTCATCTCCCACAGGGTAGACAACGTTTAGGCACTGTTCTAGACGGGAGGGTCTAGAGTCCCACAGGTGGGCCTCCTGGAGGAGGTGGAACCTGAGCTGGGGCATAGCTGGGGAGAAGGGTAGTGGAGCCAGAGGCAGATGACAGGCAGTGAATAGGGGGCCACTTTGTCACCACCTTGGTGGAAACAGGGAGGATTCAGGGTAAATAGAAACATGGAAAGGAGGCCCAAGGTAAGGCTCAGTATATGGTATCCCATCCTCCTCTGGGAGAGTTGGGGCTGAGGCAGGGCCTCTATCCCTTGATGAGGTAGGCCAGACACCTTTATCCTTTGGAACACCTGGCACTGGTCATGGATCATAACCAGCTGCCCCTTAGATTGTGCCACGTGCATCACCAAACCCTGCAAGGCAGCATTATGTGTCCTTGGACCCTTAGGACCGCATCATGCCCAGTGTGCTGCTCTCAGGGAGATCCAGGACTCGGATGCCCTAGAAGGAGGGTGAAGGCAGGAGGGGGGCCACATGAGTGGGGTGAGGGGCAGCAGAGGGAGACATGGCGGCTGGACCATCTGGATGAAGAGCTGGAGTGGCCCTTGTCGATAGAGTGGCAAAGACAAGTGCCAGGAGACACATGGAGATTTTCTCAGTTTAGTCAAAATCCTTGGATGTTATTTTTCTTTATTTATTTTTAAAGATTTTATTTATTTATTCACGAGAGACAGAGAGAGAGAGAGAGAGAGAGAGAGAGAGAGAGGCAGAGACACAGGCAGGGGGAGAAGCAGACTCCATGCAGGGAGCCCGATGCGGGACTTGATCCTAGGACCCCGGGATCACGCCCTGAGCCAAAGGCAGAGGCCCAACCACTGAGCCACCCAGGTGTCCCCCAAATCCTTGGATTTTAAATGTCAGTCCCACATATCAGAACCAATTTAAAAGATTTTAAAAATACTTAAAACATGCAGAAAATTTTGGAAAATAACTAAGAAGCTTCCATGTTCCCACCATTGACACTATGGTTTTAGATTTCTTTCCAAAGCAGGAGACTTGATGTTGCTGATGCAGAGTGGGTGCTAGACCATCCCCCCCCCAGGCCAGGAAGAGACAGGCGCCTCCAAGTGGATGACAACCATCCCCATGACGCCTTGTACTTCCACCATGTCGTGATGGTACACGCTGTAACCCATGTCTACACAGAGGGCTGCCCGGTTTATTCCTCTAGCAATGTGCTCAGCTCATAGCACAGGATGCTGCTGGAGACTTACCTAGGTGGGTGCATTAGGACCTAGCTAATTCATTCCAGATGTGTTCTCCTGCATGCATGAGCCATGTGAAGGGGCTGGGGGGTTGCTTTCACCATCATTTTGTTCCTCACTGTGTTAGTTTACTATCACTGTGTCACAAATGAGCACCCCTGGAGCAGCTTGAGACACTGCTATGCCACGTCTCACTGCCCCTTCATTGCCTATTATCCTGTGGGTCAGGGGTCTGTTCAAGGAGCTAAGTGGGTCCCAGTGACCACACTCTCTAGTAACCACACCCCAGACCTCTTACCTGGTGAGGACAGAACCTTTTCTTTACTGTTTAAGCCATTCTGAGTTGAGATTTAAGTATTTGCTGTCAAAGGCAATCTTAACTCACAAAGACTCGGAGAGATCCAGGGCCGGGCAGTGGGCTGGCAATGGCTGATGTTTGCACCTGAACATAAAGCTCTTGCACATAACCGCTGAGCAAGGGGCAGTGTGGTAGTTTCCTGGGGCTGCTGTTACAATGTACACAAATAGGGGGTCAGGAGCTCATACTCTGGGAATGTGTTCTCTTATAGGTTCTGGGGCCAGCAGCTCAGAATCAAGGTGTCAGCAGGGCTGGTTCCTGCTGTGGCCGTGAGGGACAACTGGTCCCAGGCCTCTGCTGGCTTCTGGGGTTTGCTGGCATCCTTGCTGCTCATGGACTTGTAGGAGCATCACCCCCATCTCTGCCTTCATCTTCACATGTTGCGCTCCTTGTGTGCCTGTCTGGGTCTAAATGTCCCCCTCCTCCTTTTTATTTGATTTATTATTATTATTATTTTTATTATTATTATTAATTATTTTTGGCTGGGTACAGTATACTTTATTGATGGTACATGACAAGGTAGGGCTCCCCAAGCCCCTCCCCTTCCTTGGGGTCTAGGATGTAAATTGGAGGTCAGGAGATTCTCAGTGTGTTGGGGGATTAAGTTGGGGCAGGGACTCCCCAGCAGCTGAGGGCCTCTCTCTTCCTCTTGTTCTTGCTGGGGCTGGTGGTCCAGGAGGCTCTTACTCCTTGGAGGCCATGTGGACCATGAGGTCCACCACCTGGTTGCTGTAGCCGAATTCATTGTCATACCAGGAAATGAGCTTGACGAAGTGGTCATTGAGGGCAATGCCAGCCCCGGCGTTGAAGGTGGAAGAGTGGGTGTCACTGTTGAAGCCACGGGAGACCACCTGGTCCTCAGTGTAGCCCAGGATGCCTTTGAGGGGGCCCTCTGATGCCTGCTTCACCACCTGCTTGATGTCGTCATATTTGGCAGCTTTCTCCAGGTGGCAGGTCAGATTCACAACTGACACGTTGGGGGTGGGGACACGGAAGGCCATGCCAGTGAGCTTCCCGTTCAGCTCAGAGATGACCTTGCCCACAGCCTTGGCAGCGCCAGTGGAAGCAGGGATGATGTTCTGGGCAGCCCCTCGGTCGTCATTCCACAGCTTTCCAGAGGGGCCATCCATGGCTTTCTGGGTGGCAGTGATGGCATGGACAGTGGTCATGAGGCCCTCCACAATGCCGAAGTGGTCATGGATGACTTTGGCTAGGGAAGCCAAGCAGTTGGTGGTGCAGGAGGCATTGCTGACAATCTTGAGGGAGTTGTCATACTTCTCGTGGTTCTCGCTCATCACAAACATGGGGGCATCAGCAGAAGGAGCAGAGATGATGACCCCCTTGGCCCCGCCTCCCAAGTGAGCCCCAGCCTTCTTCATGGTGGTGAAGACCCCGATGGACTCCATAACATACTTAGCACCAGCATCACCCCATTTGATGTTGGCGGGATCTCGCTCCTGGAAGATGGAGATGGACTTCCCGTTGATGACAAGTTTCCCGTTCTCAGCCTTGACGGTGCCGTGGAATTTTCCATGGGTAGAATCATCCTGGAACATGTACACCATGTAGTTGAGATTAATGAAGGGATCACTGATGGCGACAATATCCACTTTGCCAGAGTTAAAAGCAGCCCTGGTGACCAGGCGCCCAATACGGCCACATCTATTCACTCTGACCTTCACCATCATGTTTTGGGGATGCGGCTGGCCCTGCACCAGAAGACACGGCTGTCTGTCAAACGGGGAGGAGCAGAGAGCCCCCCTCCCCCTTTTAAAAGATTTTATTTATTCATGAGAGATATAGAGAGAGGCAAAGACACAGACAAAGAGAGGCAGAGGGAGAAGCAGGCTCCCTGTGGGGAGCCTGCTGCAGGACTCGATCCCAGGACCCCAGATCCCTTCGGACCTGAGCCGAAGGCAGATGCTCAACCACTTAGCCACCCAGGCATCCCTAAATGTCCCTTTTTCGTAAGGACACCAGTCATGTGGGAATACAGCCTTCCTGCTCCAGTATGATCTCAGCTTAATTAATTACTTCTATGATGGCTATTTCCAAATAAGGTCATGTTCTGAGGTCTTGGGGTTAGGACTTCAATCTATAGTTTTTGAGAGAACCCAAGTCAACTCATTGTGGCCAGTTATTACTGTTACTAACCTTACGGTTTCATTGAATTCCTTCTGCATCACCCCCTCCCCGCACTACACACACACGCAGACTGGAAACTGTGGTGTCCTTGGTCCTGTGGCCAGAACGCTGCTGGGACAAGTGCAGGAGAGGTGGGGCTCCGGCTCTGGCCCCGTGTTCACTCTGTTCCTGGGGTGGCTTGGCTTGACACTCTGTTTTCTCATCCAGTATGACAGAGCCAAGCCCCCTCCTCTCCCCTGGGTGGCCCTGTGTTTCCCCTCACTGTGAATGGGCTTTGTAACCACGAGGTGCTGGCCATGGGTCACTCATCCTGGCTTGGGTGCTGGCCGTGGGTCACTCACCAGAGCCTTGGTCACTGAGGACAGGAGGCCTGCAAGGACAGGGACAGATTGGGGTGGCCGAAGGCCGGAGCCAAAGATGGATCTCGGGGGGATTGTTTCAGATTAACCATGGGCACTGGTCGCCACTCTATGGATCTGAAATGACTGTGGGGCTAACGATCAGGAAGGCAGAGAACAAAGCCCACCTTCTTCCCAGGAATGAACTCTCTGAGATTTCTCCGGTGAGAGCAGCTTCTCAAAGGTTTCCAGGAGAGCAAGGAGTGGTCCACTTGTTAAGTAGACCAGAAATAACGTGCATCGCTGCTGCTCTATTAACATGCTTGCGTGGCTGTCAGACCAGGCTCTCTTAGGGGCCTCATCTATAAGTCATGAAACACAAAACACAATTAAATTGCCCTGAGGTTTTAACACATCCAAGGCAGCTTGTTGGAGTCAGAACACGGATTCCCTGATGTCCAGGAGCTAATAGAGGGAGGGATCCGGGCCGGGGAGAATTAAGTGATCTCTTGCCTGCTCCGAGCCAGCCTGTGCTGTGCTGCCCTGCGTGATTGACCCTGGAATGAGGCTGTTGGATTTAGAAACCTCCTGTTCACCGGCCTGCATTTCCCTCACATTTAAACGTGCACAGGGTCTAGAGGGGAACAGGCCAGGGTTCCAGTCTCAGATCTGTGTGTGGCCTTGGACATGTCACTTAACCCCTTCACCTGTCACCTGTGAAGCATCTCACCTGTGAAGAGGGCAGCCTGACAAGCACCTTTCAGGGTGGTTAGGAGATGATCCTCGGTGACGTTGTTAACTGCCTGGCTCAGAGCTGGCGTCCAGAAACGGCCAGCCCTCCGGGGGAGCACTGGAAGCCGGGCTCTTGAGAACAGAAGAGCTACTTCTTCTGGATGTTCTTTTCAGTCCTACCTGAGATTTGCTTCCAATCGGTGCCAACACTCAGGAAAACAGGGTGCTATTCCCCAGGAAAGTCAAAGATCCATGTCGCTGCTGCTCCAGAAGTCCACCCTGACATCCCTGCTCCCGGTGGGCAGGGAGGCATGCACAGGCCGGTCCTGGCAGCCTGTCTGCAGTGGCCCACATGGGGACAGCCCGAGGGACAGTGCTGTGTCCACATGGTGGAAACGGATGTAAGCACCACCGTGTCCACACCATTGGGCCCTCTGGCAGTCCGTTGTGATGGGAAGCTGGGCTTGACAACTGGGGTGAGCCTTATAAATATGGTGTTGACTGCAAGAAGCCAGACTCCAGAGTCTGATTCCATTGATGTGATGTTCAGATAACAGGCCCAGATGGGCTCTGGGTTTGGAGGTGTAGTGGTTGCACACTACACAGCGCAAGAAGGCCACTGTGACATCAGCAGCAGGATCCTGGTGACCCCTGGGGGTTATTGTCAGGAAGGGCCCAGGGGCCCCTGGGAGTCCACTGTGTTCTATTTCTTGACGTTGGAAGTGATCCCCTGGGCTATAATCACCGTGAAGTTAGATGCTTCTGTTTCACATACTTTGGATTTGGTTGTGTCCGTCGCTGATTCACCTGATGGAGTCCTAACCCCCAAGACCTCAGAATGTGACCTTATTTAGAGACAGGGTCTTTGCGGACATTCAAGTTAAAGAGAGGTCATTTGGGTGAGCCCAGCTCCACCCTGACTGGTGTCCTCACAGAAGGGAAAAGTGTGGCCTGGAGACACGCACGCACGGGGAGTAGACCTTGTGCAGATGAAGGCAGGGGTCTCCGGGCCTAGGAAGGCACCTGGGAGGGAAGCCTGGAGCACATCCCCCCACAGGCTGTGGAAGCAACCACCCTGCTGATGCCGTGATCCGGGACCTCTAGCCTCTAGGGTGCAGGACAGTACGCTCCTGTTGTTTAAGACTCTCGGTTGGTGGTACCTTGAGAGGGAAGCCCTAGGAAATGAATAAACGTAGAGAGAAGGGGAAAAATGCAGCTTGCATTCAAGTGTTGGGCTGAAGTACTTCTGATTAGGTCGCGGTGGACAAGGGGACCAGTGCCCCCAGCCCGAATCCCTTGCATCATCTGTCTGCCCCATGTTTTGGTCAGTGAAACCCTGAAGAGACCTTGGTTCTTCACGAAAGGGCCAGGCTGGGTTTAGAGAGGAACCCTCGGGTGACTCCGGGGTCGGTGTCACCACAAATTCTGATCTAGGGGACTAGAAGCAGCTATCTCCCCCTCCCCCACTACAATAAGGGGTGTCTGCTTTGGGTTAACTACATCGTAAGCAGATTAGACGTCGTTCCTAATAAGGGCCTCTTGGAGCAGTAATGAGACCTCAGGCTCTGGCAGGAAGTAAGTACATCAGGCCCTTGACATAGGCAGTGGTGGTGGCAGGCACCCATGTGTGCCATTTCTGACCATCTGCTCTGTGCAGGGGCTGGGGGCTGTGCCGGCTCAGCCTGGACATCCTTCGGCCCCTTTGCAAGCTTCTGGGGTCAGGGAGACGCTGCAGTCCCGGACCACTTCCTGGCTGTGCTAGTTTTGGCACGTTCCTCTGTCTTCTTTCCTGGGACTGCCGTAGCAGAGCACCCCAGGCGGGGGCTTCGACAAAAGATGTTTCTTGTCTCCCCTTCTGGAGGCTGGAAGACTGAGACCAAGGTGTGGGCAGGTCATCTGTGTCCCATTCTCCTCCTCTCTCTAGGGCACCTGCCATAGTGGATCAGGACTCACCCAGCTGACATCATGGTAACTTAATCACCTCTTGAAAAATTCTCCCTCCGAATACAGTCACATTCAGAGCTATTGGGGCCTAGGGAATCAATATAGGACTTTTAGGGGGAACACACCTCAGCCCATAACCCCTGTAAGCTGTAGCTCGTGCAGCTGTAAAAGACAGTAGGAATGATGTCCATGCCCAGAAGGGTGTCATGAGGACCACATGCTTGTGCTTCTGGGTACCCAAGAAACGGTGCAGGCCAGGCTTGTTTGCCACCTGCAGACCCCTGCACTGCCCTTCCCCTACGCCCGGTTCTGGCCCCCAAGGGTCCCCCTGTGGGTGAGCTCACCCAGGCTGGCCTCAGACTTGCTGTGGGGCTCAGCCAGCGGGAGGCACCAGGAGGGCGTGCCCAGAGAGGCCAGGCTGCGTCTCCTTCACTCCTGTCTGCCTGGCTCCTGTTCTGGAAGTGGCTGTGCTCTCCCCCAGCCCACAGCTCCTGTCTGGCGGTCCCTCCCTCCGCCGTGGACTTCAGCTTTCCCTAGGAGTCAGCTCACTTCTCGCTTTTGACCTTGGAGAGAAACACCTTCCCTCTTGTGTTCCCAAACTTAGCCCAGACCTGTGCAAAAGCTCTTTCCCCAACCCTCATCATTCTCCGCCGAGCAAGGCACCCATGCACCTTGCAGCTCCTTCCCGATTGCCCATGATTCTGGAACGGCACATGCCCAGCGTGGAGAGGAGGTGTTTAGGGAATGTTCCCTGAATCAGATTCATGATTTTCAAAGGGCTCAAAGCCCTTGGATTAAAGCATTTTAAAAATGCAAAGTTATATGATTATTCATATATTATTCATCCAGGGAGTCTTAGAATTGCTGCCAGCGAGAGCTCCCCAGCTTTCTGGGGCCTGGCTTGTTTTCCTTAATGAAAGTGAATGTCCTTTCGTGTCCTGGCCTGGCTTTCCTTTACGTGGGTTTTCTGTATCACTCAAGTGAATGAGGAGGGCAGGATAGAGTCTGTCTGAGGGTAAGGGCCCTACAAGCCCAAGGGAAGGCGAGGGAGTCCAGGTTTGGTTGTGGTGGGGGTGACCATGGTGACTCCATGGAGAGAAGAAGCACCAGCTAGTAATTCAAACAGTAAAGGCACAGAACCACCCACCTGTCTGCCTGCTGAGCAGCCTCTGGTGAGAGCTTTCTAAGGGCAGTAGGGCCAGAGCCCCCTCTGTCTCAGGACCCCACGATGACCCCCCTCTTGCCGGTAGAATAAGATGTGAGGCCTTCAAAACCGTGCCCCAGCTCACCCCAGCCTCATGCCCATCGTGCTCCTCCTCTGCCAGCTGCATAGCAAACCCCTCTCTGAGTTATTTATGGCTTCCTAAATGTGTTTCGCCAGTTCACACCTCTGCACCTGTGCCCGTGCTGTGCTCTCAACCTGGGATGCTGTCGTCTGCAATCAAAATATTCTCAACATGAACAAAATGTCAAGGATGGAAAGAAAGAAATGCTTACTGCTTTGTGAGTGAGTGAGAGCTGCTGCAGGGAAGGCTCTGTTCCCGGGACCCGAGCTCCAGAACAACAGACGGTGCCTGACTCTCTCTGGCCGTGGGCCCATCTCTCTTCCCACTGACCCAGCTGCCTCTGTGGTGGCCCAGACTCTAGGTGAAAACCTCTGGCTTTACACTCAGAGGGACATGGGATCCAGTCCCAGCCCTGCCCTGCCCCTTGCTAGCCATAGGGCCCTAGGCAGGTCCCTCTTGGGGCCTCAGTTTATTCCTCTATGAAATGGGGTGAGGATGTTTGTTATACAGGCTAAAGGAGGTGACCCAGGGGAAGAGCTGGCCCGCAGGTGGCCCACAGGACTCACTTCAGAAATGGCCGTGGCTGTGATTTTAGGGCTGATGTTCAAGGGTGGAGCTGGACTCCGATATCTGTGTTGGGATGGGAACTGTTTTACAAATTGTGATAGTGGGATTCTTGAATTGGACGCTGGGCTGTGAGTGATAGTGAGCCATCGACTATGAATTTCAGGCTCCTCAGCCTTCCCAGATTCGGGGGACGATCTGTTCCCATCTGTTTCCAGGGCCTGTGATGGGGTTTGGCTTGCAGGTGGTGAGCAGCGAGCCCCACACGAACTCTCTTCCGTTCCGGATGCCCAGACACAGCGGGGTAACTTGCAGGCTCTGCCCTGGACAGCTTGCCCTCCAATGGGGGAAGCTAACGTGCATATGGACAGTGACAACACAGAGAGCTTGGGGGGTGCTGTGGGAGGATGGGGATCGTCACTCTCCTGAAGAGATGGGTGGGCAGGGCAGGCTTCTTGGAGGAGGTGGTGGGGAATGAGCTTCAGTTCAACAGCTGGGTAGGAATGTTTAGCCAGGACAGGGGGGCCGGGGAGTGTAAATTAAAGAGTCACCTAGAGACTCAGGCAGGAAGTATGGGGGTGCTGGGAGAGGGGTGCTGGGAACTTCCAGCAGCTTGGTGTCGGGCAAATCCTTTCCTTTGACACATGCCACTTCCTGATGGGCAAACCAGAAAGGGTGATGCTCGCCAGTCAAGAGGGGAAGCGTCCCGAGGCCACCGTGTCAGCGCAGGACAGAGACTGGGAGCCATCCTTCCAGGCTGAGCAAGCCTCCAGATTCAAACTGGAAGGAAGGCTTAATGAAGGGCATTTGCTGCTGCCAGCGCTCCAGGCTGGGAAGTCCCAGGTCACAGCCCCAGGGTCTGGAGAGCACTCTTCCTGGCTTTGCAGGTGGCCACCTTCTTGCTGCACCCTCACATGGAAGAGAGAGGGGGCTCCGGTGTCCCCCCCCCTTATAAGGGGCACAGATCTCATCCCCCATGACCTCATGACCTAGTCACCTGCCAAAGGCCCTCCTTGCTGATACCACCACACCGCAGGTATGGCTTCTGCATATGATAGGGCGGGGGGTGGGGGTGGGGACACAACTCCATTCTGGACAGAGGGAAAGGCCTGACTTCTGGCCCGTTTGTCTCTGGGCTTCTCAGAGCACCATGAGACCCACTTTCTCATGTATCTGAAATTTGATTTTACCAAATGTGATCAGCCGCTGGGAAATTCATGGTCGTCCCTGCTCCCCCTCTTCCCTTGCCCGTCAGTCTGCTGGTCCGCAGCAGAGATGAGGAGAATTGTTCACCACGGAAGTCCTGTGCTTCTAGAGGATAAAATATCCTCTAAATGCACATTATTGTTATTTTTATTACAGGCATCAGAGCAAAACCACCAGTTCAAAAGAGCTAATTTAGTTAGATCAGGCGTAAGTGCTACTCGAGTTGAAAACTCATTCTCCTTTGCGGTATTTTCTTTTGGGTATAAATCAACAGAAAGGCTTTAAAAATATTTTTAGTACTAATGTATTTCAATCATCTGGTCGGTCACCTCTGAGCACACTTACCTCCCGGGACCTCCGTGTGATTACCCCAACTGACTTGCCCGACAGCCATGCAATCCTGCCTCCGTTCAAACCATATTTGATTTCATGGGTTCCAATAGGGAGCAAGGGGTAGGGTGGGAGGAAGTACCCACAGCTGTGACTGTGTGGGGCAATGGGCGGTTCCCCCGCAGACCTCCTGGACGTGGACTTGGGGAGTACTTTCTTAGTTTTGCGTCAGGGCTCCAGGAACCTTCCCTCTCTCCTTGCAGGTGCCTCTCCAGAATGGCTCCCCTGGTCAACATGAAACTTAAAGTCGTCCTGTGGAAGTTAAATACCCCGGGATACAGAACACCATCCAGGAGGACTGGTGCACAAGCCTGAGCCCTGGGCAGGCAGATATTACTCGTCCATCGGGCTCCACCTCCCACTAAAGCCTGATCTTCGGCAGGTCCAGGCAGACGCCCCCTCCCCCACCAGAGTCAGGATGGTCATGGGTGAAAGTTGGTAGCCACCCCAGCCTCAGCCCCTGATGGGCTTGATCCCAGGACCCTAAGGTCATGACCTAAGCCCAAATCAAGAATGGACGCCCAACTGAATGAGCCATCCAGGTGCCTTTTCAAGGCTGAATAGTATTCCATTGTGTGGATTTTCAATGTTTTGTTTGTCCATCCATCCTTCGATGGACACATGGTTCATTATGGTTTTACACGTTAGCTGTATTTCTTATGAAGTCTCTTATGCCTCCCTCAGTCCCACAACAGCCTAGTGGGTAGGCATTGGGAATAACAGGTTTGAGGCTGTTGAGTGATGAGGGACCCAGAACGCACAACTCCAGACTTGCCAAGCCCTCTCCTCCTCTTGGGGCTCCCGAGGAAACTGTGCCAACTTCATAGTCGTGACATGAATGCTCAGTGCAGGGATGTGGGATTCTTGTCAATGCAGGGGTGTCATGTGTGTCTCAGATTTAAGGCTCCCGTGGGGCCCTCTTCCTCTTGAATCCAAGTCTTAAGCTTAGTCTTGAGCTTGCAGGTGGCCCCTGGAGGAAAATGTGGATCTGGGAAAGCCAAGTCATGAGCCATCTGCCCATGCATCACCCAGACAGCAGAAGCCACAGGCAGATTTTCATGGCTTTTGGTGTCTGTGGCTCATCTGTCCACATGGCCCAGTCACTTGCCTGTACCCTGACTAACTGGAGGGCGGTGTCTAAGAAGGTGGACAGAATTGTCTCTCTTCCACAGTAGACAATGCAAGGAGCATGAGGCTCATTGTAAAAAGAATGGAGTAGAGTTTCTGAGACATTCAGTGCCTCCTTCAAAGCCCCCCAGCCAATAAGAGATTGGTCAGCAGTTTGGATCTTTCCCTTGTAAACTTGGATAGCTTGTCCCTGGCCAGGATGCAGAGCTGCTGGGCATGCATGGGTGGGTGGCCAGAGGAGGGAAGAAGAGTGTCCTGATGGATGTCAGCGGGCTCTAGGAAGTTAGGGGAGAGCAAGGAGCAAGGGATGGCCAGGTTGGGGAGTAAAGGTGGCTGTGCAGAGCAGAATAATGCCCTCCTCAAGATCTCCTTGCCTGAGTCCCCAGAATCTGTGAACTTGTTGTCTCACATGGCAAGAAGCTTTGTAGAAGTGAAAAAGTTAGGGATCTTGAGATGGAGAGTCTCTCCTGGATTATCCAGGTGGGGCTAGTGTAATCACAAGCATCCTCAAGAGAGGGAGGCAGGAGACCCAAGAGAGAGACATGAGGTCACAAGCAGAGGTCAGAGACAGATGGGAAGATGCTGTCCTGATAGCGAAGATGAATGAGGAGGGCCACGCCATGGAAGCTGGCACCCTTACAAGTGGGAGAAGATGAGAGCTCTCTTCGAGAGGGGACCGCCCCACCAACCCCTTAATTTTGGACTTCTGGCCTCCAGAAGTGAGAGGGAATGAATGTGTTAAGCCCCCCTCCCCTGCCCCAGGGGACTCCGTTAGGGCTCCCTGGGGGTCTAGTATGACTGACCACATGCAGGGTGGTCCCTAACCACCACCATCCTGTCTGAATGTGGGGGCCTTTCTCATTTGTCATGTCTGAGTTGGCCAGTGTTTCCCAGATGGCAGGACTCTTCCCAAATCAGGCAAAAATGACGTAGACAGACAGCCAGGGAAGCTGTGACTCCCAGCAAAGGGGCAGAACTTTGCAACGTTTGGCAGGTGGAGCCAGAGAGCTATTGGGTTCACAGACGGTTGGCCAGGGAGGCATGTGGTGTCAGACAAGAAGCAAGTGGGGAACAGGGAATCAGCAAGGTGAGCCTGAGGCAGGATCCCCAAGAGAATTATCAAATATGGTTGAGAAAGGACCTTCTGTGATGGTTTATTAGCCAGGGTTCTCAAGAAAAACAGTCAGTGGGGAGACACATGTTCAAAAATAATATGTGAGCCAAGTCCTTATAATAAATCTCACTCTAGATGTTGGCTCAAAATGATGTGAAGACCCAGGGAGGCAGGTGATGTGGCTTAGGGTGAAATAAGTTGATATTCATAATTCTTGGCTCCTCTTGTAAAACTTTTTGTGGTGCTAACACATACACACTCAGAAGGCACGTATTGTATGGACCCTGTGTGAGGTGTCTTCGTTTTTTGTTGTTGTTGTTGTCATTTTTGAGAGAGAGAGAGAGAGAGAGAGAGAGAGAATCAAAAGTAGGCTCCATGCTCAGTGCGGACCCTGAGATCACGACCTGAGCTGAAATCAAGAGTTGGACGCCCCATGGACTGAGCCATCCAGGTGTCCCCCACCCCTGCCTCATGTGAGTTTTCTGTGGTTGCCATAACAAATGACCACAAATAGGAAATTATGCTCTCAGAGTTTTGGAGACCATTAGTCCAAAATCAAGGTGTTGGCATGGCTGCCTCCTTTGGGAGGCTCTGAAGGGGGAATCTGTCCAGGCATATGTCTCTCCCAGCTTCTAGCGGTTTCTGGAAATCCTTGGTGTTTCTTGGCTTATAGACATGTCACCTGATCTCTGCCTTCATGTTCACATGGTCTTCCCCTCTGTGTCTTCTTTTCTGTCTCTTATAAGATTAGTCATTGGATTTAGTGCCCATCCTAAATCCAGGAAGACTTCATCTCGAGATCCTCAGCTAAGTCCATCTGTGAAGACCTTCTTTTTTGGTAAGTTATATTCACAGGTTCTGAGAGTTAAGACTTGGACATGTCTTTTGTGGAACATGAGTCAGCCCATTACAGACTCCACCCCTTAGACCAGTCCTCAAAGTCACAGGCATCCTAAGAATCAGGCCAAGGCATGAAGGTGTGCCCTCTGAGAGGGAGCTGTGCTGTAGGGAGGGAGGAAGCTCAGGGAGGGAGGCTGTGGGAGTGGAGATCCTGCTCCACACACCTGGTGAGGGAGCATGTGAACAAAGGCACAGGGAGCAAGGGGGGTCTGTCACCCAGTGTTGGTGGGTAGGGAGTGCCCACGGTGAAGGCTTTTAGGCTGGCTCTGCAGCGATAAGCTAGGCCCAAGCAGGAGGAGAAGGGGGAAAGATGGTGAGCTTCTTGAGGGCAGAACTGAGGGGGTGGGGGTGTATGCTGAGCTTAATCCTGTTTCCCCATCACTTTATAATAGGTACAACCTCTCTGAGCCTCACACAGAGAAAAAGGCAGAGACACAGGCAGCGGGAGAAGCAGGCTCCCTGTGGGGAGCCTGATATGGGACTTGATCCCAGGACCCTGGGATCATGACCTAAGCTGAAGACAGATGCTCAACCATTGAGCCCCACAGGTGCCCCCCCCTTTTTGTTTATTTTGTTGTTGTCTTGTTCTTCTGATTCTCCTTTGCTGCTTTACTTTGTGCTACATAAATGTTTTTAGTGTCCCCTTTTAATTCCTTTTGTTAAAAACCATATGCTGTGGATGATTTTCTCAGTGGTTGTTCTAGGGACTGCAAAAATACATTTGAGCTTGTCTCGGTCCACTTCAGATTAACACCAGCTTCTTTCTGGTCAAATGTGGAAAGTGTGCTCCATTCTTCCCCGCTCTGTGCTATCATTGGCATACATCTCATGTCTTTTAATGCTTATAAACTCAGCAGTACAGTCTTATAATTACTGCTCATGTCCTTTAAAGAATTGAAGAGAAAAAAATAAGAAAAATGTATTTATAGAGTATTTTATATTGACTCTCATATTTACCATTTCTGCTGCTTTTTATTTCTTCTTGTGGATTTAAGTTATCATCTGGTGCCAGTTCCTTTCAGCCTAATGGACTTCCCTTTAGAATTTCTCACAAGTTTGCTAACAATAAATTTCTTATCTTTATTTATCTGGGAATGTTTTTATTTCACCTTTAGTTTTGGAGGGTAGTTTTGCTGGATACGGAATTTTTTGTTCACTTTTTTTTTTTTTTAGCATTTTGAATGTATCATTCCACTGCTTTCTGCTGTGTGTGTGTGTGTGTGTGTGTGTGTGTGTGTTTTCTGATGAAAAGCCATCTGTTAATCATGTTGTTCTACAATACATGAAGAGTTGGTTTTCTTCTGCTTCTTTCATGGTTTTCTCTGTCTTTCAACAGTTTGATTATGATATATGTAGGTATATGTCTCTTTGGATTTAACCTACTTGGGATTTGTTTAGTTTCTTGGATGTTTGAAGTTTTTCATCAATATGGAAACATATTGGCCATTATTCTTCATGGTTGTTTAATTCTGTGTGTGTGTGTATATGTGTATGTGTGTATAAAACAGCTGTTTTAAAGTCTTTCACTACCAAATCCAACTTCTGCGGACCCCTGAAGGCTGAAGAATGTTTTTCTTGGTCCCCTGATTATAGCTCATATTTCCCTGTTTCTTTGCACTTCTCACTTTTTTTTTTGGTTAAAAATTGGACATTTTACCAATATATCACATCAACTCTGGATTTTTATTTTCTTCCAGAGGTTATTTCTGATTTTTCCTTGTTCATTTGTTTGTTTTTTGAAGTAACTTACCTGGGCTAAATCTTTGAAATCTATCTCCCTTGCTGTGCGTAGCTCCTGGTACTTTTTATTTTAATTTTTAATTTTAATTTTTAATTTATGGCTTTTGTATCCCTGTGTCTGCCTAGGTTAGAGATCAGCCAGTATTTGATCAGAAGTATTCTCAAATACCATGAGTTAGTAAACCTATCCTCTATCAAAGACTTTTGTGTGGGTAAAGGAGCACATTCAAAATTTAGGCATTTTCAAATTTCCCTGACTTTTGCTTTTCATTGGGTTGCTCATGTTTCCTATGTGAGTACACATGGCCTTAGGATCAACTAGGAATCTGTGGCTAGTTTGGGCCATTTCCAGAGGCACACAGTCCCAGCCATGCTATACAACCTCCAAGACAATAATTTCCACTGTCACTGATGCTAGGCATGGATGTCACCCATACAGGGAAGGTGCTATGGGAACATCCTGGGAGAGTGCCATGGGAGCAGTCTGGGGTCAGTATGCTGCAGACTCTCTGTTTCTACCTGAAGTGTAGCACTTTTCAAGTGTGAACACTTCTTAGGTGGTTGCACGCTCTTGGATGATTTCCAGCATGTGGAAATGGCTGCTTTTGTCAATTTGTGCAGTTTTAGAATTGGTTTTTGGAAAGAGCATTTGCCAACCTCTTCACTTGGCCACAAGTCAAAGTTCTGCCTCCCCAGAGTGCATTTGTAATTGGGAATATGCAACAGAGCTGAGGGTGCTTGGAGGGATAGAGGAAGGGGAGAAGTGGCTGTATATGAGGCTGTAAAGGTTGGTTGGGGTAGATAAGACTTCATTTAGCAGAGGAGAAAAATGGCAGTGCCCATAGGGAAAGAGGTTTTTTCCCAAGTTATTGAAGCTCAGTCACTAGAGAGCTAACATTGGAACCTGGCCCTCCTGACTCCCAATCCAGTGCTCTTTCCTTTATGCCATATTGCTTTAGCAATTGTTGTTTAGAAGTCTGAGTCTCCAGGATTTTCAATATGTCAGATCCATCCATCCATCCATCCATCCATCCAGAACAAAAACTGACATGGCCTTAGTGTTATGACCCTCATAGTCTCAGAGTGGGACACTAGCCTCAGGAAAGGGCCTTGCAAGATCCATTTTGAAGAAGTAGTATCCCATGCTTCTCTGTTAGTCTTAGTTAAGGTAATAGCCCTTTCAAGGGAAAACAATGAGTTTTAATTAACCTCCAAGCTGAAATCCCTCAAAACATGATTTCAATCAAATATAATTATGGAAAATTTGATTTGTGAAAAAAATTTAAGTGTGTAAAGCATGTAAATAAAAAACAAATTGTCATAGTCCATAGTTTGGGAGCAAAAATTTTGATTTCTGAAATGAATCTCAAAGGCTAGAATACTGTGAGTTCTCTTTCAAAATATTTATTAAAATGGGAGCCTCTGAAAACTCCTTCTCCAGACAAATCTATAACCCTGAGTCCCTTGGCCTTACACAGAGGGAATGCTGTGAAGCGGCATGGTACTTAGACACTTGCCAGTTGCTTGCGGCTGCCTATGCTATGCCAAGGAACCATATGGAAACTGAAAAATTCAGGAAAGAATCTGGATGCTTTGTCCACATGACAACAAATAATTGGGTATTTGGAAAGGAGATTTGGGGCTATATCTTGAGTCATCCTCTGGGAATTCCTAAATACCACTTCAGAGGGATTAATGGAATTTTATATTTCATCTTTCTCTCTTCCTTCTCTGTCCCTTTCTGCCCTTCCCCACCCCTAGGGGTCTTATTCAATAGTCACATCCAAATCTATGTCTCAAACCCTGATTCTGTCCTGGACACCATTTCCAAAGGCCTCTGGGGCCTCCCTGCCAGTGTACCCGTGATGGGTAGGGCTCACCAAATGTCTCCATGCTCCTGTGTCTGCCAGCTGCCTTTGTAGGTAGGTCAGGCCATGAACCCAGGCTCTGGCCAATGGGATATGAATGATAGTGAGTGACTCCCAAGTCGAACCCCACAAAATATCCTGTGTCGTTCTCTGGCTTTCTCTTCTGCCGCAGTGACCTTGCAGGCTAGCTGTTCCAGATGGCAGAGCTACAAGCTGGAGAGGGGAGGCGCCTGACCTGTACTTTGTAAATGAGTGCAATGCACCTTTCTTAGGTTATCCCACTGAGATTTGGGGTTCATTTTTACTGCAACCCAGCCTAGCCTAGCTTAAGAGCTCCAGGATGTTTCACAGACACCTTGGAGGCAACACATCCAAAGCGGAGCATCTACCTTCTTCAGATTTGTCCCCTAACTGTGTGGTGGCATCACTATTGTCCTAGATGTTTCTGAATCTCTGTAGACTCGGATTCTCACCTTGCATGGGAGGTGCCCACCTCCATCTCCCCCTCCCCTGTGCTTACTCACATCTCATCATCTCTCACCTGGACCAATGCCCTGTGCCCTGCTGGCCTCTCTGTCTCTTTTCCAAGTTCTGGCTTTAAGGTGTTGCCAGAATTATTGTTCTGAAACACAAATCTGATCATGTCATCCTGTTCTTGAAAGCCCTCAAACATTCTCATTCACCTTGGAAGAAGGCACAAGCCTGGAGTGTCTGGGCTGGCTTCTCCTCAAGTCATATGGTTTCCTCTGCAAGTTGTATGGTTTGTCCTGCATGGTCAGGCCGCTTGCCCCTCCGTTTACGGGCGGTGGACCTTTGTCCTTTGTCCCTTGTAGGTGCTGCGCTCTGTGTTTTAACTTCATCTGGGTCCTGGTTCATCTTTCAAGACCTGCTCAAGTGTATTTTTCTCTTTGCCAACACCTCAGGCAGAATAAATCCTCCCTTCTTCCTTCCACCATACTCAGCACATATTTCCATAATAGCCTGTGTTCTCCAGGGTGCTCATGCTGGTAAGCGGGAGGAAAGGACAACAGGGTTGAAAAGTTGGGGAGAAAATTGAATTGGTCAAAGTCACATAGATTGTTAAATCGCAGAACCTTTCCATCCTTCATGCACCTTCCACGGGAGTCTGTGAGAGGGACAGCGAGGCAGCCATGTGTCTTAAACCATGAATGTGCTTCTGGGGAGCACCTCATGGGGCTGCTGTCCTGGGGAAGTACTAAAGTTGTCCTTTCTCTTGTTTTACAGATGGGGAAACTGAGGCCCAGAGCACACAGCTGCCAGAGATGGAGGAGGTGTGTGCTTGCTGGGTCCTTGGTGCTGCTGGCAGAGGGTGGCACCTCCCGTCGGGCCACGGACATGCTGGCAATCTGTGGGACTTACCCCTCAGGACCCCCGCCCTCGCCCTACAATTGAAGACATACCACACCCCAGCCAGGGTAGCTGAGAGGTTGGCAGAGGACTTCTGAGGGGATAGTAATGGATGAGATATGTGTCACACAGGCCAAATGTGGGCTGTTCTATCATTGTCGTACCTGAAGACCTGTCGGCGGTCCAGGTGCTCTCCTGAGCATTGTCTCGCTTGCATGGCAGCCTGTGACTCAGGTGCAGTGACCGTTCTCAGGGGATGTGGGGAGACTGAGACATGAAGACAGTGACTCACCTAGGGACCTGCAGGGCTGGGACCAGATTAGGGCCCCAGCCTTGCTCCCGGCCCCTCGCTGGGAGCTCCTCACCCACCAGCAAGCACCCTGTGACACACTGTGGCGGCTGCTGGCACACATCATCCCACAGCCATTTCTGAAACATCAGTGGCTCCCTGTCCTGCAGATCCACTACTCCCTAGCTGTGTGCTCCAGGGTGGCTGTCTTAGCCACTCTGGGCCTCAGATGCCTTGCTTCTAAAATCAGAATAACTGTGCACCAAAACACCTGGTCCATGGAAGCTAGTTGGCAAATATTGCCCTCCTGCCACCAGTTCCAGTGAACCCTGGTGTATGGTGTACAGGGTGGGGTGGGGGCGCTTGCCTTTAGCTGTGACAGCAAGTCTGAGGAGGAGCAGGGCCCACCAGAACTGACTGTATGCTTTCTCCCCCCTTCCCTTGCAGATGTTTATTGGGCTCCTACTGGGCCAGGGCCTACGCATTTTTTAAAAAAGATTTTAATTATTTATTCATGAGAGACACACAGAGAGAGGCAGAGACACAAGCAGAGGGAGAAGCAGGCTCTATGCAGGGAGCCTGATGTGGGACTCGATCCCAGAACCCCGGGATCACGACCTGAGCCAAAGGCAGATGCTCAACCGCTGAGCCACCCAAGTGTCCCCAGAGCCTGTGCTATTTGGCTTCCATGGAGACTTCTGGTGGCTGCCATCTCCCCTGCTCCCGGGAATCCCCAGGGGTGGTTTCTGCCTAGGTGTATGTCCGTCCTAAGTCCAGCCCTCTCTCCTCTGCCCTGCCTGCTGGAGTGACCACAGTGGGCTCTGGTCCTCGCAGACTGATGGGGAGTCCCTCTTACCAGGGCCCATAGGGGTTACTTTCCAGGGCCTTCCTTGCTGTGTATCAGATGACCAAGTACCAAGGCTCCAAGAAGCTGAGGGCTTACTTCTAAACCACAGTGCATCCCAGTAAGAAGGGGTGGTGCCTGCACTGGTCAGAGCTGGTCACTGCTCACTCCCCATCCCCATAGTGATTTATGTGTGTACACAGGTGGGGAGCAGTGGGGCTTGGGATAGGACCCATAGCCTCTGCCTACCTGCCACAGGGGTTGGGTGGGTCATGGGCATGCTGGGAGCCCCAATCTCAGTGGATATCAGTGGAGTTGATAATCATTCCAGCCCTGTCCCAGCTTCATGGGGTGTGGGGGGATCAATGCCTGTGGAAGCCTGGGCAGAGGGGTCTGGTAGAGAGGAGGGCACCCCAGGCCTACCCGGACAGGCCTTGCTGGTGCATGGGGAAGCACAGGTTCTTTAGCCACATGCTGCTGCCACCCCTTGCTGTGGGTGGAAACTTGGCGAGCCCCTCTGCCTTTTTGCGCTGTGCCTCTCTTTCTGCTTCTGGGAAAAGGGGATGATGATGAAGCCCAGCCCCCAGCCCATGCAGAGGCCAGCAGAGTAACACTGCAAAGTGCCCGGGGCAGAGCTGGTGTGGTCAGTCGGCGGTGGGGAAGCATCTCCAACTCTGCGACCACCCTGTGGTGTCATTGACCTGCCTGCCCCCAGCATACGGCTGACCTCCCTGAGGCTGGTCCCTCGTTCTGGTCACCACCTGGACCCTAACACCACCCAGATGCTCGAGGGACCAGGAGGCCTCAACTGTCATGCCCTACCCACCCTGCCCTGTACTCTTTTGCCCTGCAGCCCTGCCCAGGTCCTCAGATGTCCCCCACATGGCCATCCTCCAGGTCATTACCCACGCTGGTCCCTGTGCCAGGAGCCCTCTTCTACTCTTTCCACCTGTTTATCCTTCCAAGGATTGATTTGTTTCCTGCTGTCTCTCTGGGGCCAAGAGCCAGGAACATAATAGGTGCTCCGTAAACAGCTGATGAACAGAAGCAGGAAACCGACCTGTCCCACTGCATTAGCTGTGCAGCGTCTATGATTTATTATTATTATTATTATTTAAGATTTTATTTATTTATGCATGAGAGACACAGGGGCGGGGGCAGAGACACAGGCAGAGGGAGAAGCAGGCTCCATGCAGGGAGCCCGATGTGGGATCTATCCCGGGTCTCCAGGATCATGCCCCGGGCTGAAGGCGGCGCTAAACCGCTGGGCCACTGGGGCTGCCCCGCGCCTACAATTTAAAGGAAGTGGTTGCCATCCTGGTCCCTGCCCGGTTCCAGGCTCCAGCTTGGTGGGCCTCTCACACCTCTGGCATCTGGCAGGCCCGCGGCTGTGGTGCTCAAGGGCGATGAAATCCCTGCCTCCACCAAAAAGTGACCACGACCACTGCCCCCATCACCCTTTCAGAATGTGCCATCCAAAGATCTGCCACCGCCTTCTGCCCTGTCGCCTCCCACTTCGGATTGGAGCAGCCAGACCCATGTCTCACGGTGGGGCCTTCTTGTCCTTCTCCACCTAGACATAGTTCCCTTCCTTCTCCAGATCAGACTTCTGCTTCCGGCCCGAGTTAATGTCCTGACCAGCCTTCCCTGCAGCTTTGCTCCTTTCCCTTGACAACCTGATAACGAGATCCCTGTGCTTGATCTTTCTCCTGAAAGCCGTCCCCTGCAACCCCGTGTCATTTGCTGAAAGTCATTAGGAGACTTCTCTGCAAGGCACTGCAGCCCCCCACCCGCACCTGGCAGCTTCCCTATCCCACCCCCCAACACCTGGCAGCTCCCTCCCACCCTGGCAGCTCCCCCACCCTGCAGCCTACCCTGCTGCTGCAGCTTCCTCTCCTCACCTGGCAGCCCCCCTGCACCTGGCACCTTCTTCCACACCTAGCACACCCGCTCCTCCCCCCCCCCCCCACCTGGCAGTTGCCTACAGGTGCAGGCTTCTTAGTCTGGTTGGAGATGTACTGGGGGTGGAAGGAGTGGGAGAGTGGGACTAGTGCTGAGGGCACAGTGCAGGGGAGAGGCTCCCCTCTGTAGAGTCTGGCACCCAAACAGCCTGTCCCCTCCGTCTCCCTCCTGCTGAGTCCCCAAGCATCCCTGAGAGCATTGCTCATGGATTCCTTGGCCGCCTCTGAATCAGGCCCATGTGGGCAATTGTGCAAGCTGAGCTTTGTCACATTTATAGAGATAAAATATTATCACTGGAGACCTTCGATAACTTAAAAGAGCCTGAGACTTTTAATGAGTAAGTGGTCTGATTAAAAGTTGGAGAGATGGAAGTATTTCTCCTCCTTCTTGGATGGGGAGCATTGCCGTGGAATAAGGAAGCCAGCCTGGATCTTGAAGCTAAAAGGTCTGGATTGGGGCTCAGTGGGGCCCCTACTCACCTCTCAGGAAACGCTCCATCTAGTGGGTCCAACCACATGCCAGGTGTTTGGCATCTACTCTTTCAAGGCTCCTTGTAAAAGCTGTGCCAGGTCAGCGGCTCACGCTGGCTGTACACGGAGTCACCTGGCCAGTTCAGAGAGGACTGAATAGCGGGCTCTCCCTATGGAGGTCAGGAGGGTCCCCTCTGTGGTTCTCACATGGAGCCCAGGCCTAAAACCACTGGGTTAGCACAGGGGCTCTCAAACTTGGGGGCACATTAAAACACAGATCCCGGGGCCCCATCTGGGAGTTTCTGGTTCAGTGGGTCTGGGATGGGGTACAGGCATTGGAATTTCTAACCAGTTCCCATTAATGCCGATGCTGCTGATCCAAGATGACTCTCAGAGGGCCACTGAGTCCAGGGAGTCCTGGTGGGACCATTACAGAAACTGAGAGGGGACATGCTTCTCATAGGACACCCAGGTGGCACACGGGAACATGTCGCTTTGAATCCCTCAGATAAATTACTGAATCCTAGTGTGCCTTCACCTTTACCTTCAAAGTGGGGAAAATAGTGCCCTTTCTGTGTTGGTGCTATATAGGTATTATTTGGATGTGAGGTTCAATTAGGTTTTCCTTCTGGAACAATATCTGGCCAGAGTAGGCTCAACAAGTTGTAATGCTGATTATTTTCCTTACTGCTTTCTGAAGGATTCGTTGAAGGGTGTCCCCCTCTGAGCAGCCTTCTTCCCTTGGCCCCAGACGGCAGCAGCTCCCCCTGCCATAGGGAGCCAAGCTCCCCCTGCCATAGGGAGCCAAGCAGCTCCCTCTGAGTACCTGCTTCCCCAACGTCGCGATTGATCATGTGTCTCCCCCATCACAGTGTGCACTCCCCATGAGCAGGGGCCAGGGGGGATGGGTCTGGAGCCCAGTGCCCCACGTGGAGCCTGGAATAAGGAGGCAGTGTGGGAGGTGGCTGGGGCTGCTTCCCCTGTCTTAGGGTGCTCCTGTGGCAAATAATCAGGGATTGCAAATAGGTAGTGTGTTTGTATCACCCCACACACCCGGAGCATGGGTGCCAGACCCATGCATCCGCACACATGGTACCTCCGCCAGCATTCACACCCATGCCTGCTGAGCCAGCGGCTGCCCCTGTGGTCTCCCCAGACTTCTCTCCATCAGGACGCCAGGACAGCATGCCTGACTGCCACCTATTCACCTTCCTTTCTGCATGGGAGTCCCTTGAGTCTCTGACTTGGTCACTAGTGAGGGTGAGGCCAGTGGGGGTGCAGCAGGTGCTGGGAGTGGGCTTCCCTCCGGCTCCCTGAGTCCCTTGGTGCCTTCCCTGGGCCCAGCCACCAAGGTCTATCTCAACCTGGACAGGAGCCTCCTAAGTGGTTTCCTGCACTGGTCCTTGCTCTGACATGTCACTGGTCTCACTGCCCCGCCCCCAATCCCCAGCCCGCTTAAAATCCTCCAGAGACTTTGCACCAGGCTGTGAATACAAATCAAGCCCGCTGCGTGCCTGCCTCGTGCCTCCCTCCTCGGGTTGAGGGTGAGCTTGGGCTGGGATGGTGGCTCTTGTGCTCCAACCCCTGCTGGGATAGCTCTTCCCACTTTGCCCACCATTAGCTCCTCTTCCCCTGCTTCTCATTGTCAGCTCAAAGCTACCAGGCCTCTTAGTGACCCCTTCATCTCCGTGGGGTGACTACCTTATGTGTCCCTGGGTCCTTACTACTGTCTGAGATGAGCTTTCCTTGGGATCTCTCCTCACAGAGGTCAAAAGGGTACCCCCTGTGGTTCTCACATGGAGCCCACAGGGATGAACAGGAGCGCAGCGGCACCGGGAGCCCATCTGCCTCCTTCATCACCGTGTCCCTGTGTCTAGTGATGTTTGAGAGCTGAGTGACCTCGGGGAGTCCCCACGTCTCTGAGCTTCGGAGTCAGACAAGGGATGAATCAGTCCTGCTCTTTTGAAAGCCCTTCAGCCTTATCAGGGCAGAGGGAGCCAGCTGACTGTTGTGGAAAAGGCACAGGTGAGGCATTTGCCACTCCACCTGCTTTCCAGATCTGGACACTCCTCCGCTCATTTGTGGATCTTCACCAAGTCATCAATAATGTGAGCCTCAGTTTGAGCCAGGGGTGGTGGCGGTGATGTGTGATGTGCCCATGGCTGAGGCTCCGTCTGAGCCTCCGAGAGGTGGAGTGCTGGCGAGCCCAGCACACAGGCCACAGGTAATGTGGGGTGGTGGGAGGAATGGCACCTTGGGGCTGGAATCTGGTCTCTGACTCTCTCTGGCTTGGGGAATGTGGGCAGTCACCACCCAGAGTGTTTCCTCAACTGTGAAAAGACCATCACACATACCCCATGTACCCCACAGCCTGGTTGTGAGAGTTACATACAATAACCTGCGACGTTGCCCCTGCCCCTGAGAGCAGCTGCCCCTGGGACAGTCCAGCACAGAGTAGGTGCTCAGCCATCTGTCACGGTCATATTTTTTTAAAAAAATATTTTATTTATTTATTCATGAGAGACCCAGAGAGAGGCAGGGACACAGGCAGAGGGAGAAGCAGGCTCCTTGTGGGAAGCCGGATGCAGGACTTGATCCCAGGACTCAGGACACCCTGAGCTGAAGGCAGAGCTCAACCACTGAACCACCCCGGTGCCAGTGCCGGACAGTAGGCTTTTCTTGAGGACAATGCTTCGGGCTCTCTTTTATTGAAACAAACAAACAAACAAACAAACAAACAAGGCAGGGGGAGAGAGTGCAGAGCCCATGCGGCCATCACTTTATGGCTGGGGGTGGACATGGGGAGTTGGGAAGGCCCAGGGGGCACTGGGTCTAAGCTGGGGCATGACCCACCTCTTTTCTGACCACTGGCCCTGCTTTCCCCCCCAGCCCCAGTCTGCCCTGTGCTGTGTTTGTCAGCTTCTTCCTGGGCCCTGGGTTGCCTGGCTTGCCCCCCTCCCCCCGGCACTGGCCAGGTTCTGTTCCTCTCTGCTCCCTGTGCCAGACCACAGGCTCCTGCAGCTCTCGGCTCTTGCTTCCTTTCCCAACCCAGGGCCTGAGCTGAAGACTTAGAATCTGACAGCTTGGGAATTTACACCATGGAGGGGGAGGGAGGGCTAGGGCACATTCCAGGGGAGGAGACTTCTCAGACATCTGGCCACCCCCAAGCCCGCCCCCCAAGGCTGGGCACAGACAGCAGGGGCCCCAGGGACTATCTGTTATCAGATCTGACTTCCAACTTCCTGTTGAGCCTGGGGGGTGGGGTGAGCCTACAGAAGAAGACTGGGCACTGGGTGCTTCTACTCCTGGAGGTGGGAGAGAACCTGCACTCTCTACCTTTCCCAAATGTTTGAGGCTTTGCTCCTCTGACTCATTTGGCTTTCTCTCTCTCTCCCTCTCCCTCTCTCCCTCTCTCCCTGGAGCAGATATCCAGCTGGGAGGCAGGTGTGACAGAGCCTGGGAGCCCGGGATCTTTACCTAATGCAGAGGCCTCTAGGGGAAGGATGGAGGCAGGCTGGCCCCCACCTGGCAGAGGATGCAAAACTGTCCTCACCTAAGTGGGGCTCCAGCCCCCTCCTCCTGTTTTCCCACAGGCCAATACAGAGCACAGGGTGGATGCTCAAGAAAGTTATGAAATCCACCTAAAGCAGCCCATGGCCTCTGGCAGGGACTTGGTGGATTGTGAGCCTGTTGTCCCGTTCTTTGCTGTGGCCTGTCACGCTGTGCCCTGGTTGGGACCTCGCCCCCCTCCTTCTAGATGCTTCTGCACCCAGGTCTCTGTCCTCCTGTTTGGAGGCTGCTGGGTTGGTGGCTCCTGGGGCTGGAACATAGACGTGCACCGCATGCAAGTCGGGAAGTCTAAGGCACCTGTGTGGCTGCCCAGAAGTAGGCCGTGCAGGGGCAGCCTCAGGGCCTTGGCAGTGCCGGGAGAGTCCCCCAGGTGCTGTCTTCGGAGGCCCCTGCAGGAGAGCCCCTCCCCACTTCCACTGTCCCAGTGCTGGCTCTCTGGGGTTATTTGGTCTGTGAAGGTGTGCACGTGGGTGCCGTCTGCCTGCCGGGTCCGGGTGTCCGCTCCAGGGCCGGCACCGGCTGTGCTCACCCCCGTGAACTGTGCCGGCCCAGGTGGTGCTGAGCAAGCACAGGCAGCAGGGGAGTGGGAAGGGCAGAGGGCAGAGGGCGCGGGGGCGGGGTGCTCGGCTGGCTGGGCGCGCGCTCTCGGACCCCTGCCCAGGCCCCGGCGGCGGCGGCGCTCGTCGGCGGGCCCGGGCGCGGCCGGCAGGTGGCGGTGCGCCCTCGGCTGCGCGGCGGCGGCGGCGGCGGCGGAGCGCCGAGTCCCCTCCTCCCGCCGGCTCCCTCCCCTCGCCGGCTCCTTTCTCTGCGCTCTCGCTCGCGCTCCCCGGCGCCCTCCCGCTCGCCCGCCGAGGTCTCCCTCGCCCGCGCCGCCCCGCCGCCGCCCCCCGGCGACCATGGCGCCCCGGGGGCCCCCGCGCGCCCCGAAGGGCCCCGGCCCCGCCGCCCGAGCCCCGAGCCCCGGGGCGCCGCCGCCGCCGCGCTCGCCGCGCTCGCGGCCGCTCCTGCTGCTGCTGCTGCTGCTGGCCGCCTGCGGGGCGGCGGGGCGCTCCCCCGAGCCCGGGCGCCCGGGTCCCCGCGCGCTGCTCACCCGGGCGCCGCCGAGCCCGCCCGCGGGGCGCGCGCTGCCGGGCGGCGGCGGGGACGGGGACGGGGACCGGCAGGCGCGCGCGGAGCCCGGCGCCCCGGGGCTGGGTCCCGCTGCCGCCCCGGGTCCCGGCGAGGATGGCGCCCCCGCCGCGCACCAGGGGCGCCGGGCGCGGGCGGCGCCGGTGGCCGGAGCGGCTTCGCGGGCGCAGGTCTCGCTCATCAGCACGTCGTTCGTGCTCAAGGGGGACGCGACGCACAACCAGGCGATGGTGCACTGGACGGGCGAGAACAGCAGCGTAAGTCCCCCGCGGCCCCCGCCCCGCGGCCCCCGAGCCCCCGCTTCCCGACCGCCCTGCTCGGCCCGGCCGTTCCCGGAGACTTGGGGACGCGAGGCACCTCGGCGGCGCCCTGCTGGGCTCCGAGCACCGGTTTCTTGGGGAGTGGTCCCCAGATGTGGGAGCGCCCTGCCTCGCAGGTTTCTGGGACCCCCAGCCACCTCGGAGGCGCCCCCGCCCCGCCCCCGCCTCCAGATTCCAGGTGACGCGGAGGGGCATCTCCCGAGGCTCCGGGACCCCGGTCGCCGGGTGCCTCCAGGTCCTTCAGGACCACCCCAACTCGGTGTCGCGCCCCGACCGCTCCCAGACTCCACCCGGTCTGCGTTCTGGGATTTCGGCTGCGGGGACCCCCCCCCCCCGGGACCTCGCTCCGCGGGCTCCAGGAGCCCCGGTCGGCTCAGCCTGGGGTTCGGGGACCCCCTCTCCGGGTTCCCCGAGTGCGACCCGGCTGCACCTGGCCGCGCAGGAATCCGCGGACCCACGGAGTTGGGCGCCCGCCGCGCTCTCAAACTCCCTGCCCGCCCTCCCCTTCCCGCTGCTCTGGAAGTTGGGCTCCCCCGCCCTCGCCTCCTCCTCCTCCGTTAGGGTCCTGGGCGCCTCCTTCCTCCGGCGCCCCGCGATGGCTCCTGTCCTTCCGGGTTCCCACCCGTCCTTATTTTGTGTGTGTGGTGCATCACGGGGTTTGGGGATGCCCTCCTATCCTTCCCCCGGGGCTGCCCCAGCCTCGTTCTTCCCCTGGGCAGATGGTCAGTGGTCGTACCTGGTCGCCTCCCAGCAGCCCTAGCGGGTCATCTCCAGTTTTGGAAGAGTCGGGGGAGGTGGCAGCTGGTTGTGTGGGGAGTAGAGCTGGGACTCTCCGCTTACTCCCTTCTATGGCTGTTCGCTGGGGTCTCCCCCAGGGGCTCCCCCACCGCCAGCGCTTCTCCCTGACAAAGTTCTGAGGCGGCAGCAGGGCCAGTACCCCCGCATGCTTTGGGAGTGGAAGGGTGGGGATCTATGCACTCCCCTAGCCTGGAAAGGGGCTGTAACGTGGGCTAGGGGGGGAATTTAACCCGCCTCAGCCCTCCTGGGTTGATGGGGGTGGTTTGGTGAGGTGGATTCTGGGGGATGGTACTCCATCCCCTCTCCAGCCGAATCCAGGGGCAGCACACAACGGGCAGCACTGGGCACACTTGATTGGTCCAGAGCCCAGGGCCCTGCCATTCCCCCTCCTTAGCCAGCTGGGAGCTGCAGGCACAGACACCAGGTCTCTGGTCTTCGGTCATTTGTGCCTCTCTAGTCACTAGAAAGCTGGGGTGGAGGGTGGGGGGCGGTTGCATTGGCTGCCCAGAGGCCAGCAGGGGGCGCTCAGGGTGCCAACGGAGTGGGAGTGGGAGTGGGGGGTGGAAGGTGCCTGACTCCAGGTAGCAGGCACCCCTCCCTAGAAGAGCCCTAGGCAACCGTCCCCATCTGCATCATGAGAGAGGGGGCAGACCCCGCGTGACAGTTGGGCTCAGCTTTTCATCACTCCCCACACTGGTGAACAAGCCCTGTGCCATAAGCTGTAACCCCGGAGACCCACGGCTCAAGGAACACTGAGCATTTGAGGTCATCCTGCGGCGCCAGACTACCTCAACCGAGCCCCTACCCCCACCTGCTCAGGTGGTTGAAGCAGCTGTTAATCCAGTGCCTCAGTCATTTTTGATTCATGGAGTGGCAGGGGGCCGTGTGGCAGAAGGGAGAGAGGGGCACTGAGGATGGAGGCCAGCCTCCCAGGTAGGACCCACTGGCACCCAGCACCCACCCCGTTGTGAGCACAGAGCCAGAGGGCTGGGCAGCCTCCTTGGAGAGAGTGAGGAGGGGGTTTGGGCCAACGGGGAGCGTGCAAGGTGGGGTAGGGTCAGGGCGAGGTGGGGGAGCTTCAGAGGAGCTTCCCCGGCTTTGCCCCCCGGGGCACATTGGCTGAATCAGGGACTGCTTTGTAACTAGGTGGCTTGTTTCCTGGGTACTGGCAGGTGAATTCCTGGAGAGGGGCTTGGGAGAGGAGGGGGTTGGACTTCTCTTTGGTCAAGGGCAGGAGGTCCAGAACAGGAGCTTGAAAGGGTGCATCTCTCCCCTGGCCCCCTGCAAAGGGGAGGGCAGGGGTAGCATGTGCAAAGCAGGGCAGAGCCTGGCACTTAGCACACACTTAGGAGGCGGAAGCTAGAAGTGCTTTATTATCATCAGTGAGTGTTGTTGTCAGTGGGGTAAAGAGAAGGCGAGCAGCAGCATTGAAATTCTTTTTTTTAAGATTTTATTTATTTATTCATGAGAGACACACAGAGAGAGAGAGGCAGAGACACAGGCAGAGGGAGAAGCAGGCTCCATGCAGGGAGCCTGATGTGGGACTCGATCCCGGGTCCCCAGGATCAGGCCCTGGACTGAAGGCGGCGCTAAACCGCTGAGCCACCTGGGCTGCCCAGCATCGAAACGTTGACCCAGGCTTTCGGCTTGGGTGCCTTCTCACTCCTGCCTCCCTCTTCCCGCTCACCCATCCTCTGGAGTGCGATGTTGAGGCCCATTGTGCTCTCTGCAAAAGCAGGTCATCTTCTGGCCTGGGGAGCAGATGGTGCCTTAAGAGTACCTTGGTGCCTGGGGAATGCTCAGGGTGGGAGGGAAGGAGAACCAAGCGCTAAATGCAAATGTGTTTCTAATTGTTACTGTCTCAGTGCACAGGTGCATATGCAGTGCTAGCATGGCTTTGTTTTCTGGGCACAGGAGCTCTTAGAACCAGCTTTGACTCCCTCTGTCCTCAACTGGCAGCCACCGGTCCAAAGATATTAGCCGGGATCCTGCACTGGATTTAGCCTCCGTTTGAAGGCACCATCTTTTAAGGCCACGGTGGGGAAGAAACGAAACTGCAGCCACTTTGCTGAGGGAAATCTTTAAAAAATTTTATTTCACTTAATTTGTCCAGGTCAGGAGACCCGAGAAACTGTTCTTTGCAGACATGGTCCACAGGAGCAGAGAAAGCGTTTGCTTTACCGTAGCAGGTGTTTTTCAAAATTAAAAAAATAAATAAATAAAAAGCATTTGCTGAGAGGGACAGACTTTTTGAGGTAATATTTTTGAGCATCTGCAAGAAGGAGTCACAGGAGGCAAGAGGCGAGCCCTTGTGGCCGAGCACTGGGAACATGTGTGCATATTCCTTCCCACGGCCCGATTTCTTCCTGCTCCCATGGAGATAGGGAAGTGGACTTGCTTGAAAGTTCAAACACTGCCTTTCTGTCTGTTGAGCTGTAGAAACAAATTGTTATGTGTGAAATTAATGTTTCATCGAAACCGCTGGGCATTACCTTTGAGGGATCCAAAATGGGCTTTGCACGGACGCTCCAGGTTTTGCTTCTCTTGAGCTGCCCTCAGAGACAGAGGTAGGATTGGAAGGTGGAAATCATGCGCTTGCTTATTTTGCTTATTTTAAGTATATAGCTCACCTGTGCGCCTCCCTCTTGGCACTTGAACTTCAATTTTGGTTTGTCAGCTCCCTTGGACTTGAGCTTGTTTGACCAGACCTCGTCGATTCGGCATTGTTGCCGCTATCCATGGATGAGCACCTCTTCCCCTCCCCTGGCATCCCCCCCCCCCCCATTTTCCACATTTGTTCCGTGCTGTGCCTAGAGGATTGGGGATGTCTAGGGGAATTGTATACAGTGGTGATTCCGAGCTGGTTAACCACGTTCTCTGCTCCAGGGTCTTGAGGAACCTGGTACTTGTGTATATTTTATACCCAGGGAGGCAGGGCTTCAGAGCAGACGTATGGAGCTTTCGAGGGTGTGCATTGGGTCATGACAACTTGCCAGATGTCGAGTTCCTTGAGGGCAGGTGCATTAGTGCTAGGGATGCCGTGTTAAAGCACCACAGACCGGGCAGCTTGAATGATAGAAGCGTATGTCCTTGCAGGGCTGGAGGCTGGGAGTCTGAGATCCAGGCGCGGGCAGGGTTGGCTCCCTCTGAGGCCTCCTTCCTTGGTGTGTAGATGGCTGCCTTCTCCTGTGTCCTCATGTGGTCATCCTCTGTGCGTGTCTGTGTCCTGATCTCTTCTTTTTATAAGGACACCCATCGGATTGGATCAGGGCCCACCTGACTGGCCTCATTTTAATGTAATTTTAACCTCTGTAAGGACCCTACCTCCAAAATGCAGTCATAGTCAGAGGTACTAGGGGTTAGGATTTCCGCATAAGGATTTTTTGGAAGGGGGCACAATTCAGCTCATAGTGGCAGGGACGGGGTCTCTGTTACCCTTTCCCTCTCTGAATGTAATGTGGTGTAACCCAGACTGGTCCAGTGGGATAGAAGGGAGGGACACCAAAGCTAAGATACGAGGGGCAAGTGCCATCTTCCCTGGTGGGGAAATCCGGGGAGGTGGCATGGAGGAGGTGGTATCAGAGTGGGCTTAATGAATGAGTGGGAGAAGCATATGGGAGATGGAGGAGAACACTCAGTGGAGAGGAACAGCTTGGGCCAGCTCTGAGAGGTGGGCATTTACAGGTGTGCAGATGTGGTCTAAAGAGACGGTGAAGGCATGGTGCATGGAGACAGAGGGAAGAAGTTTGGAAAACACAGGTGGAAGTCAGCTCCTAGTGGAACCTAACAGGAGGCAGGAGAGCCCAGGATGGCAGTACGATGTGGTGTTGGTTTTTTTTTTTTTTTTTCAGTTTTGACTTTATTTATTTATTCATGAGAGACACAGAGAGAGGCAGAGACACAGGCAGAGGGAGAAGCAGGCTCCTTGTGGGGAGCCCGATGCAGGACTTGATCCCAGGACCCCAGGATCACGTCCTGGGCCAAAGGCCAGACACTCAACCACTGAGCCATCCAGGTGTCCCTGTTTTGGTTTTTCTTTTTTTTTTTTTTTAATTTTTATTTATTTATGATAATCAGAGAGAGAGAGAGGCAGAGAGAGGCAGAGACACAGGCAGAGGGAGAAGCAGGCTCCATGCACCGGGAGCCTGACGTGGGATTCGATCCCGGGTCTCCAGGATCGCGCCCTGGGCTAAAGGCAGGCGCCAAACCGCTGCGCCACCCAGGGATCCCTGTTTTGGTTTTTCTTGAAGGTTAAAGGCTTTTACTTAGAAAGGCTGAAGTGATTATATGCTAATTGCACCAGCGAGATCGTACAAGAAATGACTTGAAAACCCCCTTTTGATACCCCTGGGGACTTGGATTCTGTCCTTTGTGCTTTATTCTTTCTATAGACCTCTGAGCTTAGGTGCAATTGAGCAGAAACAGGGCTTAGACTCCTGCCCATCATTGCTGAGCTCCAGACACGCCGCGGGGCCTCTGAGTAAGCAGGCCGGGTCGTGGTGCTGCTGCCCAGGGCAAGTCCGAGCTGTTGACCGTCCCATTTCCTTCCACGCAGTTCCCTCCACTCCTGTCTTCTTGCCTCTCGGGCATCCACCTGTCTTCCCGCGTGGTCACAGTGAGCTGCTTGCTCAGAACCTGCTGGCCTGGGGTGTGCCTGGCCTGATCCTTCCTAGCCTGGAGATCTTGGGCACGCTCATGAAATTGGGGCTTGCTGTCTTGGAGCTGGGCTGTGGAGGCTGGCAGGCTTGCTCTGCAGGGTAGGGAGGTGATCCATCTTGTGCTCAGACAAGGGCCTGGCCCACAGCAGGTGCTCAGGAAAGGATGTTAGGGTCCCGTCTGAGTTTCTCCCAGCACCCCGGAGTGGGGGGCAGAGTGCCAAGGGGGCTGGTGAGGCACCTTGGAGATGAGGCTTCCAGACAGAGGCTCAGAGGGGAGGCAGCCGTGACACCTAGGCCTGGGCTGACCCTGGAGGGGCCGTGGGAGGGAGTGGGTATGGGAGAGGTTTCCAGGTGAGGGATGTGGCTGCCCTGGCTCTGCAGGCCTCTGTCTTTCCCAGGGTGGCACCGGCTTTCCGGGTCCTGGCCAGCCTCCAGCGTACAGAGACCATAAAGGCCTTCTCATAAACTTTAGGTTCTTGAATGAACAGATCCAGATCTGGTGACAGAGCTGACTTGCAGCCTTATATCTGATGGCTGTGGTTTCTTGGGAGGCGAGCTTGGTGGCTCCAGGGCATAGGGTCTTACGGTCAAGGCTGCTGAACGTTCCATGTGGTATTTTGGAATTCCAGGCCACCACGGGGCGAGCTTCCTGGCACGTTGATGTAGGGGCTGGATTGGAGAGAGAAGTCTGGCTCACAGGAGGCTGAGCTGTGGCTGATATGCGTGGAGATGGTGGGCATCCACCCAGATGAAGAGCATCTGTCGTGGAGGCCTTCACCAAGGGTGACCAGTGGCCGCCTAGGCAGGGGCAGAGGCAGAGAGTGTCAAGGGATGCGGTGACCAGGGCTGAGTACCTGTCACACATTTGCTATCAGGATGAGGGCCGTGGAAGTCCCCCAGGGACCCTGGGCCTTGTGGCTGGGCGGAGAACCGTGAGAAAATGGGGGAAATGTGTGTTAGGACAGTAAATGGAGATGTGCATGGGGTACGCAGAGTCTCAGGAAGTGCCATACTTAGACGTCTGCCCTTTGCCTGGGGTGACCCAGGGTGACCCTAGGATCTTGTGTACTCTCCCTGTGCTGGGAGAGACCCCATGAGTTTGAGAGCCCCAGGTGAAAAGAGGCTGCACATTAGCTCTTAAATCGGCTGCTTTCTCTGGAGGGTTAGGTTCTGGGGAGACGGTGATGAGCAAGATCAAACACAGCCCCTGTCCTGGTACCATGTTTGGTCTGGACAGGAATTCACAGAGCATCTTGGTGTCGTGAGAACCTGCTCTGGGGAGGTCAGGGAGGACTTTCTGGAGGAGGTGGTAATGAAGCGGCTCTGAGCGACCAGTAGAGTGAGTGTCGCCTGGGCTGAGGAGCAGATTAGGATGGAGAGTATGAAGGCCATGGGAGAGGCACAGAGGCCTGAAAAGCCTGGACCACTAGGACAGAGAAAGGACATCCATCAGTCAAGAAGCTTGGCTTGAAGGCAGAAAAACGGCCCTATTAATACAGTTCCTGAACACGGTGCACAAATCTACTTTTACTTGAATAAAGTGGCTATTTAATTTGTAGTTGCATGAGAGTTCCTGAGAGTATTTTAAAGAGGTCATAAATTAACTCCATCCTTTGCACGCCCCTTCAGAGTAGAGTGTGGCTTAGTGCAGGGGCCTTCCAAAGGGTTGTGGTTGTTTTTCATTTTCATTTTATTATTATTTGTCGGAGGCAGGCTCGGGCCCTGGAGGACGCCAGCAGGGAGTACATGGTTGAAGCAGTCAGAAAACACGCTGGGATGATGCTGAGCATCTCTGTGCCTTTGGGGGTCTAGGAAGATGCTGAGGTGGAGCTTGTACGTTGGCCTTGTGTATGGGGGCATCCTCTTATTGCTTCAGCCTCCAAAGATGGAGTTATTTATAGATTCTGACAAATGGCGCATTTCACCCTCACCCCTCTTAAAGGCCAGCATTTCTGTGGGTGCTTTGTGGAGTGGACAGGGATGCTGATGACCTGAGATGCCAGGCTGTCGTCACAGTTCCCAACCACTGTTCCCAATGGGTTTGGAAGCCCTGGGAGCAGGGAAGCCTGGGTTTCGGGGCTGGGACCACCAGGCCTCCATCCACAGCATTTAAAGGGTTGAAGGCATGCCTGCTGATCTGTTCACAGCCTGCTCTTGCTGTGGGACTCCTGGGAAAGCCTTGTGCAGGGTGGGAGCTTGGATTCTGTGCATGGAAAAAAGTGCCATAAAACATGAAATGTGCCCGAGGCTGGGTCCCCCTCAGTAAGACATGCTGCTGGCAGGCTGTGACTTCCTAGACCCTAGGCACTCCTGGTGCTGGGTCCTGGCTCAGAGGAAAGCGGACAGTGGGGACTGGGGATGCCCCGCACTCACCGGGCCCTGGAGGGTTGCATGCCCCTGACCTGCTCCGACTTCTGCAGAAGGCAGCAGCAAAATCTTTCTGACTTAAGCCCTGTGTTTCAGACACGATGTGTCTTGTGCTCATCATCTTTATCCCAATTAAGTTCCTTTGTCGCCTTAAAAAAATTAATAGGGATACTCGAACGTCAGCTCTCACAAGGATGAGTGAAGGAAAAATGAAAACCCGGGTGTTCTTTTGAGGTGAAGAAGTTCTCCTCATTTTGCGTTTCTGTAGCAGTCACTTACGGTGTTTGCACAGCACATTACAATCTTTTAATTAGTTTCTTCTCACACTACCTCGACGATCTTAAAATAACCCCACTCTCCTTCCTCGGTAATTTTCTTGCAAAAGCAGATAATTTCCTTGCAGCGTGGAGCTCGCCTGGACTCCAGCAGGGCACATCTCTTGCATGGCGCCATTTCCCGATGCTCAGAGATAAATTCCGTTCGAATCAAAGTAAGAAAAGACCCAGGCCGAGTGTGGCTGCTTCTATTCAGATCAATTCTAATTCAGAACGGGTTCTTTATGAGGCTTGTGCAGCGCACGTACTTCCAAGGCATCAGAAGCAGAGATAGCATCGCGCAGGCCTCAGCCGGCATCCCTTGGCTAGGATCAGCTGGAAGCTTCTGTGTCTGATGTCACTTTATCTTATAAAAACAATTCCTCATCATTTACATCGTGCTCCTGATGAGTAAGAAGGACGTTAATCGTCATGGTTGCCGGGTTCTCAAGGATGTGCCCAGGGCTGTGCCAGGTACCTCACTTGCATTGCCTCGGTTAAGTCCTGGAACAGTTATCAGACCCACTTTACAGGTAAGAAGAGTAAGGTTCCCTGGAGCGCAGATGCTCGTCTGAAACCACACAGCTAATAAGGGTCTGAGTTGAGGTTTGAATTCTTTCCCTCTGAAGCCCAAGTGTTTTTTATTTTAGTGTAAGAAACGTCTTGTCTTCTCTTTCTTTATTTCTTTCTTAGATTTTTTTATGTATTTGTGAGAGACACACAGAAAGAGGCAGAGACACAGGCAGAGGGAGAAGTAGGCTCCTTGCAGGGAGCTTGATACGGGCCTCGATCCCGGATCCCGGGATCACGACCTGAGCCGAAGGCAGGTGCCCAACCACTGAGCCACCCAGGCATCCCTGGATCACATCTTCCTTACCCATGCATCCATCCATGCATCCATCCATGCATGGACACTGGGGCTGTTCCTACCTTCAGGGTGCTGTGAATCATGCTGCTGAGAGCATGGGTGTACAGATACCTGTTCAGGTCCCCGTGTCCACTGCTTTTGGGTGTGTACCAGAAGCCAGGCTGCTGAGTCATGTGGGAATCCCGGGTTGATTGTTTGGAGGAGCCCAAGGTCTTAACTCCAGCAGAAATTGCTCTCGTGTCTGCCTTGAGTTTTGCTGGCTTGCCCATTAGTTGCATGATTGCAATCCCCAAAGAAGTCCACCACCCCGTGTTTTTGGAGGAGAAATATCGACAGTGATAGAGGCGATCCCGCGTCTAGAGAGGACCTGGCGGTGAGACTGTGCGTGGGAGTGGCTTTTGTGTCTGTTTTCTTCCAATAACCCTGATTCTGCCAGCGTGACCCAAGGGAGGGGCTGTTGCTCAGAGCCCAGGAAAACCAGCTCTGTCTGCGTCGCAAAGTCAGGATGCTGGTTGGTCTGCTGCCCGGCCAGGGGGCGGGGGTGGCGGGAAGAGGAAGGCAACTGTCTGATGGAGACGCAGTCTTGGAGCTGTTGCTTCCCTAAGGTTGGTGGTGTGCATTTCAAGTTCAAGCTCATTTCACTTCCCCCCTGCCTTTAGGAGCTTTCCCCTATCGACTACCTCATTGACCAGTTAAATAATTCAATTTTCCCTCAGTAAAAATAAAGCACTCGATAAAAAATCTCATGTTTTTCTCAATTTATGCCCATCGATACCACTTAACCCCATCCAAATTTATTTTCTGATTTATCTTTTGACCATTGGATGGGGCTTCTGGGTGTTTTATTCCTGCAGCAAACTTCCTTCTGTGATTTGGGGTGGCTGCTCTGTGCCTTGGCTCGGTGTCGCCCCAGGACGCACACTGGGGGGCTTCCTGGTTCCAGGGACCTCCCCCCCAATCCTGGCATGGGGGTTCTTAACCCTCTCTGTACCATGGACTCCCTCACCCCAAGTCTGGAGAAGCCCATGGAACTTTGTCAGGAGGTCGTTTTTAGAATGAGCATAAAATAAAATATACAGATAACAGGATTAAAAGGAAACAGATCCTATGGCAATGAAGTTATTGAAATACTGGAACGAATTTCTTTACCAACGCATCAACGGGAGCCAGCAGAAGGCAGGTTCTGTGTGCGTGCAGAAGTAGCAGTGATGCCGGTAGGCCGTGGCCCAGGGAAGAGAGGGGACAGACAGATCCCGTGGGAATGATTTCTCCCCCGCCACCCCTCTCTTCCCCAGCCCTGCTCCCCATGTACTGCGGCCCCGGGGCTCTAGCCACTCCCTGGCCTCGCAGGTGCCTGAGACTTTGGGCTTGGAGGGAGGGGGCTTTGTCTGCTTGTTTCTGGCTGTCCCCCAGTACCTGGCTCCTAGTAGATGCTCAGTAAGCATGTGAGTAGGACACGAGTGACCACTGGTCCTGGAGGGCTGCCCAGGGCTCAGAGGCCTAGCCTGCTGCCCTGTCTCCTGTGGGTCTGGGAGAGGTCAGAGCGGGCCCCTGCTGGCGGTCACTTGGCTGGGGAGACACAGAGCCGAAGCTCCCTGTCTGCTGTCTGCTCTTTGAAGCACTGACTAATCCCCAGCCTGGCACAGAGAGGGTCATATTGGCTTCCCGGAGAGATGGAGAGATCGGTTTCCTGCCTGAGACGAGGCTGAGTAGAGAGCCATCCAGAAGCTTCTGACTCATGGCCATGGCTGTGTGGCCAGGCCTCAGTGCCCTTGCCACACCTCCTACCTTTGCCCTTTGCCCTCCAGCCAGGACCCAGGGCACTCTGTGAGAGGTGAGAGGTGAGAGGCACCTGCTGCAGAATTAGGGGCTTTAAATAGTGCCCCTGGTTCCAGCCTCATTTCACACACACGAGACAAAATGCCCAGGACAGGGCTGCACTCAGCTTCTGGACCGAGGCAAACGACTGGGTAGGCTGGGCCGCTGTCTCCGGCAGAGCTGTCCTTAGCACCGGCTCTGGAGCGGAGGGAGCATCGGCTTCTGCTGGTCTGAGGGCCCTCTCTGGTCCCTGCAGTCTAGCCATCCATCTGCCAGCAGCCCTGCACTGCGGGGTCCCTTGGGCTGGCCTCTCAGAGGCGTGTCTTCTTTCCGTGTCACCTTCCTGCATCATGTGTCCCCTTCAAGAAGGTCCTGCCTTTGGAGGCCGGGGTGCTAGCAGCACCCCCTTGCAGCATCCTCCATGCCCCCTGACATGCTGCAGACAGAGCTGCGGGAGCATGCACCAGCCCCTCCGGGACCTGCTGGGATCTGCCAGGACCTGCCCCCATCCCTGCCCCGGGGGTGCAGGAGGAGAGTGCTGGTGTGTGCGGAAGCTGCACCACTGAGCAGCCAGCTCCAGGGCTGCAGGTGGTGGGGGTGCCAGTCAGGCCGGGGGATGGGGGACAGGGGGGTTGGTGTGTTTTCATTTTCTTGAACCATTTGCTCAATTACAGCGAAGCAAAGCCCAGCCGTATTCGTGAAACATTCGGCTCCAAGCGTCGGCTCGTACAGGGAGTGTTTCTTGTTGATGGCTGGGTTTTCACAAGCTTCTTGATGTGAATTATTGCCCGGAATGCTCTCCTCTTAAGATCCAGTCAGACTTTCTTTCCATCCAGTCCCAGGCGAGCAGAGGCCTGAGTCGGCAAGAGGAAATCCGAAACCCTTGGCCCTCAGGACTGGTCTAACTGAAGGGAGCATTGGAGCCAGCTTCCCTAAGATCCCCCCCACTTCCTGAGATCCCCCCCCCACTTCTCTGAGATCCCCCCTGCTTCCCTAAAATCTGCACCCCTGCTTCCCTGAGGTCCCCCCACTTCCCTGAGATCCCCCCGGCATCCCCCACCCCTCTGCCCCCCAGTCCTGGACCATCACCAGTGCCTTCTCTGGCTCAGAAAAGCAAGGACGAGCCCTAGACATCAAGGCGGCCTTGTCCCTGCCTGGCCACCCCTAGGGTGTGGAGGAGGGGGGTCTTGGGACAGTTTGGAGCTGGCCACCTTGGCCCCTGAGCTGGGAGAAGGAGGGGGCAAGGGTGCTGTCCGTGTGGTGTGGCAGGGAAGGAAGCAAACTGCTTGCAGTCCTGTAGGCCACAGGACAGTCCTGCCTTCTGGAGCAGTTTCCAAATGGCCTCTCAGTGGACACTGTCCATCGAAAAGTTCAGGGAATTACTGTCAAGGCAGGATCTTGGCAGAATGGGGCTGAGGCAGGGCTGGTCCCTCGGCCCTCTCCTGTGGACGCATTTCCTGGGGCCTCTCCCTGTGGACCAGGCTTCAGTCTAGGCTCCATGGCCCAGAGAAAAAGCAGCCTCCTGACTGCTGGGGCTTCAGCCTCACGGGGAGATGGGCAAGGATGCCACACTCCTGACCCAGCCATCAGAGGCTGATCGCTGGCCTTGGGGCCCTGCTGGCTCCATGGCCCTGGAATCCAGCTTGGCAGGCTCCTCCTCCAGGCTGAAGCCGAGAGGGGAGCCATCCAGAAGCTTCTGACTCACAGCAAGTGGCTGTGTGGCCAGACCCGGGAAGCCTCAGGTAGCCCAGGCTCCTCCTCCAGGGAGCCCCAGAAGCCCCAGTGCACTGCCTGTGCTGATTGAGGCACCTGTCCCAGGACAGGGACAGGAGCCCTTCCTGCTGCGTGCCTGTGGCTCCTAATCATTCCTGGTGTGCGCCCATCCTAAGAGCAGGGCTCACATGGCTGGTATAGGGATGAGAGGCCGCAGCTCCGTCGCCTCTGCCTTTGTCTGGGGCCCAGGGAGCCCCTGGGGCTGGGCTTGATCTCCTGCTGTGTCTCCCCCAGCGTACCCCAGATTTCTGTGGGGATGAAGCCCCTTGTCGCCTTGCTTATTGGTGGCCTCTCCCTAGTTCCATAGATGAGCTTGTGGCCGTGCTCTGGTCTGGTCTTGGGAACCCCAAGAAGGCTGATGGGCTGTGTGAGCCTGCCTGGCCCACCTGCCCTGACTGCCCTGGCTTGGGATGGGCAGAGAGGAGGGTGGCCCCATCTGCCTCCCCATCATTCCCCCAGCACAGATAGCGTGGCTCCCACCTGCCCCATGGCCCCCACCTGCCCCTGACCACACTCAGGCCCTCTTCACAGCTGTCATCCTCCACTGGGGTGTCTCCTCTGCTCTGTTGCCCCTTGGCTGTGAGTGGCCCTGGCCAGAGGCTAACCTCATGGAATTTTGTCTTTCTCATCCTTAAGGGGTAATGAGACTGTCCTTGACCTTGCTGTGGACAGAAAGCCAGCGTGTGTAAGGGCTGGGCTGTGTGCTGGGCCACCAGCTTCTGTTCACCCCTGGGTGAGGCAGGGATACCCCTCCTCACCCCTGCCACACTGCCCCATCCTTTGGGGACATGTTCCCTCACCCTGCACCTCACTGACCTCCTTCTCTGGGGATCCTAACACCTTCCCACCTTGCGCCTTGGCTGGTCCATCCTCCATCCTGGGGTGTTCTCCGGGGTGGGCGTGTCTGGTGAGCCTGGATGGAGCATCCGGCCAGAGGCCCCCCTGCAGGAAGGGATCCTGCCAGACCGTCAGAGAGGGGTCAGCTGTGAGGTCGGCTTGTAGTGCTGAGACTGGCCCAGGCTTGGCCCAGATCAGTCATATGTTTGGAGGCGTGGAGGGAAGAGCCCCCCAAGAGGGCAGCAGAGCCTTACCCCTGGCTGGCATGTGGGCACCGATCTGTGGGTTTGGGATCATTTCCAGTCTGGGGTTTGCTGGATTCCCACGCTCACCCCAAGGCTGGCAGACCTTGTTTTCAGTGTGATGGGAGGAAGGTAGAGGCCCAGGATGACCTCCCACGTGTCAACAACTCCGAGAATCTCACTGACACCCTTGGGGTTTGGCCTGAATTTGTACTTCCCTTACAGGGTGTTTGAGAGAGTGGGTTTGGTTTGCTCATTGGACAGTGAGTAATGGAGAGCCTGTTCCAGGCTGCACCTGCCTCCAGGTGAAGGGGTGACATGGCCGAAGGAAGCAGGGTCCCTGCCCAGGGAGAGGCAGTTGATGAGCTGGGGACACAGGGCAGGAGCGGGTGGGAGGGTTGCTGTGCTGGATGCACAGGTGTGTGTGTGGGTCTCTGACTGGGGTGGGGGAAGCAAGGGTCTGTGTGAGTCACTGGCCAGGGAGGGTGGAGGGGGTGGCATTTCCCTGGAGGTCTGCTGGGGTCCTTAGCAGTGCTGTGCGGGGCTGCGTGTGGCCAGGGAGTGCTCAGGGCAAGTGCCTCGGCTGGCCCGTCCTCCTGGGTGCTTATCCACCCACATCTTCTGTTGCTGGGGACCCGTGTCCTGCTGTGGACCTCAGAGGGTGCCGGGGATGGTGGCTGTGCTGCTCATGGCTGCTTGTCCTCTCCCAGGCAGGTTCCCCTATAAAATGGGGGTACACAGTGCCCGGCTATCACACTGTCATGGCTCCAAGGCGAGAGAATTCTAGTAAATGCCAATCACCAAGCCCAACACCCGGTGTCTATCAACTCTTTTTATTTTGGGAAAAGGGCCTAAAGACCCGCCACCTGCTGACCAGGTCCGTCATTCCTGGGCCTACAATGAGAAAGGTATTTGGGGGAGGTCAGGGGGCAGTGGCCAGCTAGCTGCCAACAGCTCAGGGTCCACAGGAGGAGCTCCTGCTGCTCCTCAGACGCCCGGGAGTTCATAGCAAGGCTGAGTCAGGGCTGCAGACTCACCTGTGTAAGAAATTTCTCGTGTCTGCACTTTTCCCCTGAAGTCAGTAAATTCTGTGTCCCCGTCCTACAGCAGGGAGCAGAACTTGCCCCTGAGCCTCCCTACCTGGAGAAATTTGGGAAGGCTTCCCAGAGGTGGTGTCCGCGGGGAAAGGCAGGGGAGACGGAGGGCGGGCATCCAGGTGGTGGGAACAGCAGGGCAAAGACTCTGCCGGGCAGAAGAGCCTAGAAGGGAGGGCCCACGGGAGGAGCTGGGAGGGGCTTTCAGCTCAGGTGCTTCCCTGACCTTTGTTGTGGCGCCTTCCTAAAGGCGTGGCTCTGTGGATGTCCCCTGGAAATTCCGCCAAGTGCATGCGCGTCCCACCCACCAGGCCATTAAGAAGGAAGTAGTGTGAGCGCGGAGGGGAGGGGTGAGTGGCTAAGACTCCGTTGGCTAATCCGTAATCCCTTTTCTTCTCGTTCTACCTGGAAGAAAGTACAATGGCATTTTTTTTCAGAGCGGGGCCAGAGATAATGGATAGTGTCTGTTTCTGCATATTTCTGTCACGAGTGTTCCCGGGCTCGGTCTCGTGTGTGGCCCGAATCTCCACGGCTTCCCTGCCTGGAGGCCCCGCCGGCCTGTGTCCCGTACGTCTGCCTGGAGGCAAAGGCCTGTGCCTCCTAGCCCTTGCCCACCTCGCCCGGGCTTCTCTTCCTAGCCCCGACTGGGACATGCTGTCCACACCATATGGTCCCACCTGATGGTGTCCTGGCCGACTGGTCAGGCCTTCCGCTCAGGCTTAAGGTGGGGTGTGTGCTCCCATGTCCTGGCTTTCCCATAGCTCCTGTAAAGCTGCACACGGAAGGGAGTATGTTAAGCAGGAGTCTTGATTACAAGTCATAGAAACCTGACTCCAAGTAGCTTAAGTGAAAAGTAGACTCGTGGGCTCACAGATCCAGGCAGCCCAGGGGGCTGACTTCAGGCCTGGCTGACTGCAGGGGCCGTAATTCGAGTCTCTCTATCTCTGGGCTCTGCCTCCTGTGTGTTTGCCTCCTCCTCTAAATGCCCACTCAGGTTGTGGCTTTGTGAGAAACTGAGGCTAGCCTGCCGGTGCTTCCCAATGAAATCCGGAACCCACATGCCTGCCCTGCACCCATCACCCCTGCCAGAGGGCTGATGTGCTCTGAGCTCCAGGCCCCGACCCCAAAGGGGGCCAGGCTGCAACCATAGACCTTGACTGGCTTTGTTGGTGGCACGGTGGGCGGATGGGGAGGGTGGGGGTGGGTGGGGTGGGGGGGAGGAGGTGGTTATCCTCCCACCTTGGGGGAGCACCCAACACTATCACATGATGTCCCTTTCCCTCTCCCAAAGTCCCTGGAGTCCCAGAGGGGTCAGTGTGATTTCCACTGGAAAATGTGGCAGGACCACCTCTGTTCACGTGGGCAGGGCCAAGACAGGCTCTATCACCTCGCTTTCTTTTGGTTTTCTGTCTGTTGAAGCCCCAAACCTGGTTGGTCGGGGCCACTTGGCTCTGGTTGGGGCCATGTCTACCTCCACAGGGCTCCTGAGTAGAAGAGGCCCTTGCTATGACATCTGCCCCCAGGATGCCTGTGCCCCGTGGGCTCACTGGGACAAGGCTGGTGGGTAAAGCTTTGCAGCTACAGGTCGCAGGGCAGGGAGAGGTGGCACCACCTAGCAGTGGCCTTTGAGTCCCGGGCATGGGTCACAGGGTGGCCTGAGCAGGGCTGGAGATGGTCCCATCTGATGGTGACTGAGACTGGGATGCCCTGGGTAATAGCACCGTCGTCCTGGCCTGGAGACCAAGGTGCCAGTGGTTTCATCCCTTAGGGGGTTACTTTAGTCTTTGAGTGTCCCTCCAAAACCTTTTTAACTCAAGGAGACCACGGCCTGGGGAGGTTCAGTGGCTGGCACAGAGTCCAACGCCATGTGTGGAAGTGGGGTCCAGCCCCGTCTGCGTGTTCTCAGGCTGGAGAGCCTAGTGCTGGGCCCTGGGAGAGGCTCACAGATGCCCCCTCGAGCCCTGGCTGCAGTCTCAGGAGTTGGTGTGGCTGGCGCAGGCTTCTGGGGCGTTTATGTCACATCCCACCCCTGAGCTGTGACATTCCCTCTGGGGAGTGAGCTGAGGGCCCCCTGAGCATGGACTCCCTCTCCTGGGGACTTGGCTGCGAGTCTTTGTTGCCATGATTTCGCCTCCAGCCCGGGTGTCTGACAGGAGCCGCGGGAGAAGGTGAGTCACAGCCGGTCTCCTCTGGTCTTCCGAGAAGGAAGCCAGCCCCTGCTCACGGCTCCTCTGCCAAGAGGACAGCTGTGGGGTGGGAAGGCTCTCGTGTGTTCATTCATTCATTCATTCATTCATTCACATGGGTGCCTACTGTGTGCAGGATGGTGGCTGAGGACCAGGATAGACTCCCAGGGTCTCAGCATGACCAGGGTGCTTGGGATCCCTCCAGTGATGGGAGGCTCACCCCTTGCTGAGACAGCACATTCCAGGGTGTCTGGTCTCTGCCGAGACTGGCTGAGGTCAGCAGTGCACTGGGGTTGCAGTACGAAGACGCTGCCCCAGGCAGATCAGGTCGTCTGGATGGATGTAGGATGCCTGTCTTTGCTGGTTGGGTTTCTGGGCTGCGAGTCTGTTAGGCTCAGAGTGGGGGGTGGCGCCAAGCCCTGTCGAGGGGCCCAGCATTGCCTTCATGTGACGGCAAACACTGGAAGGCAAAGGCTAGGGAGTCTTCAAGAATGTGGAGTGCCGCCACCCTGTGGAAACCCCCCAGCCCAGGATGGGGCTACCTGGTGGCCAGTGGTGGGTGGCGGGTGGGGGGGTCGGGGGCCAGGGTCTACGGCCATGTCTCCCTGTATGAGCTCCCCGGCTGCTGTTAACAAACGACCACCCACTTTGGTGGCTGAGAACACAGACGTTTTCTCTTAGGGTTCCGGGGGTCAGAAGTCCGAGGTCAGTATCACTGGGGGACAGTCAGGGTGTTAGAAGGGAGGATCTAATCTCCTGTGTTTTTCAGCTTCTGGAGCTGCCCTCCTTTGTTGGCTGGTGACCCCTTCCTTGCCCCTGCTGGCCTCTGCTCTGTGGTCACATCTCCAGACTCTGACTCCATTTGGGGTTGCCTGGGCTGTCCTTCCCCCCGCCCCTGCCGAAGCTCTGCTTCTATCACATGGCCTTCCATGTCACATCTCTCTCTGCCTCTTCTTTGTAAGGACCCGTGATGACACAGGACCCATGCCCATCGTCCAGGGTAACCTCTCCTCTTAAGAGTTTCGAAACCATCTGCCAAGTCCCTTGCAAGGTAACGTGTGCACAGCTTCTAGGTTCAAGGGCATCTCTTGGGGTTGGTACCAGCTCCTGCTGCCCTCCTCTCCCGCCAGCCTCCCCTGGCCCTTATGTGGCGCTCTGACCAACTGTTCTCAGGTCCTCCTTCCCCATCTGTCTCTGGATTTTGCAAATGGGTCCATCTCTATGTGGCCTGGAACCTTCCAGCAAGGCCTTCTAAACACAGGCCTCCCCTGCTTTGGCCCCACTGTGGCCAGTGCCGGAGACCATAATACTCTGCCCTCCATCATCTTCCTGGGACATTGTGCCCCACCTCAGGACCTGGAGGAGCCCGCAGCCCTGTGCATGCCATGGCCCTCAGATAGAGCGAGTGTCAGTGAGTGTTTGTAGAATGAGTGGAAGTGTCCACATTCAACTTGCAGATAAGTGAGAGGACATGTAAAGCACATGTAACCAGTCCGCCTGATGCTGGACCTCTTGGCCCATCCTTCTATCCATAGACCTGTTTGGGTGTCCCATGAGGCTGAGTCTGCATGTTTTACTTAAGACAAAGATTTTAAATCCAGTTGGAGGCAAAATTTGGCCAACTTCGAATGATACCAAATCAGCAAATATTTATTGAGCAGGTGCAGACGAAGGCAGCTCCCCAGGCGCGGTGGAGAGGTGTGGTCTGCACACCCACGACAAAATTGCCCAAGGGGCCTGTGGCTTCTGCTAGCAGGTGGCTTATTATTTAGTTGTGGGTGTGTGTATGAATGAACGAGAAGGGAAAAATACCCAACGGTTGAGTCCTGTGCAGGGAAGGAAGCCCTGAGGAAGGTTTGTTGGGTGGGTTGTTCCTGCCTGTGGGAGCCCGAGAACTTTGGCAGAGCTCATGGAGGGGCCAGGGTTTTCAACGGTTGCCTGTTGTTTCTAGGTGATGAAGGTTGAGGGATTTGGGGAGAGCCAAGAGCCCTGCAGAGGAGACAGCTAAGCTGGGGTTGGGGTGAACGGGGTCCCCAGCCTGCCCATCCCTGCCCAGCCTGCTTAGCTGGGTGATGGTGGCAGACCAGGGCATCCCTCGGAAGCCTGTCTTCCCTGCACCTTGGACGTGAATGGCCAAGCCCCTAGACCAGCCAGGAGTCAGGAAAGCCCCTCCAGAAGCAGACGTTCATCCTAGGAGGTTTGTGAGCCATTGCACTTGGCCAAAGCAGAAGGTCAGATCAAACAAGTATGGAAATCCAAACAAGGAGATCCCATGCTCCTAATGGTGCTTGGCCGGCTCACCTCCCGCTCGGCCTGGCCTCGCCTGATATTTGTGCTCCGTAAATGGATTCTAATAGCTTTCTTCTCCTCCATCCCTCAAAGAATGGCCTCAGTAGCCAGAAAGGAAATTAGTTTCAGGTGGAGGCCTATTTTTACCGAGGTGGAGACCAAACTGTTAATTACTTAGAAATCACATGAGGATTTTTAGCCTAAAAAGTTTTTTTTTTTTTTCCTTGGGTTCAACTTTTCATGGATATTAATTATAGATATCAGCTTTGGCCCACTGAAATAATTCATCTCTCAAGGGATCGGAAGACTTTTCAAGTGCTATCCCCTTGTTAAACACAATGCATATTCTTTTCTGTTTCTGCTCAGGGCCTGGGAGGGAACTATGAGATCAGGGAGTTTAAAAATGATTTGATGACTTTTCCGTATTTAACCAAAGGTTGATTCTGTACTCGGTGTGTGTTTCCAAATCTCCGAGGCCAGTGGAGACTCAATGAGAAAGGTTGAGAAGGCAACCCTTTAATGTCGTGAATATTAATCCTGATAGAAATGTCATGGCTTCTCTCTGATACGGATGCGTCTGCCCATGTTCACATCCAGGAGGCACCATCCTGGGGCCTCCCGGTGCACATGGTGGGGAGCATTTTCCAGGCAGGTCGAGACTCAGGGGTCCTTTCAAATCGATTTTCTGGAAATATCTACTCCAGCCATTGAGACTTTGTATGAACTGCCCGCCCACTGTTCCAGAGTGGGCCATGGGCCAAGCATGTGTCCTCCAAAAAATCCTTCCCAAGCCCAGCCCTTCCTAGGAAGGGACCGGAAGTGATCGAATCCTGCAAAGGGGTGGGCTGCTGTCTAGCTCAGGGCAAGAAGGATCAGTGGAGCCCCCCTACCCCCAGTCTGGGGCATCCCAATGCAGACACCCCGGTGACATGCTCCGTGGTCCTGCCTCCAGCGCTATTTCTGTGCACGGCAGAGTGGCCTCCCGGGTGCCCGGACGTGGCTCTGTTTTCAGGCTCCTTCCCAAGTGCATGTTTGGATGCTGTGCTGTGGGAAGTGATTTAGGGGTGGGTTGGCGTGAAGTTTCCGACAAACCGTTTCAGCACACTGCACATTTAATTTCTTTTATGTTTCCAAGTTGCTATAGAAAGTAAATGATTAATTAAGTGGCACCCACACTTTTTTTAAAGGAATGATTTTTCAAAACAGAGTAATGCCCCAGTGATTTGTCAGAGGGAGAGAAGGCTCTAATAAGCAGAATGCTGTTCAATAAATCATAATTACTTACGTGGGCAAACGTGTCTGCTCGATGGGGGCGCCCAGTTACACATCTGATCACACTGACTTTCTCTTTCATGCTGCAGAGCTGGTTGTGCCCCTGGGGTCGCTCAGATGTTCCCATCCCTTGTGGGCAGACATTAACACCTTTTTCTGTTTTGTTTTGTTTTCCCCTTGGGTTGTTGAACTAATGTCCTTGAAGAGTTACTCTTGAACCTCAGTGTGTCTCGGATTCCCCTGGGGGAGCTTGGTAGGAAGACAGGCTGGAGCCCCCGTCAGGTGTGGTGTGTGGGCGTTGGTGGGTGGGCCTGGCATCTGTGTCTTGAGTGAGCTCTCTGGGTGTGTGATCCGCACCTCCGTGGGTGACCAGGGGTGTCAGAGAGCTCCACAGTGACCTCCCGTGGCTGGGGCTACCCCCACCCCCTTCCATTTCAAGGTGTGCAGGAGTGCGAATTGTATTCGGGATGAGCAAGAATCACCTGACTCTGAATGTGCGTGGACAGTGAGAAGGTGGGGCAATGTCAAGGGGGCTAGTCATAGGCAAACTCACTGGGCATCTACTATGTACCAGGCCCACGTGGGGACGCAGAGAGAGACACAAGCCCTGCCCTCCAGAAGCCCCCTATCAAGGGAGCAGACTGATAGGTAAATACCCACCAGGGCTGCTGGAGCAGAGGGGTGGCAGCTCATTCCGGACAAGGATCAGGGTAGGCTTCCTGGAAGAAGAGGCATTTCACTGAGACTTGAGGAATTAAATCAAATTTAATGAAGCACATTTATATTAAGCATCCTCTCAGCGTCCGGCCCTGTGCTAAGTGGTGGTGATTCAGTAATAATCATGCCAGCCAGATGCCTGCTTTCATGGAGCTTATATTTTAGCAAGAGAGAGGGACACAAAACTTAAAAAAAAAAAAAAACAGCTAAATAAATTCAGAGGGTGCTAAGTGCCATGGAGGCCATCAAACAAGTGCAGGTGATGGCAGAGGGGGTGGTGGGGGAGGTCAGGGATGCTTAGGAAATTGCCACGCAAGACCTGGTGGAAGTATTGTGGGTCTGAGCTGTGTGGGGGGGGGGCTAGGGGGAAGAAAGGGCAGTGCTATATGACCCAGTCCTCTCACTTCTGGGCTCTGTGTACCCCAGAGAAGGGACCACCTCTGTCCGCACACACACTTGTACATGAATGTTTATAGCAGCATTATTCTTGATTTCCCCAAGTGAAACTGTCCAAATGCCTATCAACTAGTGAATCAATCAACATATGGTATATGTCCACACAGTGGACCATACGGTTCAACGTGGGTGAGCTTGGAGGACAGGGTGCGCAGGGAGAGAAGCCAGACACAAAAGACCCACGTGCTCTGATTCATGTCACCCATGCTTGTTTTTGACCTTGCAAGAAGAAAAGTCTAAGGAAAAAGAAACCAAAATTACCTCATAATCCCATACCTCAGAGGCAAGTGTCCAGCCTTTGGGCCATTCCCTCCCCGTGTTTCTTCTGTGTGAGTGTGAGAACCCTGTTACGAAGTTTGGGTTTCTTCATGCACCTAACATCATGTCGAGAGCATTTTCCTATACCGGCCAAACTCCTCCAAGAGCTGGAGGCAACCATGTCATCACTGCTGTCCCGTTTCCCTGCTGTCTCCCTGGAAGGATGCTCGTGTTTTATTATAAACAATTGTATTGATCACATTAACCAAATCAGCACCCTCTATCCATGCATCTAATGCTTTTCTAGGACAAATTTGCTGAAAGGGAATCACCAGGTCAAAGGTCATGAACCTCAAACAGACCAGCTGTGTGGATGTTTTCCAGAAAGATCCACCGTGCATCCCAGATTTGCAGTGTGTCGTGTGTGTGTGTGATTAAGTGACAAGTATGGGCATCACCTGGGCCCTCCCAGTCCCCTCCCAGTAAGGACTGGGCTTGGGAGGGCTTTTTGGAGGATGTGTGCTTGCCCCCTGCTCTGGCCTGGTTGGGGTATTGGTGGGGGGTGGGCAGCTAGTGCAAAGTCTCGATGCCTGGAAGTAGACACCTTTGTCTGGGTGAGGTGGAGGAGAGTCCAAAGCTTTGGGGTCCCCCAGGGGATGGATGCAGTGGGGAGCCTCATGCTGGTTCCTGCCGGCCTCCGATCTGCTCGGATCTGCACACTTCCACTTGTGGGTGAAGCTGTTCAGCTGCGGCCTGCGTTTGTCAGAGTCCATTCTTTTGGGAAGCTAAGCCAGCCCAGAGTGGTTTTCTGTGATCTCACAGTGACTGCGGTTACCTGACTCCCACCCGCATCATTGCCAAAGTTTTATGGAAAGATTTAAAAAAGAAATCCAGGAATCTTTGCTTAATTAAGGCTTTTATTGCTTGTCTAGCTGAGCTTTCACACTGTTCGCTCTGGTATAAAGAGCTCTGAGCGTTCTGGTCAGTGAGGCGACGGGGTGACCCACGTGTGACTTGTTTTTCAGGGTCATTCGTTGGTCAGTCAGTCCTGGTCCAGCGAGTGTCCTCATCACGGGAGGATGCAGCGTTATTGCCAGGGGGCTAGGTCCCCTCTGTGTGCACAGGCTCAGGCAGGCTGCGGGCATGCCAGTGTCCTGGGAGGACTGTGTTTCTGTGGGACCCAAGGCTTCCCGTGCAGGGCTCCCCGGTTTCTGTGGACAAATCAACTCAATTTGACAGTTGGTAAGAGGTGGGCATGAATGCAGGCACCCATGCTCCAGCCCCTACTGCTGTGTGCCTGCCAGCGGGGAGCAGGGAGGCAGTGGTGGCCTGGCCGGTGGGCTGGGCTTCCCTGTGCCAGACTCCAGGTGGGACCTCTGGCAGGATGAGCTCTTTGACCACAGACTTGCTACAGAGGAGGGTTAGCAGATCCTCCCAGAAGGGCCTTTGAGCAAGGAGCAGAGGGTGCTGGAAGGTGGGGTGTCTATAGGCGGAGGGATGTAGGGGAGTGCCCAGATCTGTGTGAGGGTCCCCAGGGCAGGAGGCGGAGCAGGGTTCTAGGGCTGTGGGGTGGCATGGGAGAGCAGGGGCCTCTCTTCCTTCACCCCCAACATACACTCAGGCAGTGCTTTGCTGCCCCATAGGCCTGTGTGAGGGCTTTCCGTGGACCAACTCATTTCATCCTCACGACGACCCTATGAGGCAACTGTTGCTGGCATACCAGTTGCAGATGGGACAGCCAAGGCACAGAGGGGTTAGGTAACTTGCAGCAGGTCACACAGCTCAGTGGCCACCCTCCACCTTACTCTGGAGACCACATTCTTATACAGCATGTGAGGGGGGGAACTTCCCTCCCTGGGCCTTTGTTTCCTCATCTGTTCAATGGGATTACGGAGGCCTACTAAGCAGAGTAGGAACTCAGTGTCTGTTTGATGTTGTTATGAATTGTTCCAGCAAACAGAGAGATGTGTAAAGAGAGTGCGGATGCTGTAGGGGGCTGGTCGGGGTGGGCTGCCGTGGCCCCCAGGCTCTGCCAGCAGGAAGCTGGTCCAGCCCCACTTGCTGGGAGGCCAGAAGCTCCTGCGAAGCCAGGCTCTGGCCAGGGGGCCCCTCACCTTGCAGCGCTCGGCCCCAGAGGAGGCCCTGGGAGCCTGGCTAATCCGGCTGGGAAGGCAGGTCTGACGATGTTGAATTTTCTCCTCTACGTCTGCGTCCTCCAGCCTCGTCGAGTCTGAAGGCAAATGCTCCATTAAGGCGCCAAACGGGAATGTGGAATTACTTTTAATAATTTGTGATGAGTGGGATCGGGTAAGTGGGTTGGGCCATGAGGAGAGAAGTTTCCCCCATCCCCTTCAGGGCAGTCCCACAGCTGTGATCCTGTCCCGCCAGCTTGCTGGGAGCCAGGGGCCAGATCCCAGGACCCCGTGCTTCGTTGAGTGTTGACTTCATCAATGGCATGGCCATCTCGGGCAAGACATTTGGCCTCTTTGCTTTGAGGTTTTCTCCAAATGATGGTGAACAGACCAGTCTTCCCTCCACCTTATGGGGAGTGAGTGATATTCGAGTGCTCTTTGAATCATAAAGTGATTCAAAGAGAGGGATAGGGAGAGAGGAGGAATGTGCTCCAATTATGCAATCGATGGTGGCAGATGCCTGTTCATTCTTTAAAACCCTAATAAGGCATTGCCTCCTCCATGAAGCCCTCCCTGATAGTTCTGGACAGAGCTGCTCATACCAACTGCTCACACTGGTACTTTGCTGTGCCCACATTTTCCTCACAGGTGGGCCCTACCCAACCGTTGCGATGGCTCCATGGCCTGAGTCTAGCCCGTCAGACTAGGGAACCCTGGGTGGTGGGACCAAGGCCTCTTCATCCTCACGTGCCCCACACCTGGCGCTCAGAATGGGCCATGGCGCTGTCTGCTGAACTGCAAGGAGCACTGACCCCAGCACTGGGCCCCACACAGGGCGTGGCATTGTGTGTCCTTGAGCCACTCTCTGCTTCTCCTCTTTCGGTTGTTTGAACCAGCATGGTCCGGCCAGCATGGGAGGTGTTGGGGCAGGACCTTGCGTGTGCTAGGTCTGGTCCTGGGAGGTGGTGGAGACAGGGCACAGTCCCCACCACACCCCATTGTGGTCCAGGGACAGCGTAGTGGGGCAGCCAGTTGGCAGCAGGAGCTGGGCCTCTGGGCGCCATGCAGATGTGATGTTCTCTCTGGCTTGTCCGGTGTTCTTTCCCCCTGGGACTGGTTGATCCCCTCCCGGCATGGTGCCCTCTGAGCGTTGGGACTGCTTACAAGACCGGCCTGGGCTCCAGCGTGGGTTCCTGCAGGGGAGTGGTGTCCTTTCAGGACAGTCTTGGAAGTCACGCTGAGTCATTTGTGCCAACGACCTGTCAGCAGCCACCCCAGTGGGATGTTTTGGGGCTGTGTTTTAAAACCATCGTAGTGAGAAGTCAAGGCTGTGGCAGGTCTGAACCCCCAGAGCAACCTGCACTGCCCTGAGCCTCTAGGTCTTCAGTCAGTGGCTCCCAGTGGTTCTGGGAGGGTCAGAAGCTGTAATGTCACTGCTTCCGGAGTGTGGACTGAAGCAGGTGCTATGCACATATGGCCGTCTCTGCTCCTCAGCCCTGAGAGACAGGCAGCCTTTGCCTCCTTATGGGAGAGACATGGGGAGGTCGTGTGGCTGAGCTTGCAAAGCCCCAGGGGCAGAGTCGATTTGAACAGGGTCCGTTTGGCCCCAGGTCTGGCTTTGCTCGGCTTCCTTATGTCCCTCCTGCAGAGGGTCGGGGAAGGAGTGTGGGGGGCCGTGTTGAATGCAGCACGCTCCCCATGTCTCCGACCAGTGGCGTCCTGTTTGCTGGAGGGTTAGATCTGACTTCGAGGGGCCCAGTTGGGGGAAGCGTACAAGGGGATTGATTCCTAACAGGTGGAGTGTGCGGGGCATGGGTCTGCAGGCACAGTGACAGCCTGCTAGATGCCATGCATGATGAAGAGAAGCTGTGGCCCTTCCCCAGAGACCCACTAATCCACACCACCATCTGTCCCCACTGGCATGGACCATCTCCTGCCTGGAGGCACTGCTCAGGCTGAGATGTAGCAGAGCCGCTGCTGGAGGGGGTCTCACCAGTCAATAGTTCAAAACCAGGCCTTGCTCTCTTTCCTGGGGGGGCCAGACCTGCTCTGCACCTTTGAGGAACTCCAGGAGGTGCCAGAGCCAGAGCTCATCCTGTTTCTGTTTTCTCACTTCTGGGCCTCCCCTGGCCAAGATCACAAAGCATCCGCGTTGGGCAATACGCTCTTTGTTTGCTAGCAGGTTAGTTCACCGCCTCGCGGGCTGTGGCTAACAAGGAGCCGCGCCTCGTGGATGGCGCCATGGTGGCGGCTGGCTGGGATGAGCATGCCCTTGCATTGTGCACACACAACCCACTGCCTGTGCACTTGCATGCGTGCACACACACGCACACATGCACACACACCCAGGCCTCTGTATCAGTGAGTGCAATCCTGAGACAAGGGCTGGGGTCCACCTGGGGCTTCCCACCTCCTGGCACCTAGGTAAGATGGGCTCAAGCTGCTGATCCCACCGCCTGGCAGCCTGAAGACCTGCTTGGGATCTCTGGGCATGTACAGGGCCCTGGTCGCCTGGTCACCACAGGCACTGGGATCCCCCTTCTGTGTGCTCTGGCTTTGCTCTTCTCTGCGCAAGCTGGGACAAAAAGCCCCACTTGGTTCTCGATTGCTCTGGAAACGCACACGTTGGGGTGAAGTGGCCACTGACGGGGCTGTGGCAGAGTGCACTCTGTGTCACCCCTGCAGACGTGCTTTGGCCAGGTGCCCGGTGTCCTTCTTGTCAGCATGGCCACAGGTGCAGGATTTGCGCTGCCACCCGCTCCCCCCTGGCAGCTGGTTCCATCCTCCCCTCCCTGCTCCACCTCCCCTGCCTTCTCCTCTGCCCTGAGTCTCCCAGGGCCTCCGCTGTGGATATCAAACCTGCTCATGTCCTGGTGCAGAGGGCCTTAACCACCACCCTCTTGTCGCCATGGTGTCTTGCTCAATCTTCCAGAACCTGCTGGTCCAGGGATTTGCTCAGGCTCCTGGAGGGAGCTCATTGGGCAGGGCGTGTTGATGAGGCTGTGACAGCTTAGTTTTCTCTTTCTCTGGGGCCCCTTGTCCTGTGGGGAAGCAGGGTGACAGGGGGCATTGGAGATTGTCAGAAGGCGGGCAGGCAGGGTGTTCGTTGGTTGATATTTATTAGCTAGCTGGGGCCACTGCAATGCGGTGCTGTGACCTGGGGCCTTGGCTGCCGTACGCATCCTCCCGGTCTTGGAGGCCGGAGTCTGAGATCCCGGGATGGGCAGGGGGGTTCTCCTGAGGCTTCCCTCCTCCGTGGTGTGTAGGCGGCATCTTCTCCCCGTGTCCTCTGTGTATCTGTGTCCTATTCCCTTCTTCCTGCGGGACACCAGTTAGGTTGGGGTAGAACCACTACCATGACCTCGTTGACCTTTATCACCACTTTAAAGGCCCCGTCTCCAAATACAGTCACGATCTGAGGTGGTGCTGAGGTTATGGCTTCAACACATGAATTTAGGGGGGACACGTTTACATTGGTCACCTGCAGGGTGCAGGTGTGGTAGGGAGGCCCTCATGGCAGTGACTGCCTGGAACCAGCTCAGATTCTCTCTCTACCACATACTGGTTCTGTAACTGGGGCCTGTGGTTTGCCTTCTCCCTCCTCTCGTCTTTGGGATGGGGTGAGGGGACTGCCAAGAGAGCTCTACATGAAGACACATTGAAAGCACTGCCATGCGTAGTGCAAGGCATTGCGGCCACCGTGACATCTGGGTCCAGGGGAGGGCTGAGAGCTTCCATTGATCTCAAGCCCAGGCTGCTGCTACTCTAGGGCTTGTGGCTTGGGGCCTGGGGTTGTCCAGCCACACCATTTCCACTGTGGCCGTAGTCATTTGGCTGCGTGGCTGGGTGCATGCTCTGTCACTGTGACCCAGGACCACCATCAGAACAAGGGAGGGTCCTATGGTGACCCTTGCACAAACCTGACAGCCAGCTGGTGCTCTTCATGGACCCCATTGGCCAGGTCAGGGCTAGAAAGACCTGTGCCCGCAGTCCAGGCTGCCTGCCCCTGTCGCTGAGTGGACTCTGAGGTGAGGCCTGCCTCATGTTGCTCTCAGTATGGGCTTGTCGTCAGAGGTCCTTAGGCCCTATGGCTCCCATGCTTTTGTTACTTTTGACTTCTGGGCCCCATGCCAGGTCTGCACCTGGTACATCTCTTCTGCTTTCTAGGTGTAGGCAGTGTTTCATCCTGCTCAGAGGCCCTCCTCCCAGAATGGTGCTGTTTTCTTCCTGCACTAGTTTCTCTCTCGAGAGCGTGCCTTTCTCATACAGCAGAATCCTTCCCATCCTACAGTGCATGCCTCCTTTATGATTTCCCTGACACCCAACTGAAAGGGGCCCTCCCCAGAGCTGGAAGGTTACTGATTTGCTAACTTCTTGCCACCAGGGCAGACCTTGAGGCATCCATCCTCTTACTTTGTCCAAGTGACCCTAGAGCTTTTCTAGAAAGAGAGCTGCCATCTTGTTAGAATTGACCTTTCTTCCGGGGAAATTTCCTGGTGAGGAGAGTCATCACCTCCCAGCACTGATGCCTAGAAGTTCCCTTTCTGATAGCTTGCCCAGAATCCCTCCTGTCATAATCCAAACCAAACTTCACATAGTTCATCTTCAGGGCACAGAGGGCAGCTGCTGGTCACTCAAAGGCTGAGACATGTACTAAGCTTCTGTCAAGGCTGCAGGCATTAAATTTACATGGTCAAGTCCTCATGGTCAAGTGTGTAAGGGCTCAAGGCAGAGCAGTGTCATCATGCTCATGTAGGAAGGAAACAGATACCTGGTTCATTCAACTATCCCTCTATCCGCCCATCTACTCCTCCCTCCCTCCCTCCCTCCCTCCATCTATCCAACATCCATCCATCCATCCATCCATCCATCCATCCATCCATCCATACATCCATTCTGTATCTAATACCCATCCATCCATCCATCCATCCATCCATCCATCCTCTATCCAACATCCATCCAACCATCCCTCCCTCCATCCATCCATCCTCTATCCAACATCCATCCAACCATCCCTCCATCCATCCATCCTCTATCCAACATCCATCCAACCATCCCTCCATCCATCCATCGTCTATCCAACATCTGTCCATCCACCTATCCATTCATCCATCCATCCATCTGCCCAGCATCCATCCACCTGTCCATCCATCATCCACCCATCCATCCATCTAGCCAACATCCATCCATACTCTATCCTCTATCTAACATCCATCCATCCATCTATTCTCTATATTCTATCCAATATCTATCCATCCATCCATTCACCCAACATTTGTCCATCTGCCTATTTCTCATATGTCCATTAATCATCCATCTGTCCATCATCCATCTGTTTATCCATCCATTCATCCATCCCTCTGCTATTCATCCATCCATTTGTCCATCTATTCATGCACGTGTCCATCTATTCTCCTGTCATCTGTCCTCATGTTCATTCATTTATGCATCTATTCACTCCTTTGTTCACTCACTCAGGAAACATTCCTGGAGCCCCTGTATTGTGCACTGGGAATATCCAAGTGACCAGGACAGCCTAATGAAGGAGAAAGGCCCAAAGTAACAATGCAGATAGTGGACTGTCCTGCAAAAATGGCCAGCCAGTACCTTGTGGGGACACAGAGGAGGGAGAGCACCATTCCTTATATTGGGAGAAGATCTGAAGGCTTCATGGTGGAGGTGGCTTTTGTACTTTAAGAGTGAGCATGATTCCCATAGTTTGGGTGGTGAGCAGAGAAGGTGCTTCAGGCTGCGGGTACAGCATGGGCAACAGTGAGGGGGCACGTGTGGTGCACTGGGGAAGGGGAGAGACCCAGGCTGGGAGAGTATGGGCATGCAGGGCTTTTTTGGGTGGGGGCGTGAGACTAGGGGGGGCTTGGGCTGGATTGTGGCAGGTGGAGGCATATGGGTCTGGTTTTGTGCAGCCCTGCTGCTCACAGGATGTCTGCGTTAGCCAAGCACTGTTAGAGATGCTGATGCTTGGCCCACCCCAGACCTGCACCTGACAAAGCCCGTGGGATTGGTAGGCATGTTGGTTTGGGAAGCAGTGTTTAGGGCGGCCTCTGGAGAGGGTGATGGGAGCATTCCCTGCATTGCCCGGCCCTGGAGCATGGTGTGGATAGGGGTGGCATAGCAGAAGCTGCAGATTTGGGGGAACCTGTGGGGGCTGAGGCCTGGGGGGCAGGGAGGAGGGGGGGACAGGTGGGGACGCGGCTCTCCCATGGGGGGAGGCTGCTGAGGCCTGAGCCAGAGCCCCATCTGTTCCCAGGTAAGCCCCTCTCCAGGTGCCGCCCAGGTCCCTGGGGCCCCGTGGTCTGGCGCCGGGACACCTGAGAGCACTAGTTAGGGAGCGAGGCCTGGTGTGCCGGCCTCATTATGTCACTCCCCATGGCAGCCCAGGATGGCGGATTTATTCTTTTCATCATCTCTACAGCCCCCCAGGGGTCTGGTCCCGAGCTCTTAATTTGCTTCCCTGCCAAGCCTCGTGGTCCGTGACCTTTAGACTCCTGCTCAGCTCCGACATTTCAATCGGAGCGGAGCCCTGAGCCGTGGGGCTTTGCATAATGGGAGGGGGGCTGCCCGCACCAGCTGCTGCTGCTTTTCTGGGAGGCCCCGTGTTGTGCAGAAGCCTGCCTTTCCTTTATCCTGCCAGGGGGTCACCCTAGATCCCCCATCTGTGGGCAGGGACACTCTGGATGAAACCAGGGCACTCGGTTCAATTCCATTTAATGGAGGACCATTGGCACCAGTTTGGAGCTGGGCACTGGGGTCAGGTCAGGGCTGGGCCAGGCTCTCCACATCCCTGTCCCCAGGGAGCATGGGTCCCAGGTGAGACATGGTGGGGCAGTCGATGGGTGTTGCAGAGGTGGCGAGTGTCACCGGAGTGGCCACTGCCCTGCCAGATCAGAGCATCTGAATGATTGCCCTATGAGATGGGCACTGTGGTTGTGGTCACCTGTGTACTCGCGGGGACCTGGGAGGGTCCATCTTGGCCTGAGGCTGCACATCTGGAGAACAGCAGGGCTGGGATTGGATTCAGGAATCTGATGTCAGAATTGGATGTATCTGCTGCTTCCTGGTGGAGGTGGCCAGAGTCAGGTGTGGTCCCCGCCCCAGGGAGGTGAGGTTGGACTTCCCCAGCACCTGCCAGGGGCAGTGTACCCCAGGACAGTAGGTACAGCATGGGGAAGGCCTGAAATGTGCTGGAGCAGAGAGAGGGCTGCCCAGAGAGCTGAAGGGATGGGCCCGGGGGCCTGCCACCCACTGAGGACTTGAGCTGCAGAAGCTACAAGGGGACAAAGGGGACAGGAGCCCTGTGAGCATGTTTGGGGTGACCGTGCCCGTGTCTCCTGGCTGGTACTGAGCACTTACTCTATGGCAGCCAGAAGCCTTAACTGTATCCCCTGTAACCCCCACAGCAGGCCTGCCAGGTTGTTGGTCATATCACACCTACAGGCCAGGACTCCGGGCATAGACGAGGAGCACACTTGCTGGCTCAGGGCAGGGGCAGGTGCTGGCTGCTGTGGGGGTGGGGGCACAGGAGAGACGCCAGGGCTGTGACCCAGGATGGGGTGGATGGCAACTCCTCACTGGGAAGATTAGAGGGAGTGTTTGGGTAGCCAGGCCCAAGAGAGCACAGCTTCCAGGGATGGTGGTGACAAACACTGGCTGTGCCCCCAATGCCACTGAGGTCCATTTTGACTGCTTGAGTGGCGTTGCGAGGCCAGACCCTGGTTGGGCACAGGGGAGACGGTGGCTCTGGGGTGTGGTAGGGCCATGTTCCTGAGCACTCAGCAGGCGGAGACTCTGGGGTTTGCTGCAGAGGTGAGAGATGCCTCTGTCTGGATTGCAAGCGCAGCTTCTCCTGGCAGTGGGCCCCATGCCGTCATGTGGCTGTGCTGGGGTGTGACTTGCAGGCAGGCGTGAGCCCCTGTGAAGCATCGGCTGTAAGTGTTGCCAAACCCTGAAAGAGCCTGCATGCATTCCCAACTGTTTACCGGGCATTTTTGTGTGCAGGCACCCTTCTGGGTGCTGGTAATAAAAGCAGGGAACGAAGTAGGTGAAAGCCCCTTCTCCCCGGCATCCTAGTGGAGAAGGGGCTGGCTAAATACACAGATGAGCAAACACATACCTGTGTATGTTCACATACGTCCACCCGTGGGACCGGTGTCCACCTGTGTCCACTCCGTGTGCTGTGGAGACAAATGGGTGGTAGAGGACAAAATATCTGGAGATGGAGGCGGTTGACATTTTAGGGGCGTGACCAGAGGACAGAGGTGACTTTTGAGAAGTTCTGTGAGGGAATGGAGGGAGTGAGCCATGTGGGCATCTGAGCTCTGAGCAGCCCAAGTAGGGAGCAAGTGCAAGGGCCCTGAGGCAGGAGTCTGTCGGTCTGTGTGAGGCCCAGCAGGGTCTGTTGGTGGGAGAAGAGGCCGGGAGACGGTGGGGGGGAGCGGGTGTTGGAGCCCACATCCTCAGAACAGTTGGTTCACTTGGTCTCACTTCTCCCTGCAGAGAGAGGCAGGGGTGTTTTCTAGATGGAGGCCCCATACCTGGGGTGGGGTTGGGGTTGGATGGCTCCCCCGGGACGAATGAACGGGCTTCGGTCCAGCCGTCCTGACCACGCCAGCCTCTGCGGCCATCCCCTAGGTTGTGGTGGTCATTCGTTGTCACTGGCAGGGGCGCAGGAGGAGCCGGGTCCTTGAATCCAGCCGAGAGTGCAAGCGGCGCGTGGAGTTTCTGACAAGCAGCAGGTCATGTGGGCAGTTTTCATCTACTCTGGGAAACCCAACGTTAACAAAATTGATTGCAATAAAAATAGATGGCCTTTTCAGCATGCCCGGTGAAACTCATCATCCAGAGGGATTCCTGCTTACAACAGTTTTTATCTTGTTATTGGAAAAAGTCCGCGTTCTTCCCATGGCTTCCCAGCCGTGTGTATGGAACTCCCCTGCAGGAGGGGCGGCTCTCGACTCTGAGGTATCAGCAGCGACCCCCTGGACGTTACCGGTGAGGAACCCCCCCCCGCCCCCCCCCGCCGCCCGATCTGTCTCAACAGAGTCGCAGCCAGGGAGCAAATAGCATGAGCCCCGCATGCCCAGGCCCCAGTCTGACTCAGGCTTTTAAGAGTTTACTCTTTTCGCATATTCACTTGTTTATTCAGCCTTTTTATTGAGTGCCTACTGTATACCAGGGGTGGTGCTTGGTGGCTGCAAAGAGAGCCGGCATGACTCTGTGTCCTGGAGTGTTCGGTCTTGTGTCTCATTCTCTCCCAGCCTCTGTTGTCCCGTCTGTAAAGTGGGAGTAATAGTACACGACTCGTGGCTGGGGGTGTGTTGCAAGAGTCCACATCAGATCCTGCGTGAGACAGCTCTTTGGACCCAGGAGAACGCTGGGCCCGAGGAAGGAGACCTCTTTTCTCTTTTTCCTTTATGGGCTGCACTGTCGATGTTTTGTAGAGCTGGGTTTCTCTGATTTACACCATGATCCATCTGAAATGTGATTTCTTTTCTTCCTTCTTTTTTTTTTTTTTTTGGTTTCTTTTGCTTCTCAATTGGAGAAGTACCAAAGTGAAAGAATGCTGTGCGGAAACGTTCAGAAGTTTTAAAGATACTAATGGATCGTGGACCACGGATATTGTTGAATGTCTGTCATCTGAAACGTGAAGTGCATTTTCTTTTGGAAACAATGGTCTTTTGGATACATTGGCAATAGAGAGACAAGGTTGTATTGCACCTGTGATGGGAACGAGGAGGCTGTGTCTTGTGGGCAGAGGCAGAATGAAATTACTGTAATATGACTGTTCGGTGAGCCAGACATGCTCAAAAGAATAAACAACAATTTTATCAATTTTGGAAGCTGGTGCTTGAGGAAAAAATCCAGATTTAATTAGAAGAGGCTGTGAGGCTAGAAGGAGGCTTTGTGAGGGGTTTGAAGGGGACCCCTGGGTGCCATAGAAGGCTTTAGATGTTGCCAGTGGTGTTCTTTGCTGTGGATAAAACCAAATCCAGACGGAGTCTGTCCTGCTTAAAAGTGTAGGTATATGGCCCATGCTGCTGTCAGATTTCTCAGGCCCCTGGGTGGGAGACAGCTGGGCTCAGAGAGGCAGCGCGGTGCACAGCCCTTCTGCTGGGCAGTGAGACATACTGTCGGTTCCACACAGCTTGGTTGCTCTCAGGAGTGAGCGTGTGTGTGCGTGTGTGCATATGGGTGGGTGTGAGTGCGTGCATGCATGCACACACACAGGAGGTGGAGGATGCTGAAAGCCAGGCCTATGCATTGTCATGTTTGTGCGATGACGAGTGTGAATCTGTGTTTGAATCCAGCTCCTCCTTTCCCGACACCAGCTTGGTTGCTTTCATCTCTGCTGGGTCCATTCTGGTTCAGTCCTGGCCGTGTGGCCGTGTTTCCTCCTCCAGCTCCGTGGGCTCTCGCTGCACACTGTGTCTCTCGGGCCTTCGCGGGCCAGGCACCTGCCACCACAACCCCCGGTGCTCAGAACCTCACACCCTACTGTATCCGTGCTGGGCTCACCGTGTCCCTTCCTCTGCAGGATCTTTTTGTCACCCTCTGCACTTTGGCAGCCCTTTCTCTCGCTTACTGGAGAGTCTCTTGACCTTGTGTCCCTCCTTTCCTCCTTCCTGCTCTGGTCCTTGGAGCCCCACTCTCTGGGGGGTGTTTCTTTGTGCTCTACCTGCTGTGGTCAGTTAAGGGGACCCTTCTCTGTCCCATGTCGGGGGCCCAGGGACACATGGGCAGCTCCTGGGCTTCTGCTGGGGTGTAGAGGGCAGTGACACAGGACCAGGGCAGGGCTGTGGCCACCAGATGTTCCGGCCTCCTTTTGGCAAGGACAGCTGCCCTGCAGAGGTGACATGCCTAATTGGAGCCTTCAGCCTATAGTGGGCCACCCCCCGGTGACTGGCACAAAATAGTACCTCTCTTTCTGTCTCTTTCCTGATTGTTTTCCTGGAGGGTTTCGGTTTTTCATTTTGAATATTCCTGACCTCTGTGCCCTTCTGCAAATGCAAGCTGGCCCCAGGCTGCTGTCCTCCTGTGGGCTGTCCTTAGTGACTTTCTTCTGACTCTGAGTGTCGGTTCTGGTCAAGGGATCTTTTAAAGGGGACAAATGTGGCCATGAGCAGAGCCTTCCAGGGGCCGGGCCCTGCCTGACGCGTCTGTGGGCATGACCTGAACTTGGGAGCAGGTGAAGCCCTCTGTGTGCCGCGTCCTTCCTGTGAAGTAGAAAGCAGAGGTTCTGGATGAGAAGTCTTCAAAAGACCACTTTGCCCTTTCGGATGTTAGCAAAGGGAATAAAAAAGAAAAGAAACAACTCTTTGATTTCTTTGTCTTTGAAGATAAAAGCCTAAGAGTTTGTCAAAGAGGGTTAAGGGCCCGACGCGGCCTTAATCCATCTTGCCGCACTGCTTTGGGAAGATGACTGCTCTGCCTGGGATCGTTGGACCCAAGGGCCGCCACGTTGGTTTCCTCATTCGTGGGCAGGATGGGTGTTGAGAAAGGAGCCTGGTCTCCACACCGTGGAAGTGGGTCCTGATGTCAACTCCAGCTTCCCTGGGGTGTGGGGACTGGACATGTGGGCTGTGATAAGGATCCCAGTGCCATAGGTTGTCATGAGTGCTGCGGAATGTGATGTCATGGTGAGCTCATGTAAAGCCAAGAGCAAAGTGCCAGGTGTGCCGACTGGGCGCATTTAGGTGTCCATGCATCGTCGTCCTTGGCGGGCCAGGAGGCTTCCGTGTCCCTGTCTCTGGACCCAGGTCCTCAGTACGAGGCCCGTAACAGTAGCACTAACACTTCACGTGCTCTGGAGGAAGGCAGAGGAAGAGAACACCGGAGAGCATCCTTCTAATCGGGTTTTACTTCTGCAAAAATGTTTTACCAGCAAATTACTGTGAGGATCCCTTCCTGGGGATTCATAATTTGTTTGATGCCTAATGTGATGCCATCGAAGGTGTCAGCTGGAATGAAAGATATACTCTAATTTGCCGGGGAGCACAGAGGCTGGAGTGATGGTAATTAGAAGCGATTATCTGCTCCTGATCTGCCAAATCTCTGCTCCCTTCCTGGTTCTCGAGGTCAGAGTGGAGCAGAGGTTGGAAGCACTGTGCTCTGCACTGAGGCTTTGCCACCTGACGAGCTCTGTCCTGTTGCTTTTTCTGGGGCTGGGGCATGCTGCATCACGAAGGCGCTGCCTTCTTAAGTGGCCTTACCTTCTCAGCTCTGGGTCCTCTTAGAATCTAGAAGCCATGACTGATCAGCTTCTCATGAAGAGGCAGTGAGAATGACCAGGACAGTAACCGTGTGAGGCTCTGCCCATGGGGCTGCTATTTGGTAGGAGCCTCTATGGACAGCGGGTGACAGTGGGAGGCATGGCCGTTAGAGCCAGCTTGACCCTCAGTTGGGGTTCCTAGATAAAATACAGGATGCTCAGCTAAATTTTAATTTCAAATAAACTGAATAATTTTGGAATATAAGTGTGTCCCATGTAACATTTGGGATATACTTACACTAAAATTATTTGTTGTGCATTTGAACTTCAAATTCAACCATTGCTTGGGACATGCTTATACTAAGAAAGTATCCAAATAATCTATTGTTTATCCAAAATCTAAATTTAACTGTGGGTCCTGTATTCTCATTTGCTAAACCTACAGCCTGAGACTTTGGCTTTTTGTATAACAGCCCCAGGCCTGCACTCTTGTGTGATGTGGTGGGCATGACAGTTCTGGCTGTGCTAATTCCCCAACGTGTCTGGAAGTAGGGGTGCAGAGTGACCCCACATGTATATCTAAATGCCCACTCTGCTCCTCCTGGTCCTCATGGGCCCTTGTCACCTTCAAAGATCTTTCCAGAGGTCCCCATTTCATGCCATGAGGTAGGTTGAGGGGGCCCATGGACTAAAGGCACCCACTTTCGTAAGGTCCTAGCTTCTCCCCTCTGTCCTCTGTCTAGGTCTTCCTGTTCCCCATATTTCCTCTTGGACCTTGGCCAGTGCCATGGGCCACAGAGAAGGCACTAGACAGTGGCCCAGGAGTCAGGCCCAGATTGTCATCTGGTCTACCATGAGCTCTCTGAGTGGTTCTGGACAGACCATGTTCATACTCACTCTCCTCACCTGAACACGAAAGTGAAAGGCTGGCCCCTGTACCTCTCATGCACTCAGTATTGCAGTCAACACCTATTTTATGGGCCACTCTTCTATGTCAGGCACCATGACAGGCTCTGGTGCTGTGATGGTGACCATCCAGACACCTCCTTCCCTGCCCTGCTGGTGTGAATGGTCTGATCAGAGGAGATGATTTGACATGGGAATATGCCAGAGACTCTGAAAGTCACAGCTCTTGGTACTACTCGTTAGTCTTCCCCTCCATCCTGGGGTCTTATTTTGTCTTCCATTCACCATTTGGATGCATGTGTCTGAGTATTACAAAGCCCCTTGCCAAAACTGCTATGGGTGGTGGAGAATGGATGGAAATCCTTCTGAGCACGTCGCCACATTGGTTAGTTTGGGATGCTCAGCCTTGGCTGTTTGGGCCTTCAGTTGACCTCCATGTTGGTTCTCTCATGCAGGGCTCTCCACCTACCCTCTGTGGGGAGCCAGTCAGGCTCATCCTTGTGGAAGTGGCTGAATGAGAGTTGTATGGATGCTCTATTGCCTTCTGAATCAACCCGTGAATCTTTAGCCCAATGTGCATTGTCTATACCTGATGTCCTTGACCAGGCTTTCCTCTCCATCTTGGCCAGCCAACTGGGCTTTCACATCCTTTGTTCTCTGTCTCTGGAATGAATTTCTCCACCTCCATCCTGATTTCCAAAGCCTACTCATACTTCAAGACCCAGTGCAAATGTCTATTCTTGTGAAAAGCTTTTCCTAGCTCCCCAGACAAAATGCCTCCCCCTCACCCCAGATTCCACTGCTCATTATTTCCCCCAGAAGTTGAGCTGGCATTTGGTCGACCTAGTACCAGTCTTAGCTGTGAATGTGTCTGTATGCCTGGCCAATTGTTACTCTCAACATCATGGTGTCTGGAAAATGTTGGCCAAGTAGGATGCTCCCAGGGACCCCAAGAGCAGGTGGGCTGCAGCTCATGATGATAGTTTCAGAGGGTTGTTGGCCCTGGTCCTCTTTGGGGTTCCCAACTTTGAGTTTGGAGCTCTGGCTCTGCTCCCTAGGGATGTGTGTGTGTGTGTGTGTGTGTGTGTGTGTGTGTGTGTATGTGCTTCCAGGGCCCCATCAGCTTACTCGCCCTCCTGCACAAATTCTGGGTAATTGCACTCTTGGTCATCATGTAGAATGTTCTGGTCTCACCAGCAGCACTCAGGCAAGCTATAGAAATAGGCAGGAGCTAGATTTTGGATTTGGTCTTGGACTTTGGGCAAAGGTGGGTCTAGGAATAAAGAAACCCTAGCCAACCTCTTCTCTGCTAGGTCTAGCTGGAGAAGTGGTGTTCAGAGAAAGGCCATCTCCAGATTTAGTGGCTCCTTGGATGACTTACAGGCCTAGGCATATGGTCCTGCTCAGCATTTACTACAGTGAAGGACACAAAGCAGAGGGAAGAGGTATGTGGCGTAGAGTCTAGAGAAGAGCAGATATGAGCTCCCAAGGGCCATCTCCTGGTATAGTCACATTTGGTCATGACAACACGCAGAGTCTACCAGGCAAGCCCACTGAGACTTGGTGCCCCAGGTTTTTACTGGGGGCTGGTCTCATGGGTACCCTCTGCCTGGCATTTCAGAATTTCAAACTCCCAGGAAGAAAGCATATGCCAACTCAGAGCACACTGTCCACACAAAGAACCGAGGCCCCATTGAGCTGCTTTTATCAGTTGGGGTGGTGGGAACACTCTCGACATCCATATTCACAGAGGCTGTCCGGCAGGTGTGCCTCTCGAAGTAAGGCCAGCGGGCAGCCTGCTGTGTTAGCACCCCCGAAGTAGCAGAGCCAGCCCTCCCACCTGCTCTTCCCTCTTCTGATGCACTCCCCTTTCATGGGCACACAGGAGGCAGACCGGGTAATGGGATTCTGGGGGACTGGGGTGGATTGACTGGGTGGGAGGCCCACAACCAGGAGGAAAACACTCGTCTTTCTTCAGGGCCGGGTTGTCCCCTTCCTGCCCTGCTGAGTCACCTGTCCTCTTTGCTTCTATCCCTGATGGGCTCCTGCCTTTCCTGCAGGGGGCAGTAAGGGGAGATCACATTTTTGAAGCCCTTGGGAAGAGGGCGGCTCTGCCAGGAACAGGGGCTACCACCCTCCCTGACCTCCAGCACTCAGCACCCTCCACCTCCTGCTGACTCTCCACTGGGGCTGGGCGCACCCCAGCTTGGCTGAGACTCCCAGCTCCACCGCAGAGGCTCTTCCACTTGGAACAAGTTTGGGGGGATGAGTGTTTGTCTAAAGTCAGGCACTTAACCCACATGCTGTGGGTTAGCTCCAAGATCATTCTCAAGGTGGAGGTGTGAGGGCTATAGGGCTATAGGGGCGGCCTTGTCGTTCCCTGCTGACACCCACAGGCTCTAACATGAGCTGCTCCTCTGGGAGGTGATGACATTCCATATGTGGCCTGCTGTCCCCACTGGTCTCTGCCTGCCACCTTGGGCCACCTGCTGCTACCTGTGAAGTGCAGAGTGCCTGGCGGGCCTGCCAAGGCCCCTTTCACGGGTCATGTGTTCTTGGGGGGGGGGATGGAGGGCACGAAGCAGGCATGGCATGGGTTAGGCCTCGGCATGGCATCCCTGGTTCTGAGCACCCAGGGCCCCAGTGAACACCCCCACCACCAGTGGACCAGCCCACTCCCGGCTGGCTCATTCCCACCCGACCCAGCCGGCTCATTCCCACCCGACCCGGCCCTAGCTGCCTCCCAAAACTCTTGTTAAAACATTAGGGGAAATCCTTTTTGGACAATTAGGAAATGCAGGAGCAGCCCAAACAGGCTCCTTCAACTGTTTTTGTTCTGCCAAGCAGACGGTTTCCATAATGTTGCTGAGGGAACCCGTGTGCCTTAATATGCAAGTCAGCAAGGCTGGGGATGCCAAGCCCAGCCAGGCCCTTGGCCTCCTCCTTGGCCGACTGGGTGGGAAGTTGGGGAGGGGAGAGAGCAGCCCTGGGAACACACGGTGGCAGCTGCTCTGGGCCCCAGGGGACTCAGGCTCCCGAAGGTGTGGACAGGAACACAGGCTCAGCCCCCCCCCCCACCCGCTGCCCCACCATGTGCTGGAGCATCCAAGGGGGTGTGGACAGTGGGAGTCAGGGGAGGAGGCTGGGTCTCCTCTGCCCCTTCCTGCTGTAATTCTGCAGGAACCTGGAATCAAGTCACTTATGGTCCCTTATTACATTGGAATAAGAATAACAAGGGCACCTGGGGTCCTGGGGTTCCTCTGGGTACCTGATCAGGACTAATGTGAGATTTTTGGTGTAGGATGGTCATTATCTCTGTTTGATTTCAGTTCCCTTTGAAATAATTCAGGCTTTGGACTCAGAAAGACCCAGATTTAGCTCTGGCTCTCACCACATACATGGCTTTTGTTTTTTCATCTATAGAGTGGGAGTGATGTTAGCACCTCCCTGCAGTGGTGGTGACGATTTCACCTGAGGACATTCTGCTTGAGTACCTGGCGGGTCAGCAGTGAGGATCTGAATCGTTGTTGTGGTTGGTGGTGTTATTTGCCTGGCTACTCAGGGTCCAGAGTAAGGCCTGGTGTGGGGCAGGTGCTTGGGGCTATGGGGCTGGCCTGTGCTGGGTGGAGATGTATGTCCTGGCCAGGGAGCTCGGGGCAGGGCCACTTGGCTTTGCAGATGAGGAAACAAGTATTCAGAAGCAGCGAGGAGCTAATTTAGGGTCACAGCCCTGGGTTCCCCATGCTGAGGACTGAGAGGGTGTGCATGCAGTGGGGCTGGCTGCATTTGGCACCCAGACTGTGTGCTTGGCCGATAGTCCATAAATAATGAGCTGGCTGTTATTATCAGTTAGTGCCACCCTGGCCGTGTGACAGCTCCCGATTTAGCTATCACAGGGGATATGTATGAAGTCACTTTGTTCAGATCCCCAAAAGGCACTTACTCAGACCACTCAGGTTTTCCCATCTCAAGCTGCACTAAGGGCGGCCCAGGATGGCCTCTCCTGCCCTTTTGGAAACCATGTGTGGCCCCTGTGAGTTCAACAGGAACCAGTAGCCTGTGTCTGGCCTGCACGTAGCCTCGAGCATTTTCTGTGCCCAGGAGGGTGTGGGATGGTGGTCTCACAGGTGGGAGAGTCTGGGCTCCAGCCTGTGGTGTAGAGAGACACCGTTGGTGCTGCATGGAGGCTGGAGGGCTGGCTCTGACCCAGGCAGCCATGTGAGGGTCCTTGGAAGGGGCAGGGGAGGAGGCCACAGGCCAGGCCTGGGGCTAAGATTCAGAAGCGACCCAGCTTTGATATAGAGGATCCTTTAGGGCCCTGTAGGAGCTCAGGGAGCTTTGGGGTGACCTCACCATCTGCCTGCAGCCCAGCAGACCCTGTGGTTCCCCAAAGTCCCAGACACTTGTAAGCCCTCAGCCTCCTGCGATGGTGTCTCCTGTGGATATTTTCCTTCAGTGGCCACAGAAGATGCATCCAAAGGCCACTGGGTTAAAGGTTTGGCAGCAAAAAAGATGAGACTCTGGCTTTCGCTGCCTCTGGGGGATCCCTGGAGCTTGGTGGGCCAAGGGGTTGGAGACAGGTGGCCTGGAGAAGGTGCCATCTCTGGAGGGCAAGCTCCAGAAATGCACGGCTAATTCTGGAAGGAACAGAGCCAGAGCGGCATCCACTGAGCTCCCCGGCACACAGCCCATCTGCATGAGGAACCCACTACAGGGACCCAGGATGACTACAATTGGGGGGAATAATGAGTTCCAGAGACTCTGATGTGTTTTGGGCTTGAGACCTTGAACGGGGTGGCAGGAAGTGGATCGGATACTTCTGTAGGATGGGCTGTTGCACCTGGGAGAACCCTGGCTCCTGGTCCCCACCTAATACCCAGGGCAGGAACTGGGCCGGGCAGATGCTGAGCAAGGGCTCCGACCCAGCCTTGACCTCAGGCCCTGCTGTTCCCTGCCAGGTGTGGTCGAGCCTCTGGCTTTGGCCAAGACCAAGGACCTCACTGAGAGGTTCATGGGGAGCCATGGGGGCTCAAAGGAGGGTTGCAGGGGGCTTTAGGCCCTCCTTGTAAGCAGACGTTTTTAAGAAGAGAAAATCAGCCAGGAAATGTGCTCCCTCCCTGGTTGTATGCACAGCACAGACCAGTAAACATTGACACAGGGTCTCATTTAGTCCTTGGGGTGCTACAGGAAAAGAGGTGTCACCACCTACTGATGACGAAGCTGAGGCCTTGAGAAGTGAGGTCCCAAGTCAGGGTCACACAATCCATATTACATTCATGTCAGGAAAGGCTGGGACAATGAGGGAGGACTTCCTGGAGACGCCGAGGTGCACAGCACAGAGACCCTGCTCCCCCGAGGGTGCGTATTACCACAGACACCAGATGGTCAGAGAACGCTTGCCTGGTGCTTCCTCTGGGGCGTGTGTGAATCCAGGAGCAACATAAGCACTAACTCATTTATTTTCACATCAACCTAAAGCAACAGGAACTAGTATTGTGCCTCGATGCAGAAACTTAGGCTCACTTGTCCAGATGGGCAGATGGTAAGCCGTGGAGCCAGAATCGGCACTCAGGACACCATCAGGGCGTCTTTCCTGGCTTGGAAGATGTGTAGAGAATATAGGGGAAGCTCCCTGTCACCTGAGCTGTCGCTGCAAGGGAAACCACAAGTGGCACATCATTCCCTGACTCCTAAGGGACTGGGGCCCTCACCCCCAGCACCCAGCGGGCCTCTGAGGAAATGCCAGCATCTGGCAGGGACCAGAGTTGAGGGGTTGTCCATGAGAGGCTGGCAGGGGCCAGGGGAGGCCAGAGGGAGGGGTGGGGATGGGCCAAAACCAGAGAGAACACGCCCTCCCTGAAGGCTTCAGACTCAAACTTAACAAGTTCAGATCTCATATTGGCCAAACAAAACCCAGCTGTGGGTCAGACTTGGCCTGGGGGCCCCAGCATGTGATGTCTGACTAGTGGGGAGACCTGTGTCCCTGGGTGACCCTGTCAGGGCCTTGGGCTGGGGACAGCGGGACACTAAAGCCCCATTTGGCCACAGTCATTCTTGCTTCTGATCTGCCCATGGAGATCCCCAATATCAGGGGGACAGAAAGGTCTGGTGATACCACAGAGAGCTGAGGTCAGGGTCCCAAGGCCTGGGGTTTGAGTTCTGCTGCATCTGGGACTCCGTCTTTGTCAGGCGGAGGGGGTGACAGTCCTACCTGTCCTCATGAGCAGGTGACAGACCACAGTCAGTGGCGCCAGCCTGGCCCATGGCACGTGCTTGGAGAGGTTGTACCTTCGTCCCATGTGACACTCGCGGTGGCCCCACCTCCCAAGGGTTGGTGGGCAGGCAGGTGGCGGCAGGCATCCTTGTCCTGTTTTACTGATGAGGGAAGCCAGCCCCAGAGAAGTCACAGGACTTCCCCAGAGGTGGTGTCAGCTGTGGCCCTGAATACCAACCCTAGCCCAGCTTTACTAAACATGAACTGGGTGCTCCAGCTGGGAGGCTGGATGTGGGTCCTTGGGGGGCAGCCAGGATGCATTTTACCTGCTGCCTGGCTCATCGGTCAGCAGTCATGTTGAGTCCCTGGGATCAACGACTCCCTGAGGCTCTGCTTTAAGGATTCCATGCACTGCAGTCTCAGTCCTGGGCACTAGCAGCCCCAGCTGGCCGGGTGGAGAATGCCAAGGTAAAGTTCTGGAAGGTTCTGCAGCCAGGGTCTCCAGTGCTTCGGCACACAGTACCTGGATCCATGTTCCAGGCTCACGTGAGCTCAGGAAATGCCCAGGGCTTCTTGCCCTCATGTCTTCACTACAACCTGCATCCTGTGTCTCATCTCTAGATTTCAGATGCAGAGGTTAAAGGTCATGGGGACCACCCTGCCCACCCTGCTCTCTCCTACTCTTCTTTGGTAGTCTGACCACATACTCCTGGGTCCCTGCAGAGTGTTGTTAGAGAGGGAACTCGCAGGCCCTGTCAGCAGCTCAAAGCCAGAGCTTTGGTGCCTGGGGACAGGGCTGTTCATTTGCAGTGAGGGTCACCCGGGTAGCACTCGGGCCACGGCTGGTTGGGGAGGGAGGGAAGGCCATGACTGCCCTCTGAGAGCCCCCTGAGCACCTTGCCTCCCTACGAGAGACGCCTGCAGTGTGGTGCTACCCTGTGCCTCTGGTGTGGCCGTGGGGGTTTGCACACTGAGCTGCCCCATGGTCACCATAGTGAGCATCTGGCACTCCTTCCCTGTGACCCTGCTGTTCCTTCTCGCCACCCCACGATTTCCGCAGGCAGGGCCATCCTGTCCTTCCAGGCTCTGCCCACTTGCTGCCTCCTCCAGGCAGCCTGGGCGCCTCTCCCTGCCCTCTCTGTGGCACACACAGCGGGTGCCCAGGATGTGCAAGCCAGGCGAGCACTGGCGAGAGCCCTGCTCTGAAAGCCAAGGAGGTTTGGGAAGGCCGGCAGCGTGGCCGCCCTGACCGATGCGCTGTGCGTGTGCCCAGGGCTCTCTGGGAGCCCGGGTGGTCAGCGAGGGCCCAGGGCCGGTGGGCTGGAGCACTGGAGCGCCATGTGGTCCGGATGCAGAAACTGCCAGGCTTTTCCCCCACGGAGCCTGATGTAACGGACTCAGAATTACACACTGTAGAAGGACTTTCCTGCCTTCAGTGCTTTTTGCGTTTATTGGAAGCTTTAATGTTTCTGGGTAATGAAATCCATTATCTGGTGTTCAGCGGAATACTTAAAAACAAAAGTATCAGAATGAATAAACAATGCAATATCTGTACCCAAACATTCCTTTAAAATGTAATGAAAAACATTTCTCCGACACTCGCAGCATTTTGGTCGCTTGGCCAACCCTGAAAGACGTCGTAAAACAAAACGAAGAAGCCAATTTGTCAGTGTTCATAGAGATGCTTCCTATCTATTTTTCTTGGAGGATTTGGGACATACACACAGAAGGCGTTAGAGGGGCTGGCGAGGCCGCCGTCTCTCTGTACTGATGCAGAAGTTGGGACCCGGTGCCGGGGGCTTTCCTCCTCCGCTGGGCCTCACTGGCATCATCTTAAAATCAGAGATGCCAGTGATGTCATGGAGATCCCTCCTCGAGGACTGTCAAGGGGTCAGGTATAATGATGCGTGGGAGAGAGCTTTGTAAGCCTTGTTGACGGCTCCTGCTTTTAGAATGAAACATTCCAGGAGGACATGCTCCCATCTTGTCTCCCCCCCAACACTGCTCCAGACCCCTGAAAAGCCAATTTCTCAGTCCATGTGCTACACGAAGAGCCCTTCTGAGGAAGGGAGAGCCCATACAGGGTGTCAGGAGACCTGGGAACTGACCCCAGCTCCTGTGTCCTTGGAGGCCATGGGCTCCAGGAGAGGAGTTGTCAGGCCTGAGCTCAGATGCCTACCTGGCCACTCACCATGTGTGGCTGCAGGTGCCGGGGCCTCCCCGAGCCTGGGATGCTGTGTGGAGTGGGGGTGATCCCATGGCCGCTAAATGGTGCCATGGTCAGGATCGCTGTGTGGCCTTGAGTGGGCAACTGGCTTGTTCTGTTCCATTTTCTCATCTGCCAGAGGCTAGGACTTGACTAATTTATTTTTATTTTTTTAAAAGATTTTATTTGTTTATTCATGAGAGACACACAGAGAGAGGCAGAGACATAGGCAGAAGGACAAGCAGGCTCCCTGCAGGGAGCTTGATGTGGGACTCAATCCCAGGACCCTAGGATCACGACCTAAACCAAAGACAGATGCTTAACTGCTGAGCCACCCAGGCGCACCATTGACTCATTGATTTTTAAAAGTCCTTGTCCATTATTTAACTTGATTCCTCTTTCCAGGCATGTAATTCTTCCCTGGTTTCCTAATATTTGAAGCCATACACTTTCATCAGAGTTTTGCAAAGCCACCTCGTCGTTGGCACTGGTGGTGGAGGTGCCAGGGATGGAGAATCCACTCGCGGTCAGCGCTAGGCCAGGTGGCTGGACCTGGGGAGATGGTGGATCCCGCTGCACGGGGCCAGTAGGGCGTTAGCCCCCCTATCCAAACTCCGCAGGTCCCCCACGTTCTGCTGTAAGTCAGGTTGGCAGTGGTACATGGCAGGAGGGTGTTTTGTGTGTCAGGATATCTAGGTAATGCTGCAGTAACAAGCACCCCAGATCTCAGGGGCTTGAAATGCTCATTATTATCATGGATCTAAGGATTGGGTCCCCGACCTGCCTGGTTCCTGCTTGGCTGCAGAGCAGGGGTGGCAGGGCTGGTGTCATCTAAAGGCTTGCCTGGGCTGGATGTCCACGACGATGGTTTCTTCGCTTCCATGTTAGGACTTGGGCCAGGCTGGCAAGATCAGCGTGGGGCCTGTGGTGGGCATGCTCTCTACTCAGCCTCTGTGTGGCCTCCTCCTAGTGTGATGGTCCCAAGAGCCCATGTTTTCATAGACAGACAGTGGAAACCACCAGCCTCCTGAGACCTGGGCCAGACACCAGCACAGTGTCACTTCAGCTGAGAAGTCACGGACGGACCTGCTCAGGGCCTGGGAACACAGCTTGCACCTGTTGGTGGGAGGGATGCCAGAGTTCGTGGCCATCCTTAATCTTCTATAGCCGCTATCTATGAAAGCTTACCATGTACCAGATGCTTCTCCCTGGGCTTTTCACCCTATTGAAGCCTCAAAGGATCCTAGGAGACAGGTGCCACCATATGCCTGTTTTACAGGTGAGGCCTGAGGCCTCACAGGAGTGTGTGGGAGATCCAGATTTGAACCCCAGGACACCCTTCCCGCTGCAGCAAGATGTGTGTGAGCTACAGCAAGAAAGATGCTGGAATCTGCAGATTTCTCTTCTCCAGTAAGAGCTGAATTAATTCTCTAACATTCATTCTGCATGTCCCTGAGCAGAGCCCCTGTGCACAGGACGGCCCTTGGCAGGCTCAGGCAAGAATGAGTCTTATATAAGAAAGGGGGTGAAGGTCTGCTCCAACCCTGCAATTATCCCATCACCTGGGCCTCCTTGACTCGGAACGTTTCTTTTCCGTAGGCTGCTCCATCCATAATTAAAAAAACCCCACAGATCTTACTTAATGGGAAACACGCTGGCTCTTCTGGTGTGGTTTAAAGCAAGCCGGTTTATTCCAGAGACATTTCGTTGTGAGTATTAATAAAAACAACATGCATTTTTGTGTGTTTCCATAGAGACTTCTCCAGATTTATGTCCCCGAGACATATCTTTGGATCTCATGGAATAATTATCTTCCAAATGTCCCCTGATATTCTGCAGGTGTCCCCGGCCGTGAGGCAGATGTTGAGGATGTTTGTGTACGAGGCACAGACGGACTAGATGCAGCCGGCCCGGGGTCTCTCGTGTGGTTGCGGAGTGTGAGGTATCAGGGTGTACAGAGGCGAGGCTGGAAAACATCTGGGCACACAGTGTTGTTGCGTCTGCACTTGGGGCTGTTTGAAAGTTGATGTGTGTCCACTGAGAACAGCGGGTCCCCTTTTGCTCTGCTGCCTAATAACAGAAGTTCAGGCTCCCCCAAAGGCCAAAAGAATGGGGCCTTTTAATGTGGACTTGTTGCCTGAACCACCGTGGCACCAGGCGATGTGGACGCTGGAGTGGATGTCAGGAGTACAGAGTTCTTGACCCTGCTTGGCCACCAAAAGGCTAAGTGACTGGGAGTAAGACAGAGCTCTTTAGACTCCTGTTTCTTCATCTGTAAAATGGGTACATTAGGGTAATATCCTGTCATTTGCAGATGACAGAAGCCCAGTTGGAACTAGTGTAAGGAAAAAAAAAAAAGGTATATATGACTTTGTATTGTTGGAAATTCCAGGGATAGAACTCTGACTTCTGGTGTGGCTCGATCCAGGAGCTCAAACAATGTCTTCTGAACTCTGTCCTTTTCTCCCCCTCTATCTCCGGGCTCTGCTAAGTGCAAGAATTTGTTCTGTGAGGAATCATCCTACACTTTCCCCTAGAGGATTAAACAAATGAGTTTTGTTTGTTTTTAAGATTTTATTTTATTTTTTAAAGTAATCTCTACACCTAACATGGGGCTCAAACCTACAGCCCTGAGATCAAGTATCGCATGCTCCACCAACTGAGCCAGCCGGGTGCCCCCAGTGCATTGGAGTTCTTGAAAGCATCACCGAGGACTGGGCCAGTGACCAAATATGCATACGCAAGAATACATTTCTTGTAATTGCTTGTAATGGTGAAAAATGGGAATGGATTCCCCCAGGGAGTTGGTCAAAGAGGCGATGTCCATGCGGCCACTGATACAGCCTAGTGGCTTTCTGCACAGGGAATGTGCCTCGGGGTGTTGCTGGTACACGGCAGCTGGGGTAGACTGGTGCTTTGGTGTCAAGTTGTATTTCTGTATGTGTGAGCATGTGTGAGTGTGAGTATGTCAGTGTGCATGTGAATTGATTGTGCACCGTTAGCCCTTCACACAGAAGGTTCCTTGGGATGAGAAGCCCACAGGTTGCTCTTTGTACAGCGGGATCCTTGCTCACATGCATGGTGTCCTGTGGCCCCTTTGAAATGCGTGATGTCCACTGGCCAGTAAAGGCCCCGAGAAGGCCTGTAAAGTAACCGCTTATTTCAACTTAACCTTCTGTCTCCCAAACTCCTCCCAGGGCAGGCCCCTTCCTGTCACCTCTGTTTCCTTGTTGTGGAAAATGCTCTGTGAAGCACTGGCTGTCGCAGTCCCTACTCCACTGTGCAGATGCTTCCTGACCCCAGTGCTGGGCACTGTGCCTGGTCCTGGGAAGCCCAGCAGTCCCCAAGCAGACACAACCCAGGTTGCACAGAGCTCTTGGGCCCTGGTGAGTTGTCATGGTGGTCTGGCGGAGTGGAGGGGTGTGGAGGTCCTGAGCCCCACTGAGGGGCCTCCTTTGTTTTGGGATGGAGGTCTGGGGGTGGGGGGTAGCTGGAAAGCTTTTTAGACCGGTGCTTCTCAAAGTGGGGTTGGGGTTGCCTGGAAACATGCTGGAAGTGGCAGGGCAGGGCCCATGGGCGTTGTTGCCCGGGGGTGTGTGTACCTATGGGAGCGCATCCCACTCTGGGGGACTGGGTCAGGAGGGCATTCCTCAACCCCCTCTTCCTTTGTAAGATATTCCTCTAGGGGCACCTGGGTGGCTCAGTGGTTGAGCATCTGCCTTTGGCTCAGGGCATGGTCCCAGGGTCCTGGAATCGAGTCTTGCATGGGGCTCCCCACAGGGAGCCTGCTTCTCCCTCTGCCTGTGTCTCTGTGTCTCTCTGTGTGTTTCTCATGAACAAAGAAATAAAATCTTTAAAAAAAATGTATAAAATATTCCTCTATTGGTGGAACTTGTGTTATGTAGTGAACAGGTACTACTTTTAGAATGAAGAAAACAATAAAATTGATTTTTATTTCTAAAAAGTAAACTCCAGAGCTCTAAGTATCTCCCCCCATGTCTTTGTTGCCAGACAGCCTCTGTTTCTGTTCACAGAGTCCCGTGTGACTGTCCAACGTACTGCCTGAGCCAGGAGTCCTCTCAGAGAGTGGGGGGGTGAGGGGGGGCAGGGAACTTATCACTGCACTGATGACGGGCATAAACGGGGACGCCTGCAGGAATGGATGGTCCTTCCCCGAGAGACCCCAAGTACACAAGGTTCCCAATCGTCATTATAGACAGAAGTCTCCAGGCAGCGGCTCATCAAGGGTGGCAATCCAAAATAGTTACAGTATTTTATTCTGAAATTTTGGATACAGTCAAATGGAAAATCCCCCCAGCAGATCCTAGACCATTATCTGTTTCCCAGATGGAGCCTCGGGAGGCGGCACGGCTGGGCCCGCTTCAGCGCCAGCATCCTGGATGAAGATCCCAGCTCGGCCCCCCCGCCCCCCGCCAGGCTCAAACCCCCTGCAGCAGGTTTTCTCCCAGCCCGAGAAGCATCTGGAAGACTGAGGCGGGGGTGGGATAGGGGGTCATGCCTATATTTAAGCATGTAAATAGCAAAGCCCTTGGCCTTCCGGATCTGTGAACTCTCCTGAGCTGCTCTCTTACCACCCCCAAGTCCAACTGCCTGCCCCCAGGAGCCCTCCCTATAGGTCTGCAGGAGACACACGCAGGCCTTGGGCTGGGGAGGGCCTGCAGGGCGGCCCTGGGAGTGAGAACCTCAAGGTTCCATCCTGAATCTGTGTCCCTGGGTCCTGCCTTCCTCTGGCCCCTGGAAATGGCACGTTCTGTTTACGCTGAGCAGTGGCGTGGGGCTGTCCAGGTCTGTAGTGCATCCCAGAGCTGGGTGGGATGAATCTTAGAGGGGAACGCCTTTCCTGCAGGAACACCAGGTGTTGAGGCTCGCCCAGACCACCTCTCATGCATTCCTGTGTCCTGTGGGTGCATGCTGAGCCCCCCACTGGATGCTGGAGGCTGAGGAAACCAGACAGAGCAGGAGCAGCTCTTGCTGGGGGACAGGGAGTGGCACCAGGCGAGGACACACTGCCAACACCCTCCCAGATGATGTGACAGGTGCACAAATCAGGGCGAGTTGGGGTCAGAGTGCATGGACAGTGCTGGGCTGTGACTGGAGGTCGTGATGTCCGATTTCTTTCTCGTGTGCCTCCCCTGGGCTGCAGAGAGCCACTGTGAGTTGTGTGTCCTCATCAGGAGTGACTTGGGATCACTGGGTTGGGGCACACAGTATGGTTGATGCTTGGTCAGGCTGGTTATTCTGAGAGACTCAGCTCATAAACACCCAGACCAGGAGAGAGGAAGACTTGCATACAGAACTCCCAGTGACATATGGGGACAAGCCACACTCAAGGAGGGGAGCCCCGGCCCCAGTCTCTGGGGGTGCACTGTGCACGGTGACCTCCCCGCTAAGGGCATGGCGAGGGAGGGCCGGGAGGGGGACTGCGCAGTGGGGAAGCCTGGCGAACCTCACCTCGGCCAGGGCATCAAGGTTGCCATCGCAGTGACTGGTCACGTCCATGCAGGTGCGTCGCCATCGCAGTGACCAGTCACGTCCATGCAGGTGCCCTGGACATGATGTGACAGGAGGGCACTGCACCCCCGGGGTCTTCCGAGAACCTGCGATCCTTGTCCGATCACGAGAAATAATCAGACCCATCCTCAGTGAGGGACATCACCCAGAATCCTCGATCAGGGCTCCTCGCAAAAATCATCAGAAACCAGGAAAGTCTGAGAAACCATCACAACCCAGAGGAGCCTGGGGAGACTGACGACACAGGTCACGTGGTGTCCTGGACAGGCGCCAGTGGCGGGGAAGGGACATTAGGTGAGGACTAAGGAAATCTGAGCCGAGTGTAGGCTTTAGTTAATAATAAGGTATGAGTCTGGTTTCTCAGTGGTGATGAGTCCGCCCTGGGGGTGTGGGATGTTAACAGCAGGGACGCTGGGCCGGGTACACGGCTTCTCCGTGCATTTTGTAACTTTCTCCTGAATCTAAAACTGAGCTAACAACAAACGGTTTATCTGAGGCAAAGCACCCAGGTCCATCTCTTCTGTGCTGGGTCCGAGGGCAAAGCCAAGGCCCTTCGACATCAGCGCCCCTCACATCCGCACCCGAGAATCCCCCCTCCCCACCCGGAGGATGACCGCAGGATTCGAACTTGGCTTTTGAGAATGGATGTGTTGTCTGGCAGGTGTCCTTTCTCCTTTCTCCGCCCCTCCCCTCTCCCCCGCTCATCCCTCTGTCCCCGTCTGTCCCCCATCGGCACAGACACACGGGCCTCTCCTCCACCTGCATCAGGGAGGGTTCTCCGTCAGGGCCAGTGTTTGGCTGTTGCCCGAGCGTGGAGTGCTTCTGGCACCAGCGTGTAGAGGCCAGGGATGCCGCAGTGCACCCTGCAGCAAAGAATTATCCAGAGCAAAATGTCAGCAGCTCCAACGCTGAGGATTCTCATTCTGGAAGCTTGCCACTGAGGCGGACCCCTGGTCCTGGCTGGGAATGACCTGTTGACATTCCATGCCAGTAACTGAATCTTTTTTTTTTTTTTTTAATTAAAAAAATTTTTTTTTTTTTACTTTTTAAAAAATTTTATTTATTCATGAGAGACATAGAGAGAGAGAGAGAGAGAGAGAGAGAGAGAGACAGACAGAGACACAGGCAGAGGGAGAAGCAGGCTTCATGCAGGGAGCCTGATGCAGGACTCGATCCCAGGACCCTGGGATCACGGCCAGAGCCGAAGGCAGATGCTCAACCACTGAGCCACCCAGGTGTTCCCCGCCTTTTTAAAAAGATGTATTTATTTATTTGAGAGAGAGAGAGAGCAGGGGGAGGAGCAGAGGGAGAGGGAGAGAATGAAGGTCAAGCAGACTCCCCATTGAGCACAGAGCGCGATGCGGGGCTCCATCTTCCGACCCCGAGATCATGACCTGAGCTGAAAGCAAGAGTCACGGACTCAGTCCACCGACTGGGCCACTCTGGTGCCCCTGGCTATGGAATCTTCCAGCAGACCTCTGCCTTGCTTGCAATTAGAAGAAGCTGAGGGAGAAAGAGAACACTGCTGGCTAACACTCACTGAATGTTTAATATGGGCAAACGGTCTCACCTCATCCTCACACCATCTCCGTGGGGCAGGTGCTGTTAGTGTGATGCTCATTGCACAGATGGGGGACACTGAGGCTCAGAGAAGTTAAGTAACTTGCCTCAAGTCACACAGCTAGAAGTGGCCGAGCTGAGCTTTGAACCCAAGCCGTCTGATTCCAAGGCCATGGTGGTGCCTAGGGTGCCAGTGGGCTTTCCCCGCAGGGTACCCTGAGACCTTGGAGGCAGGCAGATGCTGCTGCCCGGGGCTCTGCTCCTGTGGCCTGGCAGGGGAGGGAGGAAGCATCTGGCCCAAGCTGTGTCCCACCCGGGGGCTCCTCCGCACCCTTGCTTGGTGCTCCCCCCTGGAGGTTGCTCACGGTTCATGCTGCCGCTCGGCATTCCTTGGCAGAGCACGGGCACCCGCCCCGGCCACTCATTCCTGTGCTCTGTGCACGTGGGCGTCACCAGTGCCATGGAGACAGCTGGGTCTGTCACCCATCACGCGGTGTCACCATTAATTCACGGCTCCGGGGCATTTGCTGATTTCAGAAGCTCAGGGGGGAACTTCTCAGTCTTTCTGGAACAGAGCGGGGTGGGGCCTGGGGGTTGGGGGTGGGGGGTGGGGGGTGGGGAGGCGGGGTGTCATTTGTGTGCAGATCGTTGGCCCTGGCCCTGTGAGCCTCGGGGCAGGCAGCCGGCCAGGGCACAGGAGTGGGGTGTGTGTGTTCCCCCAGAGGGGCCATCTCCCCATTCTCTGACACATGGGACAGCAACCAAGCCCACGGGATGAATCCAGGGCTCAGGCCTGCCCGTGGGAAGAATGGGAAGGGGCTGGGTGGCTCAGCACAGTCCCGAAAGCTGTGCCTGGAATCAGGGAGGCCTGTGTCAGTGTCTTCCCTCTGCGGACAGTGAGGGACTGTGTCCTGGGCCACATCTTGGACCCCTGGAGCTTCAAGTGTGTCACCAGCAAAGGAGGTGACAGTAAGAGAAGTGGGTGCACTGAAGGCTCCTATGAGGTTTTGGGGATCTCTGCTTTATATGAGTCCCTCTCCTGTCAACCGCAGACCTGCTTGCCCCCCTCTGCCCTGCTCCATGCCCTGGAGGTGACTATGCTTGCTCACCTGGACCCCACCCCCCACCCCTGTTTCTGGCCAGCAGGGCAGGAAGGGGCTGGAGTATTTGTCCTGTGGCTGCCCCTGCTGGCTCGTTCCTCTGCCCGCAGTGCCCCTGGAGCTGCCCACACCTCTGAATCCTCCTTGCTTTATTTTTTAAATTTATTTTTTAAAGACTTTGAGAGAGAGAGAGAGAGAGAGACAGAGAGAGAGAGACAGAGAGGGAACACAAGTCAGGGGGAGCGGCAGAGGGAGAGGGAGGAGCAGACTCCCCCCTGAGCAGGGAGCCTGACGTGGGGCTTAATCCCAGAACCCCAGGATCATGACCTGAGCTGAAGGCAGATGCTTCACTGACTGAGCCCCCCAGGCGCCCCTCCTCCTTGCTTTAGAGGCCAGCGAGTTCTTGTGTGGACTGGGCTGATTGGGATGTGTCATCTCCTTAATCTTCAGGACACCCTCCCCTGTGCAAAAGCACCGTTGTCACCCGTTTGATTGAAGCAGACCCCAGGGAGCTAAGTTACATGCCTGGGGGATCTGAACTGAGGCTTCTGCCTCGGGACATCCTCGGGGACACGTTTACCCCCACAGATGGCATCGTGGGGCTTCGGGGAATGGGTGGTGATGCTCGGGAGATGACTGTGTTGTGTGTCCTTCAGGTGGGACCTATCAGGCCCTATCACCCAATCAGGCCCTATCACCCCTGGTGCTCCGGTCTGTCCGTCCGTCCTGTAAGGCCAGCCCTTCGGTCCCCAAGAGGCGCTCCAGGAGCCCCTAGTGTCTGAGGAGCGGTTTGTGTACGTCGCATGGCCCCATGGCCCCTGGTGAGCTCCTGGTGGTCCCCTCCTGCACTCTTCACACACCCTTGGGCTTTGTAGTTTCTTCCCCATTTTGCAGAATGAGGACTCCTGACTCCTAGGAGCAGCCAGTTCCTGCATTGCTGAGGATGGAGTGGAGGTTTGCTCCTGTGTGGGGCTGATTCCTGAGCCCATGTGGTCACCATTGGGCAGGACAAGGGTGTCCCTGAGGCTTGAGGCTGGAGCTGGGGAGGTTGAGGGGTATTTGGGGGAAAAGCAGAAGGCCCCCCATCTGTGCTCCCTGATGCTGCCTCCTAGCCCCCTACTCTCCCTCCCCAAGAGTGTGGGAGAGGGGTCGCCTCCCTGGTTGCCCCAGGACCTCCCAGCTGACCGCCTCGTGGGACCTTGGCTTCTTCCTCTGTGTGCTGCTCTGAGAGGGCTGTGTGAGGGTCTACCACACATGGGCCACAGGGGCTCTTCCATCTGTCCACCCCACCTCCCCAATGTTCTAGGCCTCATGCTCCAGAATTATGAGGAACAAATTGCCTTCATTGATCCATCAGTGATTGATGGGCTGGTCTAGCAGTCACTCAACAAATGCTCCACTTGTTTGCTGACCCTGGGTCGGCACCCTAAGGGCTGCCAAGAGGATTCTCACTGTCCCCTTCTTTGGAAAGGATCACAGATCCTGCCCTTGGGGTGAGGATAGAAGGAGCAAGGTGAGGAAAGTGTGCCATCCCCCTTGCCTTCCTGTGTGGATGGAAGAAGGATGGATGGATGGAAAGATGAGTGGAGGAATGGATGGATGGATGGATGGGGGAAGTATGGATGGGTGGGTGGATGGAGGGATGGATGGGTGGATGGGGGAAGTATGAATGGGTAGGTGGGTGCAAGGATGATTACTACAGCCTATTCTGGAGGCAATGCACCCACACAGGAACCCCAAACAAGGGATAAGAGAGAGAGGCATAGTGAGAGAGTCAGGAGGGTTTAGGGGAGGTCACTCCAGCTCAGGGGGAGGAGACAGGGTGGTGAGGAGGGTGAGGGCAGGCAGAGGAGGTGGCATTTCAACAGGGCCTTGTGGAACTGCACTCCTTGCTGAGGCGCTGGGGAGGTGAGTGTGTGGGGGGTGACAGGTGGCTTGGTTCAGCTGGGGGGCCCATGCAGGCGACAGGTGGGGGCCAGGTTTGAAGCAGAGCAGGGGGCTAAACTAGCTGATGTCTGCGAGCCTGTGCCTGGTTGGGCTTCCGTCTCGGGTCTGCGGTGGGAACCAGGGTACCCGGTGTCAGGCCCTAGAGCCCCCTGTGTACTGGTGCAGGCTGCTCGTCTGGCAAAAATCTCAAGGTAAAGGACTTGCCCCAGGATTCCCGAGGACTGACTTAGGTGCTCCTTTGTGTCCCCTCAACTGGGCCATGGGGCTCCTCACCTCTGCCCATGACGCAGCATCCAGGAAGCCTCCCTGGGTTATGTGCATGGGTCAGGCCCCACCTCGAGCTTCTGCAGCCTCTGTCTCTGCCTCCTCCCCCATCCCAGGTCTGCTCACAGCTCTGTGGGTGTGGTCACTGCCTCTGAACTTGTCCAGCACCCCCTTATTCCAGGAATCCCATGGAGGAGGCCATGGGGCGCCTTGTCACGGCGTTGGTGGTGTCCAGCCCAGCCTGGCCCTGAGTGGGCTCCCTCGGTTGATCCGGAGCATGGCCTTCCCAGCAGAGGAGCCCTGGGCTGGCTGCTCATCTCTGGGCGCATCCCTGAGGATTAGTGACCTCAGGCCCGTCCCCCACTCCGGAGAGGCTAGGCCTCAGGTATGACCTCTCGGTTCACGTCAGCTGTGTGCTGCCCAGACCTGCCCCTGGGGCTCCGGGGGCGATGGAGCTTCCTGGTTTGGCTCTGCCATGGTACCTCCCTCCTGGGAGAGCTTGTGTGCATTTGGGTTCAGTCAGCGCTGGCTGCCCACCCAGAATTGCCTCTGCTCTGAGCAGAAAGGAGAGGCTGTCACAGAAAGCAAGAGGGCTCTTCAATGACTTCCAGCTTCCGTGGTGTTCCCCAAGCTGAGCTCCGGGGAGCAGTGGGCCTGGAGTCTCCTAAGAGATGTGTTCAGGGTTGAGGAAGGGAAGAGGAGAGGCTGGAGGAGTGAAGCCTCAGCTTGCCCAGCAGCTTTTAAAGGCTATGACAAGTTCTGTAGTAAAGAAATTGATTAACTTATTTGAATGTTCCCAAACTTATTTGACCCTGGAACCCTGTTTTTGTTTGTTTTCCTCAGGGTCCCTATTAACATCTGTTAACACCCTATTTGGGAAAAGCTGACTTCCAGAATGGAGTCCTAATTTCCCTTCACTGCCCGTCTCCCTCCCTCTGTGCGTGCCAAGCACTGTGACAGGTGCTGGGACCAGCTGGGGGTTCTCGTGCATCCTGTCCCCTTACAATCCCACATAATTGGGTGATGTGGCCTGCTCTGTGGTCTAACATTACATTTTCAAGGCAGGCATTTGGTCCAGACCATGAAGGTCATGGGTGCTGGCATTCCCCATGCAGACGATTCAAGCGGAATTTGGAGCTCCCTCAGAGGGAAGGGCCTGGCTCCCAGGGCATCTCGGATGGGCTCTGTGAGGGCCGTAATGCACCACATCTAGCTTTGGCCCAGGCGAACCACGTGCTTTGTTCTTAAATGTGCCACTCATCTGCGTGGCCTCCACAGCCAAGGCATAAGAGTGTATTTATTGAATGCAAATCACGCCGGGAAAATTTATTTCCCTGTCTTGCTGTTCGCCCTCCTTTGCCTGCATCCCAGATTTATGAAACATATGGATCTTCTCTTTAAACAATCCCTCAAAAGCTCTGACTTGCAAATTAGTTCCTTGAATGATCAGCTGTATATACCCTGCATTTAATAAATTCAGTTATTAAGGAAGTAGCGATTGATTATTTAATTCCAGCAGATCAGGAATCAGGCTCCTCGGCAAACGGTCTGAGATGCCGGGTGGAGAAACAGTTAAAGAAAGAAAACACCCATCGCACCTGCCTTGACTGTGGGATTCCCTGTGGTGCAGAGGGAGTCGAGGTTGTGTCCAGGCCGGGGTCCCTGTGGACACGGCCCTGCTCGAGGCCTGATGTAGTCAAGAAATTGATGAACCGGCCAACCAAGGTCCTTTTCATTTGATTTGTGTGAATTGGAGCATTTGCATTGTATATGAAGTGCAATTTGCATTCCATTCTGGGGGAAAAAAATACAAACAATATTGATAAATACATTTTATGTGTATACAAAATAGATTTGAGCAAGATATAGGGGTCCTGGGAGTGGAGGTGTCCATGAGGAAATTAGCTTTGTAAAAGTGGTGTCAATGCAGCGGGAAGGTGATCCTGAAGACTCCAAAAGGCCCTCGTGGCAATGAGAGATCTGACCGCACCTCCCTGCTGCACCCAGCCTGCCTGGGCCCCAGCGCTCAGGGCCAGCTCACCGCCACCTCCTCCAGGAAGCACTCTTCCCTTTGAAATTGTACAACTGTCTGCTGTCTGTCTTTGCCAGGACTGGCAGATCTTATGCTTCCTTCCTCCTAACCTCCCTCCTCCTTCTCTCCCACCCTCCCTCCCTCCCTCCTCCTTCTCTCCCTCCCCTCCCCTCCCTCCTCCCTTCCTCCCTCTTCCCCTTCCTTCTATTCCTTCCATTCCTTCATTTATTTATTCTTCTGTCCATCCACCTGCTTGCAGAGATCCTCCTCTGTGCTGAGGGTGTGGGGTTGGCAAGATCTCTAGGGGACACCTCCTGGACCAAACCAGGGCTGGACAAAGGGCCTCATGGTCAAGTTCCACCCGGACGTGGATGCAGGAGGTATGCTGAGCCTGCTGGGATGCCCTGGCCTTATTCTGTCCCGTTCCTGTTGTCACTTCCTTCGTGTACTCATGCACTCATTGTTCCTGGGAACCCAGGATGTGCCAGGCCTCATGCAGGGTCTTTGGGGGTGCCAGGTTCCTGGGTGGCAGTCAAGGAACCCACCATCCCCGGGTTGGCATGCTGGAGGCTGAGGACCCGGAGGAGGATCCAGTAAGCCCCCTGTCCAGAAAGAGGTGCTGGGCATGACCTTTAGATGGACTGCTTTTAGTGGGCATGTGTCTCTCCAGCAGAGAAAAAGATGGGGGACACACTGACTCCCCGTGCCACCCACATCCTGTGGCTCCTCAGTGCCCAGGCTGCCCATTTGGGAAGTGACGGCTTGGATGCACTGACCCCACGGCCCCCCACCACACGTTGGTCCGGCAGGTGTGGGGTATGAGGTTGCAGGTGTGGGTGCCAGTGCCCCCGGCTGGCCCTGACCTCACATGGCCGCCCGAGCATTATCTGCTGGCGCTGGCTCGGTCACCTGGACCCCTGTCTCACCTCTGGCCCGTTGCTGGGTCTTGTGCTGACTGCTGTGCACAGAGGGCTTCCTGGGGAAGTGGATGCGCTTTGTGTTTCCAGACGAGATTGGGCGTGTTCAGGGTGGTATGGCTGTAGACTGCTTTGTGTTTCCAAAGGGTGAGGTGGCACAGTTCTTGGTGGAGATAGGCTGCAGGCTCACCAGCTTGGGGCAGTGGGGGCCGTGGGGTCCCTGCCACATGGACACCTCGGCCAGCTGTCGGCCTGCCCTCTGCTCTCTTCCCTTCAGCATCCCCGGAGTGTGGGCCACCGGCCCACAGGTGCAGCCTGGCCCCTGGCACCCCTGTACTAGGTTGCTGCCCCGGGTCCCTGCCTTCCTGATGCCCTGCTGTGCATACGGCTTCTGATTCTGCTGGGTTGTCTCCTGAAACAGATGCCCATGTGCGGGGTGGGGGGTGGGGGCACACGCTGAACCCAGTGGTCATTTACTATCACAGCTTGGAGGCCTACATGGAAATCAGGTACGGCAGGGGCGGGGGGTGGTGGTAGAGGGTGGGTGCATCCCCCTGAGGCTCCAGGGGAGGGTCCTGCCTCCCCCCAGTTTCTGGGTTTGTGGCCACACCGCCCTCACCAGTGCCTCTGACTCTCTGTGACCTCCTCTGTCTTCTCTGTGTCTTTCCTCTGAGGACCCTTGTCATTGGATTTATTAGGGCCCATCTGGCTCATCCAGGATGACCTCACCTTGAGATCCTACAAATATGCTTCCCAAGTGAGGCTATGTCATAGGGTGTGGACATTTGCTGTTTGGGGGCCATTTGCCCATGTTGGGGCCTCGCTCCCTCCCCCCAGGGTTGGGGCTGGTTCTGCTCTAACTTGGCACTTCCCTGGTTCAGCCCAGGATGAGGCCAAGACCCTCCCTTGCCCCTGCCCTCACCCCCTCCCACAGGTCGCCATTCAGGAGGTCCCTGCTTGCTTTCTCCCCTTTGCTAGAGCCCAGGGATGCGGAGGAGCTGGGGGTTGGGCCTTGTGGGAGGGGCTGGGCTGGCCCAGGGCTCCTCAGTGGGCATCGGGGAGGGCTCTGAGCCCCTCACTGAAGTGTCTGAGGGCCTTCCTGTCCGAGATCTGGCCTCGATGTGGGGACCAGCTGCAAATGAACCGGGAGACTGAGGCATCCCTCCTCCTACCCCTTCCTTCTTACAAGAACTCTTTGTCCACCACTTTGGACTCCCTGGGTTCTGGGCTGTCTCAGTATCCTCGCTGATGACACAGAAACACAGTTCCATCCGAGGTTGGCGGGGGGCCCTCTGTCTTCTCTTCCTCTTCGCTGGTCTGCTGTGCTTCTTTCATTCACAAACACTTGGATGCCACCTCCCCTGGGAGGCCTCCCTGATGACCTGGGGCCCCCAGGAACGCCCCCTCCTGCTCTGCTGCTTGGGGTCTCAATGCAGACGTCCTCCTGCCTCAGTTGGTTCAGTATCATCATACTGGAGCTGGGTTGCCCATTCGCAAGTCCCAGCTTGACCACTGGTGGTGGGGGCATCAGACAAGGTCATGACATGCCCCCTGCCCCCACCCCTACCTCAGATCCCTCCTGTAGACACTGCGGCCAGCTGGTCGGGGGTCCCAGGGGTTCCTCAGGAGGAGGTGCAGCAGACCTAGTCTGCATGGGAGTGCTGGTGAGCATGGCAGGGGGGCAATGGAGGGGATGTCCACAGTAGCCCGGGGCTGTCCCCCCCACAACAGTGTACCTGGTAGTCTCAGTAAGTGTGTACTGAATGAATGCAGGAGGTAAACCAGTGCCTCCATCCTAATTCGGCTGGAAAATTATCACGCAGGGCCGGACCAGAGAGGGTTAGAAATGAGTATGCGTTTCTTCCCCCGAACCTCATAAATTCCATTATTCTTCCAGTATTATTACAGTTGCTAGCTCTCCCCACTTTACCTAAGAGCAGTGGATTCGATTCATGGAGGTCTATCTTCGCTTCTATGCATAAACACCTGCTTGTTCAAAGACAGAGCAGGGGTCCTTGGAGAAGCCCCCCTGTAGCTGGGGAGCTAAGGCGCATTCAGCAATGAGGCTCAGGTTTGAGGGGGGAATCTGTCCCCTACCCTGCCCGCAGCTGCCTGGGGACAGGTTCCTGGCAGTGTGGCCCTGGCAGTCTAGCCTGTGACTGACACTACTTGGATAAGAGAGAGCTTGATGGACAGAATGATCAGCCTGTCTTGGACATCAGGCTTCCAGTCCTTCGTCATGAGGTCACGAGAAGAGTGGCTTCTGCTAGTGAGGGCTTGCCTGTGTGACATTGCCACGGGCAGATGACCTTCCTGCACCGGAGATGTTGCAAACTGCATGCCGTGAGGGAGGTAGAGCCGGTTGGCACCAGGTGAGTGCACAAGGCCTTTCCTGGAGGGATGCTGGTGTGTGCGCAGCAGGGAGCACGGCCATGTGGGCCTGTCCCCTGGAGCACCCCAAAATAAGCCTCAGGACCTCAGATCTTCTCCCGCCATGGGGAGGCCCCTCCACAGAAGGGAACTGAAAATGAGGGTGAACTGCAGTGCCTCAGAGCTCTTCAGCTCCGTGGGTCCTGCACATGGTCTGAAGTTCTCTTCCTTTGTGGGGTCCCTAGGGGAGCCCCATTTCTTGGGTGGGGGGCAGGCAGTACTTTGTTCAGATAGATGCTCCTGCTCGTTGGCCACTCCCCTTCCTGCACAGCCATCAGGCCATGGTGACCAATGTCACAGGCAGCCCGGAGTTAGGTGTTCTCATCAGTGCCAGCAGCATTGCTGTGTCAGGCATGCCCTTGCCACCTGCCCGTCAGTGAGGCTGTGCACCAGTGAGGCCCAGTGCTGCTCCTGGGGTCTCCCCAATGATGATGACCCACACTTGATGAACTGGCTGTGAGTGAAGGAAGCTGAGCATGAACAAGGGGCCAACCCACTCTGGGGTTGGGGGAAGGATCAAGGAGGACTTGCAGGAAGAGATGATGCAGGGACTCTGATGAAGCATGTGCAGCAGGTAGCAAGTCCGTGGGCTTCCCAGAGAGAGGGGTCAGTGTGAGGAAGGGCCCGTGAGAGATCGCAGACTAGGGCGTGGTGGTGGCAAATAGATCATCGTTGAGGTGAAGGCCAGTGGGGGACGAGGGTGCTGGTGGCATCATTCTCTGAAGCAGCGAAGATCCTCAGCAGGTGACACAGATGAGGAGCCAGTAGCAACGGGACATTCAGGGGCTGTGCAAGGGGCCTGGACTCTGGGTGTATGTGTGGGGTGGCTGCCCAGGGCCCGTTCTGGCCTGATGGCTGGTGTTATGGGTGGAATGGTGCCCCCAAAGAGATGGGTCCACATCCTGGTACCCATGAATGTGAGCTTCTTTGGAAAGAGGATCTTTGCAGAAGGGCTGAGGTAAGGGTTTTGGGATGAGGTCCTCCTGGATTGAGAGTGGCCCTGAATCCAGTGACTGGTATTCTCATGTGAGATGGGAAGGAGACTTGAGGCACCACTGCACGGAGGGGGAAGGCCCTCTGAGGATGAGCAGAGATTGGAGGGATGCCTCCAGGAGCCAAGAAACGCCACGGCCATGATGGCTGGCAGCCCCCAGGAGCAGACAGGGGCCAGGAAAGGGGTCTCCCTCAGAGCCTCCGGAAGGCCCCAACCCTGCCCACACCTGGATTTCAGCCTGGTGAGACTGATTTCAGAATTCCGGCCTCCAGAACTGTGAGGAGAAAGAAGTGTTGTTGTTCTCAGCCACCCAGGTTGTGGTAACTTGTCCGGCAGTAACATACTGTGGATTTCAACTCTCATCATCTCCTCCAGAGACGTCTGTGGACGTCAGGGGGTCTACCTGCCAGGGGGGCAGCAGAGCTCGCTGCGTGGATCCAGGAGCCCACTGGCGTGGGCGGGAGTGCTACAAGCACGCCTTGTTCCAGAAATAATCCTGGCTCCTTCCTGGCGCATTTCCCCCGACCGTGGGCTGAGCGGGTTCAGCCTCCTGTCCAGGCCCTGCTGTCTGCAGCACGTGGGGCCGCAGGGCTGCCATGTGGCCTGGTGTCAGGTCCCTGCCTCCCTCCCGTGGCTCAGGGGTCCTGCCCACGCGTTCAGTCCCACCCCACTTTTAGCTCTGCGAAGTCGGATGTTTTCAAAGTCACGGACGGGGACTCATTGTTGCTAGGAAGATTGCTGCTTAGAACACTTAACCTAAAATTACAATGTGTCTTTCCACTAAAAAAAGATCCTTGGGAGATCCGACAGTTCCCCGAATCCCACTGTCAGGGAGGCGAAGACAAAACAAGCGAGTTGGTTTTCTTCCTGTGAAGCATGTCACCAGATGTGAGATGGGTACAGGGGGATCTCCCAACTGGTCCGACATCAGGGAATTAAAGACCGTGATCTGGGTTAGAGCCCCAACCCTGCTGGGGAGTGGAGAGCATGCTTAGAGACCCAGCCCCTCCACGCCGATGCCCCCAGCTCTGCTGGGCTCCTGGGCGGGCACGGAGAGGGGCCAAGGGCTGTTCATGACAGTGAAGTCCTCTCCAGCGTCCATTCATTCATCATTCATTCATTCATGCCTGTGCCTGACACTAGGCTACGTGCACCGGGCAGACACAGGGAAGAGCGATGCACAGGTCTTGCTACAGGAACTGGGTGTTTCCATGACAACCACAGGCCAAACTCCAAATGATGAGGCCACTGTCAAAAGCACCATGAGTAGGAGTAGGTGGGACTGTGATCCCTGCTCTTGCCCTGGCCCCCTCGGCCCACTCTGCCCTCAACTGCCAAAGGGATCCTGTGAAAACACCATCTTGTGCTCTGAGGATGTCACTCCTCTGCCCTGAGCCCTCTCTGGGCACGCTGGCATTCTCAAAGAAAGAGTCACCTGATCCCAGTGGACCACAAGACCCTGTAGGATACAGTCTCTATTTCTCTTTGGTCTCATCTCTTGCTCCTCTCTCTCCAGACCACACTGGCCTCTTCTCAACTCCTGGGATCTGCCAGGCGTAATGTGGCTTGCCCTCCCCCAGATGGCCATATGCCCCAACCCCCCAACCTCCCTGGGGCCTGCAGTCCCATGTCACCTTCTTAGGGAGGGCTCCCAAGCCACTGTGTCTAAAGTGTCGACACCCCCACCCCTTCTTAGGCTTCCAGAGCCTCACCTGGTATTACATTCCCTAACATACTATTACTCAATCACCCTGTCTATCTGTGGCTCTCCACGCTAGAATGCAGACTCAGGGAGGCCAGGGCTCTGCCTGTTTTGTTTGCCCTGGCCTCCTCAGTTCCTGGGACAGGGCTGGCAAATGAGGAATGTGAGAGCCATAGCCTGAGGTCTCGAAGGGTGAGTGTGAGCCCCCGAGCTGGGCAACTGGGCATGTGCAGAGGTGCACGTTCAGAGAGTCTCAGGCCAGGAAGCATGTGCATTCAGGGAGCAGACAGGGAAGGGTGTGGGCGGATGAGGGACTGAAGATGCAGAGGGAGGTCAAGGAGGGCTACGGGCCCTGCATGTTCGCTGAGGGGTCGCGACCTTCCCCAGAGGTAACAGGAGGTCCCTGGGGTATTCAGTACATGGGAGGCGCGTGTGCATCATGCGTGAGCTGTGCACACCTGAGGACCAGTGGAGGGGGCTGGGGCGGAGCAGGCGCCTGGATGATTTACCAGCGCATCTCCGCTACCTTTTATTAACCATTAAGCACTGTTTCTCATCCTCAGTGCAAGTCCGCTCTAAAGGACTCTGTGCATTACCAGGAGATAATATTAAAAGCCTGCGGTGAGTTGCTCTGGCCGAGGAGAGGCAGGATGCCAGCAATAAAAGGAGGTGCAGTCTTCGCCTGGCTGTTTGTACCAATTTCAGATACCGTATTTCATCCCGTGGAAACTCTCTTAGATGTGCTCCACGTGGCATCATTATTTTACCCACCCTGGAGGAATGTCATTGATTATAAGCCATATTCTAATGTCAAAGATGTTAACGTGTGGGAAAAAAATCTGTGGGTCTTAGAATCAGTGAAATACGGTAATAATGGAATGTACAGATATATGGGACAGCGCGCCAGGTTCTTTTCATAAATGCAGTCAAATATCTGTTGTGGAGAACCAAACGAAACAAGCTAGGACGTGCCATAAATCACTCAGCACGTGTGCACAAGCAGGCTTCCTCGGAGGTGAAGCCTTCCGGCACATTCCAGAGCCAGCCTGGGAGGCGTCTCCTGGGGAGGAGCGGGGCAGCCCACTGGTGTAAAGTGGGGCTCGGGGGTTTCCGGGGGGACGGGTAATTTAAGACATGGTGATGCAGCCTGTGATAATCGCAGTCAGATCCTGTGCTGTGGGGCAGAAGCTGATCTCCCGGGGAGGCGGGAAGGAAAGCTTGTTCCATAGAAGCCCACAGAAGTTTCCAGAGCTCCGCCTTCCCCCACCAGCCCAGGCTCTCCATTGCGGCAGAGTGCAGGGGTGGAGGGGTGCCACGTGGAGCAGAGCCACGGGTGGGAGGCTGCGGGCGCCCATCCAGGGATGGGGAACTAGCCGTGTTCCCGGAGTGTCTGAACTGGCTTTTAGGACCGAGCTTTCACAGATGGAGAGGGGACTTGTTTCAGATGGAATCTGGCTAGCAGCTTCCGATGCCCTCTCCCAGCATCCCTTTGGAATATTTAGGATCACACACACACAACAGATGAGGATATTCAACAGTGGGAACAGCATAACGGACAACAGTGCCCAGATCAGGAGCTGTGGCCTCTCAGCAAAGGCTGGCAGGTGGACGTAGGAAAGCAACCCCAGCACCCTTTGCCTGCGGCGAGCACCCAGGCAGCACGGCTCCTTTTCTGCCCTGCCCGCCCCCACCCCCGTCCCCGTTCCCGCCTCAGCGACCCACACTGAAACCCAGCTGAACACGCTGCCTGTGCCCATCTGCGTTTGGTTCCCCTAGAAACACCCCGAGACAAGGATTGGCGCGCGTGTCGTTTGTTTGCAGGAACGAGGAGCAGGAAGAGGGCTGTGTCTGCAGTGTGCACTGCCCCGCTGGGCCCTCTGTGGGCACCTGGGGCTCAGTCCCTCTGGGGACCCTGGGGACCATGTGGTACATGCATCAGAGGGCTCGTGTGTGTTCAGGAAGCAGACTGCAGTGTGGAGGTTGATGCTGGGGTGATGCTGGGGGACCCCTGTGGGACGCCTTGTGTGCTCATCCTTCTGTCTGTGCGTCTGTACCAAGAGGCATGTGGATGCACAAACCATGGCAAGGGTAAAGCTCTGCTGATGAGCATCCCGCTCTGCTCACACTCTGATAACTGACTCCGAGATCACGGACCCGGGACTCCGGGATCACGCCCTGGGCCGAAGGCAGATCTCTGCTCAACCTCTGAGCCAGCCAGGCATCCCAGTCCCAGCCTTTCTGAGCCTCGAGTGCACAGTGCCTCCTGCCCCAGCTGGCTGGGAAAGTTGGATGTGTTCAGTGCCCCTGGGTGCTCGGTCCTAAGTGAGGTCGGTGCCTGGGGAAGGTTGCAGAGGGAGCACCCTGGTCTACACGACTCTCAGACCTGGCCGAGCAGAGACCCCTCCTGGGCAGATCAGAGCTCCTGCACCCTGTGCCCCATGATTTAATGTCCTACACTCCAAGTTTCCAACGAAAGTCCGTCTTCCTCTGCTGCCCTGTGGCCTGCTTTTACTAACTTGTCTTCCCTCCTGGGACCTTTCACCTCCACTCCCCTCCCTGCTGGCATCCAGTTTCTGCCTGGTTGGCCTTAGGACAGCTTTGTTCCTTGGTGCCCTTCCCCGCAGGTGGTGGCTGTGAAATGTGAGCTTCAGAGAGCCTGGGTTTGCATTGTTGAAACCCAGCTCCACCTCACTTACCTGTCCTGGCGGAGAGAGGGTGTGTTCATTATTCATTTGGTCATTCTAAGATCTTGCGTGTGAGCTCCTCGTGGCTCTGCTGGGGTACAACCTTGCATTCTCTGGGGCGAGAGGTGCCAGGCCGACACCCGTTCATTGCCTCTCAACTTTTTTTTTTAAAGGTTTTTATTTATTTGTGAGAGACACATACACACACACACACACACACACACACACACAGAGAGAGAGAGAGAGAGAGAGAAGGAGGGAGGGAGAGAGAGAGGCGGAGACATAGGCAGAGGGAGAAGCAGACTCCCTCTGGGGAGCCCGATATGGGACTCCATCCTAGGACGCTGTGATCATGACCTGAGCTAAAGGCAGACGCTCAACTGCTGAGCCACCCAGGTGCCCCGGGCACTGCCTCTGAGTGGCGGCAGCTTCCCTTCTAAAGTGGGTGTGCTGGTGCATTTCTCAGGGCAGTTGGGGTGTAGAAATGAGGTGGTGGATGCAGGCGCCTGACATGCAGGGTACACTCAACAACCCCCACCCCCTAGCTCCCTAAGGGTGGCTCTCTCATTGCCTACACTTTTTCTTATTTTATTTTGTTTTTAAATGATTTTTGATGAGAGTCTTTCCAAAATGCCTCCTACAGTTTTCTGGGAGTAATGGGGCAGCTTTGTTGGTTGCCAAGCGTGTCCTGCTTTGCCCACCAACATGGTGGAATCAGTTTCCTGGTCTGTGGAGGGGGGTCAGGGTCTCCCGACCTGTGGGAGCCATTGTGAGCATTTGGTGGGTAATGTTGCCTGGTGCCCAGCAGATGCCCCAGCAACAAATCATGGCAGATACGATTCTTGTGTTTCTCTATGGCTTGGGGTCATCATTACGAGTAGGAGGTTGGTCACGATAACAGGTTCTGCAGATGGTTCAGATTGAAGGGCACTTTCAGGTCAAATGTATCCAAATAAAGCCAAAATAGTGATTTCCTCAGCAGCTATTTACTGGACAACTAGCATGCGAGAGGCACAGTGCTGGGCACGGACGGTGCCAGAGTCATGGGTCTCTGCCCTGTGATGCTGTCGGCGTGGCTGGGCTGGGTAGAGATGCTCCTTTATTTATTTTTTAAAAAAGATTTTATGTGTTTATTCATGGGAGACTCAGAGAGAGAGTCAGAGACACAGGCAGAGGGAGAAGCAGACTCCCTGTGGGGAGTCCAATGCGGGACTTGATCCCAGGACCCCAGAATCACGACCTGAACCAAAGGCAGACACTCAACCGCTGAGCCACCCAGGCATCCAGAGGCTCCTTTACAAATGGTCCAGAAACCTGGATTGCTAAACTTACTAGTGTTGTGAGCAAATGATGAGGAAATAGGCTCTGAGTGAGGGGCTCAAGGGGTTCTCCATCAGCCCTGGTGAGTGATATTGTGACATCTTCTGGACACACACTGGGCTCCTCTCCAGGCCTGACTGCCCCGTCCTGTTTATTCACTCACTCACTCACTCACTCACTCACTCACTCACTCACTCGTCATAATTGCATCGAGCAGCCCAACACAAGAATGCATGAGCAAGAGCATCCAAACAGGTGCACAGACCACGGTTGGGAGAGCATGAGGTGGCCGCCTGAAAACCTCTGTTTAGGGGAAGAGTACCTCTGCTCCTTGCACATCACCGAGGGAGCAAGGGAGTATCTGCCAGTGAACTGAGCCGTGACGCTTCCCAGCTTCCTTCCAGTGGATGCTGCTCCCCAGAGGCAAGCCCCACCATGCTAGGCCGCTGGAGGGTTTTTCGGAGCATGGCTGAGCTGTCCCAGGACACTGGAAGGTCTGCTACTGTCCTTCTGGTTCTGAGGCGCAGGAGAAGAGAAGGCCCTGGGGGCTCCTGGGGGACTCCGTTGGTGCAGCGTCTGCCTTCGGCTCAGGCCATGATCCCAGGTCCTGGGATCGAGTTCTACCGAGCAAGGGGCCTGCCTCCCCCTCTCCCTCTGCTCCTGCCCCTGCCCCTGCTTGTGCTCTCTCTCTGTCAAATAAATAAATAAAATCTTAAAAAAAAAGGGAAGTACAGAAGACCCTGGAGTGTGGGTCCTCTTTTGTGCCACCCTGGCCAGTGGACGCAGGTGAGGGTGAGCCCCTAGCTCCGGCTCAGAGCGAGAGTCCTCCCACCCACAGGGAGGGGCTTTATGTTCTGTCTGCCTGTCACACTTCGTACCCCAAGCCAGTCGCCTCTGCCTCTCTGCGTTTCTCAAAGCTGTCTGCTCCACGCCAGCCCCTTTGCCCCCATGGGGATGAGGCCTTCCTCCCTGCCGGGCCTCAGAGATATATGCAGGATTCTGGTGGGCCTCGTCCTCACCCACAGAACTTCCTCTGTGGCCGGGAAGCTTCCTAAAAACCGCTTCCCTGCTTGGAATCTTCCAGCCCCCTGCTTCCAGAGGGAAACCACGCTCCTGATTGTGGCAGACAGGGTGCGCCGGAACTGATCCCTGTGTCTACCTCCCCGCTGGGATTCTCTCTCCAGTCCCACAGGCAGAGAAGAGCTTCTGTGGATGTGTGTGGATGCATTTGGTTTTCATAACAACACTGAGGGGAAACTGAGGCATGGCGCGGTGAAATAACCTGCCCCAGACCACCGAAGCTGTAAGTGGCGGGGCAGGGGTTGGAAGGGAAGCTGGGTGGCTCTGCAGCCTGCATCCCCCTGGGGCTGCAGTGTGCACACTGGAGTGATGACCACTGTCTGGTACCTGCTTTGGGCCTTAGGTCAATGCCTCGCTTGTGTTCAGAGCTCATGCCCTGACCCGGCTCAGCTGGCATCTCTTCGTGGAAGTATCCCCTGTCCTGCGAGGCCTGGCTGGGTGTGAGACGAGTGGGGGCGGGTCAGCGGTCAGTGTGTGGGCTGGGGGAGACTTTCCTTTGCTTCCAAAAGCCCAGCTTTGGTTTGGCTGTAGGAGAAAGGAGGTGGGACGATGGAGGACTCGGAGAGGGAAGTGGGGGCGGACAGAGAAGGAGGAGGCTGTGCTCTTATGGACAGACATTCTCTGCCAGAAAGGAGCTCGAAAGCCAGAGGTTTCTGTGTCCCAACTACAAGTGCTCGCCATCATCCCCCCCAGGGGAGTGTCGCCCCCCCAGGTAGCTTACCTGAGTACAGCCTCACCTGCCAGACCCCAGAGGTCACCAGGCATCTCAAGAACCTGAAATGACCTTTGGGTTTTGGAATTTCTGGGGTACGTGCACCTGCCGAGGCCTCATTAACTGCCTGTGGAAATTTGATTTGCTTGAAGGTTGGAGGGAGAGGTCACCAGCTTGAATCTAGAGTGCTGAGTTGCTGCCCATGGTCCAGACACACTCCCCCTTCAGCTCCCGGCTCAGAGCTTCTAGAAATAAAACAGCCCCCTCCACTGCTTCCCACCAAGCAGTCCCACCATGCTCTGGGGGGCTGGCTACAGGGCTGGGCCTGGCTGTGCACCCCGTCGGTCCCAGCCTGCCAGCTGCTCTCTTGATGCCCATCAACCTCCTGGCACCAGTAAGTAAATCCTGTCCCAGAGGGCTTTGTTCTGAGATTCCTCTCTTTGATCTGGTGTGCCCTTTCTTAAGAATCCGACAGGCCTGTCTGAGCACTCACCCTGCCCTTTGGTTCTAGCACCATCCCTGTCCCAGGGCTAAGGACCCTGCAGTGAGGGACTGACTTATAAACAGCTTTGCCTGAAGTCACCAGGAAGCAAGTGTTAAGGGAGGGACATGCCCGCAGGCAGACTGACCTCTTGTGCCCTACAACGGCTCTAGAAACTTCCCTGAACTTATGAAGCACTTCATGAGCCTACCTTCATGCCCTGGGTCATATTCATTCTCACCATAGCCTCTGGGATGGCCACATAGCCCCATTTCACAGGTGAGAAGACTGAGCCTTGCTCAGGGTTGCTCACAGCCCTGCCCTCTCCCCTGAGGACTTAGGGTCCTCTCACTCCTGGGGAGGTGCAGACACGTCATCCTCTGGGCTTGTCTGCAGCCACACGCCAGTACTGGGAAGAACTGAACCAGCATCCTCATCCTGCTAGCCTGCCAGGTGGCTCCTCTGGGTTCAGCTCTCCCTGTCCGTGCACGGGGCTCCGTCCGGATGTGGGCTGAGAGCCTCCAGCATCACCTTCCTCAGTCTGAAGGTCTGGAACGGGGCCGTGAGAAGCAGCGCCCTCCCTGCTGTATCCACTGTGTGCAGGTGCCTCTTAGCACACCTCCGGTTAGCTCGTTTGATTCTTGCCATCCAGTGGTGGGCCCGTGTGGCCGATGAAGGCGCCACCACCCATTGATGTTCAGCAATTCGCTGAAGATTGTGCAGAAGTGGCGGGGCCACCTCCCACCCGGACGCTGTGGGGCAGGCAGCCTTGGCCAGGGCTCCGCGGGTGCAGGTCGCCTTCACCCGCAGCCCCGGGGCCACATCCACAGCAGCCCTCCCTCCCCAGAGCCACCTGGAGTCTAAGTGCTTTGCCGATACTGGTTTTTATCTGGTTGGGAGTTAATTCCCCAAACACGATGCGAGGGCTTTATGATCATAAACTTCTTGGGCAGCACGCTGGCTTCACATCTATTTTTAGGGGGGGTTGAGTGCAGGACTATAGCGATGCCCCAAGCCAGCTGTTTGCAAGGAGGGTGATTCCACGTGGCGCCAGCCACCCAGGGTCCGCCGAGCCCTCCCTTCCTGCAGGTCTAGTCTGCCTGTCGGATAATGTTTTAAACAGGGCGAGGTGCTGGTTTCCTGATGTTAGAGGTTCCAGAATACATCTGTTTCATAGATCAGGGATCTCTCCCTCAACAACAGGCAGTATTGATGTCTCAGCCAGAGGGCCGCACTTGTGTTCTGGGGCAGCTCTCCGCACTGGGGATGGGGAAGGGACCGTAGAAGCACAGAGAGCAGCCTGGCATTCACTCAGCCACCAAAGGCTTCCTCATTTCAAACAAAATAGACCAGTCAGCATGCTGTTGCAGAGAAAAGACACCCTCTCGCCAGCTTACGTGAAAGGGGATCTAACAGGAATTACCTGCTCTCAAGATCTGTGGAGAGACTTGAACAGTGGGCGATCTGAAGCTTGGATCTCCAAGGTGAAGCTTCTAGAAAACCCCCAGAGCTGGCTGGGAGCGAGTGGCCGCGGGGGCCACAGTCAGGAGGCCGGCAGCTGGCCCGTCCCGGTCTGTGGCCACCCTTGCTGGCCACCACCCATACCTGCAACGTAGTAGCCTCACAGGCCATGCTGCTCCTCACCTCACTCAGGTCCTAAGGGTGCCTCTGAGCTTCCTGGTGGCCGGAGTATAGAGGGAAATTGAGCAGATGCAAGCAGGCCTGCTGTCCGGGAGATCTTTCTGGAACTGAACGCTGACATCGGTGGCTGACAGGGACATCATAACCTCTCAGTGCAATGGTCGGTTTGTTGAGCTCTTACCTGGAATGATTAACATGCGGTTTGCTTCATTAGGGTGGCTCTGCCACAGACCAGGACAGCCGGTTCAAGGGCACTGCTCTCTGCAGTGTGGAGGGACAAGGAGGCATGCCAGAGGTTAGGTGTTAGCTGTCCGGCCCTGGGGAGAAATGCCAAGGGGAGGGCACAGGGGGTGCTGAGGGAGCCTCATCAGGATGTGGACCTGCTGCATTTGGAGGGACAGATGAAGGGAGCATTCTGTGTGCTCCGAACCCTGCAGGGAGTAACGTGTGTATTCACGGTTAACAGGGCAAACTCAAAAATTGGGTTTGAAAGTCTATCACTGGGTCTTTGTCCCACACCTGATCAGTCCACTGTGTTGCATTTTTGCAACACTCAGCTCAGTGTGGAATCGCAGCATGCTCAGCAGTCCTTAACCTGTGCACCTCAGGCCTTTCTTTCTGCAAAGTGGCTGGACCCAGATCTACCGCAGCCACTGACACCGTTGGAATATTGATGTGTTGTGAGGCCATCCCTCTGGAGTCCAGGCCCATCACCTCTGTTTTGGGTGGGGTCTGGTGTCACTCATTTTCCCCAAGGGCAAAGATGTCAAGATCCAGGTAGAGGGAGTAGATGAGGCACTGGCCACACCCTCTGCTGTGGTGTGATCTTGGGCACCAGCAGGAAATGGGGGCTCACGTGCACAAGGGTATTTTCCTAGGAAGAGAAGTAATGACACTGGGCTCTCAGGTGGCAAAAACATGTTCTCTGAAATGACTGCGCTCTCTGGAGGGGAGTGTGGGGGACAGCAGTAAAGTCGGCTTTTGGAAAATTGCAGGGGTCTGGAACTGTGATTGGCATCCCCACAGTGTGTCCTGAAAGACTGACTTTTTTCTTAAAACTGTGTCTGGGTGAACATTTGGGGACCTCTTGTCCTTCACGTCTTCACTTCACTCATTGTCTCTCTCTTGTCCTGCGGGCTGGTTGTCCCAGAAGGGCCAGTGTTGGGTGTGGTCCTGGGATCTGGCTTGACGTGTGGAAGCATTTCAGAGTATGTCAGGGGGCAGGGGCTACAATCAGTCCCCTTGAGGACACTCGATGGCTCAGTGTCCCCTTCTGGAAAGCACAGAGATGACAAGGGCTGATGGCGTGCCATTGTAGTGAGGAATGAATGTTTTTTTTTTTTTAAGAATTTATTTATTTATTCATGAGAGACCTAGAAAGAGGCAGAGGCACCGGCAGAGGGAGAAGCAGGCTTCCTGCGGGGGGCCTGATGCAGGACTCGCTCCCAGGACCCTGGGATCATGACTTGAGCCGAAGGCAGATGCTCAACCACTGAGCCACGCAGGCGCCCCGGAATGAATGATTTGATCCAAATATAGTGCTCAGCCCTGCGTCTGGTGCACACACTGGGCGTCGTAAATTAATTAACCTTTGACCAACAAATGGAGGCCTTTTCTCCGTGATCCAAGAGTCGGGTGCAGGAGCCTCATTAGTTCCGTGTAAACAGAACAGTCGGCCACACCACAAATGCAAGTGGCTCATCCGCAGCGGGCCCGTCCAGAAAACCTCCGAACTTGGAGCTCGGCCCTGAGAAGGAGACTCAGGGAAGCACCCAGCGGAGCTCAACGGGAGGCTGGCGGCATTCTACTCGCTGCACAAAACGATTTTTCCTTGTCAGTCAGGCTGATGGGATCGGAGCGCGGGGGTCACTCCCGTGACAGCCTGCGCCCTGCTCTTGAGATGGGACTGCTGTTTTGGCGAGAAATCGTTATGTCTTCGGGCGGACTCCACCGCCTTGTCAGCCGAGTGCCAGTGACATGTTTGCAAACCTCTCTGATTTCTGCGCGGCCCCTCATTTGGGATGTGGGCGTCATCTGGCACATGAAGGTCTGAAGCCGGCAGCTGCGCCCTGGGAGGCGTTGTCCCCCTCCCCTGCCCCGTCCTTCTTCCCCTCTGTCTGAGCACAAGGGCCTTCTCTGGCTCCTCGGCCTCGGGGCTGCTTGTGGGTCTGGTTGTCTTGCTCTCATCCTAGAGCCAAATAAGCCACCCCCTTCCCTTCCACAGACCCACCATGAGCACGCTTGTTTCATGCCACCTGTGCTTGTACACCTAGAGAACTGGGGGAGCCCCCACCAAGCCGCCTGCAGGGGCGGGCAGAGTGACAGGGCCTCTTTGACTGTGACGGCAGCCTCGGGTCCCTGGTGGGTTATTCTGCTGGGAATGATGGTGTGGGTGCCTCCCTCTGCTCCCCCATCTCCTCTCACCCCTCTCTGTTGGCCTGCACCCTCACACATGCTCATCAGGCGGTCTCAGCTGGCAGTGCTGTCTGCTGCTGGGGGCTGCAATGCATGCTTCCCTTTCACCTCTTTTACCTGCCAGACATCAAGGCAGGGGAACCCCATCCTTGGGGACCCGTGACTTGGGGGCCGGTGCCCCTCACAGCGCTTCCTTGCTTGGAACAGGGACAGCTGCTGTGCCCGGGCGTTCCTGTCAGGAGGGGGACCCGACCAGCCCCTCCTTTGCTCCACATTTGCTCTCATCATAGTCTGGTTTCACTGCTTGGTCCATTTGCATTGCTTAGCCCCAGCCCTTCGTGGAGCCGTGCCCAGGCCAGGGTGGGGGGATGGCCCACAGATGGAGGGCAACGTTGCAGACGGGGCCATGTGATCACCTCGGGTAGGTGCCACCTCCGTCTTGGACTCCCAGGCACGCTTAATTCGATTCAGGCACTTTCTGGAGGGCTTAGAGCTTTGCCAGCACGGTGGACACGTTTATGAAACAGAATCTCCCCCCCTAGACCCCTACTCTGATATTTAGGGGAAAACATCAAAGTTTCCTTGTTAATGCTGAATGCAAAGTGCTTGGGATCACAGGGTGTACGTTAACGCGCCGTGTGTTTATTGCACTGTTTGCACCATATACTATTTTGACTTAATGAGGATGTGGCTTCGTGGACCAGGGATCACCGAGGCAGCCTGAGTCTGTGAATCTGCTTGCAACTCCTCTGCTAATTGCAAGGCGAGCCTGGGCACGAGCTGGTGGTTAAGGCAGCGGTGCTGGTCTGTGGGCAGGGCCAGTTACGTCGGTGGCCTTAGGCCTCCAGGTTGGAGGTGCTTGGGTCCCCGTAGAGAGATGAGGAAACTCGGCAGAGAGGGGGTGAATCACCATTCCTGCAGGCTCCCCCAGCAGCAGGCAGTGGTTTGGGATCACACCCAGGTGGGTCTGTGCTGAGCCATGGATGACATAAGGTCCTTGCCTCTTTGGGCTTAGACTCTGTGGGGTGGGGGAGATGAGTGACAAGCAGGAACAGGTATGGTATGACATAAGGCAGCTGTGGATGATGAGGCGTCTGAGTACAGTTGCCTGATGGGAGTGGCTCCAGGAGTAAGTGGATCCGGGAGGTGGACATGGGAGTTGAGATAGTTCTTTTCCAGGTCAGCTGTAAAGGGGAGTGGAGAGTGGGTGTGAGCTGGAAGGGACAAGTGGGACGAAATGCCTGGCACTCAGCAGGCACTCAGTGTGCGCCTTTGCGTCTAGTGACTGAACAGAGGGTGCTGGTGCTGTGTTCGTCTGTTCGGGCTGCACCAGAGAAGCCGCAGACCAGGTGGCTTGTCAAGGACAGACATCTATTGGCTCCCAGCTCTGGAGGCTGGGAGGCTGGGGTTGTGCTGCCTGCAGGGTTGGGCTTCGGTGAGCACCCACTTCCACCTTGCAGACAGCTGACCCCTTGTGTCCTCGAGTGGGAAAAGCCAAAGGCTAGCTCCCTGGCTGTTTCTTGTGAGGGCACTAACCCCATCTATGGGGCTCCCACCTCATGACCTAAGCACCTCCTGGAAGCCCACCTCCTAACTCCATCGCACTGGGCGTTAGGTTTCAACAGGAAATTCGGAAGACACAAGTGTTCAGATTGGAACAGGCAGGATGAATGAATGAATGGAGGGCCCTTTGATGTCAGGCACAGGGGTGGGGTGGGGGGGGCCGCAATGATGATGGAAGTTTCCTAGGTCCTGACCAGGGTGTCTCTTGGATGTTCACTCAGGGGCAGGTGTCCCTTCTCTGGGGTCATTTCATGTGGGCTGTTGCCTGGACTTTTGCAGAGTGGCCTCTTTCTCTCTGCTGTGTGCACCCCTGTGGGTTGGTGTTGGGTCAAAGGCAGTATTGGAAGCACAGTAGCTCAGGAGGGGGATGTGAGCCCATGTTTTCCTAGTGAATGTCAGTTGGGCATACTCAGGAGTTGGGAGGAGCTCTGTCTGGCTGGGCCTTCAGGGCAAGGGGTCTGGGAAGAGGAGAGCTGGGAGGGCAGGGCAGGGTGGGGGTGTAGGGAGCTGTGGAGGTCACTTTGGCTTCTCCTGTCAGTACCAGGGAGCCAGTGAAGGACCTGGACCAGGACAGCAAGGGGATCCCTTGTGATGTGGATCTCACCCTTCGCCTCTGGGGATCTGGTCTTGTAGGCTCCTTCACAGACAGCCCTGGGGGTAGGGGTGGGGTCCCCGGAGATGGGGGATGCATGGTGCTGCTGAGGGTGTCTAGCCTGGGGGGATGTGGGGTGTGCGATTTTGAGCTGCCTTACAGTTGGATGGTTGCCATGCACAATTCTGTCCAGGTGGCCTGCAAGGAGGAGTCCTAACTCCAGCACGACTGTCCTCACTGGGTCAAGACAGAAGGGGGTTATGACGCTGGCCGGATGGATCTCTGATTTCCCGTGGAGGGAAGAGCAGAGGGTGAGGTCGAGTGACCTTGCAGGTGGGTCCCAGACGCACGGCACCCTTGCTGTGCGACCTTGAGCAATGCCCTCAACCTCCCTAGGTCTCAGTTTCCACACCTGGCCCATAGGGTGGCTGTGTTTCGAGGAGGAAGGTGATGAGGTGTGGACAGCATTCAGCGCTGCACCTAGTAGGCGCTCAACAGAGCATGGCCATTCCCTGCGTGTGAACTCTGATGTCTCATTGAACGGACTTGGGGGCAGCCTTGTGGTTATCACCTGGCGGGTGGGTGGCAATTGTTTTACCTTGTGGCTGGGCAATAGGGACAGCTTTTGACACGGGCATCATTAGCGCTGGAGGCCTGAAGGAGTCGTGTTTTCTGGACGCTGAGTCTGAGGTCCGGAGAGGGCCGTGCCTGTGAGATCACACGGTGTGTTCGTGGCAGCCGTGCTTTTGGAGCTCAGATCTTCTGGTTCCTAGCTGTGTGGGTTTATGAGGCTGCTGTGAGAAACGATCACAAGCTGGCTGGCTTAAAACAACAAAAAAATGATTCTCACACAGTCCTGAAGGCCAGGATCCAAAATCAAGTTGTGGGCAGCACTGCCCTCCCTCAGGAGGTTGCAGGGGAGGCTCCTTCTCCCTCTTCCCGCTCTTGGGGGCCCGTGGCCCCGGCCTCCATCCTCTGTGTGTCTCTTACGAGGACACTTTTCATGGGGTTTGGGTCCCACCTGGATTCTCCAGGAGAATTTCACCTCAAGATCCTTTACTAACATGGGAACATGTGCAATGATGTTTTTGTCCAGGTAAGGTCACACTGCAGGGCCGAGGTGACCTGCTAGACATGAATGTCTCTTTTGGGGGCCACCGTTCAGCCACCACACCAGCGCCCCCTCTCATATGGGGGGTTTCATGGAGGGCCTGGCCAGAAGGAGCTGATTCGGTTTCCAGGGGGCCCTCCCTCCTTCCCCTGCGCTCTGCATGTGCTTTGCAGCCAGCCCTCCAAGTCCTGACAGTTGGCCAGGGAGGGGGTGGTGGTGGTGGTGGTGGTGGTGGTGGTGGTGGTGGTGAGGCTGCTGAGGCCAGGAGGGGCGCCCTGGGGACCACTGGTGCACAGGGGCTTTACCTGGGGCCTCTGTCCTTCCTTCCATCCTCAGGGGAGGCCAGGCCTCCCTCTAACAGGGCCTTCCAGAGTCAAATTCCTTTTTTCTTTTGATCTGGCTTGGACTGGTGAGTCCCGAGGGGGTGGGAGCACGTGGGCCACTGGCTGTTCAAGCAAAGCTGAGAGCAAATTAAAGATTCTCCCGCTGAGATGGTGAATTTCTCAGATGCGTGGTGCAGACCCGATTTGGGAGCCTGGGTGGCGTGGGGGCTGCTCCCAGGACACAGAGCTGGGGGTTCCGGTGCTGTGACGGGCCCCGCCATCCATTGTCACTGTGAGCAGGTGTCTTTCTCTGTGCCCTGCTGAGAGCCGGCCCCTCTTACCATCCCAGCCCACCCCCCTCTGGCAGCCCTCCTGCGGAGTGTGTGTGGAGGTCCTACCATCCATCCATCCTCACTGCCCCTCCCCCAGCAGATGAGCTTGTAATCAGTCTCCTGGTGTGACCAGCTGGGCCACTCAGACCCTCAGTCTTCTCTGCGGACTAGGGCAGCAGAACCAGGCTGTGCCAGAGGCGGGGCACAGCTGGGGCAGGCCCCCCACTTCGGGTCTGGCCGGGGAGGTGGGCCCTGCAGGGCGCGGAGAGGAAAGGGGGTGCAGGCGAAGAGATACAAGGGGCCTGAGGCGTGAGCTGTGCCGTCTGCCCGGGTGGGTTTCCTTCCTCCTCCTGGGTGCTGCTCATCTGGGCTGGACGGGGGTGGCCTGGCCTAGAGCGGGGTCAGGTGCCACCTGGTCCCAGGCCAGCACCCGCATCCTCCTGGTGGATGACTCAGGGCCAGAGAGGGGCTTGCTCACGGGTGCACAGCTCCCAGAGAGAGCTGGGCCTCCGTCTCCTGCCTTCCGGCCTGGCACATGTTCACGGGCCTCAGCTGACCAGGGCAGAGCAGGCCTGGGCAGGGCGGGTGATTGTTGAGGCAACCTGGGAGGGGCCTTGGGTCCCAGACCACAGACACGGGGCTGTATAGGCATCAGAAACTGTGAAAGGCTGTGAGGGCATAATGTTCTGGACGAGTTTTGGGAAGATGAACGTGGCAGCTAGAAACAGGCCTGACTGAGGGGAGACTTGTCCATGGGGGCACAGGGAGAGGAGCTGGGGACCTCGAGCTGAGCCCTCCTTGCTTGAGGCAGCTGTGGCCCAGCCTGGGAGCCACCTCCTCCAGGAAGCCTTCCCTACCCTCCTCTGGGTCTTTGGCTGCCTGTGCTGCCCTGGGTCTTCATGTGGACTTTATCTGCACACTCCCTGAGGGCAGGAATTGGAGTCTTCTTGGGGGTCTCGGGCTTTGCCCAGAGGTGGGCATAAAAATCACTTTAATGACTGGCCACCTACAAGAAGGGAGAAATCCAGATGAGAAGGAACTAGGACCCACAAGGGAAGAAAACCAGGCTATAGATGTGAGATGCCAGATGGGATCCCCCAGCAGGGCTGGGGAGCCCAAGATGCTCTGAGGTTCATGGGCAGCTGAACCCCTACCTATCTTTCCAGATACTTCTCCTGGTGAGCTCCTCAGTGGGTTCTTGGTAGGCATTCTCTCCCAGAGAGGGAAACGTCAGGAATGAAAACCATTTCCTGGCTGGAAGATGGTGCTTTGGAGGTGGTGGGCTGTGGCCACACTCTCCTCGACAGGTCGGGCTCGGGAGCCTCTTCTCCTTCTGGTTGTCCTGCTGCTGTGAAAACACTTGCATTTAGCAGGAGGGTGCGGCTTTTTGCCAGCCTCCAGAGACGAAGTCTGATGTTACAGGTGTAGAGTTCATCCGATAGATTATTTGTCTCTCTCTCTCTCTTTTTCTTTAAAGAAAGATACTACAATACTCGTATTGACTGCCTTTAATTTGACACTTGACTGAAGGGGGAAAAATAGCTTCTAAGGAATTCAGGAGTATCGATCTCCTTGTTGCAGGCGGAGGTGGGTTTGTGGTCTTCCTGTCTTGGGGAATAGAAGAGCAAGGACGTAGTAGATTTATTCAGCATGGTTTTCTCTTTGAAGGTAAGGCCTCTTCTTCCACTATTTTTAAAGACGGTTTCTTATTTGGAGGAGAGTGTTTGAGCCGGCCGTGTGAAAGTCCGCCCGGATCCCCCTCCTGAGCCGTTCCTGATGGCTTTGTTCGGCGGCTCTGGACGTGCGGGCGGAGGAGAGGAGGCCGTTGGCTCGCTGATCCGGCTCAGGGAGGCAGGGGGCCTTTATGAAAACCAATTCATGCCGTTCGGCGCCATCTGATGATTTCAGACAGCGGTCCCTGGGGTTCTGAGGGGGTGCTTAAAAATTCAGAAGAGCAGTCTATTAATTAACGAGTTAATCCACGGAAAAGCTCGATGAATCAGCCAGACCCGTCACCCACGTTCTCCAGATGAGCACCTGAAGGAGAGGCCACTGGACCGTGAGAACGTGAACCTTCCCCCTCGGGCCGGGGAGGTGCCCCCTCTGCAGTGAGCTGGCTGTGGGGGGGGGGGGGTCTGTCCTCATGATCCCTCATTGCTGCCCCTCACTCCACAGACTCCTTTTGTCTTGGAGGCCGAGGGGTGGGGGCGTCTTCGTTGGCTGCAGCTGCTGTGACAGACTAGGGTGGCTTATACAGATGCTCATTCTTGACAGTCCGGGGGCCAGAAGCCCACGACCAAGGTCAGGGCCGTCTTCCTGACTGGCACATGAGCACCTCGCTGTGTGCTCTCCGACCTTCTGACCTCATACAGTCACATGGGGGGTTAGGGCTTCCACATACGGATTTTGGGGAGACACGGTTCAGTCGGTAGCAGAGCCATTCGCATGGCTCACTGTAGAGCTGCTGCCCAGCTCAGGTGCCTCCTCTTCCAGGAAGCCTTTCCCCATTTCTCCTCCAGGTTTTCAGGGCACCCTGTGCTGTCCTGGGTCAGGGACAATTAGACCTTTGCCCCCTGGGCTTGGTACTAAGGTTAGATGTTGAGGGGCTCACGATGGGAAATCACCATCCGTCCAGTGTGGGAGACAAACCAGCGTCTTCCATCCAGGGAACCATTTGCGATTTGGGGACTATTTCTGTAGCTCTGGGGAGGTTTCAGGACTGGCAGTCGAGCTAATCTGATTCTGTGATGCTCTGGACACTTGTGAGGTTCCCGACCATCTAGCCTTGCTGATGCCAGTCTCTGCCTGGAATGTGTGTCCTCCCCTCTCTTTGGCCTGCTTCTCCTTGGGGTTCAGCCTGATGTTTTCTCCTCCAGGAAGCCTTCCAAGTGTGCGGCTCAGAGCCCACTGTCCTCACTGTCCTCAGTGCCTTGCGGACGGGCCCTGGCCCTCGTTCCTGTTACTGTTCAGTGCCTACCACTGAGGGGTGCTCAGTAAATATTTGTCTATGGAAGGAAGCCTGCCCCCCACACCTGGAACAGTGCCTGACACCTAGTGGGCACTCAATAAATGTTTGATGAATTGAATTCATTGAAGTCGGCAACGCAGATCCACAGCAACTGCCAAAAAGACTGAGCCGCAGTTAATAAAGCCCTCCCAGACCTGGGACATTAGTAAAATATCACAATTTATGTAAAGCTTTTCATTATAACTCTGCAGGGAGTTTTCTCCAGCATTAGCATTTCTCTGACGCTCTTATCAGCCTCACTTCAAGGATAAAAGCCATGAGCTGCAGAAGGCGAGCGCAGAAAACAAACACAGCCTATTTGTACATCCCGAATCGAGATGGAAGTCGGCGCACGGCCGTCCTCCCGAGATGCAGGGCCCCCCCAGCTCCTGCTTGCACAGGACCTAAATGAACACGTTCCTCATCGCCACGGTCACTCGGAGCCACACAATTGCTACAGGGAGGGGACAGGGGGCCCCCTTCCCATCACCAGCAGAGCAGCCCTGAGAGTTGGCCCCTGGAGCTCCTGGGAGCGTGGGGGAGTAGCTGGCACTGGGGCAGCGGCTAGCTGACCCCTGGGGCGGGAGTGGGGGTGGGTGGCAGGTCATGTCCTTTATGGCTCTGCATTATAAGCCTGGGGAGGTCTGGATCTCAGGGGAATTGTTGGGGAATCCAGTTGTCATTGGGGGGGCAGTGGGCAAGGTGAGGAGGACCACAGACCTGCAGCTCCAGGGCCCCCCTCCACTGACAGTTTAAAAAAAAGTCTAATTTTCTGTCCACATACACGTGCACTTATTAGCAGTGCTGCACCTATAGCTGGGAGGCCCTTTCAGGTCTGCTGGCCCCACCTGCCCCGGGCCAGATGGGGAAGTTGAGGCCATGTTGAGAACCACAGGGACTCAGTGGGAAGATCGAGGCTTGACCCAGGTCTGTGGACTCCTCAGCTTCTGTTCCTCCCATGTCCTCGCATGTGTGAGTGTGCATTCATTTGCTCGCTCATTCATCCACTCATTGGCTCACTGTGGGAAGGTGGCAGGCCTGCTCTGAGCATGGGGATGCACCAACCATGAGCCCTACTGTTGAAGCACATAGGTACTTGGAGAGCATTTCACTGGGGGGCCAAGGACAGCCTCTCTGAGCAGAGATTCCAAGGACGGACAGGAGATGGCTAAGTGAAGGCTGGAGGAGTGATCCAGGTTGAGGGGTAGCATGTGCAAAGGTCCTGGGGTGGGAACGAGCATGGCTGTTGAAGGCAGAGGCTCTGGCACACAAAGCAAGGGCGCATGTTCAGATGGGGCAGGAGAAGGGGTGGGCAGAGCACTAGGGCCACATAGCCAGTGAGAGACTTTTTAAACAGAGGAAGACTGGAAGGGGTTTAACAGCTGGATGGGCATACAATCAGCCTGGCTTTTCATAAGACCCCTCTGGCTGCAAGGTGCAGGACCAAGAAGTGGAACCTGAGAGGAGGCCAGAGCCCGGGGTGTGAGGTGGCTGCTGCCATTGAGCTAGTGCTGGGGCCAGGGTCAGCCTGGAGGCTGGGGGTCTGCAGTAGAGAGGCCCCGGGACTGGTGATGGACTGGAGCACTGGGAGGGAGCAGGCTTCCAGAACAATGCCTGCATTTCTGGCAGGATGTTGCGTACCTACCCTTCCTGGGGGAGAAAAACCATATGGGGCTGAGGTCCTGGGCTCCTAGGGAACCAGGCATGGCTCCTTACAGGGAGCTGCCTCAGTGTGAGTGAGGGCCCTGGGTGAGTCTGGGAAGGTGAAGGGGCAGGACAGGGCAGGCATGTCTGCTATAGGTCGTGTGTCCATGTCCCCGATCACATGCCCTCGAGCGTGACTCTCACCTGAACCTAGAGAATGCCGCATTCAGTTTCACCTTTATAGCCAAGGGGGCTGATGCACCGGGTGGAAGGCCTTGTGCCAGGAGAGGGACCAGCCACCAGCCTTAAGCGCCCGCGCAGGGCAGAGGAAACTGGCAGGAGGCGGTGTGTGCACAGATGGCGCTCACCACTGTGCCTGTGGTCCGAGGAGCACAGCCCTTGGGGCTGCCCTAGGACCCGGCCTGGCAGGGAGACCAGACCAACCTTGCAGGCGAGTGAGGCCTGGCTCTTGGCCTCCTAGGTGCCCTTGCCTCTCCTGCTGCGACAAGCCTGCCGACTCCCTTCCCGACAGTAGGTGAACGAAGGCTGCCTTCTCCAGCATCTCCTGTCACCCCAGCACCTAGGTGGGGAATGCAGAGGGCATGGTGACAGTCTCCTGGGCCGGGCTGGGTTGCAGGAGATGCAGGAGAAAGAGTTGTGTTTGTTTGCAATTCTCCTTAGTTACTTACTCTCTTAACATCTGAAGCTGCTGGTAACAGGGAGAGGCTGGGTGGGGGGAGCTGCTAGCTGTGACAGGAGATGTTTGGGACTCAGTCACATCTGTCTGCAGCTAGCTGCGTCTGCTGGACTGGCTGGGCTTGGGGAGGGCCCTGGGATGGGGGTGGGGAGCCTGCTGGGTTGGGGTCTCCAGTTCTTCTTGGAGGGGGTGTCCTGGTGCTGGGCCCATACTTGGCTGTGAAACTTGGCCACGTACTGATTTTATTTTTTCTCTAGAAGATGCTTATTAATTAGAAAAGAAAACTATAGTGTGTGCTCATTGGAGAGCAGAGAAGCAGAGAGGAGGGGGCTGCCAAGGCAAGGGCACGCAGGACACCCCCGACCAGGGATCGTTGGTGAATTTCCCTTATGCCTTTTTTTTTTTTTTTAAGATTTTATTTATTTATTAATGAGAGACACAGAGAGAGGCAGAGACACAGGCAGGGGGAGAAGCGGGCTCCCCGCAGGGAACCTGATGCAGGACTCCATCCCAGGACCCCGGGATCACAACCTGAGCCAAAGGCAGATGCTCAACCACTGAGCCACCCAGGTGCCTTTTTTCTGTTCGAGAGTTTGTGGCTTTCAGTGTGACCGTGGAGGTTCTCCTGACCACCTGCATGTGGGCCTTGATGTGTCTCTGAGGCACACCGTCTCGCATTCTCCCTCACAACCTCCTGCCGACGGTTTCGAAGAGCGGCCGAAACTTGCACCGAGAGCGTGTTCCAAGATTTCTTCCACTGCTCCTTTGCGGTTGGTTATTTTCAGCTCTCCACGAGCCGTTTTTGGAATGTAGGATTCTTCCCTCAGGAGTGGAACCTCTTGTCAAGGGAGTAGACATGGTTTTGGATCAACGCAAGGCCGACCTCTTGCTTGGGGGGCGCTGCTGGGGATGCAGGTGCCTTGGGCGAGGGAGCCGTGGAGGGGTCCGCGGTTGGTTCCGCAGCGGGGCGGTCAGTGAGTGCTGCTCCCGGACCCCCAGACTGCTTTCTGTGGTCGAGAAGGACAGCACCCCGAGGTCGGCTCCCTTCAAATGAGCGTCTCCCACTAGCACGGGTGGTGTTAACTGTGAGGTCAGGCCTCGCTGGGCCGAGCCTTATCAAGGAGGTCCCATTTGGAACAGCCTGGCCTGCTGGGAGCGTCCCTTCCTTCCAAAGGCGTTCAGCGTAGCCTCATTATTCCTGCTAATTTGCCGTTTTGTTTTCCTTCATGCTTTCTCAAACTCTCCAGGGCCTAGCGCGGGGCTCAGCCTTCCCGGCAGGCCCGAGCCAAGAGCACGGCTGTTGAGGAAGATTGGCTGGGGTTAATTGCAATACTCATTAACCGAGAAGTTCTGAGCATGACACACATGCGCATACGCACGTCACTGGTGTGTGACAACTGAGCTCCTGTGAAGTGGTGCTGGGGTGTGGGGAGGGGCCGGCCTGGAAGCTGAGTGCGTGAGAAGGGGACTGGGTGGGCAGATCTGGGGTGGGGGTTTCTTACAGAAGCAGGGCTCTCTGTGGGGGCGTGGGGCAGTGACAAGTGCAAGAACTGGGTGTCCTCTGGAGTCACCAGGACAGGGGCCGGGAGGCCAGGCCATGGAGGGAAGAAGAGGGTATAGGGAGGGCTAGGACCAGAGTTTGACAGTCCCTAATACCGGGGGTGGGATTTTATCCTATAGGTGCTGGGGAGCCATTGATGGTTTCTGGATGGTGGGGAGGTCTCTGAATTCAACTGCTGGTGTCAAAGAAGCTATCAGGGAGCCATCTGGCCTGATTTAATTTCACTCCCCAGAAGTTCATTAAAAAAAAAATAAAAAATTCAATCCTTACCCGGTTTCTTTGTTACTTATCCTCTAAAAACACTCGGGTTCTTTGGGCTTTCTGGCTGCCTGGACTCTGGATGAATGGAAGTTGTTTTGGTTTTTAATCGTGGGCTGTCCTGGTCCACGCTGTTTGCACAAAAATGCTGCCAGGGCCAGAACCGGGTCTCCCACCCCCCAGCCCCCCAGGATGGAGACCCCGGGATGTACCACTGTGGCCTTCCAGGCAGGAGATGAGGACCTGCAGACTATCAATGTGGCCTCTGACAGTGTGCAGGGGGGGGGGGCATCACCCCCTCCTCAGTGGTGGGGGCCCAGCTGGCTTGGGTGGGGGTTGGGGGGCTCCTGACCTGCTCCCTCTCGCCTCCCCCCTCCTTCTGTTCCTCCTGCATCCTCCCCATCCACCCTTCCTCCTGCCTGGTCCTCACCTCTCTCCCCCTCCCCCTTGCTCCTTCTTCTCTCCCACCCCCTCCGTCCCCTCTGGCTCTGCCTCCCCCACCCGTCCCTCCCCCTCTCCCTCCCCCTCCCCCTTCCCCTCCGGAGACACACCATTATGGTCACCCACACAATGAGGCCATTGTGCAGCCAGCCCCACTGAAGCTCAGGAACATGGCTGAGGCCTGATTTCCATGAATAATCAGACTCCCAGCCAGGTCCACTGCGGGCAGCAACCTGAGCTGGGGCGGCCGGCCGGGCGGTTTGCTCTGGGGCTTTGTCTGAGGATGAAGAGCCCCTGGCCGGGTGCCACGTTGCCTTGGCAGTGGGGGTGGGGCAGTCCAGGGCCAGATGCCCAGCCACGGGGTGGTCGGGGTGGTGGTGGCGGGGCACCGGGAGCCCTTGTCAGGAGTCTGTGAGTGAGAGGTATTGACGGGGGGGCCGGCCTGGGTGTCCCTCAAGTGCAAGTCCACCTGCTCCGGCCAGGTGCACGGGGGCACCCAGACAGCAGCCCTGTTCCACACCTGTGGACAGGACGCTGCTGTCATCCTGGTTTGTTACTGTGACGGTTGTGGCACCCCATCCCGTCCATGTTCTAGCAAACCCTACCTGGGACTGAGCCTTGGTTTCCCCACCTGAGGGATGTGCCTCCTAACACCTCCCCAACTGGGTTGTGGTAGGACAGGCTGGGATGTTGGGCCAGGTGCCCCGCACACAGCAGGTGCTCCATGATGACATGTTATGGCCAAGAGGACAAGGGCTCAGCGGCCAGTGTGCTTCCCACCTGGCAGATGGAGAAACAAATCCTGGGGTGGGGGGGAGGTCCCTGGGGTTCTCAAGTCTGAGCCCATAGGGGATGGTGCCTGTGGGGAATTGGAACCCAGTGCCCAGCCCTATGGCTGCAGAAACACCTGCTGACTGGCCCCAGACTGACCCCGTAGCCTTGCCTTTTAGGGGGGTGCTCTCTCCCATGTACCCCTATTCCCTGGCCACCCTGGGAAGCCCCACTGAGCCTCTGCTCTCACAGTCTCTAGGGCCCAGAAGTCTCTGTTCCTCTCGGGCAGATGCTGTTTCTCTCTCTGGATGGTGTTACCAGTGAGCCGATGTAAGGGGAGCCCACGTGTTGGTAGTGGGGGTGTGTGAGTCGGGATGGCGCTCCCTGGCAGCCTCTTCTCCAGAGACCCCAAGGTGGGGGCCCTGGGGGCACGACTTATAATCACAGAGGGGGCCCTGGAACCTAGGGCAGCCCCCTCTCTTTGGTCCCTTGGGATCTCTGCACCAATGATTGTGGATCTCGGGCAGGTGACCAAATCTGAGCCTCAGTTTGTCTGCCTGTCTAATGGGAATCAGCGTCACGGCCACTTGGCTGTGGGAGGGATGGGTGAGTTAGTATTTGCAAACATTAGCCCAGGGCCAGACCCACTCCTGCAGAGAAGTGGAGAACTGTAAACTCTCTAGGAGGAGAGCCTCCCCCACCACCCCCGCCCCATGTGCCGTGGTGGCCTGGGGAGCTTCCACTTCTCAGCCCACACTGGGTAAGTCCACGTGCCTGGCCTGGCATTCTGGGAGCCCAGAACCAGCTTGGCCACTCCCTAGGCAGATGTTGGTGTCTTCAAGCCTCTGAATTTGCATGGACAGGTGACCATCTGGGTGCCCCTGCTCCACTGTTTTCTGCCCTGGATGCTCAGCTGACCTCTCCTGCTCAGGGGTCTAGGGGCTCCCTCTACGTCCTTGGATGCCTGTGGACCCCCTCTCCGGACCTCTGGAGTTTTGCGTACATGCCCATCCCGGTGGGCAGTCACCTGGCATCCCCACTGCCCGTCACAGGGTCCCCTGTGAGCGGCGTCAGTGCCTGGCCGCCCAAGCCCAGAGCAGGAGAAGGAGAAGCCAGGCCACCCTCCGCCCCTCTCCTGTCATCAGGCTGCAGCCCGGCTCCCTGCATCAATGCCACTTTTGTGTTTGTTCTGTGGCTCTGGCCCCTCCCTGGGGATATTGCAGAGTGGGAGCTCTGGCTCGGGAGTGGGGAGCCCGGCTCTGCTCCCGCTGCCTCCCCTCTTCCCCCGCAGCCCTGGGGCCCCGAGCGGTCACTGCCCCTTACTGTGTGGTGGGTGAGGGTTGTGCTGCGTGACCCAGGGTCCCTCTGGCCCTGGCATTCATGGGCATTTCCCCAGATCCACGCCTGAAGCTCCTGGGGGGTTAGAATCTGTGGTTAAGCTCAATGGCAGAAGAGCTACTGTGGGAGGGGAGGTGGACATATCCTACGTGGCTCCAAGAGCAAGGCCCGTCCCCAGCATAGGCTCAGGCTGAGGAGGTGCCTGAGACCCGTGATGCTGCCTGAGGGCCCTGCCCTGGCCCCACACATCAGAGGGCCCAGCTCTGGCTTTCCTTTGGCCGTGACCCTCTGTGAGGTCTGGAGAGTTTGTCGGGGCTGAGTGAGCCCCCAGAGCTGCCCACCCCTCCCCCAGGCCACATTCTGGATGCCGGGGAGCCTGTCATTCTGTGCCCAGAAGTCTCCAGCTTGTTCCCAGGGCCGGAGAAATCTCTCCTTGTGGTCCATCCTCCCAGACTGTGCTGTGCAGCCAGCGTGTGACCCCTGGAGCCAGAAGGCTGGCCACAAAAGGGGAATGGGTATCAGATGAACACACTGGCCTGCGTGCAGGGCCTCTGGGGGTCCAGGATGGGCCTGTGGCAGCAAGAGAAAGGGACACTTTGGGGACATCCCCTGAGCTCTACCCATGCTGGGGGAGACAGGATTGGGTTCCAGTCATGGAGGGGTCCCCGCAGGGATGAGCGAGGAAGGGTTTTACTACTGGAGAGTGTGTGACGGGAGGCCAGGGGATCAGGCCAGTCTCCCCTGGGGTTTCAGTCTGGCTTCCCGGGTAAGTCCAAAGCCAAGATGCTTGCTTGGAGTTTTGGGCAACAGTGCAGACCCTCTTGGGGAGGGGGGGCATCCAGAGCCTCCTCCGGGTCCCTGATGGAGCAGCAGCCTGATGGGGATGCCCTGGCAGTTGTGGAGCTGGGTTTCCAGTGGGGTGCATTTCTCTGAGCCACTGGTGATGGTGAAGGCTGCAGGCTATGCGGTCCCTCGGTGGACGGTGACAGCCAGTGGGATCTCTGTCTCAGGCATCACAGGCAGGGAGGAAGGAGGAAGGAGGCTGGCTTGTTGGAGTGACCAGGAATAGGGCCTGTGTCTCCATTTACCAAAGACCCAGCTGGGGCCAGAAGCAAACCTGTGTGAGCTGGAGAGGCCCAGGCCGTGGCTCTGGTGTCCCCATGCAGTCTGGTGCCTTGCATGGCGTACGGAGCCCTGCGGTGGATACTCGGGAGGAAATGGCCTGGATCCGGCTTCTGAAGCCTGCCTCCCTCCACACAGTTTGTCCCCCCTGGGAAGAGCCCTGTGGGAAGATGACTGAGAGTGCCCCATGCCGCAAGGATGTGCCATGGTGGGATTAGTGGGGTGTTAGTGGGAGACCTCACAGAAGGGCCACCCTGGCCCCTGCCTCCCCCTCCCAGCTCCCGGGCTCCTGGCCAGTACGTAAAGCCCCCGGAGCTGGTGGTGGTGACTCATGGGGGGGGGGGCGGGGGGAGGCGGGCAGACAAGACAAGAGAATAGATGGAATCTGCAGTGCCCTGGGGAATCCGCTCTCTAGCACTTTGCAGACAAAGTGGGCGGCCTGGCCCAGGCTGAGGGGCTGCTCTGGCTGCTGGGAGCCCAGTGAGCAGGGGCCGGGCCGTGCGACCGGGCGGATGGCAGGCTGTGCCCTAATGAGACATCGGGGCTGCCAACCAGGCGTGGCCTGCCAAGCAGCAGCCCAGGGCCCCGGATCCCAATCAGCTGGATGCTGCTTGTCCTCCCTCCGAGGGCTCTCCCTCTCTGCAAGGCTAAGTGCCTTTTGGTATGGATTGTGGGGCCCTGAATAAATCTCTCTGAGACCATCTGGTCTGGAACATCAAAGAACAGCTGGAGATAACTCTCTTCCCTTCCTTTTAAAACAGGGCAAAAGCACCCCCACGTCTGTCTGTGAAGGGAGTGTATGTTAGATCCTGGAGAATTTTCTACTCCGTTGATTTTTGTTGTTCTTCCTTCTTAAAGGTATCAGAGAAAGGAGCTGAGGGTCTTGATTCTGAGAGCCTGTGGTCTCCCTGGTTGTCTTAGCATCTGAAACCAGGAGGGACATGATGCCGTGGGCCAGGCTCCCGTCCTCCCTCCAGCTCCAGGCAGGCGCATCCCTGAGCTCTCTAGGGTCCCGTCCCACCATCTAGACAGGCACACAAGCCAGAGAGCTGGCAGTGACCTTGACTCGTCCTCCTCCCAGACCCCCGCCTTGCCTGAGTTGGCCACCCTCTGAGCTGGGAGGGCTGCAGTGGGGGTCTGATGGAACAGGCTGACAGAACCAGGTAAGAGAGAACAGCATGGCCTCCCCTGGGCCCCCGGACTGAGACACGGTGGAACAGGCATTGCCCTGCCCTTTGCGCTGCTGATAAGATGGTTGAGCGACAGCTAAGTGGATTCTTGTGGCTAGGGGACAGTGAGGGTGTAGTCACTGCCTGGAGAGCTTCCTGGAGGAGGGGGCCCAGGAGTGGGAGCACTGGAAGGGAGGACAGAGTGCTCTTCAAGCCATGAAGCAGGAAGCCTTCTGGGTGGAAAGTGGGGCTCCTTTCCTGGGGACCCAGCAGAGTCTGACAGCTGGGGGCTGGGGTTGTAGCCTGGGGAGAGAGCAAGGGGGGTTCCTCTGAATCTGCTGCCTGGGAGGACAGAAAGAGGCGCTTCCTTATTTCCCTCCTGCCCCTTAGCACTCTCCCCTAAACCCTGCTGAGACCCTCCTGGAAGTGAGCCCCCTCCCTCACTCCGACTTCCAAGAATGAAATAATTTTTCCGGTGGCAGGTTAGGGTTCTAGCTGCAGTATGCACACTGACTCTGACCTCTTGAGTGGGTGCTGGCACCACACCATGTTTGTGGGTGAGGACCCAGGGCACAGAGAAGGGAAATAACTTGCCAGCCTGTGAATCCAGGAGGCCCAGCATCCATGCCCGAGACCACCCTGTGGAAAGCCTCGGGGGACCCTTGCCAGCCCATCTCCTGCCAGCCTCCTCGCTGGCCTGGCCCAACCCCTCTCTGCCACCAGCCCTGCCCTGGCAGGAGGCCTCCGCCCAGTCACAGAGAAGAGCCTCGTTCTAGTCAGTCTAGCCACTGGCCCCTGTGGCTTCTGCAAGATCCAGTGGCCTGAGCTGTCTTGCACCTGTGTGCCTCAGTGCCTTTGCATAAGTAGCTTTCTCTGCCCAGATTCCTGCTCAGGCAACACACTCCCCACTTCCCAGTGGAGTCAGCCTTTCCTCCATCCACAGGACTCAGTTTGGCATCACCTTCCTGGAGAACCTTCCCCAGCTGCTCAGGCTCAGGCAGGTGCTACCTGGGGGCAGTGTGATCCCTCTGTTTTCCTCTGGCCAGTCCTTTTGGCCCTGGGGCAGGCATAGGCATGGTCTGGTTCACCACTGGGTCCCACGCACAGCCCAGAGCTTGGCATTCCCCATCCTCTCGCTCACCTTGTTCATTCAACCCACAGACATTTGTTTAGTGTGCCAAGTGCTGGGCGCCGTGTAGACGCAGAGGAAATAGCAGGGATCGAGACTGAGCAGCCCATGTCCTAATGGAGCTTATATTCCGGTGGGGAGTCAGGGAGCAAGTGTTACGTGCACATCCTCAGTCTACGCTCTCACTCTCGGGGGAGATGTGCCCCACAGGAACAGGACCATGAACACTTGTGCCCGAATGAACAGATGGATGAGTGAGTTCACCCTGACTTCTCTGTGGCTGGGCCGGGCTCAGGACAGGGTCCGGGACCTGGGGGGAGGCTAAGCCGGTACCTGATTTGCTCCCATGCCACCACGGGTGCGCACTGGCTTGGGGAGCACAATGCAGGGAGCGTGCAGTCCCTCCCCTCCACGGGGCAAAGGCCCAGGCTGGCCCGAGCTGCCATCTGAGCTGCGGGGACCTACCAGAAATGCCCCAGCTGCCTCGGCTGCCCAGGCTGAGTGTTGGGGGCTTCCAAGCCCCAGGGGAGACCATGTTTCCTGAAACCCCCCTGTCAGGTGACATGGGCAGTTCCTGTTCTTTTCCCATTAGCTGGGCCCATCTCCCACATAGCCCTGTCACTCTGCTCATGTTTCTAGATTGCGTCTTTGCCGACCTGGAAGGATGTGGTTAACGCCTGGGATTGCTTCTCCTGCCGATTCTTTCTAAACCCCTTGGGCAGGTTACCTCACCTCGCTTCTTCTCCCACCTCTGCCCCCTCCCTGCCTCCCCTGCAGTGGCTCCTGTGGCCCACCTGAGAGCCACGGGCAGCATGGAAAGGGGTGGGCAGGCCCACTGTCTACACCTGCAGCTCATCTTTCCTGGCTTAGCACCTAATTACACAGCATTTTATTCCCTGTCCCTTGTCTCTGGTCTCGTCTCCATGGCCTGACTGCAGGCACCGTATTGTATCCCCGATATTTGTGGGCAGGCTTGTAAGAATGCCAGATGCACATGGGAGTCTGTTGTGCCTCCCTGCCCTCAAAAAAGCTTGCATGTTGTTGGAGCAAAGACACTCGAATGACTGGTTGCTGTGTAGTGGCTCCCATTTCACTCAGGAGAGACAGGCTGTGTCGCCCCTCCTCCCTGCCTCATCTCCTATTAGAACTTGCTCTGGCACCCGGGCCTCCTTGCTGAGCACACCCCTACCTCAGGGCCTTTGCACCTGCCACTTCACCAGACGCCTGCACTCTCCCTCCCCCTTCAGGCTGTGTGCGGCTATTACTTCTCAACAAGGTTCCCCTGACACAGTGTTTAAAGGACCCCAGGCCCACCCCACATGCTCTGTGCCCCTACTTGTTTTTATTTTTCTCCAGGTTATTTACCGAAGGAGGTTATAGTATGTATTTTACCTACTTATTTGTTTACTGTCTGCCTCTCTGACGATAAATGTGAGCTATTTTGTCCATTTGTCCCCAGCTTCTAGAGCAGTACCTGGCACGTAGCAGGCAATCGATAATTATGCGCTGCGTATGTGCATGTATGCAGGTGTAGGCTTGCATCCCTTTGAACACTATAATAAGGATATTGAATAGCATTTTATGGTGTCAATAAACATAAGAATATCATCTGATTAGCACTTTAAAATTTTCCCAATCATGCGTTTACACGGTTGAGGTTTGTGAGGCCCTGGCTTTGCGAGAGCCCCCACCCACCCTCCCTGCAAAGCAGGGATTTCACCTCCCAGCCTCAGGGTCCAGGGCCTCGGAGCGCCTGGGGGGCTGTGTTCACGATGCAATGTTAATTCAGCAGGCGCTCGGGGTCGCTCCTCCATGCGCGCAGCACAGAGCTCAGACAGGGTCGTAAAAAGCAAATCTAATTTGATTTTTCAGAATTAGTGCCCCTGGAGGACCTTTTCAAAATAGGAGCAGGCGTGGGGTCAGGGGGAAAGATAGTCGCAGCACGGGAGGCCGGGTCCCCAGGGACACGGGATATCCAAATCAATGAGGCGTCCCCAACTTCATTAAGTACCTTACGGCACCTTTTTAATTGTGTCGGGAACTCAGGCCTCAAGGAGTTATTAAGGGTTCGGATCTGTCGGTGACGGGGACGTCTCGTGCATGCGCTCCTTGGTGCGGCCTCCGCTTCTCTCTGGTCTGGGAAGAAAGCCCGGTCTCCTGCTTCCACCTGCCGCGCCCTGGTTCCTGAGACATAGGAGGAGTGAGATGGCCTTCTGAGGCGATCGGATTCTGAGGGCCGCTTCTCCTCCTTTTTGCTTGTTGTCTTTTTAAAAAAACCTGAGCTGGCATGCTCTAGTGCCATTGCCAGACTTTTAAAAAATATATATATTTTTTGAAGAAGTGGGAGGAGCAGAGGGAGAGGGAGAGAGAACCACAAGCAGACTCCCCGCTGAGCGTGGAGCCTAATGTGAGGCTTGATCTCGTGACCCTGAGATCATGACCTGATCTGAGTCCTGAGCTGAGGAGGCCAGAGGCAGGAGAGCAAGGGAGGGCCCCATGGCTGGGCGCCCTGCTGAGCCAGCTCTGCACCCACGTGGCTTCATGGGTGCTCCAAGAGTTCTCAGAGGCAGGAGCAGCTGTCAGCCTCAGTTTACCCATGGAAAACCAATGATCAGTTTCTTTTCCAAGACATCATGCATCTTGGGCACCTGCTGTATGCCAGGCATGGTCCCAGTGCTGGAGACAGATTGCAGCCAAGAGCAGAAGACCAGAGGCTGGGGTCCTTTCTTCTTAGGACCAGGGCAGGTGTGGTCCCTGTGCTGGGGAGAGCTGTCCCTTCTCTGATTCTGTGCTTCCTCCCACTGCTCTCTGCCTTCCCTCACGTATGGTTCACAGCTACCTAGCGTCTCTTCCAGGGGCTGGAGGTGGGAGAGCTGGTGAGAAGTAGAAAGTAGAATATGGGTGTTTGGTGTTTGGGCGCCCTTCATCTCTCCCATCCATCCAGTGGGCTGGTTTAGCAGACGTGTCTTGGGGCCGTGTTGGACCACGGCCCCACTGCTGCCTTCCAGGACTGTGGGAGCTGGGGAAATCTGTGACACGCCAGGAGCATCCATACAGGCCAGTCTCCTCTTAGGCTGCTTGTCTTCTTCCAAGAGCCCAGGCTTGGGCTGGGGTAGAGAGTGCGAGCTTGGGAGGGAGAGTGGCTGGCAGGCCGGAGCAGGGACGGGGGTGCAGGGACAGGGCAGGGCAAGGCTGGGCTCAGCCTGGTGGACACAGGGGACAAGGAGGCCCAGCCCTCAGCGGAGGATTCCACCTGCAAAACCAGCATGGCCTTTGCTTCTCTTCGCTTTTACTTCCAAAAGACCACAGTGACGCAGAATGTTCCAAATGTCCAGCAGGTCGGGTTGCAGCTGAAGCTTCCTGCTGGGGGCAGGGGGCGGGGGGTGGCTCCTGGGGTTCAAGCCCCTGGGAATGCTCCTGGCAGAGCTCCTGTGCCCTGCTGGGCAGCAGGCCCCTAGTCCTTATTCTTGCTCACTTACTGGTCTTTCTTGCTCCCATTTCTCCTTTGATCTTTTTTTCCCCTCAGCGCATTCTTCTAATGGAACACAATCCTGCGAAGGAGGGATGTTTGGCCGGTTCTGAAAATAGAGATGGGGCCAGGTCCTCACCCAGCCCTCCCACACAGCGCTCAGCTGCCTGGGGGCTCCAGCTTCCTGCCTCCCTTCCTGTGGTCCCCGCAGGCGCACAGCAGGTGGTGGACGGGGGAGGGAGGCCTGCATTTGTTCAGGAAAGCTGTAACATGCCCCACTCTCCCAGGCCTAGTATGATAGAAGCGTCTTTCTTGCTCATGGAAATGGCCCAGAGCTGGTGTTTGCATGGTGGCTTCCATGGATTCAGGGCACCAGCTTTCACCTCTCCTGCCCCCTCTGCCTCTGCAGGTCCTGGGGTCCCTCTGTGCCCCGGGGTGAATAGTAAAGTGAGGTGTGCAGAATTGTGCCAAGGCATCCCTGTCTGGGCCTGGACACACTCAGATGCCATTGCCTGAACCCCAGTCCGACCCCACACTGAGCCCCCGGATGCAGCCCCCAGCATTAGCCCTGTACCTGGTGGGTGCTGGCTGCCTCTGCTCCCCGCCCTCTACACCTCAGACCCGTTGCTGGCCCATATTTCTGACTCATGATGGGAAAGGACTTGGGTCCAGGTGCCAGTAGGCAGTACGTCTGCTGGAATCGGTGTGGATGGAGGGCAGGCTCTTGTGGGCTGTGATGAGCTGAGTCATGTCCTCCCCCAAATTCACATGTGGAAGCTCCCATCTTCCGTCCTCCAGAATTGTGAGAAAACACATTTCTATGGGTTAAGCTGCCCGGGCACACTAGTAATACAGGTTCTCTGCCAGCGGGTCCCACCTTCATCCTGGGGCCATGGGAAGCCCAGATTGATTTAAGCAGGGATGCGTCTTGATCAGATTTATCCTTTGGGAAGTCCTTTGGGCAGTAGTGAGGAACGTGGACTCCAGTTCGCTGGATGTACACTGGTGGGGTTCAAAGCTGGATGGGGTTAGGCCCAAGGCAGGGAATCTGGAGCAGGGAGACTGTGGTGTGGCAAATGATGAGGAAGGAGACCCCCTCACCCTGTATGCCCATGCATGCCCCTGGTTGCAGAGGGGCCGCACGGGGCCTCTCAGGGACACTCTGGCTCTCCCTGCTGTGGCCACTCCCCATGGTGGCTCACATGCCTGAGTTTCCCTTGAGGTGGGATGCTGCTGGCACCTGGTCCCTGGCACCTGCTCCACCCCCTATGCTCCCTGAGTATTAGTCATGTTGATCATTAACCAGACAGCCGGCCAAGCATCAGGCAGGGAGCAAGGGGCCTGGGTGGGGGGGGGCACTGCAGGGGGGCTAGGGGCTCTAGGTCAGGGCTATGTGCTGGGGCATGGGCCCTGGGGCAGGGGCACCCATTGCTGGCCTGTGGGTGCATGTGGGTGGGGAAGTGCTTGTTGTTTGGAGGTGGAGGTAGAGGGAGGCATCTCAAATGAAGGGCCCTGTTGTGGCTTCCAGGCAGGTGGCCGGGCGGGCAGTGGGGCGACTGTGAGAAAGAATGCTGGGAGCAGGGCAGGGGAGGGGCAAGGAGGGAGGGTGGCCTGGATCCTGCTGAGTCTCGGAGCAGGGACGTGTTCACTTCTGGAGATGACGCAGTTGGGGCCCAGCGGGTTCGGAACAGAGGGGCCGGGTGGGAGCATTGACGCCGTCACTTCAGAACCCTCCGGGGACAGTCGCTCCCAGCCCACAGGAAGGGGGGCTCCCAGGGGCTGGGGGTCTGCGTGGGAGTCGTCTTTGGTTCCCAGAGCTCATGCTGGGGAAGGTGGGTAAGCTGTGTTCTGCGCTGGCCTGAGCCAGCCGGGGGTCATTCCTGCCCTGGGGGTTGGAATCACTGCTCAGTGTCACTGTGCCCTGCTGCTTGGAGGTGAGGGGGTGGCCCTGGCCTGGGGGGGCAGGCACAGCGGCAAGCAGCCAGTGACCACCGTCAGGAGAACTTGTAGGGGACCCAGGAGGCGGGGTGGGGGCTGTGCCGGGGGACGTTTCCAGCGCCCAGCATGGGGTCAGACCTTTGACAGAGAGGGGGGGTCTGTCCAACCTGCACATCCCGGGGAGCAGGGGGCTCAGAGCTGTTTGGGTGCCTGGGGAAAAGTGGAAGGTCACAGTGCAGAGATGGTCCAGGTCTTGGGGGGCCTTCTGTGTTGGGGGCATAGTGAGGCGGGTAAGGCTCGGTGCCTGAGCACAGATTCCCAGGAAGGGGTAGAGAAGCCAGACCAGCCAAGTCCGGGGCGGTGTCAACCCTGCAGCCCCCTCCCCTCCCCACCCCTCCTCTCCCCAAACCACTTTCTGAGCCAGACAAAGACAGCCCTGTGCCTGGGAAGGACGCTCACAGGCCCCGGGAGGGGATTCCGGAAGATTCCATGCATGACTTTTCTCCTTCGCTTCGAAGCAGCCTGGAAGTTTTTTTCCATAACTAATTCATCCAGAAAAGAAGAAAAGCAGGCTCTTGGATGTGCACAACTTCCTGTCCATTCTCTCCGACAACTCCCGTGCTAGCCCAGGGTGGGGTGGTGGGGGTGTGTGAGACTGTAGATGTAGAGTGGGAGACCCTGGGGGCCCCGTGCCTGCTCTGGCCCCCCTGGGCTGGGACTGCCCAGGCCTCTGGCCCGCCAGGCTCTCCCCTGCTCCTCCCCTGTATGCCCGGCTGTCATTGTTTGTCACCCACCCGAGGGTGGGTGCTGACAGCTGATCTGTAAACACCAGGCGAGGAGAACAGTGTTAGTGTTAGTGGGGGTGCAGGGGTAGTGGGAAGCAAGTGTGTGCCCGTGTGTGCATGTGTGTCCTGGGGAGGGGGCTCTGCCTTTTTTCTTTATCCCCAGCCATCTCGGGGTCCCCTCTGGTCCCTCTGTTCACCACCTCTGCAGCTGGTGCAGTTAGGACATGAGGACCCTGCTTGGAGTCGGGGTGTCAGGGGAGCCTCCCTGGCCTCTCCCACCCACCCCTACTCAGGGTTCTCTCTGGACTCACCCAGCCTGCTCAAGTCCTCAGGGGCTCAGTGCTCCCCACTCCAGGATAGAGGGAAGCACTTGGGAACCCCGGCCCCTCCTGACCTCACCCCTCCTCTGCTCCCAGCCTCACCTGGTGACCTTAGGCTGTGTATGAGTGCTTCCCCTGCCGTTGGCACCTCCTGCTCACCTTTAGGGGGCACCGTGGACAGCAGGGGGCTCTTCTGACCCACATTGGGGGTTAAGGATGTTGAGCCCTGTCCACCTGAGTGGGCCTGGGTTCTGCATTTGGGGTGGGCACCTGCTCTTCTGTGCACCGGGCTGGCCCTCGTGGGTGCCCACTCTCTTCTTGGGTTTCTAGCACGATGCCAGCCTGGCCTGTTCCCCAGGACATTGGTGAATTTAGTGACCTACTGAAGAGGGTAGTGTGGTCGGAGTTTACATTACAGACACACCTCGGCAGCCAAAGGCATCTCACTTTCTAAAGGAGGCCATGCTGACCGTGCCCGCAGCCCCCACCTGTGGCCTCCATCCCCAGCCAGTGCAGCTCGTCCTCAGGCCCTCGCCTCCTTCCTCCTCTCTCTACTTTTCCTTCTGCCTCTCTGGGAGAAATCCACACACCCTGGCTTGGCCCGTGCAGAGCGGCTCCGTGCACACATGCCCAGGGCACTGTACCTTCTACACCAAGGCCTCCTGCCCCCCAGCTGCCTCCTGAACCTGGGCCTGCTGGTCTCGTGACAGTGTCTTCTCCCCCTTACACACGGCTCACCTGGTGGTCTCCAATTTTATGGAGCTTTCCTGGAGTCCCTGGCAAAGTCTCCCTCCCTCCACCACCCTCCTCCACCTGGCCCTGCGCACGGGACTGTGAGTGGGGCCGGCCTGGGGGTCCTCGATAATGTGGATTGCTGGCACCTGCTAGGGTCTAAAGCACTGTGTGCACTTTAGGGCACAGCCACGACCTCCCTTGGAGTGGGGGTGCTTATCTCCTGCGTGTAAATGTGGGAGCAGTCCCAGAGAGGTCAAGTGACTCACCTCAGGTCACCCAACGAACTGGAGGCACACAGGTGATGGACTTTAGGGCTCATTTCCTAGCAACGGGAGACTCAGATTCAGGGAACTTTTTATGCACCCGAAAACCACACAAGCACTTTGATCCTCCTGGCAGCCAAAGGTTGGGCATCTTCCTGGTATAAGCCCCGGTCAGAAGCCAGCTTGGGCTTCATCCTGACACCACGGGACAGAGCTGACAGGGCTGTTTTAATGAAGCATTTGAAATGGGGGCACGAACTGAGCCTCCCATGTAGGTGTGTGACTTTGGCTTTGCTGTGAAATATCTTGGAGATATTTCCCTCTTTTTAAGGCTTTCTGGGGTGGGGCTGCCAGGCATTGGGAGTTGAGTCTGCTCACGCATGGTTGCGATGCGTCTTCTGTCCTCTGGGCTGTGGGCTGCATTTCCAGGGAGGCAGAGAACCAGCCCTTTGTGTGGCTGCGTGGAGGCGAGAGGGGCAGAGGCAGGGAGTGATCCCCGGAGCACCAGCCGCATCCAGGGCTTGCTGGGCATCGGGCCGGCGGCTCTGCTGTTGGTTGCTTCCTCTGGGCGGCAGCCCTGCAAGCCAGCGATATCACCTCCCAAGGACAGAGGAGGGAATGGCGTTCCTGGGTGATGGCTGAAGTGGCCAGGCACAGTGCTGAGAAGTGGTGGGATTCAAATTCAAAACGTACAGATTTCCCACCCAGTGAAGTGAGGGATGCTTCTTGGAGAAGGCCGAAGGAGGGGTGGATTGGGGAACTCAGAGCCAGCCAGAATGGTGTTGGTGGAATAGGGAGCAACATGAGTGATGGCGGGAGGCGGGGGCTCCCAGCTCCCCAGCCACCCCCCTGGCTGGGCCTCCGCTCAGCATGGTGACTATAGTGTCACATTTAATCCCAACAACTCATGGGAGTAGATGCTGCCATCATCCCCATCTTAGAGATGGGGAAACTGAGTCACAGAGAGGTTAAATCAGTTGTCTGATTCAGTGGTGGACTGAGATTTGAAACCTGGCTTCCTGGCTCCGGAGCCTGAAGGAGGTGAGGGTCGGCCTTGGCTGGGGGCTTGGCTGAGGCAGGCCCCTGAGTCCCTTCTAAGGCCAGGTTCCTGTTCCCGCTGCCAGGACATCGGGCAGGTTCCCTGGGGAAGGCACACCCTTCTAGGCCTTCACTGCCCATTGCAAAACGGGGTATTCAGATAAAGCATGGGTTTCAGCGCTTGGTTCCTGGAGGGCACCTTGAGGGGGTGCCACAAACGTTGGATTCGAATCTCAGTTTAATGTCACTTGACTAAATGCTAATGAAGAGATTGTGGACTCTGACCACTGGGCCGTGCAAGAGCTCTTCCTGCCATTGCGGTGTGAGTCTGAGCCCTTGTGGATGTGCCGCTCTGCAAACAGACTATAGATTCCAGGCCTGCGTGGGTCTCCCAGGGTGGGGGTGGGGAGGTGTCTTCTGCAAGTGATGCCCCTTTACTCCCTGGATCAGGATTTCTTCCAATACGGAGGCAGTCCTGAATGTAGGGGTGCCGCTGCGAGAGGCATGTTCATCGGGGTGGCCTTGTCACCCGCCTTGATTGGCCTTAAACACGGAATTGACTAAGTGAACTTGCAAACTAATAAGGCACACTTCTTTTATTTTTATTTTTATTTATTTTTTTATTTATGATAGTCACAGAGAGAGAGAGAGAGGCAGAGACACAGGCAGAGGGAGAAGCAGGCTCCATGCACCGGGAGCCTGATGTGGGACTCGATCCCGGGTCTCCAGGATCGCGCCCTGGGCCAAAGGCAGGCGCCAAACCGCTGTGCCACCCAGGGATCCCGGCACACTTCTATCCACCTTCTAAGTTGTCTTTTGCAAAGGATTTCATTCTTTTTAAAAAGATTTTTAATTATTTTTTTGAGGGTCAGGGGGAGCAGCAGAGAGAGAGGGAGAAGGAGGCTTCCGGCTGAGCGGGGAGCCTGATGTGGGACTTGATCCTGAGACAAAGGCAGATGCTTAACTGGCTGAGCCACCCAGGCACCCCCAAAGGATTTCATTCTAAAAGTGGTTTGTGAACCATCCGACGAGGACAATTGTTTGACTTGAGCAGACTCCCCAGTTGCAGAAATGCAAAGATGTGGCCCCTCCAGGCCCCCTGGGCCTCCTGCAAACTCATCTCAGGGCAGGGTCCCAGGGCGGACACAGCTGGGTGGGTCTGAGGGAGGCGTCTTGCACGGCCTCCACCTTAGACGGAAGTTTGCCCTGCCCTGGTCTGTGATGCTTTTTGGGCTACAAAGATGGATTTTTTAGCAGGAAGGC